>NC_084602.1:6650285-7250285 GCF_033807715.1 Cololabis saira
CGAGAGCAAATACAACGATCACAAATCCTTTACTGAAACAAAGGTTTTACACAAACAGACATGTTAAAGACGTGCAAACAGACCCAGGTGGGCGGCTCGTCACGGGCCGTTCTCCACATCAGAGCCTGCTGCTGCGGGCTGCCGCATCCTATTAATTCCTCCGTTTGTTGAATTCTTGCTACTAAAATGTTGAAGAAACTTCCACGGCAAGAGTTTCAGCTTGTCCCATGGTCCAAAAAAAAAGTTTTTCTCAGATCAGTGTTGTACAAAGTAATGAAGTGTCACATTCGTCAGCAGGTTGACAAAAACAGGAGATTAAGTTGAAGTTTGAGGCTGTACCACATCGTGAGGGTGTACCGCATCAGTCCACACGTCTGCTTTCTCTTTTTCTTTCTCTCTTTCTTTAACTTTGAAGTCTAAGTGTACGATGTTGGAAGTAATATTTAAGGGTCCCTAAGGGTGCTTTGACACCTGTCCCGTTTGGAGCAGTTGTTCCAAAACGGAGCGTTTCCCCCTGAAGATCAGTTTGTTTGGTACATGTGAACACGGCAATCGCGCTCGGATGCGGCACAAAACAAGCGAAGCAAGATCTCCTAGGAGAGGTGGTCTCGGCTCGCTTCCATTCCAGACCTGGAACGGTTCGTTTGCAGTGAGAACATAATCCACACAGCAACCGATTAAACCACAGAAACAAACTAGCCACACTCGCTTACGATGCTCCATAGTTGTTGTTTTTTCCGGGGTACAGAAGAGGAAACTCCTTCCACGTTCATTTCTGACCAATGAGAGAACAGTTGGTTCATGGCATTTGTTAACAGCTTTGAACCGCTACAGACGGTTGCCTTGTGAACGCCACAAACGAAAAACAAAACAACTGTATCGATTTAGCCCCTGAGTAGACGGGGTCATGGCTTCAAACCTGTTGAAGTGACTCCTCCCACATGATTAGAATTGATTAATAAGTAATTGTGTGTGTGTGAGCACCATGACCATGGACGTTATCATGTCATATGATTGACAGAAACTCTGAGTTGAACCTGGATGCAGATTGTCGTGTTTTGAAGGAGCTTTCCTCCCAAATCGATGTGATCTGCAGAGCAAACTGTAAATGAACTTCCAGTTGATTTGCTGGGATGGAAGTTACCAACAGTGGTACAGTCTTCCTGGCAGGAGGGACTCTCTTAAGTACTGCAACTACAGGCCGGTCGTATCAATCCACTCCTACCATGTGAATGTAACACCAACCTTTGACATGTGAATCTTATATTCTGGACTTGCTAAACAAGACCCTGTGGCAGATGCTGTTGGGCAGCACATTGTGTTGAACGATGTAATGTAGGAGCCAGTGGGGACTGGCGGAGGCCGAGCCATGGGCAGGGGGGCGGGGGGGAGAAGGTTAGCTGGTGTCGGGACGGAGCTCCAGATCAGGCAGGTGGATTAAAGCCCCGGCAGCAGGACGACTCCCCCACGGAGACTCCGACCTCTCTCTGTAAGCCTCTTTGCTGCCCCGCAGGCAGACCCAGTACAGTGTGACGTGTGGTCAGATGGTAACCACTTTTCCCTGCACTTTCTAAATTCATCCTCCACTCCCCCCCTCCCTGAGAAAGGATGACATCACCCCAGTCTGCTCTCTAATATATCATTCTGCCACACTCTGCCTCAGCCCGGCGTGCTCATTTTTTAAAACATCCACTCCGATCTAATTCGCTGATGTGTGATGATCTTTTGTCGGACTTCCAAAGCAAAGCGCTTGACGGGAAACGAGCTTGACCTGAGCAGCACCTGAGCAGCAAGTCGAAGCAAAAGCTGCTGCTGGAAGTAGAAACTCCCGCGTCGATCCACCAGAAGCAGCTCATATTGTTAGTTTAATGTTTTCTATGTGTCTTCATTTGTGTGGCGATGACTTCAGAGCGACCAGCCCTGCCGAGCTGAAGCTGCTGAGCTTAGATGTGGATTAGGGTCAGGTTTTTACGGTGATGTCATCCTGGCTGCCCCCCAGCAGTGAGCTCCTCGCGGTCGCACATTTTTATAGGGATCACAGTTAATGACTTAATCCCTGAGTTGTGTCATGACCCCGGCCCTGGGGGGGGAGTGCAGGTACGCCGGGCTCTGACGGCGCCGCCAGGGCGGCGGGGGTCTCAGCGGGGGAACGATTGTACGTCTGACCAGGGAGAAAAGGACATGTTTAAACAAAACTGATACACTCAACTACACTCAATACTGCTAAATACTCAAACTGACTTTTTCCATGTGCAATACTGACCGAACCGAGCAATACCTGTCAAATGTGAATACTGTATGTTGTCTTCCTGTTTGTGTCCTTTTAGAGATTATTTATCTTTATAGTTGTTGTGTTTTAATATATATATTTTTTTAAACCATGCACCTTAAAGAAGATTGCATCCAATTTCGTTGTACATGTACAAATGACAATAAAGACATTCAAATTCAAAAGGAAATCCGAAAGGGTTATGCCAGTTTAAAGTCACTGAATGGAGAAAATGAAATAAAAAAACTTGCAAATAATTAATAATTTACGGAAGAGTATTAAGGCCATGCAGAGGAAAAATGAAAATAATATTTTAGAGGAGGAGGATTTTTTTTTTTCATTATGCACTTTGAGAAAAAAGTTGAAATGTCAAGAATAAAGTCGAAATGTCACCCATTCTTATCAACATTTCAACTTTATTCACGAGTAGTGAATTTTTACTTTTTTCTCAACATTTCGACTTTTTTCTCAAAATTGTACTTCAACATTAATCTCGACATTTTGACTTTTTTCTCGAAGTGCATAATGAAAAAAAAAACGGCCTCCTCTAAAATATTATTTTTATTTTTCTCCTGCCTGGCCATAATACTCTTCCGTGATAATTTGATCAGGAATAGTGTTGTCCAGGATTTAATCTTGAGACGATGGTAGCTGGATCTGCGGGTCCTTCCCTGCAGGTTCATGCCCCCCGTCCAGTCCTGTGACTCTGCAGGACGAGACTAAACTGACCCACGTGACTTCTGTCCTGCAGGTGTTCGGCAATAAGATGGTGGTGCCTTCGCTAGACGGGGCCTTGTTCCAGTGGAGCCGGGACCGAGACACCATGGAGGCGGTGCCGTTCAGCGTGGAGTCCCTGCTGGAGTCGTCGCACCGCATCGGGGAGGACACAGTCCTGGTGGGGGGCAAGTCCCTCACCACGTACGGCCTGGGGGCGTACAGCGGCAAGGTAGGTGGACGCCCCGCTCCAGCATCAGTGCCTGCTCCTCAACCTGCTCTGACCCCCGTTCTCTCCCCTCAGCTCAGGTACATCTGCTCGGCCGGAGGCTGCAGCCGCTGGGGGGACGAGGAGGGAGTTTCTGAAGACGTGCTGCTGCTGCAGAGGACCCAGAAGACGGTGCGAGCCATCAGGCCTCGCTCAGGGATGGAGAAGTGAGTACTTCAGTCAATGGCAGTGGTGAAGTGAGTCAGGAGAGACGCCTCCGTCAGCGCTGGAGCGGCACAGCCAATACACCATAACATGATCCTATGAGAAGTCTTAGCATCATTTCTTTTTTTTTATCTATCAATCAATAAATCAATCAATCAATTACTTTATTTGTCCCCAAGGGGGCAATTTAGTTTTGCGACAGGAGAAGCACACAATGGTTAATATACATAAAATATACTGTATTTTCTGGACTATACTACTGCTACTTTTTTCATAGGTTTTAAACCATGCGGCTTATACAAAGGTGCGGCTATTCTGTGGATTTTTCTTCCACCGCTCGTGGCGGTCTAACCGGAATAAGAATCAAAACTAAGACAAAATAAATGCAAAGAAGAATACACTACTTTTGTAGTTTGGCTTAAGGTTTTTCTCCCACTAGGGGAGTTTTTACCTGCCATTGTTTATGTAATAACTGCTCGGGGGTCATGTTCTGGGTATGGGTCTCTGTAAAGCGTCTAGAGACAACTCTGTTGTATTAGACGCTATATAAATAAAATTGAATTGAATTGAATTGAACTTCTTCTTTAGCAGATAGAAGTAGAAGCAGATTTCAAACAGATAAATAGATAAATAAATACCAGTTATTTTCTCTTGGTTCTGTCCCGTTTTAATCAGCAAAGTTGCTGCCGTGTTAAAAGACACTGTTAGGAAAGATCTATTTAGGTACAAACATGTACATCATTTACAGTTCAAAATCCTTCTGTACATGTAGTAAATATCTAATCTAACATAAATATCTGCGGCTTGCATATCTTTTTTTTTTTTTAAATAGAGCTATCTTTTTTTAATTATTTTTTTAAAAATAGAGGGGGTGCAGCTTATATGCAGGTGCAGCTTATAGTCCAGAAAATACGTTACTTTATCTGTCCCCAAGGGGGCGATTAGTTTCGCGACAGGAGAAGCACACAATATACATAAAATATACATAATAAGTATGTAATAAGTTACACATCATAGTACAGACCTAAGCTTAGGGGGAAGGCTTTTTCACCCACTACCTTTTCCTTCCGGCATTTAAAAGAACAATAGCGGAGGAACAAAGGAGTGTTTGTATCTGTTTGTCTTTGCAAAAGGGAGTGTAAGCAGTAACTGATGGTAGAAACTGAAAGTGTTGATGTAAGGGATGTGAGAATCAGACAACATGGAGTTTGCCTTCTTGATCAGCTGTTTGTTATAAAGTATTTGTAAAGTTTGTTGAGCCGACCCAATGATTTTACTGCTTAGACTGACAACCTTATTGAGCAAGTTTCTGTCTTTGACTTTCAAAGATTGAAACCAACAAATGAAAGAAAAAGTGATAACAGATTCGATGAAAGAACGATAAAACAGTCATCAGGGAAGAATCGACCTGGTATTTAGAGAGTTTTCGAAGACAAAAAAAGCGCTGCTGGCTTTCCTTATATATCGAGTCTGAATTTTTTCCAAATGACAGTTTGTTGTCAATAATAGTGCCTAAATATTTATAAGACTCAACAATTTCAACTTCTTCACCCTCAATCACTTTACTTACAGGAGAGTGCTGCACGTCTGAAATCGATACACATATCCTTTGTCTTTAAGACATTCAAAGATAAAAAAGATTCCTCACACCATTTCAAAAAGTATTCAAACACAGGACCATGTGAAGTCTCAGTACTATTCAGCAGGCTCACTAGAACAGTGTCATCCGCAAACGTATAGTATATGACAGTTTTCAAAAGTGCTACAGCAGTCATTTGTATACAGTATGTAAAACAGAGGGGAAAGGTGAGCCAGTAGATGTTACAGATAAGTCAGAGAGCTGCCCATTGACTCTTTGCGTTCTGCAAGTCAGAAAGTCCTTTACTTTTTTTTTTGTATTTTGACATTACAGAATATTTTTCTTTTTTTACATAATACATATGTCGTACCAGTAAAAATAACTAATACAGTACATATAAGCAGCAGACAGGGTCATCTAGAGTAAAAGGAAAAAATGTCTTCTTCAATCTTAGTATGGGCGGGTTGGAGTAGCGGCTTTGATTTAGGTTTCTTTCGTGTCCATAACAGTCTTTCTATGATAATACCTTGTTCATGTAGCATTTACATACATCATGCTCTTCCGTATATCCTCAGACAGTAAACAAACATCCTTATAACATGTCATCCCAAATCCAAGTTTCCTCCAGTACTTGTTTCCCTTATCTGATTCATGTCTGAGGGAGAACGTTAGTTGTTCCATATTGTGGTTTTCGTTAACTATTTCTATCCATTCTGACGTTGTTGGACACTCCCGGCTCAGCCATTTCCTGGTTATTGCCTTTTTACTACTTGCTAGCAGTATTTTCAGTAAATACTTAACTTGTTTGTCCAGCCCAATTGGTATGTTTCCTAAGTAAAGAATTTCAAAACTAAAATCCAGCTGTAAGTCAGTTATTGCTGTCTAATTGCTGTTACTACATCAACCCAGTATGTGGAGATGTCGGGGCTCTCCCAAAATATATGGTAATGGCCAGCAGACTTACTTCCACATTCTCTCCAACACTGTCCGTATTCTGGGTTATTAGTCTGTGAAATCTTGATTCTAGGAGTTATAAAGTACCTTAGTGTGTTCTTCCAGTTAAATTCTCTCCACAGATCAGAACTAGAGGTGGTGGAGTGTGTTCTGCAAATGCTTACTTAGCATGATTTCTTAAAATATAAAAAAGTTTCTTCCATATTTTCTTCCTTTATAACAAGGCTGTAACGATTAGTCAACATGATCCACCACGTTAATGATAAAAGTGCCGAATGCAGCATATCAGTGTCAGCAGGTCGTATAAAACCACTAAAACAACTAGGACAGTCAAGATAACTGATAAGAATAGCAGCGAGTGAGAGGAACGAGAAGAGAGCTAAGAGGAAGGAGGAGAGAGGTACTGGAGGAAAACAATAAGAAAAGGGTACAACTCGGAAGTCTGGAAACATCTTCCAGAAAACCATGCAAAGCTGCTCCAGGATGGACTAATCAAACAAGATAGAGAGAACCATCAACATGTTATCGGGTCACCAAAGGAAATGAGTCATAAAGTGATGCTGATGTGGAAGAAGATGATGCATTTCCATATTAGTGAGTCCTGAACTGAAGTACAGCTGAACATCTCCCAGTTTAACATGTTTTCTTCTCAATTTATGAGAAGATTTCCATAAAATAATGTAGTTTTTTCTCAGAAGTTCTTGTATTAATCTGAATATCCACAGTTGTTTACATCTAGATAATAATAATAATAATAATAATAATTCATTTTATTTAACGGCGCCTTTCATGTCACCCAAGGTCACCTTACAGAATAAAAACAAAACAATACAATAAAGGAAATACAATAATAATAAAGTAGAAATTATAATACATACACACATACACAATACATACAATCAAGGAGCAACAGTACAGATAACAGAACAGTATGGTGGGAGGTAGTGTGTGGTGACCGGTCAAAGTGAATGGGCAAGTTTAAACAGGTGAGTCTTGAGTTGTGTTTTGAATGTGGTGATGGAGTCTATTTGTCTTATGTATGGGGGGAGGGAGTTCCAGAGTCTGGGTGCCGTACAACTGAACGCTCGGGCACCCATGCTGCTAAGGTGTGAGGTGGGAGTGAAAAGAAGTCCAGCAGAGGTTGAGCGGAGGGTACGGGAGGGGGTGTATTCTTTCAGTAGGTCACAGAGGTAGGTGGGGGCTAGGTTATGAAGGGCTTTGTGGGTGAGGAGGAGGTTTTTATAAATGATACGGTATTGGACTGGGAGCCAGTGGAGTTGGATAAGAACGGGGGTGATGTGGTCAGATGACTTGATGCGGGTGATGATCCGGGCGGCCGAGTTCTGAATGAGTTGTAGTTTGTTGGTGAGTTTGGTTGGGAGGCCAGTGAGGAGAGCATTACAGTAATCGATACGGGATGTGACGAATGAGTGGACCAGAATTTCGGTGCTGGATTGGGACAGTGCTGGACGAAGTCTGGAGATGTTGCGGAGGTGGAAGAATGCAGTCCGGGTGATGTTGTGGATGTGAGGTGCAAATGAGAGTGTATTGTCCAGAATGACGCCGAGGCTCTTGACGTGGGGGGAAAAGGGTACTGGGAAGCCGTCGATGATGATGGGAGGGGCGGGAGAGGGTTGTGACTTGGTGAGGGTGGATTTGGAGCCGATGAGAAGAGCCTCAGTTTTATTGCCGTTGAGTTTTAGGAAGTTATTGCTCATCCAGGTATTGATGTCGTGTAGGCAGGTGGTGAGGGAAGCTGGAGGAATGGCAGCGGTGGGGTTGGAGGAGATATATATCTGAGTGTCATCGGCGTAAGTGTGAAAATGGACCCCATGGTGACGGAGAATTGAACCTAGGGGTAGGAGGTAGATGGTGAAGAGAAGTGGACCCAGTACTGACCCCTGGGGGACACCCATTGTGACACCCGTGCATCCGGATTTATGGTTCTGTAGTTGGACAAACTGTTGACGGTCAGTGAGGTAAGATGAAAGCCAGGAGAGTGCAACACCAGTGATCCCAATGCCAGCCAGGCGGTCCAGGAGTATTGGGTGAGAAATGGTGTCGAAAGCTGCGCTGAGGTCCAGGAGGATGAGGATGGTGAGTAGGCCGGAGTCAGCTGCACGGAGGAGGTCGTTAGTGATTTTAACCAGGGCTGTTTCAGTGCTGTGATTGGGGCGGAAACCGGATTGGAAGGGTTCGTGGAGTTTATTTGAATTTAGGTGGGACTGTAATTGTGCTGCTACCACCTTTTCCAGAGTTTTGGAGATGAAGGGAAGGTTGGAGATGGGCCTGTAGTGATTGAGGTCAGATGGGTCTGCACCTGGTTTTTTTAGGGTGGGTGTGATGGCAGCTAGTTTGAGGATTGGGGGAACGGTTCCAGTAGATGACACTACGCAGAATGAGCTGGTGCTGAGCGGGCGTGAACGGCGTCGGCTATCTTAACCATGTGATCTCCTTCCAGGTGGAACTTCAGCGTGGGAAACTTTGAGCTGAAGCTGGTCCCGGAGCTGCAGTCCGGGATGAACTTCCTGGAGGGAGAACTGTCGAGCGGCGACACCTGGAAGGACAGTCAGTGGGTCATCACCGACGAACCAAAGCAGGCGGAGCAGGCGGAGAACAAGCTGAACCAGAACCAGCACCTGGACCTGGTGATCAAGGTGTCGGTTCCTGACTGGAAGGTGATGGCCTTCAGGCCGGAGCCCAGCGGGCAGCTGGTCTGGGAGCACCAGGTGAGCTCTAGAGCCCTGCTATAGCGGGACTGTTTCCTTCATCCCGCTGCATTTCTGACCACTCCCACTCCCGCCCGCGACCGCAAAACTCTGAGAATTCATGCCCGCACAATATAAGAGATGCATTCCTCCCTACATTTTCATTCAACAGAATCATCCAGTACAGGTCCCAATGGATTACTCCTCATAAAACGCATGAACTGTCCCCAGATTTCCCAAAAGTCATCAGATTTCCCTTTCATGGCATATGTCAATTTCTCTAATGCAAGACAATTTGAGAGTTCTTCGTACCATTGCTTGATGTCTGGTTTGTCTGGGTTCTTCCAAAACAATGCTATTGTATGTTAAGCCTGGAGAAGAGAGTAAGTTATAAATCTATCTGATTTAATGTTAACATGATAATTGTGGAGCTTGATGGCTAATTGACAGTTCATAGGTCACCTGACTGAAAGTTAGATGCAAATCCATCATTGTCATCATCGCACAAGCTATTTCCCCTTGCATGCATCAATTATGTGATTGAGGTTATAGCAACGAGAGTAGCTGTGAGTGGTTTAAATAACATAAAATAAACAAAGCTTGGCCATTCCATTGCTGTGGAGGAAGAGAATGTTGCTGACCGACTGAGGTTCCAATCCCTGATCTCTTCCAAGATGCTCCACAGACACTAAACGCAATTTCTCCAAATATCTGACTTGCCTTGCTTTGTTTTTGTTTTGTAAAGACCTTGTTTGAGATTTATTTTCCACGTCATTGATTTCCATCTGGTCGCTAGACTACATCCCGATCCTGCAGTGTTTTTTTTTTAGCCGCCCGTTCCCATCCGCAGCAAAGTTCAAACCTCCCGCTCCCGCCAGATTTGCATTGGGTCCCAATGCAGCCCTCTAAACCGAACCACACAAACACTACATTATTCAGGCACGTTGACCCCGGCTGCTCGTAGACTCATGCGTGTCATCTCCCCGCTCAGTTCTGCACGCCCATCGCCTCGGCCTGGCTGGTGAGCGGCGGCAGGGTGACCCCCATCAGCCTGTTCGACGACACCGCCTACAGCAGCCAGTCGGAGACGGAGGAAGAGGGGGAGGAAGGTGCAGAGAAGGCCAGCGGAGCGGCAGAGTCCAGCGTGTACCTGGGTGGGTTCTCACCCCCACACCTCCACCTGCTCGTCCCGGTGGGTGCAGGGCGCTGACCAGTCTCTTCTGTTCCAGGGATGTTCCAGGGCCAGTTCTACCTCCAGTCGTCTGTGAGGATCAGTGAAAAGTTCCCCTCCAAGGCCGTGGCCTTGCAGAAGGACATCATCCCCGTCCCCACCATCAAGTGGAAGCCTCTGATACGTAGGTCTAACCCTCGTACTGTCTTTGGCTCAAAATGACCTCATTCTCCTGTCCTTCTTTCCTCCTGCTCTCTCCTTCCTTCTCCCTTCCTTCCCTTCCTTCCTTCTTTACTCCTTTCCTTCTTTCTTTTCTCCCTTTCTTTCCTTTTTTTCTCCCCTCGTACATTCTTTTCTTGTTTTTCTCCCTTCTTTCCTTCATTCTTTTTTCCCTTCTTTCCTCCCTTTCTTTCTTCCTCCCTTCCTTCCTGCCTTCCTTCTTTCCTCCCTTCTTTCCTTCTTTCCTTCCTTCTTTTCGCCCTTCCTTCTTTCCTTCCTTCCTTCTTTTCTCCCTTCCTTCTTTTCGCCCTTCTTTCCTTCCTTCCTTCCTTCCTTCCTTCCTTCCTTCCTTCCTTCCTTCCTTCCTTCCTTCCTTCCTTCCTTCCTTCCTTCCTTTTCTCCCTTCTTTTTTCCCTTCCTTCCTTCATTCCTCCCTTCTTTCCTTCCTTCCTTCTTTCCTCCCTTCCTTCCTTCCTTCCTTCCTTCCTTCCTTCCTTCCTTCCTTCCTTCCTTCCTTCTTTTTCCCTGCCTTCCTTCGTTCCTCCCTTCTTTCCTTTACTTCCTTCTTTTCTCCCATACTTCCTTCTTTTCGCCCTTCCTTCCTTCCTTGACCTGAAGACAGCACCATGGTTACCAAGTCTTCCCCGGGGGGGGGGCTGTGCCGGTATAAGGGGGGATGACCAAAGCTGGTCTTGATCATGAAAGGGTTGAACAGTGATCACAACAATGATCCACTTTGAAGACAAAAGTCAACTTTTTTTCAAAGTTGTCTTTGATGTGATGTAGATACCGTGTTCACCGCGTTCCCTTGTGGCCCGCAGCGCTGCCCTTTGTTCCTGTTCGCCCTCAGACTGGGCTAAGATGTTCTTCCGTGTTGGTTTCTGCAGATTCCCCGTCCCGGACGCCGGCTCTGGTGGGCTCCGATGAATTTGACAAGTGTCTGAACAACGACAAGTTTTCCCACGATGAATACAGCAACGGAGCCTTGTCCATCCTGCAGTACCCGTACGGTAGGAGCTCAGCCTCGCACACGGCCCCCCTCAACCCCCTTAGACCCCCTCAAACCCCCACAGTGTTGTAAACGTTAGGGCTGAACGATTTTTGAAAATAATCTAATTGCGATTTTTTTCCTCAATATTGCGATTGCGATTTAATATGCGATAATTTTTTTCAAGGTCCTGTTCCCATGTATTTTTCAACTACACAAGCAATAAATCAGTCTGTTTTATAATAAACAATGTCAGAGTTATTTAAAGCACAGATTAAAACAATAAAGAAAACAAATCTGTGGCTTTACCTCTTTAACACGTCTACACACAAGCGTTATGGGTCGTTCTCTGAACCCAATCACACGACACCAAACCGGGTTAAACTTTAGCCAAAACGAGGCGTAGTTTAATAGAAAAACACAGAAAAACTCCCACAGGGAACAAAAAAACCTTCCTCACAGGGAACTCGGAACTTCTTCACAAATAACTCAAAAATCACAGGGAGAAAAAAACCACCAGCAAACTAACAAACAAACCAACAAAGCTCAGAGTTAACAAACGAACCAGCAATGAACAACTGGCAGCCCCGCTGT
This sequence comes from Cololabis saira, assembly GCF_033807715.1. Lineage (NCBI taxonomy): Eukaryota > Metazoa > Chordata > Actinopteri > Beloniformes > Belonidae > Cololabis > Cololabis saira. The sequence continues at coordinate 6,661,915 of NC_084602.1, forward strand.
TTAACCTCCTGATGAGCTGACGGGCTGCAGGTTCAGGCTCACAGCGCGACTCAAGGCTGATTTATGGTTCCACGTTACACCAACGCAGAGCCTACGGCGTAGGCTACGCGGTACGCGTACCGTACGGCGCGCGTCAACTCGTAACCTACGCCGTACCCTACGGCATAGGTTCTGCGTCGATTTAACGCAGAACCATAAATCAGGCTTCACAGCGCGACTCCACTGTCCGCCGGCTCGTCGCCGCGCCAACTCCGCAGTTCATATATTTAATAAATTTATAAAGCCCCACCTGGCCGAGCCCTAACACTGAGGCCATGGTAGATAGGTTACACATGGACACGCGGCACTGTTGACTTTTTTTCCCTGCCAGCTCTGCTCACTCGCAACATGACCAGATCACGTGACTGTTCAAATCGCAGCCTTTGCAGTTAGAAAATCTCGTTTTGTCACATCGCGATATTATCGCAAATGCAATTAATCGTTCAGCCCTAGTAAACATCCCGCGTGCTCACTGATCTGTGCTTGTCCCCGCTACAGACAACGGCTACTACTTCCCGTACAGCAAGCGGTACCGGGAGAAGCGTGACAGCGCCGTCAGCCTGATCAAGGTGGCGGAGCCGGGCGCCGACAGCCGGCGGAGGAAGGACCCGGTGCTGCTGCTGCCCTGGTGGAAGGAGATTCTGGGCACCATCATCTTCTGCATCGCCGCCACCACCTACATCGTCCGCAAGTTCTTCCACCCCCCTGCCCCGGTGGCCTACGTGAGGGTGAGACTCAGCACGCATCACGCAGCACGCTGAGCCAGCACAGCGCTGACAGCCGCCCCCCCCTGATGAAATCCTCACTACAACGTGTTGTTTCTTTGCTTTCCTCCTCCGTGCACCGGGACCCCCTCTCCCTCCGTCACAGCAACGGAAAGAGTCGGAGACGCAGTGCCAGACGGACAGCAAGTTTGACCTTGAGGTTGTGGAATCCAAAGAGCTGGTTTCCATGGAGACCCGTTCCAGCGATTACGTTTCCAGGTGATTCATAAACACGTCGCAGAGCAGCACGTTTCCCCCCCGTTGGAAACCGTTGTCATTAAAGTGCCGGCGTTTCAGGGATTATCGTCCCGACACTTGAAAGTTTAGATGTGAGGCTCCCACTTTGAAAGTGTAACTACAGAAGGAGCACTGTTACTATGGTGATCGGTGGTCTTCCAGCCTGCCTTGATAGGACACGGTAGAGATGGGAGATAGCACTCGCAGTAATGCATGATTGGGTAACAGCTGTTTGCCATCAAATGAGAAGGAAGTGAGTCCACTCCTCGCAGAGCTGGCCCCGCCCAGCAGCATCTGCCGCCGGTCGGACTGTCACCTTCCATCAATGTCAGGACCTTGTCAAAAGTCTTGTTTTTTTATTTGGGGCCGTACCAAATACGATGGGAAGCCAGAGTTTCCGGGCTGCTCAGACACAAACATCAGGGTCAGTAATCAAATCAAATCAAAGTTTATTTAGACGGGACAATGCATATTAATGAACACTACATTAAGCAGTGTAAATACACCGGATTTGAGCAGAAATGCTAGTTTCCACCTGCAGTCCCCACAGAAAACATAAGAACAATTCAGTCAAGCAATACAATCAAACAAGGGAACAAACATAAACATACATAGTAGCAAAATAGATTTAGCAGCATTTAACCCTTGTGCTGTCTTTAGGTCAAGGGAGGGTGAAGGGAGAAAAGAAGTAAGGAAGAAAGGAGAAAAGAAGGAATGAAGGAGAAAAGAAGTAAGGAAGAAAGGAGAAAAGAAGTAAGGAAGAAAGGAGAAAAGAAGGAAGAAAGTAGGAAAGGGAGTAAGGAAGGAAGAAAAGATGGAAGGAAGGGAGAAAGGAAGGAAAGAAGGGAGAAAGGGAAAGAAGGGAGGGAGGAAGGAATGGAGAAAATAAGGAAAGAAGGAAAAGTAAAGAAGGTAATAAAGGAATGAATGACGGAAGGGAGGTAGGAAGAAAAAGGATTAGAGGAGGGTAAAAAAGGAGGAAAAGAGGAAAGGAAGAAGGAATGAGAAAGCATGGCAGGAGGAAAGAAGGATAGAAGAATTGGGTCATTTTGACCCAAAGACAGCACAAGGGTTAAAAGCAGTATGGATTGTATCTAAAGTGACTTGAGCAAAAAATGCATATTACAATAATGAAATACCAGCAATGGTAATATTATGGTACTGAGTATCCAAGTTGTGTGACATACAAAGTGCGTGTTGAATTGCACATTGCCCTGGTATGTATGAATTAAAACAGATAATTAACATTAAGACAAAGTTTGAGCCTGGTTGTGATGACAGTGTTGTTCCTCCAATAGCCATGATTTAAGATGTTTGGTGAAAGAGGTCAGAGTGGGAAATTCACGTTATTACATTAACCCTTGTACTGTCTTTGGGTCAAAATGACCTAATTCTTCCTTCTTTCTTTCATCCTGCTCTCTCCTTCCTTCTCCCTTCCTCTTTACTCCCTTCCTTCCTTCTTTCCTTCCTTCCTTATTTTCTCCCTTCCTTCCTTCTTTTCTCCCCTCGTACATTCTTTCCTTGTTTTCTCGTTCCTTCCTTCATTCTTTTTTCCCTTCCTTCCTTCCTTCCTTCCTTCCTTCCTTCCTTCCTTCCTTCCTTCTTTTTCCCTTCCTTCCTACCTTCTTTTTCCCTCCCTTCCTTCCTTCCTTCCTTCCTTCCTTCCTTCCTTCCTTCCTTCCTTCCTTCCTTCCTTCCTTCTTTTTCCCTTCCTTCCTACCTTCTTTTTCCCTTCCTTCCTTCCTTCCTTCCTTCCTTCCTTCCTTCCTTCCTTCCTTCCTTCCTTCCTTCTTTTTCCCTTCCTTCCTACCTTCTTTTTCCCTTCCTTCCTTCCTTCCTTCCTTCCTTCCTTTTTTCCCTGCCTTCCTTCTTTCCTCCCTTCTTTCTTTCCTTCCTTCTTTTCTCCATTCCTTCCTTCTTTCCTCCCTTCTTTCCTTCCTTCCTTCTTTCTTTTCTCCCCTCGTACATTCTTTCCTTGTTTTCTCCTTTCCTTCCTTCCTTCTTTTTCCCTTCTTTCTTTCCTTCCTTCCTTCTTTTCTCCCTTCCTTCCTTCTTTCCTCCTTTCTTTCCCTCCTTCCTTCCTTCTTTTCTCCCTTCCTTCCTTCCTTCCTTCCTTCTTTTCTCCCCTCGTACATTCTTTCCTTGTTTTCTCGTTCCTTCCTTCCTTCCTTCCTTCCTTCCTTCCTTCCTTCCTTCCTTCCTTCCTTCCTTCCTTCCTTTTTTCCCTGCCTTCCTTCTTTCCTCCCTTCTTTCCTTCCTTCCTTCTTTCCTCCCTTCTTTCCTTCCTTCCTTCTTTCTTTTCTCCCCTTGTACATTCTTTCCTTGTTTTCTCCTTTCCTTCCTTCCTTCTTTTTTCCCTTCTTTCTTTCCTTCCTTCCTTCTTTTCTCCATTCCTTCCTTCTTTCCTCCCTTCTTTCCTTCCTTCCTTCCTTCTTTCTTTTCTCCCCTCGTACATTCTTTCCTTCCTTCCTTCTTTCCTTCCTTCCTTATTTTCTCCCTCCCTTCCTTCTTTTCTTTTCTCCCTTCCTTCTTTTCTTTTCTCCCTTCCTTCCTTCTTTTCTTCCTTCCTTCTTTCCTCCTTCCTTCCTTCTTTTTCCCTTCCTTCCTTCTTTTTCCCTTCCTTCCTTCCTTCCTTCCTTCTTTTTTCCCTGCCTTCCTTCTTTCCTCCCTTCTTTCCTTCCTTCCTTCTTTTCTCCATTCCTTCCTTCTTTCCTCCCTTCTTTCCTTCCTTCCTTCTTTCTTTTCTCCCCTCGTACATTCTTTCCTTGTTTTCTCCTTTCCTTCCTTCCTTCTTTTTTCCCTTCTTTCTTTCCTTCCTTCCTTCTTTTCTCCCTTCCTTCCTTCTTTCCTCCTTTCTTTCCCTCCTTCCTTCCTTCTTTTCTCACTTCCTTCCTTCCTTCCTTCCTTCCTTCCTTCCTTCCTTCCTTCTTTCCTTCCTTCCTTCTTTTCTCTCTTCCTTCCTTCTTTTCTTTTCTCTCTTCCTTCCTTCCTTCCTTCCTTCTTTCCTCCCTTCTTCCTTTCCTCCTTCCTTGACCTGAAGACAGCACAAGGGTTAAAGTGCACGTTATTTGCTCTGCTGCCATCACTGCTACAATATTCTCCTCCAGTGATCCACACTGACAGAACGAGGCCCCGCCCATCCCTTTCCTTGAAAGGTCCGGCAGCAGCGGCTTGACTTTTAACGCAGGACTCTCCTGAAATACAACCGGCAGCTGCTGCTGCTGGTGCTGCTGCTACTGCTGCAGCAGCTGAGCCGGGCAGCAGTCCCGGGGATCGAGGGGGGGGAATGGAACCAGCAGCCAAAGCCCGGCTGGCATGTGCCAGCATGCCTGGCGCTGACCCAGCCCTCGGCCCTTTGAAGGGACGGAGCAGGCGTGCTTTGGCGGGGTGGAGGTGTATCTTTTTCAGCATCACACATTCATTTTGAATTATTAATGGTTTGGACCGGAACTTGCCGGGCTGGGAGACAGCTGCTCTGGAAAGCGGGGCAGTAGAACTATGTTTGGGGGTTTTTCCAAAATGAAACGGTGTAAACAGAAGTTTGCTGCAAGATTCTTTCTCTGACTTCCTCCACTAAATACGGAAGAGTATTAGGGCCAGGCAGGAGAAAAAGGAGGAAGATTTTTTTTCATTATGCACTTCGAGAAAAAAGTCAATATTGAGAAAAAAGTCAAAATGATGAGAATTATGTTGAAGTACAATCTCAAGAAAAAAGTCTAAATGTATTTCAACTTTATTCTCTAAATTTCGACTTCATTCACAAAATTTCGACTTTATTCTTGAAATTGTATTTAACATTAATCTCAACATTTAGGCTTTTTTCTCGAAGTGCACGATAAAAAAAAATCTTCCCCTCTATGGATGTAGATTTGTCTTAATTATTCAATCAAAAAAAAAACATTTTCAATGAAAAAAAATCACTTCAATAAAAGAACTTTTAAAAAAAAAAGTGTGTGAATGCAAAAAAAATATTTGAGACCCAAAAAATTGCATTTGAACACTTTATTTCTTTGATTGAAAATATTTTTTTCCATTTGAAGTGATTTTTTTTTTCCAAGTCTTTTTTTATTGAAGTGATTTTTTTTTTTGATTTTTTTTTTTTCATTGAAAATATGTTTTTCATTTTTGAAGCAACTTCTTTTTTGATTAAATGATAAAGACACAAATGTCCTACCCATAAAATGGCCTAAACACAAAAAAAACACTACTTCAATCAAAAAAGTTGCTTCAAACTAAAAAACATTCACTTCTATCAAAGAAAACATTTCCAATCAAAGAAAAACAGTGTTCAAATGCATTTTTTTGAGTCTCAAATATTCTTTTGCATTCAAACACTTTTTTTCTTTGATTGAAATCATTTTTATTGATTGAAGTGAATTTTTTTTTAATTGAAAATATATTTTTTGATTGAAGCAATCTTTTTTTGAATAATTAAGACACAAATCTACCTCCATACCCCTCTCAAAAAACCCTGCTGATACTCTTCCGTAACTAAACGTCTGTCCATCATAGCTGGTTTTAGCCTGGCAGCCAACGAGGGCGTGGGCCAGAAGCATGCGAGTGACTCCTCCGTTGTTCCACCTTTCACCACTTTTCCAGTCTCTTTCAGCACAGCCATGTCTGACCTCAGGGCCGCTCCCGGCTGAGACTGTTTGGAACATTTGAAGCGGTTGCTCTGTGATAACGCCAGCGTCTCTCCTCAGGTACCTGACGGACTTTGAGCCGGTGCAGTGCCTCGGCCGAGGGGGGTTCGGTGTCGTGTTTGAAGCCCGCAACAAAGTGGACGACTGCAACTACGCCATCAAAAGAATCCGTCTGCCCAACAGGTGGGGACCCCTCGCCGGCCCTCCTCCAGGCCATTAACGCGTCCTTTAGCTCTCTCCTCATCAAAGCTGTGCAACCACATTCTTTGAACAGTGGTGCACTTGTTAAAAAAAACCACGGCTAATATTTGTTCTGAAATGACAATTATGCCTCAGAAGTTTTAGAATAGAATAGAACTTTATTAATCCCACAGAGGAGAAATTTGCTTGTGCAGTAGCAAACATACACACTCAACAAATTTACAAATGCACACGAAAAATGAAAGGTATATAAAAATAATATATCCTAAAAAGAAAAGAAATTAAAATAACCAATTAATAGCTAAATAATAATAAAAAAAGAGCAATGTACAAAAGAAATACTAAACCCAAAAAAACGAATAATATATACCGTATTTTCTGGACTATAAGCCGCTACTTTTTTCATAGGTTTTCAACCATGCGGCTTATACAAAGGTGCGGCTATTCTGTGGATTTTTCTTCAACCGCTCGGGGCGCTCTAACCGGAATTAGAATCAAAACTAAGACAAAATAAATGCAAAGAAGAATACGCTACTTCTTCTTTAGCAGATAGAAGTAGAAGCAGATTTCAAACAGATAAATAGATAAATAAATACCGGTTATTTTCTCTTGGTTCTGTCCCGTTTTAATCAGCAAAGTTGCTGCCGTGTTAAAAGACACTGTTAGGAAAGGATCTATTTAGGTACAAACATTTACAGTTCAAAATCCTTCTGTACATGTAGTAAATATCTAATCTAACAACAGAAATATCTGCGGCTTGCATATCTTTTTTTTTTAATAGAGCAGATGCGGCTTATATACAGGTGCGGCTTATAGTCCAGAAAATACAGTACATGTGTGCAAAAAAAATATGTGCAAAAATGTCAGTGAGGTATTAAGAGGGAAAAGATTATTGCACTATCAGAAAAAACAGGTTATTGCACTCGAGTGACTAGAGTTGCTTATTGTAGAGTGTGATGGCTGTGGGGATGAAGGACCTGCGGTAGAGTTCCTTTCTGTGCTAATTTATGTTGACAAGCTTGTAAATGTCATGTTCAGCTGAAGCGTTATCGCATGTAATTACATGTAATCAGTGTCTGGATGATCTCGTACCACGTGTTTGCAGAGTTGCTCATATCTCTGTTGATTAGCTTTGTTTTGTGTCTATACGAAACCTGCACGGAACGGGGAATTGAGTCTGTTTTTTCCCGGACCCCTTCTCTGGGAGAGATGGCCCCCACTAGAGCCTTGCAGCCACTAGAGACTGTTTTCTTCATCCCGCTCCCGCTGAATTTCTGACTATTACTGCCCGCAACGTGTGTGTTCCACTCCCGCATCCGCAAAACTCTGAGAATTCATGCCCACACAATAATAGAGATGCATTGATTTAGCGTCTTCTCCCGTCCTGCAAGAGAAATGTCCTAGACAAATCTATCTGATTTAATGTTAACATGATCCTTGTGGAGCTTGATGGATAATTGACAGTTCATAGGTCACCTGACCGAAAGTTAGATGCATCATTGTCATCATCACACAAGGTATTTCACCTTTCTCGCACGCATCAATTATGTGATTGAGGTTATGGCAACGAGAGTAGCAGTGAGTGGCTCAAATAACACTAATAAATAACATAAAATAGACAAAGTGAACGAATGGAAAGAATTAATTTAACAAATGGCCATTACATTGCTGTGGAGGAAGAGAATGCTGCTGATCGACTGAGGTCCCAATCTCTTCCAAGATGCTCCACAGACACTAAACGCAGTTTCTCCAAATATCTGACTTGCTTTGTCTTTGTTTTGAAAAGACTTTGTTTGAGGTTCTTTTCCACGTCATTGATTTCCATCTCGTCGCTAGACTACATCCCAATCCTCTAGCCCCCACTTGACCCGAACTTGATGATTGAACTTGATGATTGAACGGTGCTTGTCTCCTCCAGGGAGCTGGCTCGGGAGAAGGTGATGCGGGAGGTCAAGGCCCTGGCCAAGCTGGAGCATCCGGGGATCATCCGCTACTTCAACGCCTGGCAGGAGAGCCCCCCCGAGGGCTGGCAGGAGGAGATGGACCAGCGGTGGCTGAGGGACACCAGGTAAGCCGGGGGGTTTGGCTCCGCGGCTCAGACTTGTGCTGTCCAGCAGTGACACTCCTGTATAGAGGGGATGCATTGACGTCCCTTCCCCACTGGAAGTTGGATGTTTTGCCACTCGCACAGTGGCAAAACATCCTACTGGCAAAAACAGCTGAAACTAGTCGGGGAAACTGTGGAAAAGACGGGATAACAGCCGATTATCGGCTTAAATTAAGGCAGTTGGACTTGACAGTGACCCGTACAGTTACCTGAAGAACCAGTGGTCCATGGACATTCATATTTGGCCACGAGTTTCCTGATATTTATATGTACTTAAAGGGGACCTATTATGAAAAACAGGTTTTCTCTTGCTTTAACATTTATAAAGTGGTCTCCCCTCAGCCTGCCAACTCAGAGAAGGAGGAAAGCAACCAAATTCTGCAGTGTCTGTACAGCCGCCCGGATGAGCCGTCCAGTGTGATGTGGATCTACGAGCAGTTCAGATTCTGCTCCCGTCGTTACGTAACAATTTACATAGGTCGGCCTCCGATGTATAAAACCACGGCTACAACTAACTCCGCCGGCCGGAGCTTCCGCCATTACTTCGTAGCGGTGTATCGCGTCATTCAGGCAGCCAATCAGCACAGAGCCTCATTATCATAGCCCCGCCCACTCAGAATCCTGCATAGAGAATTAGGTTAGAGAATGGAAGATAAAGACATGGTTTAGAGGCTGAATTTCTCATTTATTTAGCAAAAACAATCAAAAGCTTGCTTTTAAGACATTCAAGGCCTGTTTAAAATAGGTATTAGATGCCATAATAGGTCCCCTTTAAATTCTACGCTGGGGAAATACACGAAGCAACGCTTGAAGGCTTACAAAAGTCTTGACGCTTGGTTCGACTTCAAGGCAGGATTTGTTGTAGAAATTAAAGTGATGAGGACACCGAACTTTATGATTTGACCGTTTAACGTTAGCTACCCAAAAATCCAACATTACCTGATACAAAATGGGAACCGAAAATCCACGTTTCGGTGTCTGGAATCCAGTTGTTTCTGTGAATTGCAGCGATCCATTTGTGTTTCTTAAGCTTATTTTTCGTCAGTCTGTAAAACGATAACTCTGATTTCTTGCTAAATCTATGAGTACAGTCGATCACACAACAGCTCTTTCCCATTTTAGATGTTTTCCAGTTGCTCAAACTGAAAGTTTACGCTGCCACTCAGTCTTTCTGACACTCAGTCTTTCTGACACTCAGTCTTACTCATGCTCATTCCCTCTATTAAGCTCCATGTTTTCTCTGTCTCCTCCAGTGCCACCGACTGGCCCATGAGCTTCCTGGACCACATGGAAGCTCTGTCGGTGAAGGTGCCGGTGTCCAGCTCCACCACGTCCCCCACCTCGGGGCCCGGCGGGGACGCCCTGGAGGCCTCGGTGGCGTCTCAGGCCCACGTCTCCAGCAGGGTGGTGAGCTTCAGCATCGGGGGTGGGGACCTGTCCTTCCAGCCGCTGCTGGGCCACGACAGCCTGATGTCTGAGCGGGACAGCCAGCCCGACCCGGACGCCTCGGACACCCCCAACTCCTTCGAGCTGTGCCCCCCGCGCGGCCCCAGCGACTGCACCTCCTCCTCCTTCGACATCGTGTTCGAGGACTCCGGCTGCGACCGGGACGCCGACGCCGACACGGACACGGGCTCCAGCCCCGTCAATCCCAAGACCCTGACGAAGACCAGCTCGTCTTCCTCACACAGCAGGCAGCAGGAGTCGGCCCCCAGCGTCTCCACCACCCCCCCGCGGCCCACCTCTCTGACCCTGGCTCTGCCCACCACGCCGGCAACGCAGCGGCTCCAGCCGTCCCCCAAGGTCGGCAATCACTTCAATGAAAGATCTTTTTCTTTTATATTTTATTTGTTGCACTTTTTTATACATACAGGTACAGTAAGTCACTTATAAGTACAAAATCAGTAAGACAAGACACCCTCCCTCTTCCCTCCCCCCACCCATGAGACAAGGAATTCACACAGGACAGAAAAATAATACAATAAAAGAACTAATATAAAAACAAAAACCAAGATAAGGGGAAAACAACAAGTGGGCTGCTTAGATGTTAAGATTCCACTGCTTTAGAGTAGTTCTAACCAGTACTCGAGTTGTAAAAAATAAATCAGGGGGGGTGGTGGATTTTATCATATGGGGACAGATAATTTGTGCTGATTACAAATAATATAATATATTACAAATAATAGCACTGACCAAAACACCTGCAGAAATACTGCAGGAATGACATAGCAGCAGTTAAATGCAGCCTTCTGTAAGCTTTAAATATCCACTGGGCTTACATCAAATACATCAAAACACAACAATAAAAAACACTTTTCTGAACTTATCAATATGACTCTGTCCTTCACAGGATAAGTAAAATGGATCACTGCAAAAACTCTAAATCTTAACAAGAATATTTGTCTTATTTCTAGTTAAAATGTCTCATTTTAGTAAAAAAATCTCATTACACTTAAAACAAGACTCATCACTGGAAAAAACTACAATTTTCACCTGTTTCAAGTAGATTTTCACTTAAAATAAGCAGAAAAATCTGCCAGTGGAACAAGATTTTTTTGCTTGTAATAAGAAGATAAATCTTGTCCCACTGGCAGATTTTCCTACTTATTTCAAGTGAAAATTTACTTGAAACAGGTGAAAATTGTCAAATAAGTTATTTTTCTGGTGTTATTTTTCTGGTGATGACTCTAAATGTTGAAATAGCAGTAAAACCACATTCATTGATGAAATGACATAAGGGATGGAAAGGGGGGATGGCAGTTTTACAGGGGGGATGATTTGGACCGTTTTTATTTCAGGGGGGATGCCATCCCCCCTCATCCCCCCTCATCCCCCCTCAACTCCAGTACTGGTTCTAACCATACATTTGCCAGGACAGAAAGATGTTACTCTGAGCAGCAAACGTCCATCACATCCTCAGGTGTAACAGAACTGGGTTCCATATCTTGAGGAACTTTTGAGGGTTCCCAGACAAATCATGTCTCAGTTTGTCCATGTGTAAAATACTTCTCAGTTCACTGAGCCCAGTTTTACAGCTAGGAACAGATTCAGAATGCACCTTTTGGCGATCATCATACCATTCACTAGGGCGATGCGTACGTGAGTGTCCAGTTGCTCTGGTGCGTCAGAACAGCCGAACAAAGCATCTCTGGGTCCGGAGATAAGTTCACATTAAAGACAGTTGAGCACCATAGAAAAATATCAGAGCAGAAGTTATGGAGGTTTGGGCATGACCAAAATAGATGTACACTGCAAAAACTCAAAATCTTACCAGGAATATTTGTCTTATTTCTAGTTAAAATGTTTCATTTTTAGTCAAAAAATCTCATTACACTTAAAACAAGAGTCATTACCAGAAAAATAACTTGTTATTGGACAATTTTCACCTGTTTCAAGTAAATCTTGAGTAAAATCTGCCATTGGGACAAGATTTATCTTCTCATTACAAGCGAAAAAAACCTTGTTCCACTGGCAGATTTTTCTACTTATTTTAAGTGAAAATCTACTTGAAACAGGTGAAAATTGTTGTTTTTTTCCAGTGATGAGTCTTGTTTTAAGTATAATGAGATTTTTTTTGACTAAAAATGAGACATTTTAACTAGAAATAAGACAAATATTCTTGTTAAGATTTTGAGTTTTTGCAGTGTAAAGGCGCCAATGGCACACTAACACATCTGCTACATAGGGGTGCAGAGTCACAAAACATTTGATGAAGTTTGACCTTAGAGTAGTGTAACCTGTGGACTACCTTGTATTGGATTAATTGAATCCTAGCATTAACTGAACTTTAAAGACTTTATACCCTCCAAGGCTTTACTCCAGGTGTCATCAAAATATCTTTTTTATACTGTGACAGTATAAATTGTTTAAAACATGGCTGGAGTCCCTGTTTTCCTGGCTTAGTGTAAGTTGCAGCAGCCCGGGTGTTGTGTGCACTTGTATGACGTGTGCCCCCGCCCCCTCCTGCAGGTCTACCTGTACATCCAGATGCAGCTGTGTCGGAAGGAGAATCTGAAGGACTGGATGGCCCAGCGCTGCCTGCCCGAGCAGCGGGAGCACAACCAGTGTCTGGACATCTTCCTGCAGATCGCTGAGGCCGTGGAGTTCCTGCACAGCAAGGGCCTCATGCACCGGGACCTCAAGGTATGTTGTTTTTAAATTTAACCTTCATTTAACATGGTAAGTCCGTTGAGAACAGTTTCTCATTTACAACGACAACCTAATATTGATTTGGGTTAGTGTTAATAAAACTGTTTTTTCAGCTGTTGCATGAATTATATGACTGTAGTTCTGCAACATATGAATACTAGTATTATATTGAGATTCAACAGCAAGTATTGCAGCTAATGATGCTGTAAGGACCAATCAGCTCCCAGAATGCTGATAGAACTGCTTTCAGAAACATCATGGGGCAGAATTATCAAACAGATCCAGCAAATAGAGACGTATGAAATCAGTTTTATTTTTCCCCAGATTCCGTTTTTATTTTTTCCATTTTTGGTCTATTTCGGTTTTGAATTTTTGAGAATTTGGTTTTTAGCATTTTATGCAAATGTAACCCCAAGACAGTATATAAAGTAATGAAATATAGATATATTTATGCAACTGAGAACTTTAATGTTTTCATACTCACACATATTTAAAGGTAAAAACATTGTGTCCAACAAAACATTCCTTTTTGGGGCATAAACAAAAAAAAAATACCAAAAGTTGTAAGGTAACGATGGAAAAAAAAAAAATCGATGTTTAGGAATTAATATGAGAATTGATTTAGAATCAGAGCATCTATTTTTTTCAACACCGGCCTATGTATATGACGTCAGGTTTATTGAGGAGGGTTCTGGAGGCAGACCTATATACTATATCACCGTGATCTAGAAGTGCGCGTGTTTCTGCTGGATGTTTCTGCTGGATGTTTGTGCTGCATGTAACCGTGGCTCTGGTCCTCCAGCCGTCCAACATCTTCTTCACCATGGACGACGTGGTGAAGGTGGGGGACTTCGGCCTGGTGACGGCCATGGACCAGGAGGAGGACGAGGACGAGCCGGTGGCCCTGACGCCCGCGCCGCTGCTCACCCGGCACACGGGCCAGGTGGGCACCAAGCTCTACATGAGCCCGGAGCAGGTGAGGAGGCCTCTCGGCAGGGGACGCTGGTCTGGGGGGGGCGCTGGTCGTGGGGGGACGCTGGTCTGTGTCTGGCGTGCCGGGGCTCATCTCTCTGCTCTCGTCCGCAGCTCTCCGGGAACTCGTACTCTCACAAAGTGGACATCTACTCCCTGGGCCTGATCCTGTTTGAGCTGCTGTTTCCCTTCAGCACCCAGATGGAGAGAGTCAGGGTGAGGCAGCAAGTCCTTTTATCATTATTTCTCTCTCAGAACTTTTCTCTTTCCCATGCAGGAGAAAATATATTTGAGAGGGGAAGATTTTTGTTTATTGTGCACTTCGAGAAAAAAGTCGAAATGTCAAGATAAAAGTCGAAATGTCGAGAATAATGTTGAAATACAATTTCAAGAATAAAGTCGAAATTTCGTGAATAAAGTTGAAATGCATTTCGACTTTAATCTCGACATTTTGACTTTTTTCTCAACATTTCGACTTTATTCTCGAATTGCATAATGAAAAAACAATCTTCCTCCTCTAAATTATTATTTTTATTCTTCTCCTGCAATGCCCTAATACACTCCGTAGATTATAAATGTCTCTGTAACCAGACTTTTTGATTTTTAAAGTGGCTCATTAGACTGCTCGCTGGCTTGTGAGGTTGTTTACAAAGACTTGAAAACAATGGTACAATCTAATGGTAAGATGAGTATAAACCCCAGCTGGTGCAGCTTGTTGAGGCTGATTTAAGATGTTCAGTTTTCTTATGTAATTAAATATTTTGTTCCTGTGTTGAGAGCAGTAATATTTAGTTTCTTTGCCCGTGCTGGTGTGGAGATACAGTAGTTGCACTTCCAGAAGTGTCTTCACCGCAGCAGTCGGCCATGACGCCTTTGTCTCAGTCACAAAGGGCCCGTGAGCCAATAGGGCCCCGGCACTCACAGGTGTTTACATCCTTCCTTGCAGACACTGACGGAGGTGAGAGCGCTGCAGTTCCCAGAGGTTTTCTCCAAAAACAATGTTCAGGAGGTGAGTGCTCGTCTGCTGCCACCTAGTGGCCCCATAGTTGCATGTGCTTGTCTCATTATCTTGTTTACCTCCTTTTACTTAACAGTAATGGGATTAACTTAATCCTGCAGCGCCATCTCTGATTCCCCAACACTTGGAGAACCCTGACTAATTACTACTTGTTTCTTGTGTTGTGTATTGTGTGTTTTTAAAGTAAATATATTTTTTATATATATATATATGTGTGTGTGTGTGTGTGTGTGTGTGTGTGTGTGTGTGTGTGTGTGTGTGTGTGTGTGTGTGTGTGTGTGTGTGTGTGTGTGTGTGTGTGTGTGTGTGTGTGTGTGTGTGTGTGTGTGTGTGTGTGTGTGTGTGTGTGTGTGTGTGTGTGTGTGTATGTATGTATGTATGTATATATATATATATATATATATATATATATATATATATATATATATATATATATATATATATATATATATATATATATATATATATATATATATATATATATATATATATATATATATATATATATATATATATATATATATATATATATATATATGTGTGTGTATAATGTGCTGATGATTGATTGATTTATTAGACAATCTTTTTAAAAAAAAAACATACACGAATAACTGCATTGCAGTCTCGCATACATTAATGATAAAAATTGTTGAGGATTAAAACACAATAAAGCCAACAGGCTTATTTCCATTGCGGTCCTCGATGTTTATAAAAGCTGAAGAAAAATGCAGGTGTCGACAAGTATGATGTTTGTTTTACTATTGGCTCCTCATAAGAAAACAAGACAAAACACAACTAAAAACACAGAAACATTCAACACAGAGCAAACCACAGAAAGATAAAACACAAATGTCAAGTGGACAGGTGTAATTTCAGGTGAAATTTAAAGCTATTCTCATTTGAGATCAGTTTGAGGGAGGGGGTGAGCCCTATGAATCGTGAATGGATGGAGAAAAAATATCTAGTAGTTGTTCGATGACCTCACTTTTAGGTACATACAGGACTGTCTCAGAAAATTAGAATATTGTGATTTTCTGTAATGCAATTACAAAAACAAAAATGTCATACATTCTGGATTAATTACAAATCAACTGAAATATTGCAAGCCTTTTATTATTTTAATATTGCTGATCATGGCTTACAATTTAAGAAAACTCAAATATCCTATCTCAAAAAATTTGAATATTCTGGGAATCTTAATCTTAAACTGTAAACCATAATCAGCAATATTAAAATAATAAAAGGCTTGCAATATTTCAGTTGATTTGTAATGAATGCAGAATGTAGGACATTTTTGTTTTTTTTAATTGCATTACAGAAAATAAAGAACTTTACCACAATATTCTAATTTTCTGAGACGGTCCTGTAGGTGTGTGTGTGTGTGTGTGTGTGTGTGTGTGTGTGTGTGTTTGTGACTCAGAAATGGGGTTGCATTGCTGTTTGTGCTTCAAATGAAGCAGCTGCCTCACGGCCACAGCTCTGACGGTTGTCCTCTCCCCCAGCTGAACATGGTGCGCAGCATGCTGTCCCTGAGCCCCAGCGAGCGCCCGGAGGCGGCAGAGATCACCGGGACGCCCCTCTTCCAGGAGCTGGAGCTGCCCTGCCGCCTGGCCATGAGGCAGCGCTCCCGCACCTACAGCTCCTCTTCCATGGGCCGCCCGTCACGCCAGGCGTCGGCCAACAACCTGTGACCCCCCTAACCCCCTCTCCCCGTCTCCCTGTCGTCCTCCTGCTGGTCCACCACTCAACACAAAGCTTCTCCAGACGCCTGACCTGGAGCTTCATCATCACTTCAGAAGCCAAAAATAACAGTGTGCAGGAATGTTTCTCAAACACTGAGACAGCACCTTGCACAGCGACTCCCCCGGGGGAAATCCTCCAATGTTTGTCTCATTCTCCTGCCCCAAATTCCCCTTTTTTAACCACACTTGAGGGGGAAAATAACATTTTAAAGGTGGTAGTCTTCCTGTAATGTTCGTGAGCACACTTGGCCAGAGTGGCGCTTCCAAATCTTTTAAACGGCTCTCCAGACGACCCTTTGTAAAATTAAAGTAATTAAAGTAAACTGGAGCACCTACAACACCCAGGTAACTGCAGACGTCTCCATGCCTGCGTTCACTCACCCACAGTTCCTCCGGTGCCGAAGCCGAGAGGTCACTCCGACGGGGCCTTCGATGCTTGTTCATCCCTCCTGCCGGTCGCAGGTACGAGCACTGCCTGATTCTCCGACACACAATATGCCTGACTTGGGAGACCAAAAAAAAAACCCCACAAAAAGGAGACCATCTTCTCTGTCCTACGTAACTAGCCTGAGAGGGGGATGTATTTGCAGAAAGAAGCTTGAGTCCTGTCCGTCAGATGCGACCTGCCTTTATCCGGGGGCCCCGGGCCCCTGCAGCGTGAATGCTGAGCCTTGGGCTCTGGTCTTTTTGCATGTATCTGACCGGGAAAAAACGAAACAGTGAATGTGAGTTTCTAATCTTAAAAGCCAGTACTTGGATAAAGTTTTACAGAATGATTCTGAAGTGCTCAAAGATTTTCTACCACCACCACTTTATTCTGTAAAGACCTAACCCGATGGGAGAACCTTGTTTATATCCTTTTCTTTATTAATTCAGACGTCGGGCTCCGATCGACGTTGTACATATTGTAAGGCACTACTGCTTGTAAAAGGCTTTTTTTATGAAGCGACTGTAAGATAGTGTGATATACTATACTGTGAGAGGGAGCGAAGAGATGATCTCTGCCGTTAATGGATAGCTGAATGTCGACGTGTGACCTCCAGAGACACATGATGGTGGCCACCTCTTATGAAATAATTCTCAGTGTTTGTTTTCTCGCGTTCGGGGGACCCGAGCGGAGGAGGGGGGGGGCGTCCTCCGCTCCGAACACCAGAGGAGAGCTTGCAGGAACCAGAGTGCCATTTAAAGTCAGTTAAGTGTACTTTTCCGTAAACCGATAACTCGCCTCACATGTTTGATTTCTTTTGCTGTAACAATCCAACCCCCCGTCCTGCTGGTGTTCCCGGTGAAAAACGCACACACAACCAACCACGTGAGGCGCCGAGCGCTGGGATCTGCAGCTTCTCCCGTCACCTAGTTTTTCCCTCTGCGCCGTTCGCAGGGGGCTTGGACCTGAGCCGGGTACCCACATAAAGCGTTGTTTGGTTCATTTAAAGTGCTGGGGGAGTCACACGACCCAATAGGAACTACACACAAACTGTTAATTGTAATTGTGCTTTCTATGATTGTACTTTTTCCTGAGATTATCAGCTTTTTTTCTTTCTTTAATCACTCTGCAGGGTTTAGGAATTACTGTAGTTTTGAAGTGAGACTGATGTTCATCCGTCCACTCCCTCGGCCAACTCGTTCCCGGTCCGTAAACGTAATCCCCTCGTCAGGGAAGGGTGTAAACCAGAGTTAGCATATGAAGGACTTCGTCAAGGTGCATTTTTCTTCCTCTGCCCTTTGCAGAGGCAACGATCCATAGCTAATATTTGATCCACGGTTCATAAATGATCCTGAGCGATCTGGAAACTCCTTTTTTTTTTTTACCATTAATTTAAAGGGAATCAATTTATGTTTTGCTCCGCAGACATGTCAGAGGAGCGAAACGTTCACAACTTCAAATCACGGTAGTGAATAATTCATCTTTCCAGCGTTGATGTTGATTCCAGCATTATCGATGATCATACTCCTATTTTCTTCTTTCTAGTCAAACTAAGGAAACCGTGATCTCACCGTAGGTTTTAGGAGCTTGTTAAGTGTGTGTTCCCAGGGACTGTTTAAATGAAGAGACTCTTGTCCTGACTGCCTGATGCCTCTGGCTGGACGTGTAAGTTGCATCTTCTCATGCACAACTCCCATTTCTCTGTCCTTGTTGAATTGTAAATATGTTTATTTGCTTTATTTATGTTTTGATGCCGCAATCAATCCTTTTTTGGGTTGGTGTTATAATGAATGTGCTTCATACAATGGAGTGCATTTGACTATGATGACTTCTTACAAGTCTAAATTTAATAAACTGTTCTATACAATTTGTACAGTTGTGTGTCCTTGGTCATTGTGTCGGGCAGGAAAATATCCCTGATGCTAATCTGCCGCTGCCCGTACAGGAAATTGAGAAGTTTCCTTTTTAGATAAACAGAAATGTGCCTTTTCAACACGAGTGGGTAAGAATTTGCATGGCCACTTGCCTGGTTATCTTCAGAGTGTATGCAAATAAGTTTATATTCAGTGTGTGACATGTGATGCAGTGCATTAACCTTTATACTATTTTATCATCGGTATAAAGTTTCCAGCTTTATTAGGGGTGAAACGCAAGACTGCACATGAGCGGTGCTGGTTTCTTGTTTCTAATTAAGGCAACAGTTATTACATCAAATGAATCCCTCATTTCTTCACCTGCTTTGTCATCAATCCTCCGTCGGGGGCCACCAGGGGCCCCGGCTAATCCCAGCTCCAATCCCAGCTCCAATCCCAGCTCCCTACAACTCTTCATGAGCAGAACAGACCTGCACTAGTAAGAGCAGGCTGATAGCTGAAGGCTTTAGGCCTGTGTGTGGACGCCCTTTTCTAAAGGGATGGTGTTGCATGTCAAATACTACAGAAGAGTATTAGGGCCATGCAGGAGAAAAAATATTTGAGAGGGGAAGATTTTTATTTTTTTTTTTGTGCACTTCAAAAAAAAGTCGAAATGTTGAAATACAATTTCAAGAATAAAGTCGAAATTTCAACTTTATTCATGAAATTTTGACTTTTTTCTCAACATTTTGACTTTTTTCTCGAATTGCATAATGAAAACAAAATCTTCCTTCTCTAAAATATTATTCAGATTTTTCTCCTGCCTGGCCCTAATACTCTTCTGTACAAATACTGAGGACCACGATGGAAAGGTTAGTTTTAGTAACCTTGGACTGTTAAAGCAAGGTTCAAAATCACTTTTATTTATTTTACTTGACTGCATCAAGTTCCGTATGGTACTGTCTCATTGGAGAAATGCGATATGAGGCGCGTGCTCCTGGCTGTGGACACCAGGAGGCTCCCGGCCTGGACGCAGTACCAGAGCAGGGGTCCAGCAGCTGTCACAAGTGTTCTGCAGGATTTTGGACCCCTCCCTGGCCCACGCAGTCATCCCCACCAGCCTGAAATCTGCCACCATCATCCCGGTACCAGCACCCCCACCCACGACCCCACCCTGCCTGACGAGCGTGTGGAGAGAGTCCAGATGTCTGAGCTCTCCTGCAGACGAGGCTGTCGTGAGGAAGGCTCGGCCGCGGCTTCTCGTCCTGGGAGTCCTCAGGTGGAAGCACCACTGATGTTACCATGTGCCGTTTATAAACAGGCAAACCAACGTCTACACTGCTTAAGGAAGCTGTCATCTTTTCACATTGATAAAAAGCTGCTGACAATGGGCTATAGATGTTTTATTGAATCTATAATCTCTTTTAGCTTAGTATCCTGGGGCCGGATTCACAAAACATTCTTAAGAAAAAAAAGCTTCTTAAGTATCATTTCTTTCTTAAGTTCAGTGTTAAGAAGAAAAAAGAGAAGAAGTCATATTCTCCAAAAAAGTTCTAAGTATTTTCTCAAAAACTTAAGAATAAATGGTATTCTTGAAATAAAAGTTCTCAAATTTGTTCTTGACTTTTTTCTTAACTTTAAGACAACCTTGACCTGTCTTAAAATTTCTTCTGTGAAAAGGTAAGACTCTAATATCACCTTTTTCAACACATTTGCACAAACAAAGACCTGCAATATTGTGGAACGATGCATCGGTGTAGTGAAGTCTCGCTTCAGGTGCATCGACTGAATATAATTAAATGAATAATAATATAAATATAATATAATTTTGGGATACTTGGCTGCTACTGCTGTGTGAACGGTCTGCTGGAGCGGCTACTGAATCGTTCATTTAGTATGCAGTATACAGTACATACTGATGTAGTATGTAGCATGTAATACTTAGTATGCCATTTTGGATACAGCCATATTTTAAGAAGTTCTTAAAGGAGCTGTATGTAAGAGCAATAATAAAACGAATCATAAAATGGCCCCGATATGTCAACAGACATTTAAAAATCATGTTCATTTCAAATACTTATGTCACTGACAACAGCACTCAAGCCAGGATATTCCAGTTTAAAAAGAGGAGTTGCAGCCCTCAACTGATGTTTATGTTGTCATTTTTGGTTTTGGCCTGAAGCTCCACCCTCCACCTATCTACCAATCACCAAGTCAGTATTGTTTCTGAAGCTCCACCCTCCACCTATCTCCCAATCACCAAGTCAGTATTGTTTCTGAAGCTCCACCCTCCACCTATCTCCCAATCACCAAGTCAGTATTGTTTCTGAAGCTCCACCCTCCACCTATCTCCCAATCACCAAGTCAGTATTGTTTCTGAAGCTCCACCCTCCACCTATCTCCCAATCACCAAGTCAGTATTGTTTCTGAAGCTCCACCCTCCACCTATCTCCCAATCACCAAGTCAGTATTGTTTCTGAAGCTCCACCCTCCACCTATCTCCCAATCACCAAGTCAGTATTGTTTCGGCATCCGGGTTGCCAGCTTGTCACACGGGTGGTTCAAGTCCCCAATTAAATACTTTCGAGGGTGAGCAGCGCTTAGTAACCCACAACAAAAAGCAGGGGTGCAGCAACAAACATTTATTGTGCAAAACGGTTATAAAATCAGGGGTGGGGGAGTCACTAAAAATAGAACTGTTCCTAAAATGGCCAATCCATAAAAGGTTAAAAAAGGTTAAAGATGAACAGTCTTAGTCTTTCTGGGCTCACTGTCCTCCAGTGCCCTCTCCCTGTTGGCCCACGCCAACAGGGATCCCCGGTCCGAGTCCGCCGGGGGCTCCCCAACCACCTGGGCCCCCATGGGCCTCTGTACGTCAGTCCATCCACTCTTGTTCATCAACTCTCGTCCCTCATGGGCCTCTGTCCGTCCGTTCAATCTCCCAGCTTGAATGTCTGCCTTGAATATATAAGGGGAAGGAAACCCTCCCCTCGTTCACCATTGGTCTAGGGGGGCCAGCCTGCAGTGGTTTATTGGCCACTGCAGCTGTCTGTCAGGATTCAGTTGATTGTGTTCAGCTGTGTCTAATCAACTCAAACAAAAGGTAATTGCATGCCAACTCAAAAACAGAAGAAGTTACATTTCAAACAATAATAACTAGACAAAGCAACAAAACATGCATGCAAATAAAATGGTTAACACAACAACTCCAAAACAATAAACAAACAATTAGACACAGCCTGGCACTCAGCATGACAAGCTCGGCTCTAATTATGGCAGCCATGGCAGCCTACGTTCCTGCTGCATTCTGCAGCCTACCTGGCAACCTCTGGTCGGGGGGAGGAGGGGGAGGGTACACGCCGCTCAACAATATTTTGAAAGTGACTGCAGTACCAGTTTTGGACATTTCTTACAGACGGCTCCTTTAAGTAGGAAAAATAAGAAATTCATAAGAAATGACAATTCTTAAGACGTTTCTTAAGAAAATATTGAGGAATTGCACGTAAGAACTTTCTTATGAACTTCTTAATTTTAGATCTTAAGACATTTCTTAAGATCGTTCTTAAGAACATATTGGTGAATCCTGCCCCTGGTTTGGCAACTTACCCCTCAAAAATAAAAACTTGCTTACAGGTAATCAGATTGTGAGGTGGCCAGTGAGTTCATTGGAGAGCTAGAACTCAACCTCTCTCCTCTTTAATGTGCAGCTACAGAGACTAGCTGATCCATCTCAGATGATACATCTCATCCACTATACGGCCAATTCCAGTATCTCCTTCTGGCCGTAGGTTCAAAATGCCTTTGTGCAAAACTAAAAGGTATAAATGTAGTTTTGTCCCCTCAGCTATTAATGCCCTAAATAGGACATGATTTCCCATCCTCCATCTAGGTCTATTTATTATGGGCATGCCAAGTAATGGCATGACCATATTGCAATCGTCCAGAATGGCCCAAAAGGCAATGTTGCTAGCATTTTGCTAAAGTCGCAAAAGTCCCACGTCACACCAGCGGGTGTACAGCATGACCCCGCTCTGATGTGGAAAAAAAAAATCCCCAAAAAATAAAACACGCCTGAAAAAATGAGGAAAAACATGAAAATGAAGGCGATATATTAGTATCTAGAAAAGGTTTCCCTTTTCTTATTATTCCGCACTTTTTTTCGTCCGTTAATGCGGCCCGAACCGGAACGTGCACCCATGCATGGCATACATCGTTGGATGCGTCTCCATCATGCCTCGATGGGCATTACTTTTCTCCGTAATAGGGGTTACCGTGGCAACGCTAGTTGCCAAAAAGCAAAAAAAAAGGCGAAAATTCAGACGCTTATTGCTCGGCCGAACTTTATCGTAGAGACATCGTTCAAACTTTCAAACATTCGGCCCGATTGTCCATAACAGTACGTACAACCTCATTATGCCAAGTATTACAGTTTTTGTGATATTGACCTTTCATCTTTTTTTTTTTTCCGTTTGACTTTGGACGCTTGTTGCTAGGCAACAGGTTATCGTAGAGACATCGTACAAATTTTTCCCGACTCGGCACGCTGTGGACTTCAACATATTCAAATTTTATGAAGCTGTGATTTAAGGAAGTTTTTGTCCAAATCCAGGCCAAATGGCCCCATTCATTCGGATGGAGTTTTTTACCATGGTGAAAAAAAAACCTATCCGTTAACATAGCCTGAACCGGAACATGCACCCATACATGGCATACATCGTTGGATGCGTCTCCATCGTTCCTCGATGGGCATTACTTTTCTCAGTAAAAAGTGTTACCGTGGCAACGCTAGACGCCAAAAAGCAAAAAAAAAGGCGAAATTTCGGACGCTTATTGCTCGGCCGAATTTTATCGTAGAGACATTGTTGAAACTTTCAAACACTCGGCCCAATTGGCACTAACGGACCCTACAACCTCATTATGCTAATTACTACAGTTTACGCGATATTGACCTTTCATTTTTTTTTTTATTTCTGTTTGAATTTGGACGCTTGTTGCTAGGCAACAGGTTATCGTAGAGACATCGTACAAATGTCCCATGACTCGGCACGCTGTGGACTTCAACATACTCAAATTTCATGAAGCTGGGATTTAAGGAAATTTTATGTCAAAATCCAGGCCAAATGGCCCCATTCATTCAGATGGGGTTTTGTACCACGGTGAAAAAAAAAACCTACCCGTTAACGTAGCCTGAACCGGAACATGCACCGATGCACGGCATACATCGTTAGATGCGTCTCCATCTTGCCTCGATGGGAATTACTATTCTCAGTCAAAAGCGTTACCTTGGCAACGCTAGATGCCAAAAAGCGCGCCCCATTAATAACTATTGGGAGCACAGGAATAAATGAAATACAAGCGTAAAAACACCTCAAACTGACATAGAACCACCCTAAACACAACCACTACAGCCCCAAACCAAAGCAGCGAGAGGGGTCGAATGGGCAGTAGGGCATGCCCATATCAAAATTTCCTGAAATTTTCTAGTTTATTTATTTATTGTATTGCTTATTCAATCTGGAGCATTTGTTCTGTTTGTCCGTCAAGGTTTTGTTTTGTTATTCTCCTGTTTGTCTTGTGTCACTGTCACTGTACTGTAATGTGGTGTTGTAAGTTTCTACTTTTTACCTGCAAACAAATCTACCTTCGATCAATAAAGTTGCCTTACCTTACGACCGGCTCGTGGAAAAGGGACATAACATAAAGATGTTACAGGGTACTTGAAAGTTATTTATTAACAAAAGTTGCACGTAAACATGATAAGGCAACCAGGGTTAAACAAGTGCTGGTTAATGAATGAACAATAACAAAACAGGATTACAGAGTCCAGAACTGCTCAAACCAATATGAAGCCACTACTCATGCAAAGTCAACAAACCAAGCCTGGATATATACATATATATATATATTGTATGTATGTATATGTAGCGCCCTTAGGGCCCGATTTACTAAAGGTTTGCGTGTGTAAAAACGTTTGCAAACTTGACAGCACCCGCAAACCAAAGTGCCAGCTGATCTACTAACAGCGTGCAAAGAGGACTGCATCTCTCAAATGCGCAAAATAGCACACGCTATTCATTTAGTACTTTTACCCTGATGAATAATCAATATGGGGCATACCCGCCAGAAATCCTAAATACTGGGAGGGAAAGATGCAAATTGGTTTGGTTTACCACCCGCAATGAGATTTACCAAGCCTGAAAGTTTTTGCGTGGATTGTGATTGCGTCTGTATTTAATACGTTCGAAAGGAAGGTGCTAATCTCCACATGCAAAAGGAGAAATATGTTATTTGAATGTTAAATCGAGTATTATTCAGCAAAAGGTTGCCACAGGAGGCACCTTCATTTTTTTATTTGTGATAATAAATAAATTACGTGTTTTCATGGAGAAAAAAGTGTTTCTCATTGTGCAACTATACTTGTTCTGCAGTCATACCCCGGTGTTGTGCCGTATTCAGCACCCCTGCCGTGAAAAGCACCCCCTCGTCTGACAAAAATGATATTCTCATTCCGTGTTCTGTTCATGTTCTGTTGTCCATGTTCTGTTTAGCGTCCAGTTTTGTGTTAATGATTCATGTTTAAATGCGCTCATGGATTCGGGTAAAAAAAAAAAAATCGGGTAAATGGTTATTGATGTCATTAATTAATAGCCTGCTTACTGTGTTGTCTTCCATAATATTTGTAAATATATATAATATAAACTCCTAAGTATGTGTTTGTGTGAGTGTGTATATATAAATATATTGAAGTGTCAGTGTGTTGTTTTTTTTCTTGGTCTACTTATCAGTGAATATACGAGGGGGTGCTTTTCACGGCCGGGGGGGTTGAATACAACAATTTGCCTCTTCCACTAATATCTCTATAACTCCAACTCGTCAAATTTCATTTTGCGCTTGCGACTATATCCTGCTTTCCATCCAGACTCTCCATGGCGCAAAGTTTGCGCCGCAAACCATAAGACGCGCAACACCTCATTTAAATACTGCTGTTTGCACCTGTTATCAATTGCGCACGCAATCTTAGTTGATCACCCGCAAAACACACAACAACAGCACGCGCAAACTTTTTCAGTGCACACGCAATTTAGTACTCTTTATTTAGGATCTTAGTAAATCGGGCCCTTAGTCTTAACTATAGATCAAAACTATAATAATGACACTAACATTCACCTAGGTTGGGAATAAAGATGGATGCCTTGAATTAATTAATTGACTCACCAGGAGAGAGTGGACGTGAAGTTGAACAGTGAAAACCTTTATTGCATCAGTAGCAATTATATGGTAGTGCACGTGAATGCACGTCTCCTTTAAAGTGAAAGGAGAGAAGAGTTCCTTCTGACTTGGTGTGTGCACGCGGTTCCTAACACTACCCGGGTAGTTTTATTGTGTTGGTCTTATCTGGACTTGAATAGATGGAATGACTGGATGGTCCTGATGTCTTCTGAGGGCGTTAACCACGGTAACCTCACGGCCGGCCACACCGTATCCGTCCACAGTCCATCGTCTCTTATGTTGGCTCGCCACTGAACCCACAAGGATTCAGAATGATCCAGTTCTGGTCTAGAAAATAAATAAAAACCAATCTACACACATAGGGCCCAATTTACTAAGATCCTAAATATAGAGTACTAAATTGCGCGTGCACTGAAAAAGTTTGCACGTGCTGTTGTTGTGTGTTTTGCGGGTGATCAACTAAGATTGCGTGCGCAATTGATAACAGGCGCAAACCGCAGTATTTAAATTAGGTGTTGCATGTCTTACGGTTTGCGCCATGGAGAGTCTGGATGAAAGGCAGGATAGTCGCAAGCGCAAAATTAAATTTGACGAGTTGGAGTTAAGGATATTAGTGGAAGAGGCAAATAAACACATTCATGAACTACAGCAAAGACATTTAAACATTACCAAAAGAAATGCAATATGGGAGAAAATCTGCGATAGAATAAATGCAGTTGGTAAGACAAAAAGAACGGCAGATGAGGTTAAAAGAAGGTGGCAAGATATAAGGCGAAGAACTAAAGAAAAAGTGGCCTTTAATAAAACTTCGGCAAACAAGACAGGTGGAGGGCCTGCGGAAGAGATACCTCTACCAGCATTGAGCAGCAGGTGCAGCTCACCTTCTGCGAGGAGCAGATAACTGGGATACCGAGGTATGACACGCTAGAGCCAACTGCAGAACAACGTAGGCGCACAATAAGAAACACTTTTTTCTCCATGAAAACACGTGATTTATTTATTATCACAAATAAAAAAATGAATGTGCCTCCTGTGGCAACCTTTTGCTGAATAATACTCGATTTAACATTCAAATAAAATATTTCTCCTTTTGCATGTGGAGAATCCTCACCACAAGTTGAGCCATCCCCACCCCAGTCCTCAAATCAGGCACCAACAAGCATCCCTGCAGAGCCTCAAAAGCGGCCAGTTTATGAAGACATTGACAGAGAGTTGCTGCAAGAACAAAAAAAAACAGTCTACAGCCCTTGAAGATGGCTTATCTTCCGTTGCGCACGAGCAGCCATCGGTTCGTAATGCTGGGCAGATTAGCACCTTCCTTTCGAACGTATTAAATACAGACGCAATCACAGTCCCCGCAATTACTTTCAGGCTTGGTAAATCTCATTGCGCGTGGTAAATGAACCTATTTGCATTTTCCCCTCCCAGTATTTAGGATTTCTGCCGGGTACACCCCATATTGATTATTCATCAGGGCAAAAGTACTAAATGAACTGCGTGTGCTATTTTGCCCATTTGAGAGACGCAGTCCTCTTTGCACGCTGTTAGTAGATCAGCTTGCACATTGGTTTGTGGGTGATGTCAAGTTTGCACACGTTTTTACGCACGCAAACCTTTAGTAAATCAGGCCCATAGTGCAGAATGCATAAGTTACTATCTTCTCTTTCTGTTCATCATCACTTAACTCCATCATTCAAATATTTTCAAGTATAACCAATTACTCAGGGTATTCAGTACTTCAATTATTTTAAATGAATTGATTTGCATCACACAACTGTATTTTAGTGCAACTGAAAGAATTACCGGTAGCTATCATGAATTTCCATATCACAATATAGATTTGAAATATTATTTAAGATAAAGATTATTTATCTCTTTTAGGCACTATTAATCAATTTAAACAGTTTTTTAAATGTAACATATCTTCCTTTAAATACACATCTTTAATATATTTCCCTTTTTAAAACATCTGGATGAACTGCAATATCACTGTCTTATTTAATGCTTTTCAACAACCAAAAATGAAATAAACTGCATCTGTGGTAATATTATCACAGTGAGTGAATACCCTTTTAACAAATGATTTTAATATCCACAGAAATGTGTGTAATGCACCTTAATGCTAAACTGTTTCACTACTGTACTGTAGGTTGAGTTAGCAGTGTCAGCATTCTCATTAGACAGTATTGACAACGCTAGAAAACACTCTCTCAAGTTTACAAGATCCTAGCATGCAATGACACCACAATATCAATCCCAATAGACAAATGGACCACAGATCTCAACAACCTACCGACAGACACCAACTGGCTAAACATGTGCAATAACACCTTCTCCATGACATGCAACTCCAAAACCCAATTAATTCAGTACAAAGTTTTACGCATAGCACACATTACCACACACAAACTCTACTAATTCCTGTTCACTCTGTTCAACTAGATAAATCCATCCACGTCCTCTGGCACTGCCCACCCATCCAGAACTTCTGGTCGGAGGTCATGAACAGAATCAGAGATGCTCGGCCTCAGCATCCCCATAAGCCCCATTATAGCATTACTTGGTGACCTATCTTCATTACACCCAAACAACACACATCATTTCTGTTAATATCTATAACTATCGCCAAGAAAACCATACTATTGAACTGGAAAGACAGAACCAAGATATCCATAACTCACTGGCTTAATCTTCTAACAGATCACTCAAACCTAGAAAAACTCACTGCTATTTTGAAAAATAACATCTCATCCTATGAACACACTTGGTCCCCCTTTCTATAATACATCCAGAGCTGATTCCTCTCACAAATACCTCTCTTTTCTGTTCATTTGTGGTCACTTACAACTCTTACTATAGTTATTTTTTATGATCATATTATTATAAGATCATATATTATATATAGGATTATTACATATTATATCTATTATATATTACTATTGTTAAATTGTTATATCATCATATATTAAATATATTATTATAGCTATTATATATTATTATTATTATTATTACTACATTATCATATTGTTATGACACATTATTTTCATTTCTACAACCATGATTATGACTGTGATGATAACAATAATTGTTGCTGTCATTTTGATGAGTGAAATTATTAGTATATACATGTTGGTTCTGATTAAGATCATGATTGTGAATATTATCATTACTATTACTACTGTTGTTGTTCTCATTGCTATTATTATCAAACCATC
The DNA here is from genome assembly GCF_033807715.1 of Cololabis saira. Lineage (NCBI taxonomy): Eukaryota > Metazoa > Chordata > Actinopteri > Beloniformes > Belonidae > Cololabis > Cololabis saira. The sequence goes on from NC_084602.1 coordinate 6,690,512, forward strand.
ATCACAACCAAATTTTCTTTTTTTTTTAATCACTTTTTAATCTGAACAGTAATCATGATAATGAAGTTATCATTATATTATAAATATAGTAAAGGCGGGAGGCGGGGCCTGGCTGGACTGGCTGAAGGTGGAGGTGGGCGGGGGCTCCATGCCTGGCTCTGTGGGGCCATGGCGGGGCCCTGGGTGGTGGACGGGGGCAGGTGTGGGAGAACCCCATCTCCCTCACTCTCAAAAAAAAAACAGAGGGGGCGGGGGTGGACAAATAAATGAATAAATAAAATAAATGAATTCTGAAAAATTGGAAAGTTTCTCCTCAGCGGGCAGACCCCCTCCTCTGGGTCTGGGAGTTGCCCAGACCCAGGAGAAGCACAGGAGATCAGATCCACAACGGGCCAGCAGCCTCCTCTGGGTCGGGTTGGTCCAAGATGATCCCACCTGACTCTAAATCACATCAGACAATTAAACAAAATGAATCTTGGTGCAATAGGGGAAAGAAAACAAACAAAAAATAAATAAATAAATAAATAAATAAATAAATAAATAAATATATATATATATATATATATATATATATATATATATATATAATAAGAATTTAAAAGTGCTTAAAATCAAAAAGGGAATGGGGGTTTCCTTTCACTGCCGTCCTACCTGCCTCTTGCTGGGGCTCCCGGTTGGGCAACTGGAGTCTGGTGGGGGCCTCCTACTCGCTTCCCTGACGCCCCGGTCTGACCTCACCCTTCATTGCAATATATAAATTACCATTTCTAATTCTAAAAATTATTCTTGGCATTATCATGATATATTGTTTCATAGTGTATTATTATATTAAGTTATGAAATCTCATGGGATGTTAAACTATAGTATTATTATATTGTTATATATTATAGTATGGTGATATCATTTTGTTATATGTTATAATATTATAAAAATTATTATGTTATACTAAGATATTATTATATGCTATTATAGTCAGTACTAGTTGTAAAAAAAATCAGGGGGGGATAGTGGATTTTATCATATGAGGACAGATAATTTGTGCTGATTACAAATAATATACTATATTACAAATAATAGCACTGACCAAAACACCTGCAGAAATACTGCAGGAATGACATAGCAGCAGTTAAATGCAGCCTTCTGTAAGCTTTAAATATCAGACAGTTCCTCAAGCCTTTCCTGTTCAGCACCAAAGACAACCGCTGGTGGAGCCCATTCCCCAGAGGCCTCCTGCGGTAGACATTCTCGCTGGAGGAGATGGTCCTCACATTGTTGCCAATCAGAGACAACATCATCCACTTCTTCCTGCTTATCTTCAAGTCCGACTGCCTCTAGCTGAAGTGGGACGTGAAGATGACATGATTGATTTGCTGAACAGAGGCCAGAGGCCTCCTGGGTTCCTGCCTTTTCCTCGCAACGTCCCTCCACACGGTGAAATCCACCCCATCCCGGGGTTTGATCCCGATATCAATTTAATGTTTGAACTTAATGAGGTTGGACAAGTCAATCAGGCAGTCCCTCAAGCCTTTCCTGTTCAGCACCAAAGACAACCGCTGGAAGAGCCCATTCCCCAGAGGCCTCCTGCGGTAGACATTCCCGGAGGAGATGGCCCTCACATTGTTGCCAATCAGAGACAACATCATCCACTTCTTCCTGCTTATCTTCAAGTCCGACGGCCTCTAGCTGAAGTGGGACGTGAAGATGACATGATTGATTTGCCTTACATGATGATGGACATTGATGAGGAAGAGCAGGACATAGGTGATGACATAGATGATGATGAGGAAGAGCAGGACATAGGTGATGACATAGATGACGATGAGGCAAACCTTCCACCTTTTCCTCACAGATTGGAATATAATGAAAGAAACCCTGAAAATGGGGAACAAGACCAAGAGGTTGCCGCTGGCCCCGCTTTTGCTGGGCCACAAGATATCAATGAAATTCATCTTGGAGAAATGGAAGATCCTCCTATTGGAGGATCAAGAAAGAGACCAAGAGAAGAAAGATCTTCTTGCATCATCAGCGACAACAAAAGTGATGCTGACACAGACGTCGAGGATGAATCAATGACCTTTGAAGATGGCAGATTCTGGAAGAGGATGCGAGAGGACAATGACGCCCGTCAACCAAGCAACGAGCTATTAAGCTGGATGCATGATTATTGTGAAACAGCAATGTGGATATATCTTCTTCATCTTATACTTCCTCTCTTTCACCACATCGAGGACCTAGGAAAAGAAGAAGGGAGGAGAAAGACAAAGACGATGGGAGTGAGGCCCGTGAACCGACGAGCAACAAGCTATTAAGCTGGATGCATGATTATTGTGACACAGACAGCAATGTGGAGGGGGGGCAGGGCATTGATAAGTTTTATATTTGTGTATTGTTTTTATGTAAAGCACTTTGTGCTGCATTCTATGTATGAAAGGTGCTCTGCTTTAACTTCACCCAGCATGTACGAGGCCCCACCCATGTCAAGGGTCACATGCTGGACCTAGTGTGTTCCACTGGCACCCCTCCCTCCCATCTGCAGTGTCTGGATCTGGCAGTATCTGACCATCATGCTGTCCTGTTCGACATCCCAGTCTCCTCACCTGCACTGCATACCAGCCGGACCATCTCGTCAAGTCAGTGAGTCCACCAGCTCTCTCTGACCTGCTTGAGGCCCACTTGGCCCGGGTCCCACCTGATACTTCGGCGGACGACCTGGTCAACCACTACAGCGCCGCTCTATCCAGCAGCCTGGACTCTCTGGCCCCCCTCAAACACCGGTCTGTCTCCTATGCCCGCCCAGCCCCCTGGTTCACCTCAGACCTCCGCATCTCGAAGAACACCTGCCGCCAGTTGGAGCAGCTGCACAAAAGAACTGGCCTTGCTGTCCACCGGCTGGCTTTTGAAGAGCATGTGAGGTCGTATAAGGATGAACTTGCGAGCTTCCGGTTCCGGTTTTGAGGGGATGGCGCCTTAGAAAGAGAGCTCTCGACAAGAGTAATTACAGTAAATAGTCCTAAAGTGAAATAATTAACATAAGAACTATACGAAAAAGAGTGTAAGAGGGCGCGAATGATGTCCAAAAAGCCCCGGAGAGGTAAAAAGTCACATGTTGAACAACCCAAAGACGATGAGTTGCTGCTAGCAGATAAAACTAGCGGTAGCTCACCTGTGGCTAGCCACATCCTCTTCTCCATCGCCCAGTTATGATGACGCCGGACCGGAGAACGATGAGGACCAGGCAAACTTATCGATGATACTAAAAAAGTTGAGAGCCATCGGGAAGGAGGTAAAAGAATTTAGGAAGGACACTAAAATACAGCTTCAGGACATTAGAGGAGAACTGGACAAAACTAATGCGAGGTTAGAAGTTCTGGAAACCAGGGTGGCTGGGCATGAAGAAAAGCTACAAAACTCAGATGAGTTACTAGCCGAGATGATGATAATGCAGGAAACGCTTCAATTCAAACTGACATCTCTTGAAGCATATTCAAGGAGGGAAACGCTCAGACTGAGACAGACAGAGAATCTCCCCATCCCAGAGTCAACAGCGCTGCAGATCCAGTGGGCGCACAGAGCGCTATCATCTACTCCACCAAACGACTCCCAGCCCAGGTCGATCCTGGTAAAATGTCTGTGCTTTACTGTCAAAGAAGAAGCGCTCAGGCTGGCTTGGCAGAAGAAAGGTTTTACGTGGAACAACAACAAGATAAACGTTGATCACGATTATCCTCAGGAGATCATGGCCATGCGGAAGGAGTATGCGGACGTGAGGAGGATCCTGAAGGAAAAGAACTTGAGGTTCCGGACCATCTACCCTGCACGCCTGAAGGTTTTTTATGAAGAAGGAGCAACAACCTATAACACGGTGGAGGATGCAACGGCGGATATGGCGAGCCGGGAGCTCCCGGTGAGGGTCATTGAGCCACCGGCAACTCTCAGAGAGAAACTTGAGAGGTGGCCGCAGTGGCGGCGTGCGGGTAGGCGGCGTGCGCGGCAGCCCGGAGGAGCTGCTGGTTACAGGGAGAAGCTGCAAGTATTCAGACGGGAAAATAATTAATGTGACTGGAGGTGATATGTTTATGAGGTGGACTAATTGATGAAATGTAATTATTGTTGAGCGGAAAAGGATGGGAGTTCTCTTTTTTGAGGATGCCAGCATGGTGGAAGGCCCCTTAGCTCAGGGAGTATATAGGGGTACTCCTTCAGAGTCCAAGGGAAGCAGTGGAAGTGATTCACAGCTGGAAGTGTGGTCAGGAGCATTCATGCTTCAGTTAGATACCATATCTTTCTGTCTTTTTTTTCTTTACTTATTATTCCATTTGTTGTGTTCTCACAGGAGGGTTACCTGCTGCTTCCAGGGATATGTGGTGTGGTCAGTCAATACATCTTTATGTTAAATGAGCCAGTGAAAATTATTTATTTAATGTTAATGGGGTTCTGAATGTTCTGGGGGGCGTCTCGGGGGCGCTCCCAATCACGATTACCTGTCGAGTGTTAAGATCATCTGTTACCACGGAGCGCTGCGCTTCTGATTTTCTCTGCCTCTATCTAACCCCTTCTCCCGCTTCGAGCTTTCTGTTTATATCAGGAATCGGGACGTCTCGAGGACGGCCAGCCGGCGCACCCCGCCTCAGCTGTGAGCTTCATTTCCTGGATCCGTGACACCCGCGCCTTGGCGGCCGACGGGAAGAGCCGCACATTCTACAAGTGAGCCGGCCCCGGATGATCGCAAGATTTGCATCACATGTTTTATCTTTTTTTTCCTTTATGTAGTTGACGTTTTATTGTTATTTTTCTTTATAGTTAGTGTTTTGTGTTTTTCTATGTAGTGAGCCATCGGAATATATCCAAGGTGTCGCTTTTTCACCTGCTTGACACCTGGTGTAAATAAATTCTGATTGATTTAAATGAGAGAAGTTGTTTGTGTTGTTTTACACATATAATGGCTGGTTTGCCGGAGTCGGTGCCGAACTCGTAACCCCCTTTAACTGTTATTCTGTAGAAATAATAGTAAAATTTACTATTCTGTAGAATAATTCATACTTTGAGACTGATTCCTGCTGTTATCATTTTCCTGATGATCAGGTGGGGTCCCGTTTTGATTAAGTAATTTTGATGATTCAATTTAATAAATGGTCTACTTTATTAATTATTAATAATTTTTGAAGGACAATTATTAATAACTCTTGATAAGTGAAACAGCGCCCCCTCTGTGTGGCACAACATCAGCCCAGCTCTGAGGTCTTTACACTGGCTGTCTGTCCATCAGAGGACAGACTATAACGTTCTGATGCTGGTCTATAAAGCTCTGAATGGTTTAGGACCAACATACATCAGTGACCTCCTGACCCAGTATGAACCTTCTCAGGTCATGTATTTTTTATGAGATCTCGGAGTCAGAACCAGACATAGAGAAGCTGCATTCAGCATCTATGTTCCCTATGTCTGGAACAAACCCCCAGAAAGCCTTAGACCAGCTGAAACACTCTGCTTTCTTTTTGTTGAAATTTTAAATAATGCTTTTTATTTTCTGCTATGTTATGTTTTGATGTTTCTGTAAAGCACTTTAAGTTAGCTTGTTGTTGAATTGTGCTATTGTGCTCGGTTGGTTCAGACAGAATCACACATTTGGCCTTAAATGTCATGAAAGCCCCTTTTGACTCCCAGTGCCCCTGTCAGGTCGAACCAGCTAATCAAACTGTTGCCCAGATGCTGGTCCTGATAGCCATCAAGTCCACACCACATCGCTCGGTTGCGATGACACCACTCGAGAGGACGACTGGTCGGCAGATGAAGTTGCCACTTCATCCGTTGTACCCGTGTGAAAATGTTAGTGTTGCCACCGCCCACACCGCACATTAACACGTGGCAGATTTACGTGACCACCCTCGGTTGACCTTTGTGAATGATGATGATAATAATTAATAATAATAATAATAATAATGATAATAATAAGTTTGAAGAACTAAAATAATCAGTAAATTATTGTTGAATGAATGAATTATGACCATATAAACATTCAAAATGTTGAAAAAGAATAAAATTGTAAAGTTTTCTTTCTTTTTGTTTAAATTTTAAATCATGCTTTTTTCCTCTCCTGCTATGTGATGATGTTCTAATGTCTGTAAAGCACTTTGAATCACCTTGTTTAATTGTGTTGTACACATTGCCTTTTCCTTGCCAAAAGTTTTTTATTAATAATCGCTGCCTCAGGGTAAGAGGAGAACAAACAACCAAACTCTTTGACTAACTGACTAATCAATTATGCAGAAATTTGGAAATATTTCTTCCCCTCTGGGCTTGCATTGCTTATTACTGATGGGGGGAAAGCCAAGATTAAGGCTTTTATTCTGAAATAACAGAGCAAGTTTTCTTTAGTAATATATAATGTGATTTGATTTTTGATTTTATTTCGAACATGCATAAAAAAGCATACAAAAAAGTGAAAAAACAGAATACAAATATATATATATATATATATATATATATATATATATATATATATATATATATATATATATATATATAGCACTTATCGAGTCCTACCCCTGAATCTTACATACATTCTTACATATAAGAAGACGAGTTTCAATAACTGTTCAATACAGTGATATAATACTCAATTATATGCATAAATATTGTCAAAATCAAAGCAAATCAAGGCAAACAAAAGAAAACAAAACAAACGCCCAGCATTTAGTTGTGCTACTACCGGTATGTATGTATGTAATAATAGAAGTTATTATAATGCATGGTATTACATTATCATTACTTTACTATAATACTACAATATAATATAGAACAATAGACAGCAATGATATAAAAATATACTTGAATAACTATATAAGAGTAGATATGCTATATACACTGGTTCATGTATCCTTCCATCCATCCATCCATCCATCCATCCATCCATTATCTATACCTTTTATCCTTTGCAGGGTCACGGGGGTCTGCTGGAGCCTATCCCAGCTATTTTCAGGCGAGAAGCAGGAGTTACACCCTGGACGGGTCACCAGTCCATCTCAGGGCCACATATACAGACAAACAACCAGACACACTCACACTCACGGGAAATTTAAAATCACCAATTAACCTAGCATGCATGTTTTGGACTGTGGGAGGAAGCCAGAGTAACTGGAGGAAACCCACACAAGCACGGGGAGAACATGCAAACTCCACACAGAAAGACCCCGCTGGGCCTGGGAGTTGAACCGGGGACCTTCTTGCTGTGAGGCAACAGTGCTAACCACCAAGCCACCGTGCTGCCCCTGGTTCATATATTTACCTCCAATTATATACATAAAAATTACTATAAATCTCTATGTCGACATATCTACATATAACAATAAATCAGTATATATTAATAGGAGATAAAGATATATAATGTACTGTATACATAGTACTCGATTTGTAAAAACAAATCAGGGGGGATGGTGGATTTTATCATATGGGGACAGATAATTTGTGCTGATTACAAATAATATAATATATTACAAATAATAGCACTGACCAAAACACCTGCAGAAATACTGCAGGAATGACATAGCAGCAGTTAAATGCAGCCTTCTGTAAGCTTTAAATATCCACTGGGCTTACATCAAATACATCAAAACACAACAATAAAAAACAGTTTTCTGAACTTATCAATATGACTCTGTCCTTCACAGGATAAGTAAACTGAATCACTGCAAAAACTCAAAATCTTAACAAGAATATTTGTCTTATTTCTAGTTAAAATGTCTCATTTTAGTAAAAAAATCTCATTACACTTAAAACAAGACTCATCACTGGAAAAAACAACAATTTTCACCTGTTTCAAGTAGATTTTCACTTAAAATAAGTAGAAAAATCTGCCAGTGGAACAAGATTTTTTTTTGCTTGTAATGAGAAGATAAATCTTGTCCCACTGGCAGATTTTCCTGCTTATTTCAAGTGAAAATTGACTTGAAACAGGAGAAAATTGTCAAATAAGTTATTTTTCTGGTGTTATTTTTCTGGTGATGACTCTAAATGTTGAAATAGCAGTAAAACCACATTCATTGATGAAATGACATAAGGGATGGAAAGGGGGGATGATTTTGACCGTTTTTATTTCAGGGGGGGATGCCATCCCCCCTCATTGTGGTGTAAGATATCCATAATGAGGGGGGATGGCATCCCCCCCTGAAATAAAAACGGTCAAAATCTAACTTCCAAAAAAAAAAAGAAAAAAAAAGAAAAGGCGCCTTTCTACCTAGAAATTTACGTTTTACGTCTCATTTATTCATTCACACACGCACTAATATATTTGGGAAACAGGCACCAAATATAATATATATAATTTTCTCAGATGGCAAAAATAAGAACTTTATTGATCCCACATAGGAGTAATTCATGTTATATCAGCTATAGAGAACAAGGTAGTGCCGAAAAACAATAAATACCCCCCCTCACAAAAATAAGAAAAATAGAGAAACATATTTTCTCATCAACAAAACATATTTTTAAATTTTCAAGTAACAAAATAACATATTTTAACTATTTTTCAGATGTTTTCAATTATTTTATTGTCTGAAAAATGGTTCAAATATGTTATTTTGTTATTTGAATTTTTTTTAATTGATTTGTTGATCTATTTTTCTATATTTTTCCTCATCCCCCCTCAACTCCAGTACTGAATATATACATTTTTTTTTGTGTGTATTTCTTGATTTCAAAATAAAAGCGGGGAGTCGTGCGCGCCTCCGCAGGTTCCGGTGCGCATTCCCGTTGCCCTGACGTCACTTCCTGATGTCAATATGCGGCTGTGTGCGGCGGCTGGAGACGGAACCGCGGGGCCGACGGCAGCCCAGTAACCGCAGCACCGTCGACGAGGACGCCGCAGCTTCGCTCCGGGGACGCGGACCTTTACCTGGAGCTTGTCCCCGAGGCGGCGCAGCTCCCGGCGCCGGCAGCCATCTTTGCTGGGAGAATGTTGGGGGCGCCGCGGCGGGCCTGCTCCGGTCCGGGCTGGGGTCCCGGTCCCGGTGCCGGTGCCGGGCCGGGGCCGGCCCCCCGGGGCTGGCTGCTGCTCGCCACCGCGCTGCTGCTGCCCGGGCTGGCGCTGCTCGCCGGGGGGAAGGAGTGCGACAAGCCGTGCCTGAACGGCCAGTGCAGCGCGGGCAGCTGCGTGTGTCTGCCCGGCTGGGTGGGGGAGCAGTGCCAGCACTGCGGAGGGAGGTTCAGGTACTGATGCACCTGGCACACACCTGGAATACAACTGATACACACCTGACTGATACACAGCTGATACACAGCTGATACACACCTGATACACACCTGATACACACCTGACACACGCCCCATCAGGCAGACTGGGGAGCCACGCTTTATTGTTGCAGAGATCTCAGGTCAGGTGGAGTGAACCCAGGTCATGTGAGGTGATCTCGGGTCCGGTGGAGCCATCTCAGGTCAGGTCACTGGTCCTCACTCCTGGTCCTCGAGAGCCGCTGTCCTGCATGTGTTTGATGTTTCCCTGCATCAACACACCTGATTCTAATGAGTGTTTGTCATCAGCATGCCTTTAAGTCTGCACAACTCTGTTGACGCCAGTTCTTTGTATCACGGTGTGCTGAAGCAGGCTAGCATCAAACATGCAGGATTGGGGCCCACGAGGACTGGAGTCTAGAGCACTGGTCCTCACTCCTGGTCCTCCAGAGCCGCTGTCCTGCATGTTTTTGATGTTTCCCTGCATCAACACACCTGATTCTAATTAGTGGTCATCACCAAACCTTCCTCCAGGTCTGCACAGTTCTGTTGGTGACACAGTCATCTGTATCAGGGTTTACTGGAGCAGGGAAACATCAGAAACATGCAGGACAGTGGCTCTCGAGAACTGGAGAGAGGACCACTGGGTCAGGTGAGGTGATTTCGGGTCAGGTGAGGTCAGGTGGAGTGATCCCAGGTGAGGTGAATTCAATTCAATTTTATTTATATAGCGTCTAATACAACAAAAGTTGTCTCTAGGATCTTTCCAGAGACCCAGAACATAAACCCCCGAGCAATTATTACATAAACAATGGCAGGTAAAAACTCCCCTAGTGGGAGAAAAACCTTAAGCCAAACAGTGGCAAGGAAAAACTCCCCTTTAGGAAGAAACCTGGACCAGGACCTGGATCATAAGGGGGGTAGAAACCTGGACCAGGACCTGGATCATAAGGGGGGACCCTCCTGCCGAGTGCCAGACTGGGGGGTCAGGGACGGCAACAGCACAGCAGGCAGGTGGAAGCAGCAGCGGGATGACCAGGGGTGGGGACCGCAGGCCAGCACGCAGCTCCCGAAGCTCCGGCCCAATCAGCAAGTCCCAGGTTGGGGTGCAGGGTCGGGGAAAGATTGAGAAGGGGCAGGGCCAGTGAATGGGTCAGGTGGAGTGATCTCGGGTCAGGTGAGGTGATCTCGGGTCAGGTGAGGTGAGGTGATCTCGGGTCAGGTGAGGTGATCTCGGGTCAGGTGAGGTGAGGTGATCTCGGGTCAGGTGAGGTGATCTCGGGTCAGGTGAGGTGATCTCAGGTCAGGTGAGGTGATCCCGGGTCACACCTGAGCAAGGCAGTCCACCACCACAACAAGGGAGCACCTCTGTGCAAATACAGGACCTGATTTCTGCGATGCTGAATGTCTGTCAGTGATGAGTTGTCTCATCTTGTCCTTCAGTCACCCAAACATTTGCTACGTTGTGACCGAACCACCTGATTTTGCTCCCGATACAGAATAATGAAGCCCGAGTGGACTTTTCAGCAATGGTTTGACCTAGAAAGATACCCAGATGGGTTATGCAATTAAGTATTTCTTTATCTAGGCTTTTTATAGTGTGCTAAACATGATAATCTGATTTAAGAATGAGATAATTTCCTCTAGTATCCCGCCTTGCTGTAGTTATTTAATGTGAGCTCAGGTTGAAAGTAGCCTGGGCTTGTTCAGTTTCTGCACAGCACTTCTTCCAGTTGAACCAGATGGATTAGAGTCCAGTCCCACCTGTGAACACGTTCCACTTCATAAAACACTCAAAACCCATCCTTTGTGCACATTTCATGCCCACATCTGTTAGTTTTCACTAACACTAAATTTAGAGTGATACCCAGTAGTGAAAATGGCAAACGCAGCATCCGGTTGGGAGTTGTGAAATGACTTGTGAGTAACAGCGCAGGGCTGGACGGCGTGGCACGCTCAACGCCACCATCCTGTTCCAGGGTCACTTGCCTGGCTGCAGCCAGCAGCGCTGGAGGACAGCTTCCCTCCGATGACAGCAGTCATCACATTATTGGTCACGATATTCCGGATTAAGTGTGTCTGCACATCCTGCCCAGCAGAGAGGCCAGTCCACTTACTCTCAGGTTGGGAGTTTGTAGCTCCAACATTAAGCTTCTGCTTCAGCTGAGGTGCATCTATCTGCAGGCTTTGTCCAGCACATGACAATCCAGAGCATTTTGTTTTATTTTTGAAGGTCTGTGGAGTTAAGAAGGGGATCTGCAGTTATGTTCTTATAAACACATATAAACCCAGAGGTTAAGTGCTCTCTGGTTTGTCTTGGTTGGGCTCAAAAACCGCCGGCCTGTTGTGTATCTGTTATGCCGGTCCATCAGCGTGTGAACTCATCAGCAGCCTTTCAGGGGAGCCGCAGAGATCCAGTTGTAGGAACAGTTTGAATGTGTTGGATCCACCGTCAGTTTGATCTCAGTCTGTTATTTACACTCTTATGGATTCATAGTTTGATTACAAAGCAAGGACAGAACCGTCCCAGTTGCATATTAGTCCAAACGTTTCCCTCACTGCTCCACATGTGTCGACCAAACATCAGGTTTGAAGTGAACCCAACCAATGTAAATGCCATTGCAGCGGCTTATAAAGATGGACTTCTGACAGAAAAATGGGGACAGCCGAGAGACTTGGCATCTATTGATTGGTGTGTGTTCTTTTTTAAATATCTTATGTCTTAAATATGTCCTTGAATTTATTTTTTACATATTTATTAATACCTGGTGTTGCTCTTTTTCCGCTCAGTTCCTCTGGCGCGGATGAATGAGTGTATGTGGAGCCTCCGAGCTGAAGTTTGTCTTTTGCAGTTGGAACATAGTCTGTGCGTAGTAACGTGTAGTATGGAAGGAGGGAAAACTGGAAAGAGAGGAGAAAACTCTTGCTTTTTTCAGGGAGTTTGTGGTTTACTTGTTTGCAGGAGGAGTGATGACCTGAGCTAAATTTGAATTATAACACAACAGGGCACTGACTCGTTTTTACATGTTTTACAGCCCCACTGTGCCTCATCAGTTACGTTGGCCTCAGCTTCCTCACCTGGTGGGGTTAATTAGCGCAAAGTGGATAAATGGTGGGTTTTCAGGGAGCGCCTGAGGCCTGAGGCCGGGTTTAGCATCCGGACGGTGCTACCGTCCAAGCCTTGGTGGATGCTGGCAACGATCAACACAATTGTGGTTACCGCGTAGGCTGTATAAACCAATGAAGGGGGCATTCGGTCATGTGACCCACTGGTTCCCGGAGACCGGTTTTGAAGCTCGTTTTCCTTTGTGCGGGTGCAGCCACGTTGTTTATTTGTTTATTTAATAAGGATCCCCATTAGTCTTCACCATGTGAAGACTACTCTTCCTGAGGTCCACACATAGACATACAAAAGATTACAACAATCACAACTCAAAAAGGGTGAAAACATTACACCCACTGCACGCCCACAGACACACGCCCACTGCATGTCAGTCAAAGCGGCCAGCAGACATTTACAGCGGGATTTACATGTTGTTTCGAAGGTGAAGTCCAGACTAACTTGTCTCGTTTAGCCGATGCTGGTTGGTTGCTTCACTAAACGTGGTAGCATGACGATGACGGAGGACGAAGTGATAACGGCTAGCCCTTGGCTGGGCCGACTGTCAATCAATCATGTTAGAAATACATGTAATGCTTTTGATAAACTCCTGGTGTGGGAAAAAAAGAATTCCTCCCCCTCAAAACGTTCATTTGAACCAGGCTGTAAGTGTATTTACTTCTGCTCTAAAGTTGGACTTGTTAACATGAGTCAGAGGAGACGGAGTCATCCATCCATCCATCCATCCATCCATCCATGCATCCATCCATCCATCCGGGCTGGGCGATATGGCCTTTTTAATAATATCTCGATATTTTTAGGCCATGTCACAATACACGATATATATCTCGATATTTTGCCTTAGCCTTGAATTAACACTTTGATGCTACAATCACACCAGTATGATGATTCTATATGTCTACATTAAAACATTCTTGTTCATACTGCATTAATGTATGCAAATTTTAAACTTTCATGCAAAAAAGAGGGATTAAGTCAAATTTACCAAAACTGTATTTATTTAACAGTTACTAAGCAGTGAGTGGCACAAAATTTCAAAACAGAAAGTGCACGTTGCATCTCTCTGACTCTCGTCTGAAGAACATCTGCTAAGAACATGTTCTGGTCCCGGTTTTACCAGGATGAGCTGTTCTGAGCAGGAGGGCCTTTACAGCACCTTTTTATATTAAGACTATTGTAGGTGTAGGGACTGCAATGTTTCATCCTCTCCTAATTTACTTTGCATCACTTTCACTTACTTTTAGAAATATGACGTCATATAGTCTTGTTAGACTTTGTTTCGATGATAGTGATTGATTGGAGACGGCGCCTCACCCATGACCCGGGGAGTGAATTCCACCCTTTTCCGCTTTCATTCATCTATATACTGTAGTAACAACTGTTGGTTGTAATGCAGACGAGTTCAGCCTTAAGGTTTAACACTAAAAGCTCTTCTTGCTCAAATCCAATTATGGCAAGGAAAGGAAGCTCTGTTTTTGGTTCAAAGAGACATTTGATGGCATTTTCAGCTACTATGAAGCCTTTTCTGGATATTTTTCTGCAGGGGGATGGCATGGTGAATAAGAGCTTTGTCTAGCCAACACTGAGCCTGTGTTAGCTTCTGAAACATGTTGGTGTCCTGAGATCAACTTAAACTCAGTTTCTCGTGCAATCAATGCTCAACCTTGTAAGCCTTTAATTTGATTTTGAATTAATAGAATTCGGTATCCTTGGTAATGTCTATTTTAGTCTGTGCAACAAACTCCACACCCAGGAATGTGTAGTAAAAAATAGGGCGACACAATATTTTAGATATTTATTCTCAGTGCTTTATCAGCAAGGCCAATGTCAGTAAAATGTTGCTGAAAAGGTTTATCTGCAGATGCATGGAGTAAACTACTAATTTACCCAGTGTTGTCAAACAATCTACCTGGTTGTAACATTCAGGGTGTGTGGCAGGGTGGAGGTGCAGCAGCCACTCGGATGATGGGTCACAGGTGTGTCCCATCAACCTCTCCACCCTGCCTGCCTTGATAAGGCAGGGCTGGACAGAAGGCATGGGTCTGCTGCTGGGAGAAAGTGCTGCTTGTGCACGTGTGGCGGTGATTGCAAATAAAATAGTTCTTGCACAAAACTCCGTGTCCTCTCTGTCCTGTCGGTCGGGCCCCCGTAGCACTCGCCCTGCTACAGGGTCACTCCTACCTACTCGACTCAGCTCGACTCAACTCGGCCTGGTTTCTTTTCCATAACATTCAGCACCTGGATCAGAAGTAGGAGGTTGGAGAAGCTGCTGTGACGTATTTGATTGTTTACAGGCCCCAAGACAACAACACTAAAGATGTAGAACCTGGAGGAGATGATAGATGGGCTGCTGGGTCTGTGGCTTGTGTTTGATATGAAGTTAAAAAATGAGGGTGAGAGAAGTTTCAAGCGGCGACGCTTTTTAATTTCTGTTTGTTTGTCTCTGCGCTGCTGAAAAGTCAGCTGGAGCCGTGAGCAGCTATGAAGTGACAGAGCTCCTGGTGGATCTGGTCGTTCCTTATCTCCGTCTAGATCCCTTTTTAATTCTCTCCTCAGCACCAGGTTTATGAACATCTGCACCTCAGAGTTGGATCACCAAACAGACTTTTGCTGCCATTGCCTGTCGAATAAAATGAACCAGAATCCGTCAGAGTCTCTTTCTCTGATTTCCTCCTCCTGACTCAGACGTCTGACTCCAACCCCCCGACCAATCGGTGGCCTGTAGTGTGATGATGTCAGATACAACTCAGAGAGTCGGCTGCAGATAGAACCTCGGCAGAATAGATACAGAAGAAGTATCTACTCTGCACGTTAGGTGGAAAAGAACCAAACCGAGTCCAGTCTAGCTGAGTAGGTACTAGTGGAAAAGCACCATTATAGGCTTGTCCCTAGCGACGTTCAGGTCCCAGCTGGTCTCCATGCTCGGGCCTTCTCCCCCCAGAATGGCTCCGGTGCTGGTTCAGACGCCGGGCCTGACTTGAAGCTCGTTCTCTGCTTTTCCACAGCCAACCTTTTGAAGATGGCACCAGCTTGGAGCGAGGAAAAGCGGTGCTACGTTTGCGTCGGAGCACTACTGGCTACCCAGGGGGCTACCTGGTGGGATTAGCATGTTAAACCGACGTACGTAACCGCCACCGCTGGCGAGTCCAGGCGGTGGAAAAGAAGGTCATGAAAAACAGTTGGCTAAGAATGGACTTGTCACGGAAGGTGTCATAAGACATCAAAGATTTAGATTTATTCTTCATGAGTAAATACAGTTAGGTCTTTTATATACTCAAAAGAGGAGATAAGTCCTGTAGCAGGATGCATAAATATTGGAAATGCCACGTGTGGAAGAGTGATCACAAATACTGAGTATCATTAATGGAGAGCTTTAGATACAGAGACTAACAATATTAAGACAAAACACTGAACTTGTTCGACACAGAAACTCAGAGGTTCAGACAACTTTGGAAAGGATGTTATGCTTTGTTGTCGCTCTGTAATACCGCTGTTTAGATGCAAAAGTACACTAGTTTTAAAGTGTCACAAAGCAGTTTCTATCTCATAGGGTTCACCAAGAGATGTGGGGGTTATTTATCCCCACTGTTATGCCTTGACAGCACTGAGATTCCCTCTCCAGCCTCTTGTTTCCTCCACCGTCATTACTCCATCATCTCCACCATGATGTAACTGAGCTCGCTTCACTGACTGACACTCCGTCTTGGAGTAATATGTATTCATCTCAAGACACGGCCAGGACGGGTGTTCCTGTTGCCAGTGGGGAAGAGGGACCACAGCAGCAGGACGACACTTCCAAAAGATAAGCAAGTGACATTGGAACTGATATTTTAACACTCCTTTGTGCTGGTTGGATATTACAAAGTTGGATCAGCTTTGAGCCGGCTGTAGCACGAGTCCAGGACCAGCACCTGGACCTGGTTCATCATTCTCCTAGATGGTGTTAACAGTAATCCACTTCTACCCAGTGGTTAAATGTGTAACTCTCTTTCTTTCCCTGGAATGTCTTCATTCATTATTTTGGTTTTGGAGTGAATTTTTTTCTTTACGGAAGAGTATTAGGGCCAGGCAGGAGAAAAATAAAAATAATATTTTAGAGGAAGATTTGCACTTCGAAAAAAAAGTAAATGTCGAGTAAAAAGTCGAAATGTTGAGATTAATGTTGAAGTACAATTTTGAGGGAAAAAAAAGTCGAAATGTCTAGAAAAAAGTCAATGTCTAGAAAAAAGTCAAAATTTCGTGAATAAAGTTGAAATGTTGAGAGAAAAAAGTCAAAATTTCGACTTTATTCACAAATTTTGACTTTATTCACAAATTCTTGAATTTGTATTTCAACATTAATCTCGACATTTCAACTTTTTTCTCGAAGTGCACAATAACATTTTTTTTTCCCCTCTCAAATATTTTTTCTCCTGCATTGCCCTAATACTCTTCCGTACTTTCTTGGAACATGCAAAACCGCATGAAATCATCAAACATCGGCTGCAACTCCATAGAGTGAAAAAGGGCACCTCTCCTCTGCCATAAGCATTTTTAAACATCTCCCATCGGCATCTTTTATTTGTCTATCCTAGCCTTAGCCCTAGCAGCCTGTGTGGTAAACGGTTTGTCCTTTCTGCCTGAGCGTGCTGTTTCCCCCTCCTGACTGTGCCTTTGAGCAGGACGGCTGTTGCCTCTGAATGAGGCACGGTGTTTGCTCTGCCCTCACGCTAGCATCGCCGTGTCACCCTGGATCCCTCAGTCCTGCTGCAGGGCTGCTGCATCAGACCGGCTGTTGTTGGAGCGGCAGGCTCAATGCAAGGCTTCGCTTGCAGCCATCTGTGCCCCCGTCGGGAAGCGCAGGCGTGAGCCGGCTTATTATTCAGCTCATGACATGTTTGACATCGACTCTTAATGAGTTATAATTTAACAGTTGAGTAAATGTGTAGGGATTTCTACTTGTCGGCAGCAGTTTCTGTGGCCTTTCTGAGGTTTAAATGGCCAGGGTGTCTAACAGGGTTGATGTGGCATCATGCTGGCAAGTTCATGCACCGCTGTAACAAGCACTATCACATGTTTCTCTGGGCATTTAGTGTTCTGTTTAATCTTTTACAGGCCCCAGTTACCTCTCTGGCCCACTTGTTGATGCTTTTAAGTTTAACATTCCTCACAACATCAAATAAGTTTAAAGGGCCAAATTCATCTCAGAGTCCAGCCATCTGCAGTATGAAGCAACAAGATCCAGTTTAGCCAGTGAGAGTCACAGCAGGATCTTCTGAGCCTCGTTCAGCCTCGATCAGCCTCGTCAGGGGTTAATGTCACCTCTCGCTGCAGATCGGTTCGTGCCTCCGGCCACTCCAGGCCCTTTACCGTGGTTAATGTTTGGCTTTAAAGTGTCAGCTCAACCACGGAGGGCGACTCATTAACCCGGATTTTAGACGTCTCCGTCAGAGATTACTGCCAACTCTGTGGGTGAAATGTGATCAGATTTACAATTAGGCCTGTGTTGAAAAAATCGATTTTCCGATTCTATTCTCTATTCTTCGATTCCCATATTAATTCCTAAAAATCGATTTGTATGTCTAGGTCGATACATTACAACTTTTCGTATTTTTTTGTTTATGCCCAAAAAAGGAATGTTTTGTTGCACACAAGCATAACTAGTGCCATGTTTTTGCCTTTAAATATGTTTAAAGGTATGAAAACATTAACGTTTTCAGTTATAATTGCATACATTGTCTATATTTCTTTGCTTTATATACTGTCTTGGGGTTACATTTGCAAAAAAAGCTAAAAACCAAATTTTCAAAAATGGCAAAAAATAAAACCAATTTCATACGGGCTCTGTTTGTTGCCCTGGATCTGTTTGGTAATTCTGCCCCACAATGTTTCTGAAAGTAGTTATATCAGCATTCTGGGAGGTGATTGGTCCTTACAGCATCATTAGCTGCCAATACTTGCTGTTGAATCTCAATATAATACTATTATTAATACGTTTCATAATTACACAGTCATATAATTCATGCAACAGCTGATAAAAAAAAAACATTTTTAATAACAGTAAACCAAATCAATATCGGAATTGAATCGGATCAAATCAAAGCGTGATAATTGATTCTGAATCTTAAACGGAATCGATTCGATTCTTGACATTTGAATCGATCCCCAGCCCTATTTATAACGCACCCGTTCAGTCTAGTAAAATAAAAATAAAATAAATGAGCAAAAGATGTCACCCTTAACTAAACCATATATTCAGGAGGACCCTTGTACTGTGTAGTCGGGATCTTCAGATGAACTAGATGGTTTAATCTGTGTTTTTAGTGGAGCAGAACTCATGAAAAGAAGCATTTAATAACCATTTTTGTACCGTTTTGTACTGTCACGTGGCCACAGAAGAGGTGCATATGCTCGCTCCTGCTGGCGTGTTCGGGAGCGTCCGGAGCCCTCAGAGCCCCCGGCTCTCTGAAGGAGCTGTGTTTATCTGCTAGTTGAGTCTCTGTAGGCCCCTGTGCTAGCAGAGAGCTGTGATCCCAGCGAGAGTCGACCTGTCGGGTAACTGCAGAGTCCCGATGCTTGAAAATGGCTTTAGATGCCATGAGCAATAAAAGAAATATATGAACCTGCGGCGCTCAGCAAAGCTCGTGTTTTCAGTGCCCAGCATCAGGGGGAGACTTGATTTAAGCTGCCAGAACGTATTAAACAATAACCTGGTTTTAAGATGCCTGGTCTGCAGAGCAATTCCACCCACAAGCTTCAGATTCAGCACAAGTGCATTGTTGCAATGTAGCATCATATGTTTGGCCGGTGAGGTTGTTAACAACATCCTCGGCCTTGGACCTTGAGCTGCTGGGCCACACAGCTGCCCGGGACGATTGGCCTATCTCAGCAGCCGAGGGAAGGAAGTTTTCACAAACAAAGGCAAGCAGCATGCTTGTTTCCTAGATACCAATAAACCTTGTTGTGCAATATTCTAGAGAGATCTCATCCAGCGTTGTCGGTTTAGAGCGAGTCTGTTCCCAAAAGAGCCTGACGTTCGCTGTAGGACACTGAGAGAGAGAGAGCAGCATCCTGTTTTTGAAGTGGAAGGATATAAGCAAAGAAAATATTTCGACTTGAACATTTAGTCACAATAGGAGACCAATATTATTTTTGCTAAAATGTTGTGCATGAACTTTGATTGACATTAAGCTGTTGAGAGCAGCAGACATTTGGGTTCCCATCAGCTTAGACGTATATACGTAGAGAAATTAGAGAAAATATTTTTCTTATTTTTGTGAGGGGGGGGATATACAGGACTGTCTCAGAAAATTAGAATATTGTGATAAAGTTCTTTATTTTCTGTAATGCAATTTATAAAAAAAAAAAAAAAAAAAAAAAAAAAGTCATACATTCTGGATTCATTACAAATCTACTGAAATATTGCAAGCCTTTTATTATTTTAATATTGCTGATCATGGCTTACAGTTTAAGATTAAGATTCCCAGAATATTGTAATTTTTTGAGATAGGATGTTTGAGTTTTCCTTAAGCTGTAAACCATGATCAGCAATATTAAAATAATAAAAGGCTTGCAATATTTCAGTTGATTTGTAATGAATCCAGAATGTATGACATTTTTGTTTTTTTTAATTGAATTACAGAAAATAAAGAGCTTTATCACAATATTGTAGAGACAGTTCTGAGACAGTCCTGTATACGTAGAGAAATGAGAGAAAATATTTTTCTTATTTTTGTGAGGGGGGATATATATTGTTTTTCGGCACTACCCTGTTCTCTATAGCTGATATAACATGAATTACTCTTATGTGGGATCAATAAAGTTGTTATTTTTGCCATCTGAGAAAATTAAATATATTATATTTGGTGCCTAACTGTTTCCCAAGTATATTAATGCGTGTGTGAATGAATAAATGAGATGTAAATTTCTTTGTAGAAAGGCGCTTTATGAAAATAAGTCCATTTACTTGTATTAGTTTACAGCGCAGTCTTGCCCCATCCAATATGGCGGCGACGTTGACGTATCGCAGCAGCGGGCAAGAACACTCGATGGGGCGTCTACGTATATATGTCTATGGCAGACCTGCAGCTGAAGCGGGAGGACGCCGTGTTAGCGGGCTGATTGCACCTTGAGTCCTGCTCCAGTAATGCCGCGGCCTCCGCCTGCATGCCGGTGTCCCCCGTGTCCTGGAGCTCCTCTCTGCTGCTGTGTCATCAGGCCACAATTGATTGGGCAATAACAGGCCGGCCGCTGCACTCTGTTATTAAGTGCTGCGTCTCCCCGTCACGCTGCCGGCTTCACAATCTGCTGCGAGCGATGCTCATTTTCAGCCACTTTGTCGCTTGTTTAGCGACTGAGACGCATGACATAAAAACCTATCATTGCTGTTATTTTTCTGCCTACTTTTTTTTTTTTTAAATCCTTTATTGAAATTTGATGGCTAAAGGAGGTGACAGAGGTGTAACCAGTCCCAACCTCAAATGTAAGAGTTCTGTGATCACTTGAACAATTCATTCCCACAAAATCCTTTGATATCAGTGGAAAAGAGACCACTTTAATAATGGGCAATGTTACTGATCCAGAAGCTCTTTGGGCTGTTGAGAAAAAAAAAAGGACAAAAAGACTTCACATTATGAAAAAAGTCCCTGCTGCCAAATTAAAGCCAGGTTTAACAATTTTAATGCAAATGTATGTAAATATGAGTTTTCAAATCAGATTTTACTTTGGACCAAACTGAGACGTGGCCTGAAATAAAAATCTCTTCTAACATTAATGCTGAATTTGAGATACTGTGACATGTTCCAAACTTAAAGGAGCCGATGGATGGGCACACACCCTGCCATCAACACTTGTAATTTAGGGGCACTTGTTAAAACACATTCAAATAAAAGTTGGCATTTCTGCCTCCGTGAATAAAACATTTTAAAGAACTAAATGCAGCACGGTTGGCCCGCAGCGCTGGGCTGTCCGATGCTCCAGGTAATGCTGCTTTCTGGCGCTAATCTCATTTTTCTGTCTACTTTTTTTCTATGAAACATCTCATCTAAAATGTTAAAATGTTTATACTGTAGATAGTAATACCACATTTGTTTATTGTTTATTTGTTTATTGTTTATTTTTTTACTACCAAAGAGCGAAATAACCGAATCAAATTCCTTGTTGGACAATGTTCGAACCTGGCCAATAAAGCTGATTCTGATTCTGATTCTGATCATGCTTGATTGACAGATTGTTCTTACAGTTCTCCTTCATCCCTCGATCTGTCATTTACTGATCATGTGACCAAGCCACCACCTAGTTAAAAAAAAAACGTTCTCTTTAAAAACGTCATAATATTCCAGATCAAAAGTTTGATTAAACCTATTGACCAGTTTGTGAGTTTTAAGCACCAGGACCTGTAATATTGTAACAACATTGTAATGCTCTGCCTGCTCAGAACTATGAAATGTTAAATGTCCGTTTGGCACCTTACTTATATTTATTTCTCTTTCCATCTTTCAGGCTGACGGGTTCATCAGGTTTCTTGACCGACGGTCCAGGAAACTACAAGTATAAGACCAAGTGCACGTGGCTTATCGAGGGACAGTAAGTACAATGCCTCTTTTTACCCTGCCGTGCATGCTGCTGACATCACAGCTTTGGAGTGTGTTTGCTCTGAAATGAGAGAAAAGTGATTGTGTCTTGTCCTGTAATGGTTTTCAAAAAAAGAAAAAGAAAAAAAAAATCCTTTTTCATGAAATGATGCAAGTTACACCCGGAGAATTGCCACATTTTAGCAGTAACTTCATGTAATTGTGACGGAGAGTAAACTTGATGTAATTTTCTTGATGACTGGAGGGGAATAAGAAAACAGCGCTTTAATGTGTTTCATTAACCAAAGGAAGCCTGTTCATGGTGATATAAAAGTCACAGGAAACACTAGGGTCTTTTTCTCTTTGTTTTTGCCCACTCAGTTTCCTGTGCCCTTCCTTTTATGTGCCACCATTTACAATATAGATGCTTTAATTGATCCCAGACCAAATCCTGCTTATCTGAAGAACCAAGAGTGCCAAGGGAAAAACATGAAATGGCTGGACCCTCATTTACTTAATTTAATCAGTTTCTGCCATTAGTGACATGGCAGAAGGCCGTTCTCTGAGTTCTGTCTCAGAATATTCACCAACAATGAGTAATTATTAATATTAGCACCAGATGGATGAAAGTTAATCCAAACCATAATCTTGTTGAGGTGCAAAGACCCGTGACTTTGATCTCATATTCATCTGGACAGACAACAATGATGTTTCTAATGGCGCTTTTCTACTAGTACCTACTCGGCTCGACTCAGCTTGGCCTGGTTTCTTTTCCATAACAATTCAGCTCCTGGAGCAGAAGTAGGAGGTTGGAGTGAAGCTGCTGTGATGTATTTGATTGTGTGATCTAAACGAAGAAGACAACACTAAAGATGTAGAACCTGGAGGAGATGATAGATGTGCTGCTGGATCTGTGGCTTGTGTTTGATATCAAGTTAAAAAATGAGAGTGAGAGAAGCTTTAGCGGCAACACTTTTTTATTTTTTTTTGTTAGTTTGTCTCTGCGCTGCAGAAAAGTCAGCTGGAACCGCGAGCAGCTATGAAGAGACAGAGCTCCTGGTAGATCTGGTCGTTCCTTATCGCCCGTTTAGATCCCTTTTTAATTCTCTCCTCAGCACCAGGTTTATGAACATCTGACCCTCAGAGTTGAATCACCAAACAGACTTCTGCTGCCATTGTCTGTCGAATAAAATAGAAGAAGCCGCCGTAAGAGTCGCTCTTTCGCTGATTTCCTCCTCCTGACTCAGACGTCTGACTCCAACCCCCCGACCAATCGGTGGCCTGTAGTGTGATGATGTCAGATACAGCCGACTCAGCAGCTTAAAACCTCGACAGAATAGTTACAGAAAAGTATCTACTCGACACGTTAGACCCCTGGTGGAAAAGAACCAAACCGAGTGGAGGCGAGCCGAGCTGAGTAGCTACTACTGGAAAAGCGCCATAAGTTTCCTATTCCTGGATGGGCCTTCTAATTACACGTTTATCCCATGTTTTTATTTAAGTACTACAGAATGACACATTTTATATGGTGTATTGACCCCCGGGGCACATTATTAAAAGGAGTATCGCATGGTGACTTGTGGAGGATGAAACTGGCAAGAATACGTTGATGGTGAAGGCTCTGATACGGTTGGGCCATGTATGCGCTCTGCCACACCAGAAGCTTCCAAGAGACTGGATCATTTGGGTTGAGTCCTCGTCTTGTAACTCTTGAGTTATTTGTCAGCTAGTAGGAGGACAGACCGACCCCACTTGGCTTTTTCTGGTTTTAAATGAGAAAGAAGGAAGTTGAAAAAGGAGCAAAATGGGACTATTTATAACCTTTACTGTTCGTTTAGTGCTTGGTGTAGTTGTAATAAAAAGGCCTTTGTGCCTCTTCTCTACTCTTGCGTTATTTAATTTAGCAACTTTAACCAAATTCAGCACTGCAACAGAGTTAAGATTCCCATGAATGTCTTCAATAGAAAGCTGATTAGACTGACTGGCTGTCTGCCACCGCTGTAAAAGTAGCCAGTCATGGTCAGTTCGTTTTTTCATTTTGTATCGTGCGTGCGCAACAGCACGCGAAACCTATGACTGTTTTTATACTAAGCCTACATTGGAAATGACATTTTTTTTTATTCAGCTTTTAAAAATAAAACTAAAAGCACAAAGGACCATAAAAGAATACTGAGTTTAAATGCTGCCTTTTTTTTCTCATAGTTGTAATTAAGACAAATAAAAAGCCATTATGAAGCTTTTCCCATCACAAAGCCAAGTTTTTGTCGGAGGTGGTGAATGTGTTCTCCCTTCTCAGGTAGTGATTATCCATCTTTTACACTCTTTTTTTTTTTTTTAAAGTCTGTTTATTAAATTTTTCAGAAATTTTTACAATTGAAAAAGTGAAAAATACAAGTCATATGTCAACAATAAAAGAGAAACGTTCAGGAGTGGTTACAGTAGTGGTATTCAAACAGATTAAAATAAAGAAAAGCAAAAGAAAGAAACACACCTAACATACATACACGTTAGACCACAATCAGACCAGGACAGAGACAAAGACAAAGACACGCTCACTAAGACAAAGACAAAGACAGAGACAAAGACGAAGACAAGGACAAAACTGAAGACAGAGACAAAAACATAGACAACTGGCTGGAGGGAGCATGTACCCGCCTAGGTCAGACGGACGGCACCAGGAGCGGACGCAGCCCACAATTGTACAAGTCAAATCATATAACAGCCGAGCCAGCGGAGAAGAGTAGAGAGATACACTATTTCAACCCTGCGATCATAGAAAGTAAAGGGGCCCATATTTTCTCAAACTGTGGCACCCTGTCGGAGAGAACAAATCTGATACTTTCTAGATGAATAACATTCCCTAGCTCCTTTATCCACATTTCAACAGTGGGAGGGCTCTCCGATTTCCAGAACTGGAGTATTAACTTCCTGGCCACTAGAGTAGCAAGCTTAACTGCCTGGCGTTCAAACTTGTTCCGTGCCCAGCCCCGTTCCACAACGCCAAACAGCGCCGTCAGCGGTTCAGGGGGAAAATCTCTCCGAAATGCTTTAGACATGAAATCAAAAATGCCACTCCAGAAGGCTTGTAATTTACGACAGTGAATAAATAAGTGAGCCAAAGTGCCTTCCTCAGTGATACACTTGCAGCACATAGGAGAACCATTGTGAATTTTATGCAATTTAACCGGAGAGAAGTGTAGCCTGTGGATTATTTTAAATTGGATTAAAGAATGCCTGATGTTAATTGAACTCCTATGAACATTGTCAATGCATTCTTCCCACATATCTTCCGGAATGTCTACACCTAAGTCTGCTTGCCACAGCTGCTGGAGGTGAGATGATGATGGGCTAGAGACATTCTGCAGGGTATCATAAACTCGGGAGACCGCACCCTCACTAAAGGGTAGGATATCCATAAGGCAGTCTAAAACAGGATGAAGTGTTTTCTGTTCAAAATTATCAAGATGGGATCTAAAAAAGTCTCTGATCTGAAAGAACCTGAAATGATGCGTGATCGGCAGCTGGTACATTTCACTAAGCTGTTGAAAGGAAACAAACTGATCTTTGATATAAAAATTATCTAACGAGTCGATGCCCTTGTCTCTCCATGTTCTGAACACAGAGTCAGTCAAACCCGGTTTAAAGGCGTGGTTGCCGCATATGGGCGTGTGTAAATACATTTTAGGGGCTTTCACAAATGAAAGTAATTGAGACCAAACCTTCAAGGAGTTTTGGATGATCGGGTTACAATTAAATACTGTTTTGTTAAATTTGACGGGGGCGTTTAACAATGCAGGAAGACTAGTGTTTACGCATGATAGGTGTTCCAACCGCAGCCAAGAAGGCATATTCTCTATGCTATTGCCGACATAACAGTCATACCAGTGAGCCAGAAAGTTCCAGTGAGCCGCAAAGTAATATTGTCTAAAATGAGGGAGGCCAAAGCCCCCTTCATCCTTACGCTTGATAAGATGCGACATCTTTATTCTTGGAGCTTTATCGAACCAGATGAAGGCAGAGATCACAGAGTCCAAATTCTTAAAGTAGTATTGCGGAATACTCACTGGGAGTGACTGAAAAATATACAGGAATCTTGGTAATGTAACCATTTTGATTGCGTTTATGCGCCCTGCCATGGAAATGGGCAAAGTTTTCCAAAATTCAATATTGCTTTTCAGTTGCTTCATCTTGTCCGCCCAGTTTAGCTTCAGCAGCTGATCTAGTTTAGACGTCACTATAATACCCAAACTTTTAAATTTGTGCAACACTATTTTGAAGGGAGTGGACTCCAAGTGAGACATGTCTACGACCTCAGATAAAGGCATCAATTCGCTCTTGGACCAGTTGATACGGTAACCGGAGAAGGCACCAAACTCATTAATGAGGTTCAGTAAGGGTGGAATGGAGGTTTTTGGGTCGGAAATATATAGAACCACGTCGTCAGCGTACGCTGATATTTTGTGTACAGTGCCATTTTGCACTATTGGACGTATAGCCTCGCTAGAACGTATGCGGGAGGCCAGGGGTTCCAGCGCAAGAGCGAAAATGTATGGAGATATCGGGTCCCCCTGCCTAGTCCCCCGAAATAGTCTGAAGGGGGCCGATTCGGTTCGATTGGTGACTACTGTAGCCGCTGGTTCCCGATATATAATACGCATCCAGTTAATGAACGCTTTGCCGAAACCAAACCTGGACAAAACAGACAACATATACGGGTGCTCAATTTGATCAAACGCTTTCTCCGCGTCTAACGAAATAACGATTGCATCTTCCGAAGCCCGCATGGGGCTATACATTAAGTTAAAGAGCCTTCTCATATTGAACTGAATATGTCTGTCCGGCATGAAACCAGTCTGGTCCGGATGAATGATTTTGGTAATATGTTCTTTTAGGCGCGACGCCAGTATTTTACTCAAGATCTTAGATTCAACTGGCAGAAGGGAGATAGGTCTGTAAGAGGAGGCTAGCGAAGGATCTCGATCCTTCTTAAGTATAAGTGAAATCCTCCCGAGGTACGCCCCTCTAGGCATAGATCCCTGCTCTCTGGAGTGATTGAACATACGAAGCATTAACGGCGCTAAGGAGCTCTTAAAAGCCTTATAGTATTCGGCTCCAAAGCCGTCCGGGCCAGGAGCCTTATTGTTGGGCGATTGTGCAATAGCCGTTTCGACTTCCCCTATTGTGATATCCGCATCCAAGGCAGCTACAGCTTCCTCATCTAAGGAGGGAAGATCACAGTCATCCAGGAAGTCGTCAATCGTTCCCTGACTGCTCGAAGTCTTTGAGCTATATAGATCTCGATAAAATTCCTCAAAGCATTTATTAATATCCTTCGGTGTGGTTACCAGTCTTCCGCTTTTATTTTTGACTGAACGAATGGACTGAGAGGCTTGTGAATGTTTCAGCAGTCTGGCTAGTAATTTATGTGGTTTATCACCGATCTCGAAGATTTGCTGCCTATAATTTAACAGTTGAGAACAGACTTTTTTTGTTAAAATTGTATTAAAGTCATACCGTAGTTTTGTGATTTTACCCAATAATTCGGACGACGGGTTATCTACATATTCTTTATTTAACCGTATTAAGGTGGCTTCAATATCCCTCAGAGAAGCTTCTTGCAATTTTCGTTTGGCGGCCGCATGAGCAATAATATGTCCTCTCATGACAGCTTTACATGACTCCCACAGAACCGAGTCACCAACCTCGCCATTATCATTTGCGTCCAAGAAATGGGAAATGTTACTCGCCATTTCTTTCTGGAAGACTTCGTCTTTAAGGAGAAGAGGATCAAACCGCCAAGACCTATTAGTTCTGTTATCGAGTTCCGCAAAATGTAGATCCAGAGTCACTGGACTGTGATCCGATACTAAAATTGGACGATAAGTGCTGTCCGTAACCGCCGGCAAAAATTTTGAATCAATAAAAAAGTAGTCAATACGGCTTGATGATTTATGTACAGGACTATAAAACGAGTATTCTCTGCCCGTGGGGTTAAGTAAACGCCAGATGTCTACAATATTTGAGCTTTCCAACAAGACTTTTAGTCGGCCACTAGCTTTTGATTGAGGATACGGGAGAGCTGAGCTCCTGTCCAATATTGGGTCCATCAGACAGTTAGCGTCGCCTGCTATCAGGATATGAGTGGAGTGAGCATCTGGAATACGATTAAACAGTTTTTGAAAGAACTCAGGGCTGTCAAAATTAGGACCATAAATATTCACTAGTGTAACATGCGTAGAAGCCAATTGACCTTGAAGTATTAGATACCTACCTTCATTATCGGATATAGTTACAGAGTGAGTGAATGGTACATTTTTCCGAAACAGTATAGCTACACCCCTGGCTTTCGCTCCAAAATTAGCATGATATGCCTGGCCTAACCAATTGGCTCTAAGAACTGATGGAGTGTTACGTTTAGCATGCGTCTCCTGCAAAAATATGACATCTGGTTGTATTGATTTTAAATGCGCCAGAACCTTCGCTCTCTTAACTGGATTTCCCAACCCTCTAACGTTCCAACTTATGAACCTTAGGGCTCCGCTGGTCGGACTGTTTACATTTTTATGTGTCATTGACACAATTAACGGCCACGCCGCTCCCCGGCACCGCACTCACCCTCCCCCGGAAGGCACACAAACCCCCCCAGCCAGCAACACAGAACAAGAAACACAAAACACACCACCACCCCGTCCACCACCCCCCACCCCTAACAGAGGGACTAACCCTTACGGAGCCCAACTCTAACCTCCCTAGTACTATACAGGGCATAGTATCCTCCCCCTACTACCCCGCTCTATAATAAAAGCAGTGTGAGGAATATTAACCGTAAGTATATGTGGTGTTGCCTCAAAATAGCCACAAGTAACCAAAGTCCACAGTAACGGATATACGGAGCGAACGGCTCGCTCGATCGAACAAAAGACAGGCCTATAGAGAGCCCTTTAAGTGGGGCACCCCATCCCACAATTGCCTCAGAAACAAAGACGAATGCGGTTTAAATAAAAAGTGATAATAGAAACAGTTGTAATAGCGGTAAAACGGCGAGAGAACCTATAACAGCACGATAGGTGCAGGTTCTGGCTTTCTGGACAGTAAGCACATGTTGGCCTCCAGGAACATAAAGTGAAGTGCAAGCCACCGACTCCTAACGCAAGATGACATCAGCCTTGGGCTAATGGAACCTATAGCATAAACTGCACTAAGCTAGACCGAACGTAGGTCCCTCTGAGTTCCCCGGCCAAATCCCAACATCCACACATATACAAGACAAAGACAACAACCAGCACAATGGCAGACAGCCCTTTGTAACCACGTTAACTAGAAGCCTAAATTTAAGAATAGAAGGTAGCAGCGCCACAAACAAGCATATTAGAAGGATAATCAAACATTACTGAACGAAATAGCATAGATAAATAACTAATATAATGTAAAGAGAAGAGGAAGAAAGAAAAGAAAAAAAAAAAGAAAAAAAAAAAAAAAAGGGGGGGAGAATAAAAAATATTAATATTAAAAATCACAGTAGCAGTAGTGACAGAAATCACAAGTCGAATTATTACAAAACGAGCGATAGGAAGGAACAGGTTTAGAGTTATAAATACCGTTAAAATATGCTATATATGTTAATAAAGTTAAAGTTAAATAAAGACTGGTTGTGCTTAAGGAACGAAGGTGTAGGGGAAGATAAATAAATTAAAACAAATAAATAAACAATAAAAATAAATAAAATAGTTAATAAAAAATTAATGGTAATAATAATAATAAAATATAAAAAAATAAAAAGAATAAAAAATAGCAAAAGAAGTAGATTGAACTAAACCATTTGCAGAGTTTGAACGTAAAGAAAACGTATGAATGAATGAATGAATGAATGAATTCAAGAAAACGTATGGCAAAAAATAAATAGCAATAATGAAAGTAAATAGCAGGAGTGCACGCTTAACCTTACATTCACATTCTCCCACAGGCTGGCATACACCATTGACAATAACAGTCCAGTGTTCAGGCGCAAACAGGTTCACCCACACACACAGTCACGCCCACTCACGCCCCCACTCTCAGCAACCAATTAAATCAGACAGTGCACCGGTAACTTAGCATGAAAACCCAGGCTCTGCTGTGATCAGAAAGAAGACAGCCACCCGCGCAACTACGCAGGCATTCCAAAGTAAACCATATAGTTATAACAACATTGCTGCACACGCATTCAGCCGCACAGACATCCGCTCACGCGCACAAGCAAGCACACGCGCGCACACGCACGCGCGCGCACACACACACACACACACACACACACACACTTGGAAATGGCGGAGAAACGTGAGAAACCACATAACAGTCCAGCCTACTCAAAGATGAATAAAATAACATGGCAGCGATGCTACGAGCTAAACCAATGTCCAATATAGTCCAAGAAAAAACGTAAAGGCATCCCGCAGCCCGGCTATGTTTTGAAACTAGGAACCGCAGCGGCAGTAAGATCAGCCGGGCTACCGTGCCTGTAAAGTCAATAAGCGCGTAGGATAAAAGTCAGTGCAGGAAAAAAAAAGTAAAAACAGAGTCTTGAAGAGGCACTTCACTCACATTTGGTCGGAGCACCAATGGTTCTGTAAACTAATATCACATACCTTTAGTCTTCCGCCACCGCCAGAAAGCCCAAAAAAAAAAAACAAGAATAAAACCTGTAATCACTGGCCCTCTTCGTTGTCCGC
Source organism: Cololabis saira (assembly GCF_033807715.1). Classification (NCBI taxonomy): domain Eukaryota; kingdom Metazoa; phylum Chordata; class Actinopteri; order Beloniformes; family Belonidae; genus Cololabis; species Cololabis saira. Next base: position 6,721,117 of record NC_084602.1, read on the forward strand.
GTCTTCAACGATAACGTTACCGTCTCCAGCTGCAGAAACCGCCATAGATCCAATATCACCTACATCCAGGTCGCCGCCCGCGGGCGCGCCGCCAACGGCCCCGTCACCCCCCCCGGACTCCCACGCCGTCCTCAATGACCCGCGCCGCGTCCAGGAAGGCGTCCGCCGCCTCGGGGGTGTCGAAGTACCGCGTGGTTCCATCCCGAGTGATGCGAAGCCGGGTCTCGCGCGTCCCTACGAAGCCAGACTGCAGCCCTGCAGCCTTGCACCTTCCCCGGACCTCGTAGAACTTCTTGCGTTGTTGGAACGTTGACGTCGGTAGATCCGGGAATATAGACACCCTTGTGCCGTTGTAGCTGAGGGGGGCCTGCTTGGCAGCCAGCTTGATTATCAGCTGTTTCACATCAAGATAATGTATCCTAGCGATGATGGCCCTGATGCGACCTCCTCTCTCAGGTTTTGGGCCAACCCTGTGTGCTACGTCGACGCGCACTCCATCAGGAAAATGCTCGGGCCCAAGTAGACTAGGAATTAGCCTGGAGACGAAGCCCGTGGCATCTAATTTTTCTTTTCCCTCGGCGATCGGCCCGAGCCTAACGTTGAAACGTCTCGATCTCAGCTCGTTAGCCAGCATGGCCTTGCGTGTGTCGTCGTGGGCGGCTTGAAGTGCTTTGATCTTGGCGTCCTGGGCTGCTAGCCGCGCGTCGTGGCTAGCTACAGTTACCTCGATGTCCCGCACCTTGTCGATCACCGTGGACAGTGTAGTCTGCACGGAGCACAGGTTGTTGGAAACCACAGTGATTTTGGTTTCCAGTGAGCCCTGTAGCCTATGAATAGCGTCCAACAGGTCGGCATTAGTGGGGCTAGTCACCACGTTAGCTGCCTCTGCCTGGCCGGCAGCCATATTAGCATCCGTTGTTTGGCTAGCTAGTTTTCCACTCGGCAAACTTCTGACTTCAACAGACTCACTATTTTGGGCAGCGATAGGCGTTCTAGTGGGATATCTGCGGTTCGTGTGGTCCTTAGACATACTTTAGGGCATGTGGCATATGGAATTATTGCGATTAAGTTCCTCAAAGTATCAATTATATACCATTAAGAGCGGAGCTGCTCGAAAGTACGACTCACTCCATTGTCAGTCGACCACGCCCCCCATCTTTTACACTCTTAAAATCATGTCTTAAAATCAGCTTATGTAACCATATCAGGGGTCACATTTTTGCACTTTTAAAACTTTAAAACTTTAAAACTGCTCTCTGAGGAAGCTTGAGTAAATGCATAAAGAGATGATTCACTGGTAAACTCGGTGCACTTTGCTCTGTGATGTTACATGTTTATTTGTTTATTTGTAAGGATCCCCATTAGCTATGCCCTTAAACACAGCTAGTCTTACTGGGGTCCACATTAAAAAACAATACATTTAAAATATACAGTTAAAAACAAGACATAAAGAAAGAAAACGAAATAACATGGCAAACCTACATTAAACTTTACCGTACATGTAAATCATTATCTTAAAGCAAAAAAAAACAAAAAAACATACATGAAACATTCCAATATAAATATATATATAAAACATCATCTAGGCCATGAAAATCGGATCAAAAATACACCTCACCTTGTCCAGTATGTATATGTATCTGTATAAGTGTGTGTATGGTATCTTATACATATGATATTCCAAGGTGTTTCTTAATTTGCTTTTTGAGTATTGATTTCTGTGTTAATTTATTCATATAGTGGTAAAGAATTCCATGATTTCATTGATCTATATTCTACTGTATGCTTCAGAAAATTTGTGCCTGGCTTAAGAAGTGAAAACCAGCCCTTTGTTGCCTGTCTAGTGGCGTATGGATGTGACTCTAGATTGTGTCTTAATTGATTGTACTGATATAATAGAGTTTTGGATTGTAAAACCTTCCATATTGAAAATCATACTTGCGCCATATTGGGTTACTTGACATTTTGACAGAGACAGTTGTGATGTGAGTGTCTAACGGCCCTTGTTTGTGTCCGACAGGCCCAACACCATCCTGCGATTACGGTTCAACCACTTTGCCACCGAATGCAGCTGGGACCACCTGTACGTGTACGACGGAGACTCCATATACGCTCCCCTCCTCGCTGCTTTCAGGTACGTCTGCTACGACTCATTCGCTGGCTGCTGCATCCCCCTTCCTCTGTTTAGGCTTCAAAAACTCCTTATGGTTTTTGTAGAGATGTTTTTTTTCTTTATGGGAAAATTGGTTTGAGAAAGAAACGTTTAATGACATTTATAGTACAAATCCAGTTTCCAGAAAATATTGGGACATTTTTTAAAGTGTACTCTGTAAATTGGTTTCAACCTTTATTTGCCGTGTACCGATGAAAAGGGAATGTGAAGAAAAATGCATATATATATGCCTTAGGTTTTTACCAACATGGTATTAACCATTAATATATATGCAGACAAAGTAAAAAAAAAAGAAGAAGAAAAAATTAGAATCTTATGCCAACAGTGGAGGAATAGAAAGATCACGCTACGAAAAGTAGGGAGAGAGGCGTGATTACCACCAAGGGTGTTTCATCACCCTTCCTTTTTAATTACACCTTTTAATTGTTTGCAAACTGAGTAAATCAGTTCCAGTTGTGAAAGACGAATCCACGGTGTGTTCATTCTCAAAGAAAGGAGGACTTCCGCTCCCCAGCAGACTGGTCTTTCTTGTCTGGTTATCCTTATATTATATATAACTACAATGCAGATGTTGACAACAGGCAGGCAAGTCAAGCCCACACTGAAATGCCAGTACAGTAATCCCTGGTTTTTCACGGGGGTTACGTTCCAAAAAGAACCCGTGATAAGTGAAATCCGCGAAGTAGCAACCTTTATTTATTTTTTTACAATTATTATACAATGCTTCAAATTGCGGAGATCAACCCCGCCCCACCGCAACCTGATTAATTGGATTTGAACAGGAGAAAATGAAAAATTATTATGAAAAAAAATACAATAAGTACAGTACGACAAATTGTGACTTTTCACAGCTCTTCTGATGCCGCTGCATCCTGACTCGCTCTATAGGGTTTTTCGAGATAAAAACATAGTTATGGGTCGTTGTTGTCGCCCTTTTTTCTTCTGGGCAAAAAGATTCTTCTAAATCGACATGACACCATGGATTATCTGAGACTGTAATGAACGATTCATCAAAGGGTCCCGTTCTTGAGCTGCTGCTGAAGCTCATTGTCCGTTCTCAGCATTGTTGCTAAGCGACCAACGTTATTGAGACAGGAAGTGAAGAAGCGGGGAGAATGTTTAGCCAATCAGAATGCAGAACACGATGCACAATGCAAATCTGTGAAGCAGCGAGACGTGAAAGGTGAACCGCGTTATAGCCAGGGATTACTGTATACACTTGTGCACCAATGGTTCCTTTACACACGTGCAGAAGCGCTGCTGACCGCCATATCATCATCATATATGACGTTGTGCCTTTTGCTCTGCAACAGTCTGGATGGTCTTCCTCATCTTTGGACCAGCGAACTCTTATCTCAGGACTGATCTGACCACAGAAATGTGTCCTCGGTCTTTCTGTTCATCTTCCTGTTTTTATGTAACACAGCAGATGGCTGTCGACTGACGGTGGTTTTCAAAGGTACTAATCGTGGGTTGAGCTTGTTGGCCTGTTTTGATCATCTAAGTAGGATCTCAACTCATTTGTAGAGCACTCTAACACAACAGCTGAAACAAAGTGCTGAACATAGAACCATTTCAAAGCATTTCTCATGCAGTAAATATTTTGTTCAGTTTTGGAGATGCTTGACAGCCTGGCGTTTGGACTGAAAACACCCTCACATTCGGCACATTGTGGACCTTTTCTAGCAGTTTGACACAAGCTGGAAGGCCAGCATTGCAGTAATTAAGGCAGGATATAAACACAGCCTGTATCAGGAGTTGCAAAGTCAGATAAGGTCTCATTTGTTTTATGTTGCAGAGTACAGAGTGTCGCGACTGTGAGACTAAGGCAACGTGGTCAGGGAAAAATAACTGGTCATCAAACATGACACCCAGGTTCTTTGTAACCATTGTGAAAGTATCAGTAATAGATAGTGATATTTATGTCAATAATGAGGCTGAATGAATGATTGGCAGGAATAACCAGCACTTGAGTAAATCTAGTGCTGAGATTTTGGAGTCATCCTGTTCAAGTTCAAGTTTATTTATAAAGCACTTTAAAAAAAACAACAGCTGACCAAAGTGCTGGACAAGCGAAAGAAAAATAAAAAAAAGAGGACAAAGTAAAACATAAGACACATAAATAAAATAAAACAATCGTGGCAGGTTAGATGCTAGTGAGTAAAAATTAGTTTTAAGATGAGATTTAAAAACAGCCATAGGAGGCAGGCGTATATGCATTGGCAGCTCGTTCCAAACTTTGGGTCCAGTTAATGCAAAGGCCCGGTCCCCTCTGCTCTCATCCTGTGGGTATGATGGGTAGAATTGTGTATCATCTGCATAGCTGTGATATAAGAATAATCTGGCCCCGAGAAGTTCAATTCAATTTTATTCATATAACGCAGGGATCGGCAAGCCAAAATGTTGAAAGAGCCATATTGGACCAAAAACACAAAAAACAAATATGTCCGGAGCAGCAAAAAATGAAAAGTCTTGTATAAGCCTTAGAATGAAGGCAAATGGCGGAAGGCGAAATGTTGAGAAAAAGGTTGAAATGTTGAGAAAAAAGTCAAAATGTTGAGAAAAAAGTCAAAATGTTGAGAAAAAGGTCGAAATGTTGAGAAAAAGGTCGAAATGTCGAGAAAAAAGTCGAAATGTCGAGATTAATGTTGAAGTACAATGTCGAGAAAAAAGTCAAAATGTCGAGATTGGAAAGGAAAAAGGAAGAAAAAACAGAAAAAAGGAAAAAAAGAAGAAAAAAAGAAAAAAGAAGAAAAAAAGAGAAAAAAAAAGGTCAAACATTTTTGAAAAAGCTCCAGGGAGCAACTAGGGTGGCGCTATAGAGCCATATGCGTTGCCGACCCCTGATATAGCGTCCATTACAACAGAAGTTGTTTCTAGGATCTTACCAGAACATGACCCCCGAGCAATTATTACATAAACAATGGCAGGTAAAAACTCCCATAGTGGGAGAAAAACCTTAAGCCAAACAGTGGCAAGAAAAACTCGACCAGGACCTGGATCATAAGGGGGGACCCTCCTGCTGGAGGCCAGCAGGGCCGATCAGGAAAAGGTGGTGGTGTATATGAAGATGTAGTGAAGATTAATGAAAATGTTGGGTAGGGTAGGATCAGATAAGGTTTATTTGCCTCTCTCCACTGAGGAAATCAGTCAATGAAGACACCAACAGTCCTTTCACTCATACTTGTCTGACAAAGGTTGAAACTAATTGTTATGTTACAGATTGAATTCTTTGTTGCATTTCAGAAAATGTCCTGACTCATTTGGATTTGTACCATTACAATGTACCATTACAAAAAAAAAAAAAAAAAAAAAAAAAAGACGTACAGTAGAAACTTCTTTATGCTGGTTGTGTTTGTATCAACAATAAATACTATGAAATTACACACAATAAAAGTGTTTTTCGCATTCGTGACTGGTTTGGAGAAAAACATGCATCATAAAGGAACAAAATACCTGACATGCCCCCTTTTTGACGTATTTGCAGCGGTCTGATCGTTCCTGAGCGATATGGGAATGAGACCGTTCCTGAGGTGGTTTCTCAGTCGGGCTACGCTCTCTTACACTTCTTCAGTGATGCAGCCTACAACCTGACTGGCTTCAACATTTCCTACAGGTGAGAGAAGCAGGACACACGGGGGTTTCTTTTAACATAACTATATCTTACACATCCATGTTGGTTGTGTTTGATCGAAAAAAACAAAACAAAAGGCGGAGCCCTCACGCACTGGAGACAATTGGTTTGTGAATAACAACGCCACCTGTGTTTTTTCTTTTCTTGTGTTTCATTGGCATGGCTTGTATCTTTTTTTTTTCTTACTATTTATTTAAACATTTTACAGAACATATCCTGACATATGACTTCACAAATGAATGACATGCCATGTAGTACAATGAGTTACAATAAAGCTAATTAATTAAAAAGAAAAATGAGTAAATAAATAAATAAATAAAAAGGGAATAAGAAGGGGAGACCAAAGGGAAAACTACAAGAACAGAAACAACTATATAACATACACAAATAACTAAGTAAATTAATACACAAAAATAAAAAACAGGCAACTAAACACACATCTATACTTCAGCCTCCTCCCTCATACACACACATACTGTATTCTCAAGTTAAGATGGAGATATATATAGCCCAGGGGTTGGCAACCCAAAATGTTGAAAGAGCCATATTGGACCAAAAACGCAAAAAACAAATGTGTCTGCATCCGCAAAAAATTAAGTCTTTTATAAGCCTTAAAATGAAGACAACACATGCTGCATGTAGCTATATTAGTTATAACTGGGAGAAGATTTTTTTTTTCATTATGCACTTCGAGAAAAAAGTCAATGTCGAGAAAAAAGTTGAAATGTCGAGATTTAAAAGGAAAGGAAAAAGAAAAAAAGAAGAAAAGAGGAAAAAATAAGAAAAAAGGAAAAAAAGAAGAGGGGGGGAAAAAAAGGAAAAAAAAGGTCAAACATTTTTTAAAAAGCTCCAGGAGCCACTAGGACAGGGTTGATGACCCCTGATATAGCCTATGTATAAAGACAATGTATCAAACAGAGTAAGTGAATATAGAGCAGGATAGTGGCTGAGCAGGATTTTATAAAGAGGAATTCCCAACAGTCCTCCCTCTCATCATCCCATCCATCAAACCCCCAGGTATCTGGAAGTGCAAGACCATCTTGGCAGGAAAGTGTCCATTGTGAGCTGTAGACTAGCTATTAATCGCTGCATCGTGTATACATCTTTCAGTCTCTGGGTCCATTGACCTATAGTTGGTGGTTTTACTTCTCTCCAGTTCACTGTAATCATTTTCTTCGCTACTAATAAAATAATCCTCAATATATATTGTTTGTCTACATTCTACATGTCTTTGGTTATCACTCCCAACAAGAACAACATTGGTTCTAGTGTAACATCTATCTCCTTTTTAATATTATCCCAGAATCCTTGTAATACTGGACAGTCCCAGAAAATAGGCTTGTATCTTTTATCTCCCTCCCAGGTGAAATTGCTGTAGGGACTTTTTACAAGAGAAGAAGGGGAGAGGAAAAAAAGGAGTAAAAGCTGCTTTTAAACTAATTTGCTCATCAGTCATGAATATGTGAACAGAAAAATAAAAAGATTTGCTCACAGTCAAACAAAAATAATTGTTTTCGTGATCTGAAAAACTATAAAGACTCAGAGACTGAGACGCTAAGATAAACCAAGTAGCCTTTTCTTTGTAAACATCTGCAAATGGCACCGTGGCCCCCCATGGCCCCCCCGTGTTCAGTGGTCCCATCACCATAGCAATAGGACTGAAGTTGGCAGGGAAACACACGCTTGGATGAAAATGAATTGCCCCTGGGCCCCCTGTCTTTCTTGTCTTGGGATGAGGAGCCGCAACATCAAACCATCAGGCACCAAAGGAACATGAAAGAATGACGAGGGCTTTTTGTGGCATCCAACTCTCTTCCATTATGTTTGTCTTTGGGAAGAGGGACATTAGCATCTCACTGTATTGTCTCGCTTTCATGGCTAATATGCTTTCCTTGCTTCGTTCTGAGCAGATAACCCAGATTATTTTCCAATTTTGCACACAGTCTGTAGTGTTTTTCTCACCAACATAAAGCGAATCGTAGGTAATGTCTGTTTTTATTCATTTAAAAAAATATAATAGTCTACCAAACGTGTATGTTGATGCACCAGACATCAGTTGTGTCTACAAGTGATGCAGAGCAGCACCACATTCACTACATTTATACGCACTAACAGACAGTTGAATTGTTGCCTTAATCTGACCGATTTTCACATTTTTAAAAGCCGTGTATACACCTTATGGCGCTTTTCCACTAGTAGCTACTCAGCTCTACTCGGCTCGACTCAACTCGGCCAAGTTTCTTTTCCATAACAATTCAGCAACTGGAGCAGAAGTAGGAGGTTGGAGAGAAGCTGCTGTGACGTATTCTATTGTGTGATCTAAAGGAAGAAGACAATAACACTAAAGATGTAGAACCTGGAGGAGAGGATAGATGTGCTGCTGGATCTGTGGCTTGTGTTCGATATCAAGTTAAAAAATGAGAGTGAGAGAAGCTTCAAGTGGCAACGCTTTTTTTTTTTTTGTTGTCTCTGCGCTGCTGAAAAGTCAGCTGGAGCCGTGAGCAGCTATGAAGAGACAGAGCTCCTGGTAGATCTGGTCGTTCCTTATCTCCGTCTAGATCCCTTTTTAATTCTCTCCTCAGCCACCAGGTTTATGAACATCTGCACCTCAGAGTTGGATCATGAAACAGACTTTTGCTGCCATTGTCTGTTAAATAAAATGAACAAGAATCCGTCAGAGTCTCTTTCTCTGATTTCCTCCTCCTGACTCAGACGTCTGACTCCAACCCCCCGACCAATCGGTGGCCTGTAGTGTGATGATGTCAGATACAGCCAACTCAGCAGCTTAGAACCTCGGCAGAATAGTTACAGAAAAGTATCTACTCGGCACGTTAGACCCCTAGTGGAGAAGAACCAAGGCGAGTCGAGTCGGGCTGAGTAGGTTCTAGTGGAAAAGCGCCATTAGGCTCCTCGGGCCGAACTGAAGCTCTTGAGATCAAGATAATTCGTCCTAATTCGAGTTATTCCAGCGTGCATACAAACCCACGCTGAACTGCGCTACTGACCCATAGTTTTAAATACATGTGCAGATGGTAGTGTTGAGGTTTTTGTTAGTTTATTTTTTTTAATTTATCTATTCTTTATTTCATTCATTAAAAGAAAAACAAAACAGTTCAATATAATTACAACAAATCTCTTGAATGAAAAGGAACAGAAAGAAGACTAAGCTTATTTTATCCGTCCCTTTTTCCTAAGAAATCAAATTTCAATTAATGTAATAATAAAAAAGAAAAATTACGCAATTTAAAAAAAAAAAAAAAAAAAAAAAAAAAAAAAAAAAACACTTTCCAATAGACGTAATAAAAAAAAAAACAAGCAAACAAAAAAACTAAACCAAAACTACAACAAAGTTATAAACAACACAAAATGGCTGTTGTCAAACACAGATAGTCGTATTCTTTTTTGATTCAAAGAAAAATAAATATGACAATGGTGCTAAAAGGAGAGGGAGAGAAAAAAAAGAAAACCCACCTAACTTAACAATTGATATTTTTTCATCAAACTGGCTTTTATTATTCTTTTAAATGTAATATTTGATTTGCATTCTTTGGCTTCTGTATCCAGATTGTTCCAGATTTAGTCCGAGTCCCTTCACCGTTACTTCCTTTTTCTGTCTCATTGAAAGGGTGAACACGTGTCCGAACAACTGCTCTGGCCGAGGCGAGTGTCGTGTGGGAAACGGCACCGGCTCGGTCTCCTGCGAGTGTGAGCCCAACTGGAAGGGGGAGGCCTGTGACGTCCCGTACTGCCAGGCCAACTGCGGCTTCCCTGAACGAGGCCGCTGCCACGACAAGAGCTGCGTCTGTAACGCTGGATGGCAAGGTGGGTCGCAGCACCGTCCCTCCAACATGTTTGACAACATGAGTAGCTGCAGAGCCACCAATATCACTTCAGCAGGCTTAGGGTGTTTTCAGACCTGCGGCCCGTTTGTTTTGTTCCGATTCAGCGGCTAAATCGATAGTTATTTCATTTTTCGTTTGTGGCGTTTGTGTTCACAAGGCAACCGTCTGTAGCAGTTCAAAGCTGTTCTCTCATTGGTCAGAAATAAACGTGGAAGGGGTTTCCTCTTCCGTACCCCGGGAAAAAAAAAACAACCAACAACCACATTTATGAGTGAGTTGTGTGGGTTGCTGTGTGGATTATGTTCTCACTGCAAACGAACCGCTCCAGGTCTGCAATGGAAGCGGGCAGAGATCCCCTCTCCTAGGAGATCTCGGCTCGCTTGTTTTGTCCCGCATCCGAGTGCGATTGCTGTGTCACATATACCAAACCAACTGATCTTTAGGGGGAAACGCTCCCTGTTTCAGAACAACTGCTCCAAATGGGACAGATGTGAAAGCCCCCTCAGATATGCAGAATACTTTCAGGTAAGAAGGTTCCGATGGGGTTTATATTTTGTACTGTAACTAAAGAGCAACTCTTGTCTCAGGTACAACCCAATATTCGTTGCAACAGGTCAAATTCATCAGCTGTGATTATGGAGTACACCATACCACCTTCTCTTTTATAGTTGAACTTTCTTTTTTTCCCTGCAAGAGTATAAAGTGATTTGTCTTGAGGCCTGAGAGAGATCACAGTCTCTTCTACCTTGGTTCCTTCCACCTGGACAAGCAGCCATGCTGGCCAGAGATGAGATGATAATAAATGATACGGTCACTGGAATCAAGGGTTCCAACTAAAAAACTGCTTGCACAAGATTGCAGGACAGAGACACATTAACAGGATCTTTAACTATGACCCCTCTCAACCCTGCGACGGCCTGCAGGATTAGAAAGACCAACAGGAAATGGCCAGTCTTTCTATTGCCATGTGGTCGGTTGCCAGATATTTTCCCAGAATGTTTCCCCTTCATTAGGGAGTGATTCCTGTTTATGATCGCTTTATTGTTCTTGACCATTAATGGAGGAAGGCAGCTTCAGGGAAAACGAGGTGTTTGACTTATTACTCATGTATATGTGTCTGCTTGTTTTATTTATATTTATGAGCTAAGTCACCTTTAACCTTTACCACATTTAGAGTTTTCTTTTTCTTTGTCTAAAAAAGCGGACTCCAAGAAATGAACTCACGATGTCAACGTGGGGACTTCTTCACAAAATGCTGACTGTTTGCTTTATTGCGGATTCATTTAATCGTTTCCGCTGATCTCTCGGAGTCTGTTTTTATTTCTGTCTCAAATTGGGAAAGACGTGATTACCACTGCCTCTTTGAGTGAATGTCCTGTTGAGCCTTGACTCTTTCCCCCCCTTCCTTCCTAGGACCTGACTGCTTCGTCTCTGTCCCTGCTAACTCCTCCTTCTGGACCCGGGAGGACTACCCCGAACCCGGGCTGGCCAGGGCTTCCCACAAGGCTGTGGTGGAGCAGGGCATCATGTGGGTCATCGGCGGCTACGTCTTCAACTCCTCCGACTACCACATGGTGAAAGCGTGAGTTTGTTCTCCACTGAAAATCTTCCAGACATCCAGCTGCAGCTCATGAGGACATGCTGGTGTTCCTGTTGCTATGCAACTGCAAGTTATGAAAAGTGTTGTCTGTGCCGCAGACTGACTGTAGCTGCGTCCCAAATTCCCATCCTTCCACCCTAATGAGCAGCAAAAACAGTGTGAGATTTTTTAGTGCGTTAGAAACATTAGTACGTACACAATAGTATGCGCTATCCATACTCATTCTGGAGAAATGTATTAGTGTGGATTGATAGACACTAGCTAAGCAGAAACCTCCCACAATGCAATGCAGCGACGTTTGGTTGCTAAGTGCTGCAGATACTTGACAACCAACAAAAATGGAAGATAACGTTACCGGTACTAAGCAAAGCTGCAGCAGCAGCACCATCACGCTAAGATTCAAATGTGACTACCGTATTTTCTGGACTATAAGCCGCTACTTTTTTCATAGGTTTTCAACCATGCAGCTTATACAAAGGTGCAGTTATTCTGTGGATTTTTCTTCCACCGGTCGGGGTGCTCTAACCGGAATTAGAATCAAAACTAAGACAAAATAAATGCAAAGAAAAATACGCTACTTCTTCTTTAGCAGATAGAAGTAGAAGCAGATTTCAAACAGATAAATAGATAAATAAATGCCGGTTATTTTCTCTTGGTTCTGTCCCGTTTTTAATCAGTCAAGTTACTGCCGTGTTAAAAGACACTGTTAGGAAAGGATCTATTTAGGTACAAACATGTACATCATTTACAGTTCAAAATCCTTCTGTACATGTAGTAAATATCTAATCTAACAACATAAATATCTGTGGCTTGCATATCTTTTTTTTTTTTTAAATGGAGCAAATGCAGCTTGTATGCTTATAGTCCAGAAAATACGGTAATTAGGTGGGATTTTTGCTTTGGTTTCCATAAGATATTAACCAGATGAGCTCATCATTTATCACATTATTCTTCTTCTTCTTCTGTTTCTCGTTAGAAGTTGAAGAGGTAAGAATAAAACCACACAGCGCAGGAGAAATATCATCTTGTTTGGGCCAGGATAAAGGGGAAAGAGCAGAGCGGTGCTGCTACTGCTGCTGTTACAGGAGTTGTTACCATGGTAACAACTCCCCCTCCCAATGGCAGGAAGTGCCGGGTGGCTCTGAGTAGTACGTCCCAATTAATGCAGACTACTGATATTTACTCAAAAGTGTGTCGAACTTACGTATACTTTTTGAGTATGTACTGTTTAGTATGGCATTTCGGACGCACTGTTTGTTTGGAATATATGATGTTGGCATGACACTTTGTGAAGACATATCTGCTTTTAGGGTGGGATGGACCTGTATGTCCGCCTTCACTTCTTTCTCAGAAGTGAAGTTTAGAAATCAAGACATCTGCCAACATGTTTTTTCCCAGATCAGGGTCTGGGCTGCTCGCTGGGTCACAGCGGAGATGAGGCACAAAATCATCAAACAGAAAGAGCTTGAAGGAGTGCATTTTAAGTTCAGCCACTTAGTCGATACATTCATCCTGAATAACCTTCAAGTAAGGAACCAGTCAACCTTATGAACAGTAAGAAACTTTTGTCTTTGCATGAATCTGTTTCCCGGACGGAATAAAAACAGAATTGGTGCGGGAGTGCAAAGAAAGAGCAGATGCTCTGCATCTTTCTGGATGCAGAGCTCTGCAGGGTCTCACAGGACATGGAAGGGCACCCTGAAGTGGTAAGAAGCCGGAGTAGAGACAGACATGCCTTGGTTTTCCATTTGTTGTGCAGTTCAATATGACCAAGAGACAACGTAGTCTGAGAACAACCGGTCAGTGATCATGGCACCCGGGTTTCTTGAAGATAGTTTGAGGTAATTTCATTTTGCCATTGTGTTGGATGGATTCATCAGTAAAGCAGCCTTGATTTCATTTGCTAAGATTTGTCCTTGGTTGAGTGATGAATAAAGTCGGCTGACATGGCACGAGAAGCCATGTGATTGGATCACTGGACCCAAAGAGGGGGTCCAAGAAGGTGCTTAACATTAGCGATTGCATATAAGGACCAACCCTCAAACATATGCTGTTTAAAACAACTACTTACTTTAAGTCATGCTGACCGCTCTTTTTCTTCTGTTTCTGTAGGTATAACCTGAGCAGCATGACCTGGCTGAGCCTTGACCCCTCCGTCAACACTGTCACACCACGATACGGCCATTCAGTAGCTTTGCATGAGGTACGTAAGGGGATGTGTTTGGTTCACTGCTGATTAGGGGTGTAACGATACACTAATCTCACGATACACGATATTGAGGTCACGATAACGATACGATATTATAGCAATATTTTTTAACAACCTTGAATGAGGAACATATGACTGGAAAAAACTGTCTTTTATTTGAAAGACACAAAATACAAAACAATGCTGTGCATTTGCCCTATTGTTACAGTTTGTAATGCTTTATAACTGTTTAAGTTTTAAAGAGAAAGCCAGCCCAACCATTTTCCACAAACTGAACTAAAAGTAAATGTCAGGTTTGCATTATGCATCTTCAGTTTCATATAATAAAAATATTTTGCCACAAACTGAATAGTTTCTCTCATGTATGATTTGACTTTTTTCTTTTCCAGAAATTTAACAACTAAAATTAAATAAATAAATAAAAGTAAATAAATACATTTTTACATGATAAAAAAGATTGATTCATGCTCACCTTATAAGTGTAAGAGGAGATTTATTTTTGTTAAGAAGGTTATTTTGGTAATTCAGGGTTCATTATTTTATAAATATATTCTTTATATTGTGATGTAAATCAGGGACTATAATGACACTAGTCAGTTTATCTGTAGTGATTAGTCTGTTTTAGATTGGGCGGAGTGATACGCCACAGTACAGCACTAGGTGCTGTGTCGATGTTCTAGAATCCTACACTGTTGAGGGAGAAAGGTTTAATTTAATAAGGTAAGGCTTAACTCTACACCAGCCTTACATAAGTAAAAGTTCAGAGCTCAAAACCCTGCAAGAGTCCCGTGATCGGGACCAAAACGGTACTAGTTTCTTCTGAGCGGAGGAAGATTTTGGTCCGCGGGTCGAGGCGCGGTCGGCACCAATACACTGCGCGTTACTAGTCAACACAATATAGGCTATTAATATTAATAACCCAATATCGCGCTACAGTTTGTCACCTCCACGACACGTATCGTGACGTTTTTGTGAGCAATGCTTCAGCGTTGCTACAGCGTTGCTTTAACGTGAGCACAAATATTCATAAAAACCGATGGTGATAGCTGATTCTTTTAAAAAGGAAATTTCTGTAACTTTACATTTCTTTCGTGGACATAATGTGAATAAAAAAGTTTTGCACACAAGCAAGTTAAATAAGATGAGCCTTGACCTCAAGGGGTTTCTCTCTGGTTTTACATTTCATTCTTGTGCATGCACCTCGTACGTTTGACCTTGTAGTTGAACACGAAAGGTAAATGTTCCAGCTCTTGTATGTACTGTAGGTATGAGGGCCACAATACAGTATATACTGTATGTGTGTTTGTATGTATGTATGTATGTATGTATGTACAGTTGTGTGAAAAAGTGGGTGCCCACTTCCTGATTCCGCACTTAAATGTTTCAGATCATCATACAAATTCAAATATTAGGCAAAGATAACACAAGTAAACACAAAATGCAGTTTTTAAAAAAGGTTTTTATTATTAAGGGGAAAAAAAATCCAAACGTACATGGTTCTGTGAAAAAGTGATGTTACAACATAAATTAACTGTGGTTTATCAAATCTTTGGAAAGCTGAGTTAAATTCCTCCACCAGGCCTGATTACTGCCACCCCTGTTCTCAATAAAGAAATCACTTAAATAGGACCTGCCTGACAAAGGGAAGTAGACCAAAAGATCCTCTAAACTAGACATCATGTCTATGATCCAAAGACATTCAGGAACAAATGAGAAACAAAGTAATTGAGATCCATCAGTCTGGAAAAGGTTCCAAAGCTTTGGGACTCCAGCGAACCACAGTGAGAGCCATTATCCACAAATAGAGAAAACATTGACAAACAGTGGTGAACCTTCCCAGGAGGCCGGCCGACCAAAATGACCCCAGGAGCGCAGCAACGACTCATCCAAGAGTCACAAAAGACCTTACAAGAAGACTGGTACCAGAAGGGTTCGTCGGTTCGTCTCTCGGGCCCTCGCGACATTAGATCATGGACGTTGTGATGAAAAACAGCAAGGCTTCAAGCGAAGAGCACTGCAAAAACTCAAAATCTTAACAAGAATATTTGTCTCATTTCTAGTTAGAATGTCTCATTTTTAGTCAAACAAATCTCATTACACTTAAAACAGGTGTCATTACCAGAAAAATAACTTATTTGACAATTTTCACCTGTTTCAAGTAGATTTTCACTTAAAATAAGTAGAAAGAATCTGCCAGTGGAACAAGATTTTTTTTGCTTGTAATGAAAAGATAAATCTTGTTCCACTGGCAGATTTTTTTCTACTTATTTCAAGTGAAAATTTACTTGAAACAGGTGAAAATTGTCAACTAACAAGTTATTTTTTTTTCTGGTAATGACTCTTGTTTTAAGTGTAATGAGATTTTTTGACTAAAAATTAGACATTGTAACTAGAAATAAGACAAATATTCTTGGTAAGATTTTGAGTTTTTGCAGATGCTGGTCCGGATTGGAAGAAGAACTCTGAGGAGCCGATTCTGCTTTGCTGACGCCCATCTCTCAAGATATCATCAACATCCCTGCCAGAGGTTTCTGAGGCAGTTGCAGAGCTTCCAGCACTTGGATTTGACTTTTCCTGTGACACACGCCGCCTCAGTCAACCCCAGTTCCCGGGAGAGTTGCGTGACAGTGGTCAAAATGCTCAGTGACCGCGGTTTTCTGTTTTTCTGGACCCGGAAATGGCCAATGACTGTCATTTGTTCCCACGAGTGAATTTTTAGGAACGTGGGGTCCAAGACTGTTTTCAAAAAATCCTCGTAATCAAAGTGAATCCTCTCTCCGTGACACAACAGCTAAATATATTCATAGATTGTCTCTGAGCTTGCCGCAGCTGCTTTCTCAGAACGTGATTTTACACAATGTGCCGTGGTAATCTGCGGAGTGGAGGTAGAACGCTGCTCCCAGCCAAGGATTTGCGATCTGAAATGTTTTTCCGGCGGGCTTTACCACTGTTACGGTCAGAAATACTCCATCAATCGGGGATAGAATTAATTTTCCACTGTGTTTTTATGTATTTCTCTTCCTCAGGGGAAGATCTACATGTATGGAGGAAAGATCGACTCCACGGGAAACGTGTCCAGCCAGCTCTGGGTTTTCCACATCCAGAACCAGACCTGGGTCCTCCTCAGTCCCCGGGGCAAAGACCAGTACGCCGTGGTGGGACACTCGGCCCACATCGTGCCTCCCACCCAGGACGGGGACAGTCCTGTCATGCTTGTCCTGTTTGGACACTGTCCTCTCTACGGATACGTCAGCAACGTGCAGGAGTTCAACATCGGTGAGACTCAACACGGACGTTTGCAACCTCCAATTAAATACACTCTGATTACATTTTTATTTTTGATCAAGGTATTTTTATTTAGTTTTACAAGTTATAGTTTACAATTTAACATAAGTTCAACCGAACACACAAGAACAAAACAAACAAATCGTAAATCCCATCGAATACCAGACATACAGAGTTCACAGTATGAAATACATAGTTCAATATTCAGAACTCATATAGCCCGATAACAAAAAACAAATAACAACAACAAAAAAGAGATACAATAATAAAGATGACAGAGGACGGTAACAGAGGTTTACAGTACTATGTCTGCCTCCATATCTTCAACAAACATTAAAGGGGACCTATTATGAAAAACATCTTGCTTTAACATATATAAAGTGGTCTCCCCTCAGCCTGCCAACTCAGAGAAGGAGGAAACAACCAGATTCTGCAGTGTCTGTACAGCCGCCCGGATGAACCGTCCAGTGTGATGTGGCTTCGACGAGCCAATAAGATTCTGCTCCTGTCGTTACGTAACCAAAATGCAATTTGCATCGGTTGGCCTCCGATACGTGAAACCACGCCCACAACTAACTCCGCCGGCCGGAGCTTCCGCCATTTTTTCGTAGCGGTGTATCGCGTCATTCAGGCAGCCAATCAGCACAGAGCCTCATTATCATAGCCCCGCCCACTCAGAATCCTGCATAGATAATGAGGTTAGAGAATGGAATGATAAAGACGTGGTTTAGAGGCTGAATTTCTCATTTAGGCCCAGTCCCAATCCCCCCCTAGCCCCACCCCTAAATTTTGCGCGTTCCCGTGAGGGTAGTGTTGTCCCAATTCCTCTTTGCATGTAGGGGTAGTGGCCATAACGAGGGGTAGGGAGTACAAATCCAGCCCTAAAGAGCGAGGGATTTCAGATGCTGACTCGCCGACCGAGGGCTAGAGAAAATTTCCCAGAATGCTTTACGTCATCATTTGCAGACTTAATCAAACAAAAAAACATGGCGGACATTTCTTATTTTTTAGTGAATAAAATCAATATTTTGAGTTAGTGTCTGCATAAAAATGCGTTTTGATTACATTTCTAGCGAGAAATATATATTTTACTTTCATAATATTCACCCAGTGAATGTACGTAATCACTCGCTTGCACGTTGTTGCGAAGTGTTTTCAGATCTCGCCAGAAATAAAGGCTGATTTATGGTTCTGCGTTACAAAAACAATCAAAAGCTTGTTTTTAAGACATTCAAGGCCTGTTTAAAATAGATATTAGATGCCATAATAGGTCCCCTTTAAGAAAGGCTGCCATATGTTGTATGGCCCCCTGATTGTGTATCCGATTTTCTCCAACTTGATTTCCCAAACCCAATTGTCTGATCACATCTTTATATTAAAAAGAGTTTAATATAAAGGTTTTGAATGAATAAAACCTCTTGAAGTCGTGCTGTTATTATCCCAGCCCCACCCCGAGCAGATGTAGAGCTGATGTAGAGCTGACAGACTTGTTGTTTTGTGACCCCCCCCCCCCAGTTAAGGGCACGTGGAGCATCCTGAGCACCGACGGGGCGCTGGTCCAGGGCGGCTACGGCCACAGCAGCGTCTTCGACCCCAGCAGCAGAGCCATCTACATCCACGGAGGATACAAGGCCTTCAGCGCCAACAAGTACGGCCTGGCCGGAGACCTGTACAAGTTTGATGTGGACAAGAGGAAATGGTGAGAACGCAACGATAACGGGATTGTTTCATCGTCTTTTAACGGGAGAGTTTTGTCCTCCTTCTTCTGCATGTCTAACTCCATTGAGGACGTGTTAGGATGTGTAACAAGCATGGCTGTGTGGCTGTGCAGGACCATTCTGAGGGACAGCGGCTTCTTCCGGTACCTGCACACGGCCGTGATGGTGAGCGGGACCCTCCTGGTGTTCGGGGGCAACACGCACAACGACACGTCCATGAGCCACGGAGCCAAGTGCTTCTCCTCCGACTTCCTGGCCTACAGTCTGGGTCAGTAACACACACTCTTCCTGAGCTCTCTCCCTCTCCCCTCTCTCTCCTCTGAGCCTCTTTGTGTTCACACATCTTCACACACTCAGCCAGCAGCTCAGCACGACTGCAGCATGTTGACACTAGAAGCTCCCATTGAGAAATGTTTCCAGCTCCCGCGGGACTCACACAGCCGTCTTTATTCTTCAGGAATCAGGAGTCTACAAATCTAGATGTAACGCTAGCAATTTGAAATGTACGGTGGCCGAGACCCGCCATTGCTGAAAATAAAAGTAACGCTGCAAACAGAAACAAACGCTGCTGCAAATAAAATAAACGCTGAAAATATAAAGAAACTCTGCTGCAAATAAAATAAACCCCGCTGCAAATAAAATAAACCCTGCTGCAAATAAAATAAAACATGGCCTAACCAAATAACACATTAAAAATTACACGTAGCGACGTTGAACACTAACCTTTTCACTTATTTTCTCGTCCGTCTTCTTCTTCTCCCCTCACATAAAAACACCGGTGCATCAGCAAAAATAGTCCCCGGTAATTCACTTCCGTTGTGGCTTTTTTTATTTGCGTTGTTTTTTTTTTTTTTTTATTAACAGCGGGGTTTATTTTATTTGCGGCGGGGTTTCTTTATATTTTCAGCGTTTCTTTTATTTGCAGCAGCGTTTGTTTCTGTTTGCAGCGTTACTTTTATTTTCAGCAATGGCAGGGTCTCGGCCACCGTAGAAATGTCCTTTAAGGTCGGTCTCGCCCCCATCCGTTACAGGTCATTACTCTGCCCAAACAGCACGGGGAGCCCAGAGTCTCTGGACGAGCACATTAGTATCCATGAGAAAATGTAGAAAAAGGAATGAAGCAATTAAGGCTGCCTGATTTCTAGAGGCTCCGTCAGCCTTTCATCTGTACACCGGCTCCTCCTGGTTGCTACTGTCGTAGGCAGCTCTGGAGGGGGGTTGTGGTTTAGCCGGGAGAATGAGGGGGTCCTGAAAGCGTGTCCTCTTCTCCCCCTGGGAGGTGTGGAAACACCGGCGTTTGTTGTCAGAGCTTTTCTGTATTCATTCAAGGGGTTTTTCCTTCTGTAGTGCAGTTTTTCAGCAGTGAATCATTGCTTCCTTACAGTCTCGTGCTGTTTGAGTCATATTCCGCTGAAGAAAAGCACGTCTGAAGGTTCGTGCTTGACGAGACTGGACAGTTACTTCAGGGTGGAGGAAGTGATGCGTGTAGTTTTATTGGGAAGATCCAGAAGAAGCACCATTTTCTCCTCGCTGAGTGGAGCAAATCTAACATAACCTGGAATCAGGCTCTACATCGAAATTATTAGTTAATTAGTTTCATTATGACTAGAAGATAACTATAAATGGTAAAAACTGTACAAAACAACAAAACTAAGGGTGGTTTGTAGGTTTGGCTACTTGAACTTCTGCATAGTTTTTGTTTTTAAGTCCATTTCTAGACAGGAACATCTTTAGTTGCCCTTATGACATGGCTGTTTCAAACGTCCAGTGGTGGACAGTAACGGAGTAAATTTACTTGAGTACTGTACTTAAGTACATATCCAGAGGATTTGTACTTTACTTGAGTATTAGATTTCTTTGGTACTTATTACTCTTACTTGAATACATTTCCAAGACAAATATTTTTACTTTTACTCAAGTAAATTTCTAGGAAGGCTGAAAAGTACTCGTTACTTTCAGGTCTGCTCTTTTTTCTTCTTCCCTAAAATCCTATTGGACACAAGCAAGATTGTTAATAAACTCTGCATCATCTGCTGTCCTCTTATGATCCCATTCATTTGATTTGTTTTTGGTGGTTCTGCAGGTTTTATATAACATTGTGGTTCTAAAAGCAGCACATCAGTGCAGCTGGTTTCAAAGAGTTAATTCTCAGAAACAACAGTTAAAAGATCCTTAAATTAATTTAGAAAAAATATAGTAATTTACTGATGTGGAAAATAAGAAATGTACTCTTACTCTTACTTTTACTTAAAGTAAATTTAAAAGCATTTACTTTTGGATACTTAAGTACCTTTAAAAGCAAGTACTTTTCTACTCTTACTCGAGTAATATTTTGACTGAGCTACTTTTACTTGTAACGGAGTAAATTTTGACCAGTAGTATTTGTACTCTTACTCAAGTACTGGGGTCGAGTACTCTGTCCACCTCTGCAAACGTCAAAGCATGAAATGCACCTCGGTGCGTAAGATAAGTCCTGATTTCAGAGGGTTCAGATTCACAGGACGTCCTTTGAGCTGCTGGTGACCCCCTCCCGGGGGCAGAAGTTTCCAGTGTAGGTGCTGGACCTGGAAGTCAGACTCTCTTTTGGCGCTTTTCCACTAGTATCTACTCAGTGCGCTTCTACCCGCTACTCCCCCGTCTTGCGCTTTTCCACTACGGGCCAAGGTGGGTAGAGCCGCTCCAAGCAGATACTTTTTCTGTATCTATTCTGTCGAGGTTCTAACCGGGCTGAGCCGGCACTATATCTGACACTGATTGGTCGGGGGGCGGGGCCGTCAGACGTTTGAATCAGGAAGCGGGAGTCAACGCGAGAACGACTGGCGGCTTGCGCCGATTTTATTATACAGCGCAAATGTCTGTTTCATGATCCAACTCTGAGGTGCAGATGTTCATAAACCTGGTGGCTGAGGAGAGAATTAAAAAAGGGATGTAGACGGGCAATAAGGAACGACCAGATCTACCAGGAGCTCTGTCACTTCATAGCTGCTCACGGCTGCAGCTGATTTCTGATCAGCGCCGACACGAACAAAGGGGTTGCGCAATCGAGTACGTCACAGCAGCTTCAGCCCAACCCGCCCACTTCTCACCTGGCTGTGGAAAAACAAACGAGGACAAAACGGGTGGAGCCGGGACGATGCGTGACGAGCCGAGTCGGGCTGAGTAGTCGCTAGTGGAAAAGCGCCATTTGTGACCTCATCAGGTCTGAACTTCAGACCTGAAGGGGATCTAATGATCTAATGCCCTCGTGGAGGTTAGCAATAGTTTTCTGTCAATACAAAGATGATTGAACATAAAACATAACTGCCACGCAAGCCATCTCGGCAGCTGCAGATTTGATTTCTGGCAATTATTTAGTTATTCTAGTTGAGCCGGGCACCACTTTCTGGGGGGGGTTAGGTTAGGTTTGTGTAGTAGATCTGGACTCTGACCCTGGATCCACACTGAAAGCGCCACAGGCGTCCGGTGACCATTCCTTTTCTATGAAAGCGCTGTGAGAGGCGTTGGAGGAGTCCAGAGCGTCAATTTGAAGTTGAGAGAATCTCAACTTTATTCAAATGAGCAGCGGCGACGCTGAGGCAGCGTCCAATCACAGACCGGATATTCCCGAAGCTAGAAGCCTCAATGCAGATTGTACTTTCATGTAGACACAAACGTACACTCATTCACATGCACACATGAGCATAGCTGTGCACTAACAAACTTATTTAATCAGGAATTAATATATTTCATCCAGCAAACTGACCTTTTTGCTGATTTGACTGCTGTTTTTACCTGAACTGCTCATGTGAAACACGTGACTGATGGTTGAGGAGCTGGATGGCCTGAACTATTTTATTTGCTACATCGATTCAATGCAAAATCATTTTAATAAACTGTGCTTATTAATCACAAAACACAGTTATATAACCAAATCGGCTCCGACCCGGTGTGTCAGTGTTCACCGCAGACAGACTGCAGCTTCACCGGGACCAACAATGATGGTTGATGTTGATCCAGGATCAACCTTGTTAAGGAGCATCAAAACTCTTTTCTACGTGGAAATAACGCCGAGATAAAAAGAACGCTTCCTAAAGTGTGATCCATGGTGAAAGAGGAAACTGAAGATGTGCACGCTATATATATTGATAAATGTAAACCGTATACACTTGTTTTCCCTCCAGTTCTGCTGCCTACTAAAGGCATCGACAGGCGTCGACAGGCAATTTTTGATGCTTTCAGTGTGAATCCAGGGTGAAGGGCAGCAGAGCTCCCCGCCTGCAGTACCAGCTCTGCACACTAGAGCGCGCCGTCTGCACGGGAACGTGGAGCTGTCAGCTTCTCCTCTCCTCCGGGATCCATGATGACTTTGCACTGCACTGACTGAAAGTGTGGTTTGCTCCTGAGACTTGAATGTTCAAGATGACATTACAGTGTTCTTCTGTTGCGTTTTCATGCATCATTTAGAAAAGAACCTGAACTGAACCTCACAGATCACAAAATGACCCGGCTGGCTTATTCTACTGTCTGTATCGTGACGGGGTGGTTAAAACTTTCAGTTGGAAGCAAAAAAAACACTCAAAAAAATAAAATATCTGAGATGTTTCTTCCTCAACGGCAGTACTGAAGTTTAAGAAAAGAAAGTTTATTGGTTTTGAGAGGACAAATGAATGGACGCCCTGATCTTATCACACTTGCAGTAAGTCCTTAATTACATTTTAATTCAGAAATGGATAATTAAGTCGTCAACCATGAGACTGTGTATCAATCACACACTCACAGTACGTTTTCATTCAATCAATATATTGTTTATTAAATCAGCTGAAGGGAACCATAGCGATGAGAGGACTTGTTCCGCTCTGACGTCAGTTTTAGGCAGCAGACACGTGTATTAGTCTGCATGTTTCACCAAACGTAGAAAACGAGACCTTCGGCAAATGAGTTATATGACCTTTAATTGAGTCTGATGGAGGAGATTGGATTTCTTAAAGGTGTAGCAGCCGTTTAACCTCCTCACTGTGTTTTAATCCTAGCCTGCGACGAGTGGACGGTGTTGCCTCGGCCCGACCTCCACCACGACCTCAACCGCTTCGGACACTCGGCCGTCTTCAGTGACAGGTAACCACCCAACGTTTGACCTGAATCAAGGAAATGAAGCTCTGCATCGTTCACTTACAAGGACTTTAGTCTGAAGTTTCAGTACAAAGAAAAAAACCTCCCAACGATGAACTGTTTGAAGGATAAATTAAAGTCACGCATGGTGAACTGTCTTTGAGCAGTCCTCTGCTGGACGTAAGTGGGAGACGCTTGTGGGGGACAAACGTGGAAACAGTTTCACATTTTATGACCGGCTGGAGCGCCGGCGCTCCGGTTTGAATATTCATTTTCCAAATGTATGTACAATTACAACCAAATAAAAAACAGAGCAATAATTAAATTTGCATGTTAAACCGGAAGAGTTTCACTTACATATCCTGCATTTAGTGTCCCAGAGTCCTGTTTTAATCCATTAAATCACATAATAATCCAGTAAAATTGCGAAAACGGAAATCTTCATAATAGGCAAGGCAAGTTTATTTGTAGCACAATTCAACACAAGGTAATTCAAAGTGCTTTACATCAACATTAAAAGCGGCAAGACACAATTAAACAGTAAATGACAAATGAAATGAAATAAAATGATAAGAAAATAGGTAAAATAATAAAAAGCACAATTTGTTAAAAGTAAGGGCAGTAGAGTACAGCAGGTACATCTTATTCTTACAATGGCAAGAATTACGTTTCTATACCGTCAAAACGTACAAAGACCGGGTCAAATACAGTATTACAAATGTAATTTGTGCCGATTCCTGCGGTTAATCAGACCAATTTGACAATTCTACGTCACAATGCCTGCATTTAGGGCTTATCCATCACATCATAACATCCTGTGGTTTTCAAAAATCATAAGTATTTAATTTAAGAGTACGCTTCAGTAAACAGTAATGTTTTTAGCCCTGATTTAAAGGAGCTTGTAATAAACATGGCGTGTTATTTATAGATCAGGTACGTGTTCACAGCACGTCCTACGTTGACACGTACATCATCACGTTGTCAGCGTGTCATCAGGTTGTATTTTTCCACTTCACCTCCCGCAAAAAGGGGGGTGATGTCTAGAAACTAGTTGGTTTGAATTTGCGCTCTTGTTCGTGCTTTTTACCAGAGATTTTCACGAAAGATGACTCAATGACAACCTACACACACCATACACACTCACTATACAAGCCCACACACGCACATATTATGGATCCACTAAAGTCTGTGCGTGTGAATCTGTTTACCGTGAGTGAAGTCTTGGAGCTTATTTCAGCACCGGATGAAGATGCGATATCTAAACGCGATATATAAAATGATATATCTCAGAGATTAAGTATGAATTCATTCCTAATAAATCCCGACGTTTGAAAGGCTTCTGTGTTTCTTTTTTTTCTATTGACAGTTTTGAGGGATCTAGCTATGGAATTTCTGTATTTAGAAAAATATGTGTAAAAAAAAAACAAAAAAAAAACGATTTACATTTTATTGGTAGTTATTTGCACTTTTTAGCAATTTATTTAGTTAGTCTGGACTTGTAACATACATATTATTAAAGATTGGGTTATATGGGTTGGTTTGATGCATAGCAAATATTCCAAATATTCCATAAAATGGCAGTATAGCATGCAGAAATGTAAACATATGCTTAGGCGGACCTGTTCTATGGCAGGTCATAAAGGGTTAAAGACAGAAGAAGGGCTTCAAATGTTGGCAGCTGGAGAGCTTTTCAGTTACGATATCCCACTACAACATTTTGCAGCGTTACGGGCCAAAAGTAAACAAATTAGCATTCGATCAATCACGCAAAATGTATTTGAAAAGACCACTTAAAAACCAACCAAGGTTGACCCAAGTGCTCAGGGGCAGCAGCTGAGAATCTCCTCTGTCTTTAAGCCGAGATTTGGACGTTTGAAGGACGGCGGTGTTGGCAGACCGCCGTGCTCGGACAGACGTAACAACGCCGTTAAACTCGGGCGAACGCAGCGCTGCAAGCCCATTTAAGAGCAAACTACTCGCCCCTTCAGCTGCAGGTCAAAAGGGACCTGGGGGTGGACAGAAAAACGTCTTCTGAGCTTGATGCCATACATTTGGGTGAACTGTTCAGATTTGAGTGGTGTGACATCACAGACCAAGCTCATCATCCAGCTTTTCCATATTTTTCTGCACCCGCTTTCACATCATGTTGCAACGCCGGGGCAGTCAAGCAGTCGATGTGTGTGTGTGTAGTCTAAAATGTCAAAAGAAGATTGGGAAGAGATCCATAAACATAGAGAATATATTTTGAGTAAATATTCCTTTCAAATATGAAGCGATGTATTTGGGTGATATACAGTTTGATAACTGGAATACAGATGATCAGAAATCGCTCTGTATTCTGTTGGCAGCAAGTAAGAAATCTGTCACAAGAAGATGGTTAAAAGTAGAACCAGCCACTATTGAAGAATGGATTGATACTGTCCGCCAAATTTACATCATGGAAAAGTTGCCATTTTCCCTCAGAATACAGAAAGAAAGGTTCTATCGGATTTGGTCTAAATGGACCGAGTACATGACGCCTGTAAGATCTCACTTTATTTGAATCTGTGTTTTTTGTGATGACCTGCTCTCTACACCTGATACCACTCTAATACTGGACTTTATTTCTTTTTCATCTTTTTAAGAGCTCCCCCAGTTCTGTTGTTCATGTTACACAAACGTATTTAAAATCTTGGAGAAGCATCATGATCGAAGACACTTGGACGATTTAACGCAGAACCATAATTCAGGCTTCACTTCCACGTCCACGTCGGGGCACTCGTCGCGTGATCGGGATCTCTGCTCGTCACTCTATGACGTAGAGGGGATGCCCAGGGAATTCCCTGTGGTGACGAAATGGGAGAATGATTAAAACAATGAATTTAAATATCGCCTGTCTCCACTTCCTGGTTCAAAAGCAATTAAAATTGATATTTTGTGGCTGGACGACGCTCTGGTTAAGGTCTGGTTAGGTTAATGCACCACTTATGATTGGTTCGAAGTAGGAAACGCTTGTGGTTTTTGCTAAAAATAATAATTTGACATCACTTACGCCACCTCCGTCGTCATGGCGACAGCACGGTTAAATACGCAAATTTACGTTAAATACTAGAAAACACGGTTAAATACTCGCTGTCAAAATACTGTTAAAAATCATCAAAACACCATTAAAACACTGTTAAAACAGAGTTAAAAACATGCTTTTACAAACTGACAGTAACAAACAGTAACTTGCGCGTCAAAAACTCATAACTTAGCCACTATAATAAGAATAATATATACATAATAAGAATGTAGTAATCTGTGTATATATCACAACAACGGATCCCATTGACTTTGCATGGTACAATATCCGTGATGTTCACACGGAATTTACCACTTTCCGTGCTGGTGCCACGGAAAATAGTGGTGAGAGGTCATGGGCATTTCACGGATTTTTGTGAGATCAGGTTGGTGGAATCAGACACCTGCTTTGACTGTGCCCTCTGAAACTGGCTGCTATGAGCAGCTCTGGGGTATTTCCACCCAATCTAATCAAAGACATCCTATTTAGACACGAGGACATCTTCTTAGAGCAGAATATGTCCCATTTAGCTGCACACCGAGTCTGGCCAGAGATGAGATTCAGCTGGGTTGGATGAGAATGAGAGGACGACACGGGAGGTTCCAGGTACTGATGAAGTAGTTAAAGCTACTAATGAAGCTTTACTGAAAAGAAACACAAACAACAAGAGAGTAGCTCGTTAAAGTGGGGGGGGGGGGACTTGGTTGACTCATGTCTGATTGTGTATTTTTAGCCGGAGATATGAATAGACGGGTGGAAATGGCGCTGAGCTCAGAAGAGATGACTCATCCGTTATTATCCTCCCAACAGCCAGTCGAGTGAGAAACTGTGATCCACGTTCAATTATACATCCTGTTGCAGAAAATACTGGATATATCTTAGCATGAAGCACAAGCCCTCGCCGACGCCCCTGCTCTTCAGAAGCAGTTAAGAGTCGTGGTTAACCAGGTCGTGTTTCAGGCCGGTAATGAGATTTCGCCACGGTTTTCCATTTTCAGTTTGAATATTGAAAAGGGAGATAATTCATGACCGAGTAAAACAAACCCCACCGTTGTCTCTTTACGTGGTCTTCCAGCTGGCTTTAAAATTGATTTTTGCTATTGATTTAAAAGCCGACTCCACTTTCTCTCCAGCGTTTGCTTGTGCGTGAGGTTGATTATAACCCCTTAAACTCTGCCAGCAACCCTGCTTCTAAACCAAAAGAAAAAATGCATTTGATGCTCAGGTCTTCCTTTTGAATGTTTTTCAAGTCTGTGAACCTTATTTTCTGATCCTGTATAATATTCCTCCGAATACATCCTTCAAACGGTGTCTTATTTATACGTTTAGATGTTTTGAAGACGCGGTGAGGCTCGGTCCTCTCCGTGACTGCGCTGCATCATCCGTTGAAACTCCGCTGGACATCCACATCCGAGCGTTTGAAGTCTGCTCTCTGTGATCTGATCAGACCTGTGCAAATTAGCCGTTCAGCTTGCCCAGTAGTCATCAGCAACACACGCAGACACCCACGCCGCACGAGCACCCAGCCGCTACACAAAGACCGGGGGAGGGAAATGTTCAAACGCCTCCGAGCCGGCGTCCCTGTCCTCCTGCAGCAGGGCCGTCTTCCTCCTGAGAGCCGTTGTTGGAGATTAAGCAGACTTGTAAAGCTTCTCTACCTCTAACTGTGCAGAAGCTGGAGAAAATGACGTGTCAGAAATCATGTCTCATTTTCGTGAAAGCCTCCTTATATTCATTTCGTTTACTCTTCATCTTCTCCAAAGTCTCTGTTCTCTTTTCTCTCAGTGTGATGTACGTGTTCGGAGGCTTCAACAGCCTGCTGCTGAGCGATGTCTTGATGTACACGTCGCCCAGCTGCGCGGCCTTCTCCAGCCCGGCGTCCTGCAGCCATGCCTGGCCCGGCATCCACTGCGTCTGGAACGGCAGCCAGGACGCCTGCCTGCCCTGGGAAAGCAGCGCTAACGGCACCGAGCAGCCACTTCCAGCCTCCTGCAACAGCAGATCCTGTAAGTCCTTCCACCGAGCTGATGCACTCATGACAGGACGGTCAAAACAACCAAAGACCTCCAAAAACAGTTTTCATGCTGTGAGCTTTATGAATGTAAAAATCACAGCTTTTGTGCATTATCTACAAAGCTGCACATGCATTTACTTTCTTTATATATATGATTATTGTTTAAAGTATATAACTTTAGTCATAAACTTTGGTTTAAGATATTTATGGAAGAAATGTTAGCAGCTGTTCGGGTACTTTCCTCTCATGTCTACATACCGTATTGGCCTGAATATAAGACGACCCCCTCTTTTTCAAGACTCAAGTTTGAAAAAAGACTTTTTGAACACCAAATTCAATTTTTATACAGAAAATAATTACAGTACATCTGAAACAAATGGTTATAACAATATATTCGAAAGAAAAAGCATGTTGTTTTGCTTCAGTCAAATCATCATCTTGAAGTTTGCATCATACTGTAACTTCTTCTCAGCTGCCGGATAACCTGCTGATCTTCCACCAACTTTTCTCCAGATTGTTGCAACGTTTCTCCATTTTCTGTTATTTCTTCTCTTATTTTCTTCTCTTTTCTTTCTTACCGCTATTTTTATTTTTATTCTTTGTGACAGGGGTTCGCTTTAAAGATATCTGGCGCCATCTAGCGTTGAGAATGGGTATAATGTCTAGACCCCGAATGTAAGACGACCCCCTTTTTCAGTCTTATTTCAATGCAAAAAACACCGTCTTATATTCGGGCCAATACGGTAACTGGTATTTAGCTTTTTTATTTTTCAAGCCACTTTCGAGCCACTCTTTTCTTTCACGCCCGGTCAATCCCTTTTTCAAGTTGTATGGTTGAATAGTGAATTGGTTCTTTAAAAGCCCCAGTGACGATGTCGTCTGTCCCTCCGACTGCTGCAGATGCTGATAACGATAACCGGTGCAGCCAGTACACAGACTGCTACAGCTGCACGGCCAACACCAACAGCTGCCAGTGGTGTTCGGGCCAGTGCGTCTCGTTGGGAAGCAACTGCACCGCTGCCACGGTAAGGAAGCTCGCTCACAGGTATCAAGACCTGGTGTAAATAATAGATGAACAACACATATAGTGTTACATTGACCTTATTTGTCTAGTACAGGGGTCGGCAACCCAAAATGTTGAAAGAGCCATATTGGACCAAAAACACAAAAAACAATAATAATAAACATCACAGATACAATAGGGTCCTCGCATTTTCAGTGCTCGGGCCCTAAATATGTCTGGAGCCGCAAAAAATGAAAAGTCTTGTATAAGCCTTAGAATGAAGGGAACACATGCTGCATGTACTGTATTAGTTATAACTGGGGGAATTATTATGCACTTTGAGAAAAATGTTGACAAAAAATTTGAAATGTCAAGATTAATGTTGGAGTACAATCTTGAGAAAAAAAGCCGAAATGTCGAGAAAAAAGTTGAAATTTCGAGAAAAAAGTCGAAATGACGAGAAAAAAGTTGAAATTCACAGAAAAAAGTTGAAATGTCAAGATTAATGTTGAAGTACAATCTTGAGAAAAAAGTTGAAATTCAGAGAAAAAAGTCGAAATTCAGAGAAAAAAGTCGAAATGTCAAAATTAATGTCGAAGTACAATCTTGAGAAAAAAGTCGAAATGTCGAGAAAAAAGTCGAAATTCAGAGACAAAAGTCAAAATGTCAAGATTAATGTTAAAGTACAATCTCGTGAAAAAAGTCGAAATTCAGAGACAAAAGTCAAAATTTTGAGAAAAAAGTCTAAATGTCAAGATTAAAAAGGAAAGGACAAAGGAAGAAAAAAAAGAAGAAAAAAAGGAAAAAAAAGGAAACAAAGAAGAAAGGAAAGAGAATGAAAGGGAAAAAAGGTCAAACATTTTTGAAAAAGCTCCAAGGAGCCACTAGGGCGGCGCTAAAGAGCCACATGCGGCTCTGGAGCCGCGGGTTGCCGACCCCTGCTCTAGTAGAAATAAAGCCAAAATGCAGAGGTATGTTTTAAACAAGAGAGAGACTCTACTCGGTTCCTCCACGACTCTGTGTAGCGTGTAATAGTCAGTCTTCCGTGAAGCACCTTCTGTTGGTGGATCCGGAGAGCCAGACCCTTCGGAGTGAGTTTGCGTGCTACATCTATCGAGCCAGGAGAAAACCAAACAGGACTGTTTTCACTGATGTTGTTTATGCAACGAAACAGGGCAGATGCCCCCCCTGTTGTTTTGTTAAGCAGATGAAATGCAAGTATTGGTAAACGGTATCATGCACATGGTGTCAAACGAGCGTCGGCCGCTGTTTTTAACACTCCTTAAAAGCTTGAATCAAAGGTGGTTGGACTTTTATTTCCCGTTCCAGGCCTATAAACTGTGGAAATCAGACGTAAATGGCCGACCCGCCACCATTAGGGTCTTTTGTCCTCTGAATAGATTGTATCTGTGGTCAGCACGCGAGACGGCTGGGTCACATAAATCAAGCTGTGAATGGTTGTGAATAGGGCTGCAGCTATCGAATATTTTAGTAATCGAGTATTCTGAAAATTTCCATTGATTAATCGGATAAAACATATTTTTGTTTAGTTAAAGAGCAATTATAAATATACATAAGATGTTAGATGTGATGATTGACATTACTGCGCCACCGAGCGGCCGTGATGATTGACATTACTAAGACTACAAGAATACAGTAGGTTCATGGCTGTGCATTTAAAAACCCTGAATTTACACCAGTTGACAAAATTCACTGCCTTCACTCAAAAAACTAAGGATCTTACCAAGAAATGTTCTTATTTCTAACCTAAAAATGCCATTACACCTGATAACACACATCACTTAAAAGGTTAGGTGTTTTTCCCACGTGTTTCAATTGAACTTTCATTTGTGTCAAGCAAATTTTAAGTTCTAGTTAAGTTATAAGTCTTTCAGATTTTGAGTTTTGGCAGTGTTCAAAATAAAATTATGAGACCTGATTATGAGTACTGGAGCACATTTTCTTTTAGTTAAAACTGTAGCGGGAACAGATGTTTAGAGGAACCTATGTATGTACCAGGTTAGAGGGGGAATATAAAGGAGAACGGACCAGAAGAATATAGCGTGGATTAAAAATAAAAGTTAAGCACTGAGCTACATGTGTCTCCTGTCTGGGCCATTGCAGACTGCTTGAGCATGGCATGTCATAAAAACCAAACATATCCGCCGCCTCTTTCTTCTACCTTTACGTGTGCAGCGTCAGCGCGGTGTGCCTCATTAAATGTAGTCCGGGCAAAATTAAACGATTCCTCGAGGCAGAGAAAATTCCTCGATCATTTTTTGTAATTGAATTACTCTAATTATTCGAGGAATCATTTCAGCCCTAGTTGTGAAACAGCCCGGGGATGAAGTCAGCTGAACCGAGGTGGCTGCGTGACGGTGCAGTCGCGCCAGGGGATCCGTAACCGAACACCAGATTACAGGGCTGGTGGGGCCGCTCCACTTTGTGCATGGAAAGGTTATTGTTCTGAGGTTGAGTGAGAATAATGTGAGAGGTCAGCGGGGTCATCGGGAGGGAAGGTCACGTCTGCCTGACTCCTTTCAGGTATTCTGCTATGGCCGACGTCCTGGCAGCCTTCTCGTTGTTGCCGTGTTCCTGCTGAATCCCCAGGTATTTGGAGCTGTCCTGAACATCCAATATGTTGCCTTCTGACAGCTCAACCAGAGATGATTTTTTCCCTCTTGCACGCCACCCGAGTGTTTTTATCCAGCCCGAATGACATTCCGATATCTTTGCTGTATATCCTAGTTAGGTGGACCAGTGAGTCGATGTCACGCTCCTTCTTGGCATACAGCTAGATGTCATCTGCATAGAGGAGGTGTCTGATCATCGCTCCACTTCTGAACCAGTAACATAGCCATTCTTTGTGATGATCTGGCTGGGAGAGTTCAGGCCAGTGGGGGCAGAGCTTGGTATACGCCGCATTTGATGGTGACTTGTGCTTTGAGTCGGCTTCCAGAGTAGTTTCCCACAGCTCCATCGAGTTCTCGATGACATCCTCTGTGTCGATGTTCGTATGTGGACCGGAGTATAAGAGTTGACGTCTGTTTTCTGCTTTGTCTCCTCAGGGTGCCATAGCGGAGTTCGACGTTTGCCCAAAGGACAACCCGTCATTCGTGTGCAACAAGAAAACCAGCTGTAAGAGCTGCGCTGTCGACCAAAACTGCCAGTGGGATATTCGCAACCAAGAGTGCATCTCACTGCCAGGTAGCTGAAATTCACTGAACCTCAAAAACTGGCACCAAAGCTGCAAAAAGGACCACTTCCAAACACCACATCGACAGAAAAATATTGATTATTTTTCTTTTTAATTGATTAAACGTGTTTTTAGCTGCATTGAGATCTAAAATACTGCCCCGGTGAGCGAATGTGAATGTAGCCTGGTGGCTAAAAGGAAATAGTTTCATATATTTCATATTAATGATGCCAGAAAATGAAATAATATTTAAAAGTCCCGGCCCTCGCCTCATGTTGCCACATAAGGCTGAACCTGAGCGCTGGTTGACTTCAGTTAAGTTCACTTGGCTGTAATTTGCAGTTTGTGCCACTAGATGTCATAACATCCCTTCTGGAACTCCAGGGGAACAAAAAAACCACTGCTGAATTATGTTAAAATAACTTTTCTCTCCTTTCTTGTAAAATAAGGCATACGTTTACCCTATCAGATGTCTGAAATGTCTAAGTTGGTGGTGAATGTATCTGACGTGGGTTCTCTCTGGTCCAGAGAACGTCTGTGGGGAAAGCTGGCACCTGGTGGGAAACTCGTGTCTGAAGTTCAACACGGCAAACGACACGTACGATAATGCCAAGCTCGCCTGCAGGAACCACAACGCCGTCCTGGCGTCGCTCACCACGCAGAAGAAGGTGGACTTCGTCCTGAAGGAGCTGCAGATCATGAATGTGGTGGTAGGTTTTGATCAAATGTTTTTATTTATATTTCAATTTTTTTTCATTATAAACGGTGGCTTCCACAATGATGAAACAAAAATTATACACATATTTTCACCCCCTTCAAAACCCACCCCTCGGACCGAAGCATTCGATGAAAACATTTAATAATTCATAATAAGGAAAACGGAGAAAAAAAAGATAATACAACAATAAAAACAGACAAACAAACAAAAAAAAAGGATGAAATAAAACAAAGGCAAAACATAATATCAAAAACTGAACAAGGATAGCTGCAACAAAGTAGTATCAATTTTAAATGAATCTTTCAAGTTTGGCTTTAATTTGATCTGCTGCCATATACCAAAATAAAATATTTAGTTGTTTTGCATTATGGATTGGGGCTGTAGACATTTCCACATAGATAATATCAAGAAAAGTCAGATACCAACGGGAGATGTTAAGCGTGTGTGGTGGTTTCCATCTTACTGCAATTAACTTTTTTGCTGCTGTTAGGCCAGCAAGCAAAATTCGTTTTGGACATAGTGAAGCATTAAAGGAGCTTGAGGCAGGATTGAGGCAGGATTTATGAAAAAAATTCGTATACGTTTTAAGTTTTCTAGTAATAATGTCAGATGAAGTGTTCCAAATCAAAAATAATGAGCCCTCTAGTGTATCTCTCCTTTGGCTTGAACAGGCTGTGTGCTGCAAAATGTGCTGCAATTCGGAGGCCGAATTTCCCGCGCTGTCCTGCGGATGTGACGTCACATGACGCTGCATGTGCGTTCTCCCCGTTCTCCCGTGCCGGCTTCGCTGTTGGCTGCAGTACCCCCGACGGCCGTCGTGGTGAAGGGTGGCGCTAGAGAGTCTCATTTCTTAAAAGGATTCTCATGCTCCTTTAATTGTGGATCAATTATTTAAAATAAGTGTTTGAAGGTTTACTGGAATATTCTGCACCGTTATCGAGGATAACCAGAC
This sequence comes from Cololabis saira, assembly GCF_033807715.1. NCBI lineage: Eukaryota > Metazoa > Chordata > Actinopteri > Beloniformes > Belonidae > Cololabis > Cololabis saira. The sequence goes on from NC_084602.1 coordinate 6,755,592, forward strand.
CAGATGCATGAAGGTTCCTGGTTTATTCTGAGAGCATTATGTACTGTACATAAAGAGCTAACCAGGATCTTCATATAGTAAAGCAGGATAGTTAATGTAATGTTCTCATCCGTGGGCTCATCAGACTGGTGGCAAACAAGGTTCTGGTACAACCCACAAAGCAGAATGAGGGAAAGAAAAAGGAAGGGAAAAAATACAGCATTACAGCCAGTAGAGGACAAATTCAGCGCGACAGTCGGCATCCTCTGATGGTCACGTTGAAACGCGCTGGTTCAACAAGAAATGACACAAGGATGCATGAAGGAAAACAGAAAGTAAGGCGTTTCATTTCGCAGCCGATTTCTGACTATGGTTGACTACTGTGGACCTTTTCTTTTGTGCCTTTGGCATTTTTTATTTAAAATATTTGGACCAGTAAGCATGAAAGAAGTTTCCTCTTGGCAGGCAATTTATTTTTTTCAGTACTCAGATATTTCTTACTTTCTCAGGTCGAGCAAATAGTCATAAATCTATAGCAACCAGGGAGCTGTTTATATCTTGAGTTATTGACCACATAACTAAAGACATCTTTGAAGGATGGATGATGCAAAGTGCAGGTTTGACTATTCTGCTGCTGTCTGGAAAAACCTCCCAGATGTTTGTGTCAAAAACGGCTCAATTTGAAGCCAGCAGGTGCTTTTAAACATTCACATATTTTCAAGTTTGGATTACCCACAAATCCGGAAAACGTCCCATGCACTTGGTAAAAAGTGGTTTTCATGAATGTTTTGTATTTTGCCAATTAATCAAGCAGCTACAAATTTCACGTGCTGATAAAAGTTTACTAGAATTTCAAAAGTGAATAGATTACCACTGACTGATTTTTATTTTTGAATGTTACTTATTTACGTAGCGATATATTGATACATGCTGATACTCAGATGAGGATTTTCTTTTCATCTGCGATATATTGTGACAGCTGTCTTCACCCGTGTAATGTAGAAGTCTCTGGAGTCTTGCCCTCCCTGACAACCTAAGGCACCACAAACTACGGACAATTTTAAAAAAGGACTAAAAACCTTTCTTTTTAGAAAAGCATTTTATCACTAAACAATGCTGTTGTTTTTTTTCCCCCCGAGTTGCTGTTTTTAATTGTTTTATTCTCCTTTTTGCCATGTCTTGACTTTTTATCCCTTTTATCTCTTGATTTTATTATTTCTGTTTCCTTTTAATTATCAAACTGTAGCACTTTGAGATTTTCAGTAATGTAAAGTGCATTATAAATAAAATGTATTATTATTATTGTCTCTCTGAAATTACGCGTACAAAAAGTGGTTAAACTGTTTTCAGGGTTCGTACGTTTTAAAAACCTGGAAAAGTCATGGAATTTGAAAATATCATTTTCAAGGCCTGGAAAAGTTTTGGAAACGAGTTCACCCCAAAAGTTTTGGAAAAGTCATGGAATTTATTTTTCTCACTTAATGATAACATTTAGTAATAACAGCCTATAAGGTAGATTTAAAATTGATCAATAAATATTTCGTATCGAAAAGTGCTTATTCATTTTTCAGACCCTATTACCTCTACTATATCTACTATACAACATATTGCTGGTATATCAATGTTAGTTTAAACACATGTTTGTTTTGTATAAAACCATAATTGTCATTAGATCTCCACTGTGGTGACTTTTGACATAGTTTTATTCCTATATTTCATTCATACATTGATGTTTTAGAGGTCATGTATAGTCATGGAAACTTCATGGAAATTTGTTGGTTAAAATGTGTATGAACCCTGTGTTTTACTTCCAAAAACCAAAGTGAGTGAAATGCTGTTTTTTGCCCTGCCCAGTACAAGGCCACCATGACGCCGTGGGTGGGGCTGAGGAAGATCAACGTGTCGTACTGGTGCTGGGAGGACATGTCGCCCTTCACCAACACCACGCTGCAGTGGCTGCCCGGCGAGCCCAGCGACGCCGGCTTCTGCGGCCACCTGGCCGAGCCGGCGTCCAGCGGGCTGAAGGCGCAGACCTGCATCACCCCGGTGAACGGCAGCCTGTGTGAGCGGCCAGGTGAGCGCAGCGGGCGAGATCCTCACACCGCACACACATCCTCATGTATCAAGGCCTTCGTGTTTGTGTCGCATCTTCGTCCCTGAAAGTCATGACTCAGTCCAAACGGTGGGTGTGATGTAGAGCCCTGCTCTACATCACACAGACTGCTTTCTTCATCCCACTCCCGCTGAATTTCTGACCATTACCGCCCGCACCCGCAACGTGTGTGTTACACTCCCGCCCTCATCCGCAAAACTCTGAGAATTCATGCTGCACAATAATAGAGATGCCTTGATTTTGTGTCTTCTCCTGTCCCACAAGAGAAATGTCCGAGAGTCTAGACAAATCTATCTGATTTAATGTTAACATGATCATTGTGGAGCTATGGAGGTATATTTATGTCTTAATTATTCAATCAAAAAAAAATTGCTTCAATCAAAAAATATATTTTTAATTAAAAAAAATTCACTTCAATCAAAAAAAAAAAAATTCAATCAAAGAAAAAAAGTGTTTGAATGCAAACAAATATTTGAGACTAAAAAAAAATGCATTTGAACACTGTTTTTCTTTGATTGGAAATGTTTTCTTTGATAGAAGTGAAGTTTTTTTTTGTTTGAAGCAACCTTTTTGATTGGAGTAGTGTTTTTTGTGTTTTGTGTTTTTGTGTCATTTGATAAAAAAAAAAGTTGCTTCAAAAAGAAAAAAATATTTTCAAGAAAAGAAAATCACTTAAATAAAAAAAAACTTTTTCAATCAAAGAAAACGTGTTTGAATGCAAAAAAAATATTTGAGACCCAAAAACTTGCATTTGAACACTTTTTTTGGATTTAAAATATTTATTTCGATTTGAAGTGATTTTTTTTTTTTTTTTTTGATTGAATCATTTTGAGTGTCTCTCTTCCAAGATGCTCCACAGACACTAAACGCAGTTTCTCCAAATATCTGACTTGCTTTGCTTTGTCTTTGTTTTGTAAAGAGCTTGTTTGAGGTTATTTTCCACGTCATTGATTTCCATCTTGTCACTAGACTACATCCCGATCCTGCAGTGTTTTTTTTTTAACCGCCCGCGGCAAAGTTCCAACCGCCCGCTCCCGCCAGATTTGCGTTGCGGGACTCAATCCCCATGCAGCCCTCTAACGTGATGGACTGAGCTCAGCAGGGAGAACCTGTCCATGTTCACGTCCTTACCAACAGCCACGTTTCTATGTTTCTCCCCAGCCAACCACAGCGCTAAGCAGTGCCGGACCCAGTGCGCCATGCGGACCACCTGCAGCGAGTGCACGAGCACCAGCTCCGAGTGCATGTGGTGCAGCAACATGAAGCAGTGCGTGGACTCCAACGCCTACGTGGCGTCCTTCCCCTTCGGCCAGTGCATGGAGTGGTACACCATGAGCACCTGTCCACGTAAGACTTCTCCCACCGCTCTTGCTCTTTTATGTTGATGCAGAGATTTAATCTGACCCCCACTGCTGTCTCCTAAAGTACGGAAGAGTATCAGGGCCATGCAGGAGAAAAAATATTTGAGGGGAAGATTTTTTTTTATTGTGCACTTCGAGAAAAAAGTCGAAATGTCGAGATTAATGTTGAAATACAATTTCAAGAATAAAGTCGAAATTCCGTGAATAAAGTCGAAATTTCGACAATAAAGTTGATACAATTTGGTGAATAAAGTGGAAATGTCTCCTCTGGCCCATCAAATCCAGTTAGCAGAGCGAATGACGGCTAACTAACTGTACGAACCGAAGGGTACGTTTCTGAAGTTATGCAATTGCATATGTGTGATATGTGTTTAGAATCAATATCGTAAAGCCAATTGTTGTATTTTTACTTTTTCTCGACATTTCGACTTTTTTCTCGAAGTGCATAATGAAAAAAAAAATCTTCCTCCTCTAAAATCTTATTTTTCTCCTGTCTGGCCCTAATACTCTTCCGTACCTAAAGGCACTACTGTATATGCAATATAAACTAGTATTGGTGGTCATGACTTTGGTCCATCACTCTCATATTAACCCTCTTTAACATTTAAGGAACATTTGTGAATTCTTCTGAATATAAGGCCCACTAATACGGAGCGGTGGTAATAAGCAAATGCCTGACTGCATCAGTGATGCTCCAGCTGGCGCTGAACAGCCCACAGATCAGGATCTCACGGGCTGAAACGCATCAATTAAACATGAACCGTTTCTCAAGTGTGCAGAAGTGTCTTAAGCATTCCCTTGGCTTCTTACCTAGTTTTCCAAGTTATTCTCCCTCTTTGTTTTCTAAGATTTTTTTCATATCATGACGATAATATTCATCTGGGTCTAGGTCTTGTAATCTCTAGGTCCTGTAAGCAAACATGCAGAAGCAGTGTGGGAGAGCTGTGTCCCCCCTGACAGCCCTGTGGGAGTAAACGCTACACGTTTGGGGGGGATTTGCAGTCCCACAGCCGGAGTTCTTGGAGTTATTGAGTTTACCACCAGAAATGACACGGCCGGCAGCTTTTTTCTTTTGATTTTGTTTGTCTCGGTGCTGCTGAAAAGTCAGCTGGAGCCGCGAGCAGCTGAAGTGACAGAGCTCCTGGTAGATCTGGTCATTCTTATCACCTGTCTAGATCCCTTTTTAATTCTCTCCTCAGCACCAGGTTTATGAACATCTGCAACTCAGAGTTGGATCATGAAACAGATTTCTGCTGCCGTTGCCTGTTGAATAAGAACCCACGAGTTGCTCTTTCTCTGATTTCCTCCTCCTGACTCAGACGTCTGACTCCAACCCCCCGACCAATCGGTGACCTGTAGTGTGATGATGTCAGATACAGACGACTCAGCCGCTAAAGCCAGGCATACACTGTGCGATTGTCGGCTCGTTTTGAACCGATTTTCATGGGGTGTGACTATTTTTTTGGATCGGGCCGGATTTCGACCCAATCGTTGGTCGTGCCTCGTGCAGTAAACTGTACGTGGGGTAACGTAGAGAGATTAACACCTCACGACGAGCTCCCGATCACAAATCGTGTGCGCGCAAGAAAATCAAACGTGTTTGAAATCCTTGTCGCTCCTCCTGAAGGAATCACAGTTGAAGCAGCCGATTGGACTCATCCTTTCACAGAGAGCATGAGCAATCTCTGATGTCACGTCAAAAACTATTATTTGTAGTTTAAAGTTCACATTACAAATCATGTTTTAATAGCAGAAAAAAAAGACTGCATCTTCGGTGTCTCCCACTTCCGGGTTCCTCCTCTTCCACTTCTTTTTGACGTTGCAGTTCCAGTACACAGAAGTCCGACATGAGGATTATGATCGTATAGTGTGAGCAGACGGGTCACATCAGAGCATCGGGTCGTACAGTGTGAGAACATAAATCGTGGGCTGTGAACTTTTGAACTCAGCGATCTAGTTGTGTAGTGTGAGATGGGGCTGAATCAAACCATTTTAAAATATCACACAGTGTGTATGCCCAGCTTTAGAACCTCGGCAGAGTAGTTACAGAAAAGTATCTACTCGACACGTTAGACCCCTAGTCGAGTCGGGCTGAGTAGGTACTTGGAAAAGCTGCCAAAAGTGAATTTTTTGAAGTGCTTTGCAGAAACTTGGTAGAGTTGTTCACACGAGCCAGTCAGAGACTGAAAACGGCTCGACTGCTGCTGGAGTGAGTCTGCAGAACCGGGCGAAGCACGCACTCCACTTTCTTTCTGCGTTCTTTCATACATGTGGCCGGCTGTAACGACCAGACTTTTATGACTAATGACCAGATGATTTCCTGGTTAGCTTCATGGTTCGTTATGAGAAACCTAAGGAGCAAACTTCAATGTTCTTCACAGTTCTGTTGGACCACGAAAGAACTCGCATAAACATCCTGATGAGGATGAATTAATCTGTTGTAATTGTTGGGAAATGGTTGGAGTTGACCCGGATGTAGGAGAGCAGGAGTTCCAAAAAGATGATTTACTTAACTTAAACAAAACCGAAAAGCGCTGCTTAGCAGGAAGGCAAAAGAAACCCAGAACAAGAATCAAAACTACAAACCCTGACATGGAAAACACGGAGGGAGGAAACAGTACGGACCAGCAGGGAATGGAAAGACAAGACCAGAGACCTTTTATTCACGGAATTTTGACTTTTTTTTTCAACATTTCGTATGGGGGTATTATTGTTCCAATATTATTTGTGTGTGCGTAAAAAAGATGTGTCCATGTTATAACGATTCGTATTCGTAATGATAAACATTTGTATGTAAATAAAAAAGTTGTACCCAAAATTCTGCTGTCACACACATGAGTGATAAATTATTAGGGTTAGGATTGTTTTTATGTGAGTATGAATCTAAAAGCTGTGAGTGCAAAGTCTTGTGAATACAACTCTAATTTCTACGACTACGAGTTTTCACTGTGAACACGAATTCAAGTTTATGGGTACGAGTCGAAAAACTGTTGTAATGACGTCACAGACAGGTCAAAGCATAGACATAAGAAAAATAGAGAAACATATTTTCTCATCAACAAAACATGTTATTTTCTGTCTAAAAAATGGCAAAAATAATATATCCCCCCTCACAAAAATAAGAAAAATATAGAAAAATAGATCAACAAAACAAATTTAAAGTTTTTCAAATAACATAATTGAACCATTTTTCAGACAATAAAATAATATTTGAACCATTTTTCAGACAATAAAATAATTGAAAAAATCAGAAAAATTGTTAAAATATGTTATTTTGTTACTTGAAAATTTAAAAATATGTTTTGTTGATGAGAAAATATGTATCTCTATTTTTCTTCTTGTGAAGAGGGATATATATTGTTTTTCGGCACTACCTTGTTCTCTATAGCTGATACAACATGAATTACTCCTATGTGGGATCAATAAAGTTCTTATTTTTGCCATCTGAGAAAATTAAATATATTATATTCAGTGCCTAACTGTTTCCCAAGTATATTAGTGCGTGTGTGAATGAATAAATGAGACGTAAAACGTAAATGTCTTTGTAGAAAGGCGCTTTATTAAAATAAGTCCATTTACTTGTATTAGTTTACAGCGCAGTCTTGCCACATCCAATATGGCGGCGACTTTGAGGCCATATTGGATGTGGCAGTTGGCTCACTCGCAGACGCACTCGATGGGGCGTCTACGTTTATATGTCTATGCTGTTATCTGCCTGTGACGTCATTACAACAGTTTTTCGACTCGTACCCATAAACTTGAATTCGTGTTCACAGTGAAAACTCGTAGTCGTAGAAATTAGAGTTGTATTCACAAGACTTTGCACTCACAGCTTTTAGATTCATACTCACATAAAAACAATCCTAACCCGAATAATGTATCACTCATGTGTGTGACAGCAGAATTTTGGGTACAACTTTTTTATTTACATACAAATGTTTATCATTACGAATACGAATCGTTATAACATGGACACATCTTTTTTACGCACACACAAATAATATTGGAACAATAATACCCCCATAATTTCGACTTTTTTCTCGAAGTGCATAATGAAAAAAAAATCTCCCTCCTCTAAAATCTTATTTTTATTTTTCTCCTGTCTGGCCCTGATACTCTTCTGTATTAACGAGACACAGGTGCAGACAATCAGGGCAGATGGGAACAAGGGAAGTCAATCCAGAACTCAAACACAAAGACACAGGCTTCAAAATAAAACAAACTATCAAACCATAACAGTAATAGTTTGAAAACCCTTCGTCAGAACAGGATATAATTGTTCATCGTAGCTTAGTGTGCTCGCAGCTGAGGTTGAAGAAATCTCCGGATGAGACTGAAAGCACGTAGTGAAGAGGAAGTGTCAACAGTGTAACTGTGGGATGACGGGAGGGAAATGCCTGGTGTGACTGTCCCGTAACCGTGGCCGTGCTGTGCTCTGCTGCAGCGGAGAACTGCTCCGGGTACAGAACCTGCGGCCAGTGTTTGGACCAGCCCGGCTGCGGCTGGTGCACCGACCCCAGCAACACGGGCAAAGGCCAGTGCATCGAGGGCTCGTACCGCGGGCCGTTCCAGACCTCAGTCCCGGCCCCGTCCACCCTGCCCGGCCTGCCCGCCAGCCCCCAGCCCGCCCTCAACGTCAGCATGTGCCCCAGCGACGCCAAGTACAACTGGTCCTTCATCCACTGTCCAGGTGAGTTTTTCTCTCTTCATCATTACATTACAACTTTTGGTATTTTTTTGTTTATGCCCAAAAAAGGAATGTTTTGTTGGACACAATAACCATAACTGGTGCCATGTTTTTGCCTTTTAAATATGTTTAAAGGTATGAAAACATTAAAGTTTTCAGTTATAATTGCATAAATTGTCTATATTTCATTACTTTATATATATATGTATTGGGGTTACATTTGCATAAAAATGCTAAAAATCTAATTCTCAAAAATGAAAAACCGAAATACACCGAAAATGGAAAATTAAATGGAAAATTAAAATAAAAAAAAATTAAAACAGAATGTGGGAAAAAATTAAACTGATTCCATACGTTTGCTGCCCTGGATCTGTTTGGTAATTCTACCCCACGATGTTTCTGAAAGCAGTTCTATCAGCATTCTGGGAGGTGATTGGTCCTTACAGCATCATTAGCTGCCAATACTAGTATTCATATGTTGCAGAACTACACAGTCATATAATTCATGCAACAGTTTTAATAACACTATCCCAAATCAATATTGGAATTGAATCGGATCGAATCAAATCTTGATAATCGATTCTGAATCTTAAGAATGGGAATCGAATTGATTCTTGACATTTGAATGGATCCCCAGCCCTAGTTATTTGTGTACATAACATCCTTTCCTGGTGTTTTTGTTACTGGACAGACGGAGATGTGGTTCTGTCATGAAGCAGGTAGTGATTATTGTGTTCTGTGATCCCGACACAGCCCTTCAGGTCCAAACCAGTTATTCACCATCATTAAAACATCAGTTTCATCAATCTAAGCTCCAGTCCTGCACAGATTTACAAAAACACCTGTCATTCTCATGAAGAGGATTTATCTCGTAAATTGATGATTAGACCAAAAACTGGTGACTGGTGAGTTTGATACGGTTGAACGCGAGCAAAGAGCAGCCCTTTGAACTAACCAAGGTTCGGTCTGCAGCAGTTATCAGTACTGGAACTTTTAACGAATACATTCAGAAAATTGCTTTTCTTTTTTTAGACTAGTTTCTCATTTGAACTCCTGCTAGTGTCTGGTATTACACTTACTTTTAATTACTGAGGGTTTATTTTTTTAAACGAGATAAACTCAGACAATGTACTTTAAACACTGTAGCTGTTGGTGGCGCTGCCTGTTTTTGTCTTTTAACCTGGAACAAACAGAAATGGCCAGCGGTGAAAAGCACAGGCTATTCCCCCTCGCCAAGTTCAACACACGTGCGCTGAATTCTTCACAACTGCACACGGGAGCCACCAGGAATATTTGTTAGTCTGTGCTGGACGAAGAAGGATGAAGGAAAAAAAAAAACAGAAGAAAAAATTCACGTAAGGAAAATATTTAAAACAAAACAACAAGAAGAAGAAATATGTCTGAGGAGTGGTTAGAAGCCTATATAGGCTTATATGAAAACCACACCTAAACAAATCTAAAGTTAAGTATATAATTAAGTAAGTAAATGTAATAAAAATCACAATTACATATTAAATGCACAAACTGAAAATTTCCTGTAAAGGAAAAAGTGGAGTGAGTCCTATTATTCTAAATCAAATAAAATAAAAAAAAATAAAGAGCAGATCATTCTTAAGTTTCTTTTTGTACATGGACAGTGACAAAGATAAATCAATTAAATGTACATATTTGTTCCACATGATAACGGCACGGTATTTAATAAAAACCTGACCACGGGATGTTTTATTCAATGGAAGATGAAGTTTCTTAACCTGTGGGGTTGAATATCTATGAACTTGAGAGTTATTAACAAAATAGTACCTAAAACCATGAGGTAAATCATCAGTCTTATGATTCACTTTAAAGACAAATGTACAGACTTGAAGAATGTTGATGCCATGGATAGTCAATGATTTCAATTTAAAGAGTGCACTTGAAACATCTTTAGAAAAAGTTGCTAATCTAACAAAACGTTTCTGCAACAATAATATTTTCTGCAAATAAGATGGAAAGGTAGTTGCCCACACAATATTGCAGTATGTTAAATATGGATGAATCAAAGTATAATATAATGTAAGGAAACAGCAGATGGGTGATGGATGGACGGGGTGTAGCTTTCCCGCCATGTTTGTTGCATGTTGCCTGTGCTGCTGCCGCCGTGCTTTTAACGTCTCCGTCTCCTCCTCAGCCTGTCAGTGCAACGGTCACAGCCAGTGCGTCAACGAGAGCGTGTGTGAGAAGTGCGAGGACCTGACGACCGGCCAGCACTGTGAGAGCTGCGTGTCCGGCTTCTACGGGGACCCCACCAACGGGGGCAGCTGCCAGCGTGAGTGTCTACATCACCCTCTCTCTGCACGCACCTTCACTTAACCTGTGAGAGGTTTACACTTCATTTTTATGGAGCCTCTTTTCCTGACTCCCGTCTGCGTGGCGTAGCCTTCCCCCCTGGATATTAAAGATTTACTCCCTTCACAGTCAGTGCTGTAGGACATATCAGCAGACAGTTATCAACGGTGATCCAATTGAAGTTGTAAATTAATACAAATATCTAGGGACAGTGATTAACAGGAAACTGTCATGGGACTCTAATACAGATTTCTTTATTTTTTAAATTCTTTATTTAGGTATGACGGTACATATCACAAAGTAAAAGCAGTAATATTTTTATCTGCCATCCAATTTTTTCATTTTAAGCAAATATATTAAGAGATAAGAAAAGGAAAAAACAAAAACTACAAAGAACTCTATACAATCTGGGAGAGACTATAAACATAAAACCTCCATACAGAAGAAAAATAACATGATTCTCAGTTTGGTGGAGAATGAGATACTGTAATAATAAGGATAATGATATGATAGTATTGATGTCTGTCTTCAGATCATTCAAGAATGTGAGGAGGAAGGAGGAGAAAAACAAAACAAGTTTTATCTATTCAATACCTCCACAAATTCTGGGCGCAAAGGCTTCACATATACAACCCATTTCGTCCACAATTTTACAAACAAATCTTTCTGGAGCAGAGGCAAAATGTAATCTTTTCCATCATATATATATATCATTAACTAAGTTTATCCACTCCTGTATTGTGGGGGCCTCTAATACAGATTTCATCTATAAAAAAGGTTTGCAACGACTCCTGCGGAAGCTCTGACAGTTCAGAGTGGAACGTCACATTATGATTCTCTTTTACCGTACATTCATAGAGTATTCTCACTTTTTGTTTTATTGATTGGTCCCCTTCACTGTCAATAGGTAATAAGAACAAACTCCGTAAGATTGTCAACATGTCTAGTAAGATTGTAGGCCAACAACAAGTCAGTTTGTCCCGTGTGACTGGGAAAGGGAGGATAATCTGCAGTGATGAATCTCATCCCCTCAATGCATAATATCTGCTGTTACCATCAGGATGGAGGTACAGGTACTGCCTCTGCAGACCTCCCGGGCCCAAAGATCTTTTATACCCTCTAGTATAGCTCTTCTAAATAAATTATAGATGCATTATTAATTTCCTAATCCACTAGCTTTGGTGTGAAACACTTTAGGATCATTGTGTTAAGTTATGTTATTGTATAGTGTTGTACTATACTGCACTTAATCGTTCTATGTCGAATTGTCTTGTATATTGTTCCGTTTTTTTGTTTCTGACTGCCACTGATGCAAAAGGAATTTCTGAAAGCACAATAAATTGAAACTAACTAATGCTGATGCCATCACTCGCACAACAAATCAATTGTCTGTTCTTTGTACAGGTTCATTTAGCATCCGGGTACATTACCACTGCAGTGCATGTTGTCATGTTTTCCCCTGAAATATACATGCATTTACAAGTTCTGCATCCATGGCAGCTGGTCAATGACACAGGCTGGTGCCGTACGGTGTTATTTTTTCATCATTGCTTAATAGTGAGAGTAAAGTTTCAGGAGCACATGGATTAAAAGTCCATCAGTTAAAAAGTACAGCTTATAGTTTACAACAGAGCTGCATAGATGGGATTTGCTTTGTTTTCAAAGGCTCACGTTGATTAGTCTCAATAGATCTGGGATAGTTCTGATGTTCTGCCGTGCGTGATGGATTCTGCAGCACCCGGTTCTTGTGACCTCATCATTACTTCTATTCTCTTTTCTTCTCCGTGTCCGGTTCAGCCTGCAAGTGCAACGGCCACGCCAGCATGTGCAACCCCAACAACGGGAAGTGCTTCTGCACCACCAAAGGCATCAAGGGGGATCGATGTCATCTGTGAGTTTGGCCTTCTCTTCGCTCTACTCTGTATTCCCAACGCCGTGTTCACGCCGTTACAACCTGATCAGGAACAAGCTTGAGAGTCTCCAGCTTCTGTACCGATTAAATGGCGTTCATCTTTGTACATAAGAATAGAATACAGTAATCCCTCGTTCTTCGCTGGGGTTACGTTCCAAAAAGAACCAGTGATAGACCTTTTTTTGTTTATATACAATTATTATACAAGGCTTCAAATTGCGGAGATCAGCCCCACCGCGACCCGATTAATTGGATTTGAACGGGAGAAAATGAAAAATGATTAAGAAAAAAAATACAATAAGTACAGCAGGACAAACTGTGACTGGCGTGTATTTCACTGCTCTTCTGATGCTGCTGCATCCTGACTTGCTCTGTAGCGTCTTTTTCTCCTAAAGCCGCGGTGCAGAGAAGAACATAGTTATAGGTCGTTGTTGTCACTCTTTTTCCTTCTGGGCAAAAAGATTCTTCTAAACCGACATGAAACCATGGATTATATCTGAGACTGTAATGAACTATTATTCAAAGGCTCCCGTTCTTGAGCTGCTGCTGAAGCTCATTAGCCGTTCTCAGCATTGTTGCTAAGCGACCAACGTTATTGACACAGGAAGTGAAGAAGCGGGGAGACTGTTTAGCCAATCAGAATGCAGAACACGATGCACAATGCAAATCCGTGAAGCAGCGAGACGTGAAAGGTGAACCGCATTATAGCCAGGGATTACTGTACACTTAAAAAGTACAGTATTATATACTAATCTTCTGAAAAAAACATTAAAACAAGTACCCGTATTTAGGTGTAACAGGAGTTAGTTTTGTTAGCAGATCTAGATCCTGTTTGGATGCGTGTTTCTCGGTGTTGGGCCCCCCATGAGGTCACCCTGTCATCACATCTATAAATTCAAACAGGTTAAAACAAAAAAAAATCAAAAAAAAATCAGAATACATAAAATGTATATACCAAAAAAAACCATAAACAAAGCAAATTAAAGAGACAAATCTATATGTAGATAAATATTTCCTGTTTGAAAGGGTGTAGGATGAAGTTTCAAAAAACCTTTCTAGTCCTACCCCTTCTAATGTTCTGTTTTTACAATTTCTTCATTTCACAGAACTCAAAAGAAAAGCATAAAAGAGAAAGAAAAAAGAAAAAATACAGGTCTTCACAAACCCGTCAATGTGACACGGGTGTGTTGGAGCAGGAGTAGATCTGATCCATGCTGGACAGTGAGACCCCAAGGCCAGGGTTGTAGGTTACTATAGCAACCACCACAAACTAGAAATGAGAAGTTTGTTTAAAAAAAAAAACTAAAGTCAAACAAAACTACTGTAAATGTTGTTTTGAAGTGAATGCTCTTGAACAGAGAGCTGCAGCCCCCCCCTCACCGTGTGGCGGAGTAAACGGTGAACCCAGAACGGCCCGTGTCCTGAGGTGCTTGGCGCCGCGCAGCAGCACCTGCTCATTACTGCTCGCAGCGTTATTCCTACTGTTGTTTTCTCTCTAATGCTGAGGAATCATTAAAAACTTTAAATTAAGTTTCCCAATCTAGTGGGAATATAAATGTTTTGTTCTTTCTCTTTCTTGTAGACAAGGACTTTTGGTAAAGTCAAGTTACTCACTTTTTTCTTTTTCATATCGTGATGTTCCCCTAGTTCACAAAGGATCAGTCATTTTCCCTTCTCTCCTTTTTTGTGTCCTCTCTCTGCTCATCCGTTCTTCACCCGCCTCTCTCAGGTGTGAAGTAGAGGGCCGTTACCAAGGCAACCCGCTCAAAGGAACCTGCTACTGTAAGTACATCCCCGAAATGTTAATCTCGCTCCGGGTACGGGAAGAAAGCGGCGCGAGGTCTTGCCGTTCTGTACTGTTCACATGTATGCGACACCGGCCGTGTGATGGTGCGTTCAGGACAGTCAGTAAATCAGCCGGCAGGTAGTCTGAGTACAAGGAGTTCTGGAGGGATCGTCTGAGCGAGTCCTAAGCTGCGTCAGAAATCCCAAACTTCCACCCTAATGAGTCGCAAAAACAGTATGTGAGATTTTTTTGTGCGTCCGAAACATTAGTACGTACTCAATAGTATGTACTATCCATACTGATTCTGGAGAAATGTATTAGTGTGGATTGATGGACACTAGCTAAGCAGAAACTTCCCACAATGCAATGCAGCAGCGTTTGGTTGCTAAGTGCTGCAGATACTTAGCAACCAACAAAAATGGAGGATAACGTTACTGGTACCAAGAAGAGCAGCAGCAGCAGCAGCAGCAGCATCACGCTACAATTAAAATGTGAGGAATTAGGTGGGGTTTCGCCTTGGTTTACATAAGATATTAACCAGATGAGTTCATCATTTAACCCTTCTGCTGTTTCTTGTTAGAAGTTGAAGAGGTAAGAATAAAACCACACAGCGCTTGTTTGGGCCAGGATAAACTGGAAAGAGCGGAGCGGTGCTGCTACTGCTGCTGCTGTTACCATGGTAACAACTCTCCCTCCCAACGGCAGGAAGTGCCGTGTGGCTCTGAGTAGTACGTCCTAATTAATGCATAGTTACTACTGATATTTACTAAAAAGTGTGCCAACTTAAGTGTACTTTTTGAGTATGTACTGTTTACTATGGCATTTCGGACGCACCGCTACTCTGTGAAGACACAGCAGCTGAGGGTTTGTGGGTAATCAGGTGGAAGATCGCGTGAGCAAGATCTCGCCACTGAAATCTTTCCAGTCTTTTCCAGATGATTTTATAAAGTTGCACAGCGTAACAACAAGCAGTACAGTTTTGTTCTTACCCCACTGGCAAAGATAGTTTTGCTTAAAATAAAAAATGCAGGCGGGTGGAATAAAAAATGCATCAAATGTTCATGCAAACATAACACATTAAACATGAGTATGTGAACAGCCTGATGTATGATGCTTTATAGCAGATGACATTAATTTCAGGAAGGAAACAACAGTTAAAAATCACCCTTCAAGTACGATCTGTGTTTTCAGCTAAATAAACCCTTAATGAAAGTATTTAATATTCTCTGAGCAGCTGCTAAAGTCGCCCCCGGAAAACTGATGATGATTAGTGAGGAGACGGCGTAAACCATGAAACGCTTAATCTACACTCACAAACGCAGCGGAGGGGAAGGATTTATTCTAACGGATGTCCAGATGGCGTCGGGAAAAGTTAAAAATCCAATTCAGTTTGTTTTGACCCTAAAAATTTTACTGAAATGATTGCAAATGGACTCATGAAATGGTTGATGACCGAGCTGCCGATCCGTCTAGTGGAGGGGGGGGGGGCGTCCAGGGGCCGGACGAGGGGACGCGGTCGTGAAGCGCCAGGAGGAAGGTGGAGAACTGTTGTTTATCCCACCGGAGGCAGAACTACACTCTCCGTGTGTCTGAGCTGCATGTAGGTGCAATTACTCCAGCTGCGTCTGAGGGAATCTCTCAACCCAAATGTTGTTCAGAATCAGCTGCAAAAGTGGCTGATTCAGGAGAACTTGGATTGATTCCTTACATCTATTGCCAACGACACAATAATAATAAGGGGCTTGAGGCACAAAGTTTTCTAGGGGGCGCTGTTGAGCCATTAGGCCACGCCCATTAATGCAAAACCATTAAATATCACATTTTTGGCCAGGCCTGGCTTGCGTGCAAATTTGGTGACTTTTGGGGCACGTTTAGGGGGAAAGAAGGCCCTCATTTCGTCGGAAAAATAAAAACAAGGAAAGAAATTCCTACAGATACAATAGGGCCTTCGCACTGTCGGTGCTCGGGCCCTAATGATAATAATAAACTTTATTTATATAGCATCTTTCTTAACAGAGTAACAAAGATAAAAATGCAGAGCATATTGGATAAGAACATAAGACAGCAATAGAGGATCTGCACTGACGTCACTTCCCCACTGGACCAGCCCCCTTACTCACACTGAGTGGTAAAACATCAGCAAAAACAGCTGCAACTAGTGGAGAAGACGGGATAACAGCCGATTATCAACTTAAATTAAAGGCAGTTGGACTTGACAGTGACCTGTACAGTTACCCCAAGAACCAGTGGTCCATGGACATTAATATTTGGCCACGAATCCAGTTTCCTGATATTTATATGTACTTAATTTCTACGCCGGGGAAATACACAAAGTAAAGCTTGAAGGCATACGAAAGTCTTGACGCTTGGTCCGACTTCAAGGCAGGATTTTGTTGTAGAAATTAAAGTGATGAGGACACTGAACTTTATGATTTGACCGTTTAACTTTAGCTACCCAAAAATCCAACATTACCTGATACAAAATGGGAACCACAAATCCATGTTTCGGTGCCTGGAATCCAGTTGTTTCTGTGAATTGCAGTGATCCATTTGTCTCTCTTAAGCTTATTTTTCGGCAGTCTGTAAAACAAAAATAACTCAGATTTTTTGCTAAATCTATGAGTACAGTCGATCGCACAACAGCTCTTTACCATTTTAGATGTTTTCCAGTTGCTCAAACTGAAAGTCTAAGCTGCCACTCAGTCTTTCTGTCACTCAGTCTTTCGGACACTCAGTCTTTCTGTCACTCAGTCTTTCTGACACTCAGTGGGCGTAACGCGCCGTGAAGTCGCATCTGTGACGTCATGCGCATTCCCTCTATAACCAAGTCTAAAATTAATAACAATATTCAAACCTCAATAAAAGCTTTTCTAAAAAGGAATGTTTTCAGTAAAGATTTAAAAGCAGTGGGGCATTTGGCTGACCTGATCTCAGCAGGTAAAGAATTCCAAAGTTTGGGGGCCCGGACTGCAAAAGCTCCATCACCTTTGGTCACAAGCCGGGCCCTGGGAACAATCAGAACTACTGGCTGATCTGAGGGAGGCCTTGGGAGGCGGGGGGTTTAAAGTTCTTTAAAATAACTAGGGGCTTGGTTATTTAGGGCCTTAAAAGTGAGCAATAAGATTTTAAAATCAATGCGACAATGAAGGGACAACAGAATTGGAGTGATATGTTCTAATTTTCTTGAAGCAATGATCAGACGATTATAAAGCTGTAGGAAACTTCTGTGACTGAAGCCAAACTTAAAAGCAATTATTCAATACGCTCCCCTGTAAGAAAAGGTTTATTTCAAACATTTCACTAGAAGTTTAAGTCAAATATTGTTGAAATAAAATCGTTTATTTATTGAGAATTGTTTGTTTTTTTTATCTTTTTATCCTTGACGTAAAATATGGTTGTTAACAGCACAAGTGAAATGTTGTTTGTTAAAACATGCTACAAAACACACGATGCTAGTGAGAGAATAAACTAATGTCGTCATCTGTGGGAGAAGTGAACCTCCCCGGGCTGAAGAACAGTCCCACTGTGGTCCGGATGAGGATGCTGGGATATTCAGGTAACCATGGCAACCGGGACAGTAATCAGCTGCAGGCTGCAGAGCTTTAATGGATTAATGATAGATTTCCAATTAATAAAGTATTGTGAATTGATCTGAATCAAAGTAGAATTATATAAAATCAGTATTTATTTAAAATCAAATTAATTTGTCCAAAAAGGCTCAAAGTTAAATGCAAAACTAAATTCACATTAAAGTTCATGCGTAACGTAATTCTTTTCGTCTCTATCGTTTTAGTGAAAGTCCTTGGACGAGGTAGAATATAACATAATATAATAACTTGTATGGTAATATTGGCAATATTCTAATGATATCATTATCATAGTAACAGTATGTTATAAATAGACAGGGATCCTCAACATCATTGACAGCTGAAATGATTAGTTTTGAGGTGTTTAGTGTTTTTTACGTCAACAGCCACTGAAAAGTGAGTGCAGCCAGAAGAGAAGCATTTCCCACGTCTGGTTTGAACCAAATCCATCAAAAGAGCTTCTCTGATAACAATAGGAACATGAACGGACCTGCCGGCCCGCGTCTCCTCGGGAGGGTATTACCAGTCCGGGGATAGAAATACCTCTCCGTGGCCAGGCCTTTCTGCGCTGATCCTGAGCCAGCGTGAGACGGATGAGCCAATTGTTTTCCCTTCCTCTTGAAAATAGTTGCTGGCGTGGTGACTAAGTGACAGAGAAGATGGGTTTCACCTGGCCGCTCATTTTAGTCCCAGACAGTCTGGAAAATGGAATTCGGTTCCCAGAACGCGAGGACGAAAGAGCGCGGGGTGTGAAATGAACAAATAGAGGCGTCATGTGCTCGTCCTGGCGCTGCAGGACGACTGGTTGATGCTGCAGACGGTTTCACCGCCGCCCTCGCAGGAGACACACAACACCTTAACTCAGTCCAAACTCAGAGTCCAAACATTAACCAGTTTAGAAACAAATATAAAAACATGATTTTCACAAGGTACAAAGAGGAAGGGGTTTAGCGGCTTTAGGGGCCTGATATAACACTATCGGGTGAACGGGTAGATTTGTTTATATTTATGTACAGAAATGGGCAGGTGTGTGCATACATACATACATGCATACATACATACATACATACATACATGCATACATACATACATGCATACATACATACATACATACATACATACATACATACATACATACATACATACATACATACATACATACATACATACACATGTATGTATGTGAATATGTATGTGTGTATGTAGATATATATAGATACAGAGCAGATGGAGTTAATATAGAGATAGTATGGTGTAAATTAGTATATTTATATAAATATTTATATGGGCATGTGTGTACAAATATATAGAAATATCCAACTATGTGTATGTATGTATAGGTAAGTGTGTGAGTATAATTATAGTATAGTTAATTATTATAAATACGTGTTCAATGATTAGTGAATGGAGGTAGGATTAAATAAGTTTACACTTCTTCCTACTCCTTTTTGCACATGTAAATTAAGATATTAAGTGTTAAAGGATGGAATTCTTTGTTTTTTTTTTGTTTGTTTTGTTTTTCTTGTACAAAATCAAATCAATCAGTCGAAGAATAACAGATTTTTTTTCAACTTATTTTTTTAATGAAAACTCCGTCAACATTTACAGTGTCAGGTTTTACATACTTCACAAAGAGTGATGTTGAGAGCATTTTAAACCCGTTACTGAGAGATTTTAACTGTCTGAAAACACTTTGTCTCTTTGTCTCTGTCTCTGCACGTGCGGCTGGATCACATCAGACACGCTCATCATCGACTACCAGTTCACCTTCAGCATGTCGCAGGAGGACGACCGCTACTACACCGCCATCAACTTCGTGGCCACACCCGAGGAGGTACAGTACGCTTCAGACCCCCCACCCCCCACCCACTCCCACTACCACCCCCCTACCACCCCCATATCACACATATGCAGTTGTATAACTTCAGAAACGTCCCCTTAACGTTCCACTCCAGGATGTAAGTTAGTTAGTTAGTTAGTTAGTTAGTTACGGCTGCTGCTGCAGAGCTGTCAGTCGCTCTGCTAACTGGATTTGATGGACCAGAGGAGACGTTTCCACTTCATTCACCAAATTGTATTTCAACATTAATCTCGACATTTTGACTTTTTTCTTGAAGTGCACAATAAAAAAAAATCTTCTCCTCTCAAATATTTTTTCTCCTGCATGGCCCTAATACTCTTCCGTATCAAACACCTGCTTTTCTTTTGTGATGTTTAAATCATTCATCAGCTCGATCACGTTTTACATTTTTAAACACTTTTAGAACAAGATGATGAGGAAACGTTTTGAGTTTCCGTCGTGGGTCTCAGGTTTTACCTTCCGGAGCTATTTTGCTGATTTATTGATGAGCGTTGCTTTGTGGTTGCTGACTGAACATTGATCAGGAGTCTTAGTTTGTTTATTTATTAGGATCCCCATTAGCCATCACTCTGTTGTGGGAGTAATGGCTATTCTTCCTGGGCTCCTCACACAGGACACAATTATATACATAATAAAAACATACAGAATAACAATAAAGTATAGAATTATACATGGTAGTAACACGGAAAAAACTACAATATTAAAATAATTTACCACAATGTCGACTACTAATTACAATTGGAAAAGTTTGTTAAAATCTGTTTCACACCAACTCAATACCTACGTTTATGAAACCAAAAAACAACAAAAACAAAAGCTTACCAAGAAGTCAGATATTAATCAGATATTATACACACACCTTTCTAAAATCATCTTTTTCAGTTTGTTTTTAAAACTACTTCTGCCTTCAAGTAATACGAGCTGGGGTGGAAGCCTCTTCCACTCTTTAACAGCTCTGTACAGAGCTGTTCTTCTAAGTGTGTTAGTTCTCAGCAGAGGTAATAGTTTACAACTACTTTTACATTCTTTAGGCTCCACTTCCAGTCTTGATGAGAAGCTTTTCCACTAGTACCTACTCAGCTCGACTCACCTTGGTTCTTTTCCACTAGGGGTCTAACGTGTCGAGTAGATACTTTTCTGTAACTATTCTGAGGTTCTATGCAGCTGAGTCGGCTGTATCTGACATCATCACACTATTGGAGTCAGACGTCTGAGTCAGGAGGAGGAAATCAGAGAAAGAGTGACTTGCAGCAGCGCAAAAGTCTGTTTGGTGATCCAACTCTGAGGTGCAGATGTTCATAAACCTGGTACTGAGGAGAGAATTAAAAAGGGATCTAGACGGGTGATAAGGAACGACCAGATCTACCAGGAGCTCTGTCTCTTCATAGCTGCTCACGGCTCCAGCTGACTTTTCAGCAGCGACAAGATGAACTAAAAAGAAAAAAAAAAGCGTCGCCGCTTGAAACTTCTCTCACTCTCATTTTTTTTTTTTAAAGATTTTTTTGTGGCTCTAGTGGCCCATTATTCAAGTTGCAGACAGGAAGGGGGTAGAGAGAGAGAATGGGGATGACATGCAGCAAAGGTGTGCAGGCCGGGATTGGAACACTGCAGGAGGACTGTACACTGCAAAAACTCAAAATCTTAACAAGGATATTTGTCTTATTTCTAGTTAAAATGTCTCATTTTTTGTCAAAAAAATCTCATTGCACTTAAAACAAGACTCATCACTGGAAAAAACAACAACCTGTTTCAAGTAGACTTTTACTTAAAATAAGTAGAAAAATCTGCCAGTGGAACAAGATTTTTTTGCTTGTAATGATAAATTTTGTTCCACTGGCAGATTTTTCTACTTTATTTCAAGTCAAAATTTACTTGAAACAGTTGAAAATTGTCAAATAACAAGTTATTTTTCTGGTAATGACTCTTGTTTTAAGTGTAATGAGATTTTATGACTAAAAATGAGACGTTTTAACTAGAAATAAGACAAATACAGGGGTGATAGCGCTCCGGCGTCACGCCGGATTTCCGGCATACCGAGGTGTTTGCGAGAAAAAATTAAAATAAAATCAGGTTTGCCGTTTATTTTTCTTATGATATGAATTTTTCATATACCGTAATACTGGTGAGTAGCGCACATAACGTTGGGAACGCGGCGCGGCGGAACGTAGCGCCACTGGACACTGTTTGTGAGGGGACTGTTAGCAAGTGAGCAGAGCCGGCAGGGAAAAGTCAACAGTGCTGCGTGTCCGCGTGTAATCTAAATCTACCATGGCCCCAGCGTTAGGGCTCGGCCAAGTGGGGCTTTATAAATATATGGGCTTTATAAATGTATTAAATATATGAGCGCGTAGTCGGCGAGAGCTGCGCGCGGCGAAGAGTACGAGCCGGGCGCTGTGAAGCCTGATTTATAGTTCCGCGTTAAATCGACGCGGAGCTTTCGCCGTAGGGTATGCCGTAGTTCGCGTAACCCACGGCGTATGGCCTGCGTTGGTGTAACGCGGAACCATAAATCAGCCTTAAACCACACCTGTAGCCCATCAGCTGATGAGGATGAGAGGTTAAAACAGCGGGGCTGCCAGTTGTTCATTCCTGGTACGTTTTGTTAACTCAGAGCTTTATTGGTTTGTTTGTTAGCTTGCTGGTGTTTTTTTTCTCTCTGGGATTTTTGAGTTATTTATGAAGAAGTTCTGAGTTCCGTGTGAGCAGTACTCGAGTTGAAGGGGGATGAGGGGTGATGTGATGGCACCCTCCCCCTGAAATAAAAACGGCCCAAATCATCACCCCTGAAATAAAAACGGTCCAAATCATCCCCCCTGAAATAAAAACGGTCCAAATCATCCCCCCTGAAATAAAAACGGTCCAAATCATCCCCCCTGAAATAAAAACGGTCCAAATCATCCCCCCTGAAATAAAAACGGTCCAAATCATCCCCCCTGAAATAAAAACGGTCCAAATCACCCCCCCCCTGTAAAACTGACATCCCCCCTTTCCATCCCTTATGTCATTTCATCAATGAATGTGGTTTTACTGCTATTTCAACATTTAGAGTCATCACCAGAAAAATAACACCAGAAAAATAACTTATTTGACCATTTTCACCTGTTTCAAGTAAATTTTCACTTGAAATAAGTAGAAAAATCTGCCAGTGGGACAAGATTTATCTACTTATTACAAGCAAAAAAATCTTGTTCCACTGGCAGATTTTTCTACTTATTTCAAGTGAAAATCTACTTGAAACAGACTGATTTATTGCTTGTGTAGTTGAAAAATACATGAGAACAGGACCTTGAAAAAAAATAATCACATATTAAATCGCAATCGTAATATTGAGGAAAAAAATCGCAATTAGATTATTTTCAAAAATCGTTCAGCCCTACATTAGAATCATAAGTGCTGCCACCTCATTGTAAACTGCATCATTTTGTGAGGCCATGCAAACCTGTATTTATACTAGTGTGGACATTAATGTTTTTCTACAATATTTCCTCCTCATGACAGTAAAATAGGCCATTCTAAGCCAATTTACTGCAGCAATTCCTTTCCAAATCATTAGAAAATGTGGTTAACACCCAGCATGAAAAAAAAAAAAAAAAAAACGTGATATACCGTGAAACCGGTTATAATTTTGAAAAATACCGTGATATAAATTTTTGGTCATACCGCCCAGCCCTACGTTCGCGTAGATCCGAGAGACGCTTTCACTCAAAACCACACCAGTAGCCATACTTAAGCCAATCGGTAATAGTGTGTAGGGGGTGGTCTTGGGTTTTGGCCAATCAGATTGATTCTAGCCTCGCGTCACCAGGCTCCAGGCTGTTAACCGAAATCACCAAAATAAATGTGTTTCATTCTGTTTTCTATGGGCTGCATGTGGTGAGCTTGAACAACAGGACCATGGGTCAATTTACACCAGACTTACACTTTAAGAGGACAAAAAATGACAATTGTGTTGATCGGGGCATATATCTTGGCTTAGGGGCTCGCTTACCTCCCCAGGGAAAAAAAGTTCAGGCTCAGGATTTTTTTTTACTATCACCCCTGCAAATATCCCTGGTAAGATTTTGAGTTTTTGCAGTTTAGCCTCAGTATATGAACCGTTTGCTTAACCCACTGCGCCACCGAGCGGCCCTCACTCTCATTTTTTAACTTGATATGGAACACAAGCCACAGACCCAGCAGCACATCTATCATCTCCTCCAGGTTCTACATCTTTAGTGTTGTCTTCTTCGTTTAGATCACACAATCAAATATGTCCCAGCAGCTTCACTCCAACCTCCTACTTCTGCTCCAGGAGCTGAATTGTTATGGAAAAGAAACCGGGCCGAGTTGAGTTGAGTAGAGCCGAGTAGGTGCTAGTGGAAAAGCGCCAATAGTCACTGATTCTTGTTAGTCCAGCCTCTTTTACTTGGGCATGTTTAATGGCGTCTGCAGCTGAAGAGGGGAATGACGCGTCTTCTCTGATTTTTCACTAGATAGAAAAGTTTAGTTTCTCATTAACCAGCTGCACATAATTGATCAAGTGAAAATAGACTCGTTCCTGACGCTGCTTCCTTTATCTTTTTAAATGAATGCTTGTGTGAAAACTGCTGATGCTATTTTGTGATGTTTCTGTTCTCCTCCTCTCTGCAGCCGAACCGGGATCTCGACATGTTCATAAACGCCTCCAAGAACTTCAATCTGAACATCACTTGGGCGACGAGTTTCACCGGTAGGTAGTTCTGCTGAAGAGCCCGTTGACGAGGAGCCGTCTGTGAACGATGTGCAGTTAGAAGGGCTTTTGTCTCTTTAAGAGCTCCTCATTTCATGGTTTGGATCAAAATGGCAAATATTGATTCAAGCTCGGGATGAGCAGAGAAACGCTTCTCTGCACATTCTTCACCGCTGGCACTTTAATTTTTAAGTAGAGGTGATTAATTGACAGCACGAGAAGGTGACAGTACGTGCACACTGTTAATTGTTAGAACAAGTACTTTGGACTCACTTGGGAGTTTAATCAGAGGGAAAAGTCTCCCTCTGTTCCCGTGTTTGTCATTTCTGGTTAAAATGAACCTGTGAAAACGCCTGACGATGCTGCCGCTGGATCGTCAGATGTGCAGGGCTTCAAGAGTCGTGTTGGTTCTTCTTCAGGTGCATTTATCTGTATGATTTGACGTTGAACTCTCCTCTCCTTCCTCCCCTTCTTTCCTTCCTCCAGCAGGCACCCAGAGCGGAGAGGAGATCCCCATCGTCTCTCGGAGCAACATTAAGGAGTTCAAAGACAGCTTTTCCAACGAGAACTTTGATTTCCGCAACAGCCCCAACATAACCTTCTTCGTCTATGTCAGCAACTTCACGTGGCCCATCAAGGTTCAGGTGAGACAGTCGCCTCATCCTGGTGTTTTCGGTTAATAGAACAGGACACAATCATGCTTGGAGGCGGTTTTAAAACAAGCTACGAGCTGGCACAGCTGAAGTTTCAGGAAGAAGTGCAATCTCTTTTTATTTCCGTGCACCTTAATGTGTGTGTTGGCATCTAAAATGCAAACGCTGAGTGACTCACTGCCGGTTCTGTCAGAATCACCAGCGAGAGACAGTAGAGGAAATGGTGTCGCGCGTTAGCAAGGGCTTGTCAAGATTCCTCATTTATACAAAGAAGACCAACTTATCTTCCTTACTGCTGTTTAGTAAAAGTTTCAAGCAGTTATAACGGTTGTATCTCGCTCCATTTGTGAAGCTAAGCTGAAGATTCAACAAAAGTGGCTTCAGATCCCCGGCTGCTCTTGAAGAAGGGAGCCAGATGGGCGGGAGAAAATGGAAGAGGGAAGAGAGTTTCCAGCCGCCGTGATAAGGACCTTTTCTCCAGCGCCGATGCTGCCGTCTGGCAGGAGGAGTGAACGAGATACTTTATCTGCTTCCCTGATAGCCAGCAGAGTGTTTAAGTAGCCCAGCTGCAGTCGGCGCCACTTTGTGCCGTGATGGCGTTCAGCTCCTGCGTACGCACGATTCCAGCCGGCCGGGTACTCGGCCATTTACTACATTTATTTGCCTTTTAATTGGAAAAAGAAAAGAAAAGAAACGATTTATTATCTGTATAAAGTTCATATACAGTAATCCCTGGCTGTAACGCGGTTCACCTTTCACGTCTCGCTGCTTCATGGATTTACATTGTGCATCGTGTTCTGCATTCTGATTGGCTAAACAGTCTCCCCGCTTCTTCACTTCCTGTGTCAATAACGTTGGTTGCTTAGCAACAATGCTGAGAACGGCCAATGAGCTTCAGCAGCAGCTCAAGAACGGGACCTTTGATGAATCGTTCATTACAGTCTCAGATATAATCCATGGTTTCATGTCGGTTTAGAATAATCTTTTTTCCCAGAAGAAAAAAGAGCAACAACAACTGCCCATAACTATGTTCTTCTCTGGAAAAAACACACCTGCACCGCGGCTTTAGAAGAAAAAGACGCTACAGAGCGAGTCAGGATGCAGCAGCATCAGAAGAGCAGTGAAATACGAGTCACAATTTGTGACTTTAAAATTGTATGTATTTATTTACTTGTATTTATTTATTTAATTTTAGTTGTTAAATTTCTGGAAAAGAAAAAAGTCAAGTCATGCATGAGAGAAACTATTCAGTTTGTGGCAAAATATTTTGACTTGTATGAAACTGTAGATGCATAATGCAAACCTGACATTTACTTTTAGTTCAGTTTGTGGAAAATGGTTGGCCTGGCTTTCTCTTTAAAACTTAAACAGTTATAAAGCATTACAAACTGTAACAATAGGGCAAACGCACAGCATTGTTTTGTATTTTGTGTCTTTCAAATAAAAGACCATTTTTTTCCAGTCATATGTTCCTCATTCAAGGTTGTTAAAAAAATACTGCTATAATATCGTATCGTAATCGTGACCTCAATATCGTGTACCGTACCGTATTGTGAGATTAGTGTATTGTTATACCCCTACTACTTCGCGCATTTCACTTATCACGGTTTATTTTTGGAACGTAACCCCCGTGAAAAACCAGGCATTACTGTACGGTACTACACAGCAGACAAAACAGCAGAAAAAACAAGTGAAAGCGAGACCAGCCTGTGTAAACACTAGTTTATGTCAGAATAGACCTCTATCCACGTTACACCACCTTAAACGCCATCATGATGGTATTTAAAGGCGGATCTCTGTGCGGTGACCCAGAGAGCAGACGCGACTGTGTGCTGCTCCGACGTTTCAGACGGCGTTCGGTTTCCCTCACTCCCGACTACATTTACAACCCAGAACAGGATCTGCAGCAGTTTAAACTGTCCGTAGTCGTCTGGACGAGAGCCATTAGTTGTGTTCATGGTCAAGAACTCATTTCACCGGGTCCTTGAAACAGGATGAACAACAGTTTAAAGGCACGTTTGCTTTGTTTGTGTCCCGTTGCCATGACGAAGACAGCGGTGAACCTTTTCTGAGAAGGAGCTTTACTGCCCACACGAAGCCAGACCGACAAGGATTCGTCCTCGTATCTTTTGCTTCTCAGAATAATCGAACATTGAAACTTGAAATTTGGTCCGTGTGAAATCCCCATTTCTGAAAGTCTCTTTAGCTCCTTTATCATTTCTGGGAGGGTAAATGTGCTCCAGGAAGAGGAGTGTGGATGCTGTTATTGATTCAGGCGGCGAGCCGCTGCCAGGGTTGTCTGGTGCCGGGGAGAGCGAGGGGCTCTGGGCCTGGCTCGCTTCCACGCCCCATGCAGTCTATCCCAACGGTGTGACACCACAAACGCTTTTGGAAGTGATTTGACTGGATGCCCAATGCAAACTGCCTCCCCACGCCCTGCCCCTGCGAGGGGGGAGAAGAAAAATCCAGCCTCCATCTTCCATGTCTTGCCTTTTGAGGCGGTTTTACTTGTGGAGCTCAGGCTGCCGGCCAGCCTCGGGAGGTCTCCTGCACAGCTCCACGGCACAGCGGAGCGCCGGGCTGGGAGAGCTTTCCCCTGCTCATCCTCCTCTGATCCACCCCATCTTCTGCCTGGCTGGGTGGCATCATGTAGAAGATCCCCCCCCTGCTCTTGAAACTAAAGCGCAAAGGTCAGCCGAGGTTCATTTTTCCCTCCTCAAGAAGCTTTATCTTCATCAGCAAGGTAACATTTTCTACCTCTCTCAACCCGCTGCCCCTCCTTGTTTCTCCAAACATTTTAAAATGCTCTTTCCATTTCTTTACCCGCTCTCTTTGCATTCAGCGTTCTGCTGCAGTGTGGCACTGGATTTAGTGTGTGTAGTCGTAGGCGGTGGGTCCTCCAGTGTTGGCAGGCAGGCTTCGGTGTTGGAAAACTGTTCACAAGCAGCAGCTGAGAAGGAGCAAGGGCAAAGTGGAATGTTAAGTTGAAACACATGCTGCATTCAGAGTGGGCTGCTGCGTGCGAGCTCGGGCCTCTCTCCAGGCTCCGGCGGGCAACTGTACAGAGCTCTGTTTCCTCACACACCACCTCCACCTTACTTCTGTTTGCTTCTCAATGCTGCTCTTTCATGTGGTCACAAGTTGTCGGGGCCGTGTGTACAGTGCAGCGCTTATGTGAATTCACAGCCACTGCGTTTGCAGCCAATCATCGCTTTGTTGCACGAAAGAGGTAAAAGTCCACAATGCATGTGTGAGTTCAGTATATTAACCCATCGAAATAAAATAATTCACGAAGGTAAAGCAGACTTTATTTTGTTTTAAAAAAAAATTTCTGCAGATATATTAATAATTAATACCATGTTGGTAAAACCCTCAGGCATATATATATATATATATATTTTTTTTAATATATCGTGTATATTTATTTTATTAATAAATATATACAGGATTGTCTCAGAAAATTTGAATATTGTGATAAAGTTCTTTATTTTATGTAATGCAATCAAAAAAACAAAAATGTCATACATTCTGGATTCATTACAAATCAACTGAAATATTGCAAGCCTTTTATTATTTTAATATTGCTGATTATGGCTTACAGTTTAAGATTAAGATTCCCAGAATATTCCAATTTTTTGAGATAGGATATTTGAGTTTTCTTAAGCTGTAAGCCATGATCAGCAATATTAAAATAATAAAAGGCTTGCAATATTTCAGTTGATTTTTAATGAATCCAGAATGTATGACATTTTTGTTTTTGTAATTGCATTACTGAAAATTACAATATTCTAATTTTCTGAGACAGTCCTGTGTGTATATATATTTTTTAGTGTGTATTTTTTAATATTTTTTTTTAAATATTTGTATTTATTTTTTATTTTAAATGTGAAGGCCAGAAGCTGACTTTAAAGCAGACTTTAGATGACGCAGTCATTGCGGAGCAGCTTTTGCTGAGGTCATATTTCAGTAAACTGTGTTATTGTACTCCTACTTTTTATTTCCTGATGAAGAATGGATCTGCATTTAATGTTTATAATGAAATGCAAATCCCAGACTAATTACATTAAAGAGCTCTCATCTCCCGTGCCGTGCCTTAGTGAACATGTCATGATATGGTAGAGATTAGAACAGGCGCTAATTGAATAGCCCACGTCGGAGCGGCAGCAGCCGCAGCAGCTGAAGACATCAGCAGCTGCAGCTGCTGCACATCTGTGTCCATGCCGCGTTTATTTGGACGATGCGCGGCTGCCCGGTGGGCGGGTCTCTCCGGCGATCGCGGCGGCTGCGAGCGGAACAGCCGGTTTGTCAGCGCCAGTGCAAACTGTCTTTGATTTTTATTTATTCCATCTTTATTTAACCAGGACCTTAAGGACTGATTGTTGTTTCCAACGTTGGCCAAAAACCAAAACCGCTCTTGAGGATGAAGGAGAAGAGTTTTTTTTTTTTTTTTTACTCAAAAAGCTCCAGCTTGTGCTCTGTTGTGCTTCAGAGCTGCTTCTTGACTTCTAAACATAAACTTAACTTAACTAAATTTTATTTATTTATAAAGCACCTTTCATGCAGATAAAATGCAACACAAAGTGCTTTAGATTAAAAAGAGAAAAGAAACAATCTCCCTTGACCCCCCAACTCCCCGTACCCTCATTCATACAACACACACACACATACACACAGCATATGATACAGATGCAGACACCCCAGGCTACCCCCACCCTTGTGATAAAAGCTAAAGCTAACATTTAATCAGAACTTATTTGATTAGTGTATCTCATGTCCTTGAGGACAGAAAATCCAGCTTTCCAGGATGTTACATACACATTTGAATTTTCTGACGTGATGTCACTGGATGGGAAGCGAAAGCTGCTTCATGGGTCACGGAGAAGGAAGATGTGGCCAAAACGTGCACAGAATATCAACCCAAAACACGTAAATGCCATATAACCCCGGCGCCTTCAAAAGGAGACAGAACGCCGGCAGAGGAAGAAGATCCCCAGTCAACTGCAAACAAACAATTCAGCTTTGGCAGTTAAAGATTCTGATTCATTTCCTATTTGGCAGAACTTGTTAAGTTCTTTCCCACCAGCAACTCCGTTACCTTTTGAAGCTCGGAAATAGTTTAAGCGCTTGTCAGAAGGCGTTAAAGGACTGAATACTTCAAACCTTAAGGCCTAGCGGCAGGGACGCCGCCGTGAGATCCTGAAGACTCCTGGAGACTCCACCTCTGCTGGGCCCGGGAAGGAAACGAAGCCAAATGAAAGCTGCAAGCAGCGATGAACGGGCCCTCGCACCCTTGTGCACGTTCAGGCTGCAGTGGAAGCTTGTATGACTTGATGTAGATTCTTCAGGCCTGGACATTTAGCAGATGAAACCAGCCACGACTCTCTATATCAAACCATTCAAAAGTTATGGCAGAAAGTAGGAACTATCACATATCGACCAATCAGAAGAAGGGGTGGGGCTAATTTTCACCAATTATGGTCAAGGACTCAAAACCGAGTCCGATGACACCACCCACAAGTCTTTATGTCAAACCATTCAAAAGTTAAAGCAGAAAGTAGGAACTATCAAATATGGACCAATCAGATGAAGGGTGGGCACGCTTTTTGGCGTCTATCGTCACCACGGTAACGCTTTTGACTGAGAAAAGTAATGCGCGTCGTCGCAGGATGGAGACGCACATTTTGATGTATAACACACCTGAGTGTACGTTCCGGTTCGGGCCGTATTAACTACGTGTAATTGCGCCAAAATTACACGATTATTTCAAAATGTTCAAAATGGCCGACTTCCTGTTCGGTTTCGGCCATGGCGCCAAGAGACTTTTCTTTAAGTTGCAACATGATACAGGTGTGTACCGATTTTAGTGCATGTACGTCAAACCGTATTGTGGGGCTTGAGGCACAAAGTTTTCTAGGGGGCGCTGTTGAGCCATTAGGCCACGCCCATTAATGCAAACCATTAAATATCAAATTTTTCGCCAGGCCTGACTTGCGTGCAAAATTTGGTGACTTTTGGGGCACGTTTATGGGGGCAAAAAGGCCCTCCTTTCGTCGGAAAAATAAAAACGAGAACGAGGAAAATAAAATCATCTCCTACAGATACAATAGGGCCTTTGCACTGTCTGTGCTCGGGCCCTAATAAAAACAAGCATCACCTGAGTCATTTACACGTTACTCCTCACGTTACATTTATGAAGTGATTAGTCTCCTCACTCCAAAAGTGTGGCCTGGTCTTGCGTTCTCCGTGTTTATAAGAACTTCCTGGACTCAAAAGACCAGGATTCCTTGTGAACAGAAGATGAGCAGAAAACAAATTCATGTTCCATTTGATGGGGATATTCTGTTTGGCGTTTACATGACCCAATATTTGGGTTTTAAAAGGAGTAACCCAGGGCGCTTATTCGGGTTTTTAAAAACCCGAATATGAGCAAATTCGGGTTATTCAAAGGGATTATTGGTGTTTACATGGCCGTGCAAATTCGGGTTATTGCCAATATTCGAGTTTTAAACGGGTTATTGACTGCATGTAAACGCAGTCAATTCCAGCTCCTAGAACTAGTTGAGTCTCTTAGATGCAGGGTTGATGAAAGACACCATGATTGGTTGAAGACAACACCTGAGCACAGCATTTCATAAAACACTTCTAAAAACAGGAGGATTGGAGCCAAAAGTTGTTGACTTGATATATGACAGCAGAATGACTTGATCTGCACGGATCCATCAGCCAGTGGCTTGGCAGTTTCATCACATTAGGATTGCTCTCTGCTTTGCAAATGCAGGCAGAGGAGAAGCCCGTGGGGGGGCGCTGTTGGTTGGGGAACCCACCAGGCGCCGTATAAGAGCTCTTACACTTGCTCATTGGCTCTTGGAAATGACATTCACTCTTTTCCTGGAAGGCCTGTCAGCTATGAGTTGCTTTATTCGGTGCCTGCTTTCCCAGATGGATGCCAAACTAACTAAAGTTATTTATCTACTCATTTTCTCAGCCTGATCTCCGATGATAGCATCTTTATGATGCCATCAGTCTCGGGAAAAATGATCATACGGAGAGTTTGACACTCAGGAGCAACGCATTAGTTATCCAGATGGTGCAGGGTAAATGAGAGCCTGATCTATTCAAGGTACAAACATGGATTCCATCAGTCTGACCTGTGATTTTTCTTTTCTTTTCTTTTTTTTTTTTTAACCACAATGCATAAATGATTGCTGAGAGGTTTAACTGTTTTTTTTCTTTTTCTCTTTTTTGCATCCGTACAGCTCATTTTCTCAGTTGTATGCTAATCTAGGCTTTGCTGTGGAATAATAAGTAACATTGTTGATGAATTCTGGTGCAAGGTGTTACTTCAGAGAATAAGTATGAGGGGAGTTTATCTGCTGGTGTGAGCTGCAGTGGCGCCGCGCTGCCATGCAGGGGCAGTGTTGTGCTGTTGGAGGAGCTGGGTCCATCGTGAGGCAACGTGGGCTGATGGGGGGGGGGGGGTGTGGGAGTCGGAGTGGGGTGGGGGGGGGGGACCGACACTGCCAGTGTTACCCCTGGCAACCTTGATCAAGACAGGATGTCATTGGAACAGTTGCACTTGTGATGATTACGTGGAGAATATTTCTGCCCACGTGTGCAGGAACGGAGGCTTTTCCTTTTTTCTCTGAGCCCTGACTGGCTGGCCGTCGTCTCTCCAGGGCATGTCAAGTCTGGAGCACACATGAGCAGGCAGGCGGGGGTCCTTCCATCCTCCCGGTGCTTGTGATGGAGCTGTGGGACCGTCAGGAACAAGACTGCTGCACATGCATTCACTGCAGACCGTAGTGACACATCTCCACAGCATGCAAACAGCACTAAAGCAGCCGCAGTGCATCGTACGGTGCACGCTCCTGCACCCGCGGCACTTCTGCATGTTTCTGTTGACTCTACAAGGTCACAGAAAGTCTGAAGCTCGTGTCTCATAATGCTGACCACTTGTTCTACGCTCTCCCTTATTAAAATCTGACTGTGCCTTGTCCTCTGTCCCTCTCCTACAGATCGCCTTCTCGCAGCACAGCAACTTCATGGATCTGGTGCAGTTCTTTGTCACGTTCTTCAGGTGAGTGGAGAGACCCCCTTCATTTCAGCAATAGTTGATTTCCTGCTTTACAGGGGAGGAGTTCAAGGTCAGGCGTCCCAGTTCTAGTAATAATCTCTTTATTTGTCAGTATACATGGAAATACACCGAAATTTGTCCTCTGCTTTTAACCCATCACTAGTTGGACTAGGAGCAGTGGGCTGGGGAGCAATTAGGGTGAAGGGCCTTGCTCAGGGGCCCAAAGTGGTTTATCTAGCCAGTTCTGCCCACAAATGTTGCATCTGCTCTGCAAAAACCCCCTAAAACACCAAAACACGTGTGGACCCTGAATGCCCCCCTCACGAGATCCAGATTGAACCCATTCCACATGAAATGACTGCGCCTTCCTGTCAATACGAATCTTAAGGAGAAAAAGTTGTGTCCTGCGGTGAGCAGGCTCCCTTTTCCAGTCCACAACAACTTATTGATCTCCAGTTAGACTTAAGTGAACAAAGCTGAGTTCTCCAAACCCCCCACGGCTTCTCGTATTAAAGCAGGACTCTGTGGGATTCGTTCACAGTGTACAAAGAAAGATGCTGCACAACAATTCAGGGCTGTATCCCAATACATCTGCTTGCATTTGCTTTTGGAGCGTCGGATACCAACTAGAAGTGAAATGAAGGAATAGGGTTAGTTTTCCTGCCTGTATTTGTCCCTTTAGGACGAGTGTCACTGAGTGGCAGAAAGTCTGAGTGGCAGAAAGACTGAGTGGCAGCGTAAACTTTCAGTTTGAGCAACTGGAACATCTAAAATGAGAAAGAGCTGTTGTGCGATCAACTGTACTCATAGATTTAGCAAGAAATCGGAGTTATCGTTTTACAGACTGCCAAAAAAATAAGCTTAAGAGAGACAAATGGATCGCTGCAATTCACAGAAAGAACTGGATTCCAGGCACCGAAACGTGGATTTGTGGTTCCCATTTTGTATCAGGTAATGTTGGATTTTTGGGTAGCTAACGTTAAACGGTCAAATCATAAAGTTCAGTGTCCTCATCACTTTAATTTCTACAACAAATCCTGCCTTGAAGTCGGACCAAGCGTCGAGACTTTTGTAAGCCTTCAAGCTTTGCTTCGTGTATTTCCCCGGTGTAGAAATTAAGTACATATAAATATCAGGAAACTGGATTCAATGGTCAAATATTAATGTCCATGGACCACTGGTTCTTGGTAACTGTACCAAATATTAATGTCCATGGACCACTGGTTCTTGGTAACTCTACCAAATATTAATGTCCATGAACCACTGGTTCTTGGGGTAACTGTACGGGTCACTGTCAAATCCAACTGACGCTAATTTAAGCTGATAATCAGCTGTTATCCCGTCTTCTCCACTAGTTGCAGACATTTTTGCTGATGTTTTGCCACTCAGTGCCAGTAAGAGGGCTGGTCCAGTGGGGAAGTGACGTCAATGCTCATCCTCTATTACGCGGTTCACCAGCTCAAGAACGGGACTCTTTCATCGTTCATTACAGTCTCAAATATAATCCATGGTGGCATGTCAGTTTAGAAGAATCTTTTTACCCAGAAGAAAAAAGAGCCACAACAACGACCCATAACTATGTTCTTCTTTCGAAAAAACACACCTGCACCGTGGCTTTAGAAGACAAAGACGCTACAGAGCGAGTCAGGATGCAGCAGCAGTGAAATACGGGGCTGATCTCCCCAATTTGAAGCCTTGTATAATAATTGTAAAAAAAAAAAAAGTTGCTACTTCGTGGATTTCACTTATCACGGGTTCTTTTTGGAACGTACCCCCCACCAAAAACCAGGGATTACTGTATTGATCATAGCTGCTGTCACACTGGTACATGAGCCATGATCACCCGACTATTCCTAACCGTAATCTCAGCTTCCGTTAATCAGGAGGACCAGTTTCATCTGGGAGCCTGTTTCTGACCGTTAGTTGGATAGAAACACTCCTCCTCCTCTCCTTTGGGACTGCATCACATTCTTCAGCTGCCTCTTCCCTCACGTATTTACCAGCTCGCCATCGAGTTGCCCAGCCAGAAGTTCTGCGTTTTAGAGAGCTGTTTTTTCCGAACCGTCTCCTGCAGAAACGATGCTGAAGTGTTTCACTCTGGAACAGGTTGCAGTTTTGACTTCACCGCGCCAGATAACATCTTTAAAACTGTGTACTTTTGCTTTTCAAGAGTACAACATGTTTTGGAGTAAATGTATACAGCGTTGAATGTCCGATTACAAGGGCAGAAGCAGTTAAAAATGAACCATTTTAACACAATTTGACAATATTCTTTGGTTTTGCTGGTTACGTCTGAAGTTCTTTCCACTTTGATGGCTGAAGGACTTGCTTTGACCCTGATATCCAGCTGGTTTTATTGTACCTGTGTCTCTGTCGGAAGCCTGATGGCTTCCTAACGCTTACAGCGGGTCTCAGGTTCACACTTGGGGTCCTGCCCGTCGCTCTGAGCCGCTGTGAACCCATCACCTTCCACTGTTGACTGAAACTTCAAGCTGCCGACACAAATATGTCATCACTTTGACTCAACTCTTTCAGCTTTTTATCATAAATGCCAATGACACCACTCTAAAAATCCCATGAAATTGTTAGAATTGGCAGCAGTTTCTTTCTTTTTTCATAATTAGTAGAGGAAGTAAATGATGAAATGACGTTGCATTTTTTTGCAGTTCTATAGCACCATCATAAGCGGTTACGTTGTTAAGTTTTGAATCGTGGAAAGTTGCACGGCGCAACGTTGTCGGTGGTGATTTAGTTTCGTCACGAGTTGCAAAAGGACTTTCTTCAACACCGTTGAGCTTTTTAAGTTTGGTGTTGGTGGAGCTCCGAGCTCCGAGTCGTGCTGTATGAACTCTGCTTCTTCATAAACTGCTGTAATCTACTATTGATTTTAAGAATGAGCTTCACTAAGAGTGCACGAGTGAATTGTGAGGATTGGTGGTTGCTTGAATGCCTGTTATTTCTGTAAAGTATCCTGTAAGCGGCTGTGTGCAGCCTGCAGCCCAGAGGAGAATTGCACGCCTTTTTTTTTTTTTTTTTCCCCCTTTTCCTCACATTTGAGCTCTGAGCATTTTCTCCAGAAAAAGCTGTTGGCCGTTGAGGCCGCGCGGATGTTCCTCCGTGTACGGGCAGAGAGACCCGACAGGCCTGGCTCAAGGGATTCTTTCTATTTCTCTTGTGACTTGCTGTGTCCCGGTACGCTGATGGTTAGCAGCTACCTGAATAGACGGCCCTTTTGGCAGCGGTTTTCTGAGCCATGCAAATGTTTGTACACTCAAACTCACAAGTGTTGCAACAAGACTCTCCCGGCACCACACGCCTTTCCCCAGAAGAGTTTTGACTCTTCCAAATGTCCATGACGTCCCATTTAGCTTTATTTTCAGCTTCAAAAGCAGAAGCAAATGTTTTTCATCTCAATTTTTTTTCTGTAGACAAATTGCAACCTTGCAGCCGGCCCATCAGGGGGCTTTCATGTTTACACACCTGTAGGCTTCTGGAAATGAGGATGTCAACGACTGCAGGAAATAATTTGCACCTGCTGTGTGGAGGAAACAGATATAGTATCGTAATTAAAACCTTCTTTTCTGTTTATCCCAGTCTCTCTGTTTCTGTACTTTCAGCTTCCATCCATCCATCCATCCATCCATCCATCCATCCATCCATCCATCCATCCATCCATCCATCCATCCATCCCTATATTCATCCATCCATCCATCCATCCATCCATCCATCATCCATCCATCCATCCATCCATCCATCCATGCATCCATCCATCATCCATCCATCCATGCATCCATCATCCCTACATCCATCCATCCATCCATCATCCCTATATCCATCCATCCATCCATCCATCCCTATATTCATCCATCCATCCATCATCCATCCATCCCTATATTCATCCATCCATCCCTATATTCATCCATCCATCATCCATCCATCCCTATATCCATCCATCCATCCATCCATCATCCATCCATCCCTATATTCATCCATCCATCCCTATATTCATCCATCCATCCATCCCTATATTCATCCATCCATCCATCATCCATCCATCCCTATATTCATCCATCCATCCATCATCCATCCATCCCTATATTCATCCATCCATCCATCCATCATCCATCCATCCCTATATTCATCCATCCATCCCTATATTCATCCATCCATCCATCATCCATCCATCCCTATATTCATCCATCCATCCATCATCCATCCATCCCTATATTCATCCATCCATCCATCATCCATCCATCCCTATATTCATCCATCCATCCATCATCCATCCATCCCTATATCCATCCATCCATCCATCCATCCCTATATTCATCCATCCATCCCTATATTCATCCATCCATCCATCCCTATATTCATCCATCCATCCCTATATTTATCCATCCATCCATCCCTATATTCATCCATCCATCCCTATATTTATTCATCCATCCATCCCTATATCCATCCATCCATCCCTATATTCATCCATCCATCCCTATATTCATCCATCCATCCCTATATTCATCCATCCATCCCTATATTCATCCATCCATCCATCCATCCCTATATTCATCCATCCATCCCTATATTCATCCATCCATCCATCCATCCATCCATCCCTATATTCATCCATCCATCCATCCCTATATTCATCCATCCATCCATCCCTATATTCATCCATCCATCCCTATATTCATCCATCCATCCCTATATTCATCCATCCATCCATCCCTATATCCATCCCTATATTCATCCATCATCCCTATATTCATCCATCCATCATTCATCCATCCATCCCTATATCCATCCATCCATCCATCCATCATCCATCCATCCATCCATACATCCATGCATCCCATACATTGGCTCTCTAGTTTCTCTTCCTGCACTTCTCTTGCTTCCTTTTCTTCTTCCTTAGTTCTCTCCTCCTTCCCTGTTTCTCACTCCAGTCTTAATCCCAGAACCCCCCCTTCCTCTTCTTCTCCCTCACACACACCGGTCCAGCCCGGTGAGTGGAGACCTGCAGCCACCCAGGCTCGTCCCTGTTTGCCACTGCTTCCTCGGGTCGTTGCTGTCTGGCTCGTAGGGGAGGATAGGGATGCTAATTAACGTGAAAAAAGAAGAAGAAGAAGTTTCTTTTTGTCATCTTTACTCCGACCACAGGCGTTGAAATTTCACTTTCTCACACTGGGTTCCTGCTCTCTCGGTGCCATGCTCC
Source organism: Cololabis saira (assembly GCF_033807715.1). NCBI lineage: Eukaryota > Metazoa > Chordata > Actinopteri > Beloniformes > Belonidae > Cololabis > Cololabis saira. The sequence continues at coordinate 6,793,853 of NC_084602.1, forward strand.
CCGTGGGGACAGATGAAGGTGTTGTCATCCTGTTATCTGCAGTGCCAGCACCGATCCCCCCCCCACCAGCGTTCTCCAGCCACAAAACAGATGCATTAAACATCAGCGTTAACCACACACAGATGTATTCACATATTCACGTCCAGCTGTTCAGCAGTCTCTCACCTCAGGCTGACGGCGTCCAATCAGGGCTTGTTAAAGTGAACGCTTTTGTATTTTTTCTTTCTTTCCTTTTCTCCTTTCTGTATTTTCCAGTGTTTGAAGTTGAGCAGAGTTGTGGACTCTGCGCCCTGACATATGTGGCAAACTTTTCTTTGAATGTTCAGCAAATTGAATTTTGTCTCCTGTCATGCAAATTAAATGTTTTTCTTGCAGGCTGGAAACAGCCCCTTGAAAATGTTTAATTTCTGAGTCTGGGGTTTAAAAATGCATTGAAAATGTTTTTTTGGCTTCTGCTGGGAGAGAAAAGCTCAAGTCTAAAATTAAAAAAATAATGGCTAACGCACGCACGCTTTGATGGCGTGTTGACTTGAATGACAAATTTCCTGGCAGCACGAGTCCAAACCGCTGGATGGAAGACGCCAAGAACAGCATGCAGCGTTTTCATTCTAATATTCGCTGTGAAAATAATTTCCCTGCTTTGGAAATGACTTCATAATATAATATATTATCGGGTATTATATCATATATTATCCAGTCGGAATGTCTTAAATCTTCATTAAAAATAAGTTTTCTGAATAGGGCATCTGTATTTGAAGAAAATATTCAACCATAGCTGATTAAGCAAACGAGCGCCTGCTTCAGTGAAGCCACAGTCAACTGGACAGAGCAGCAGGACTGAGAGGATCATGTTCTGAGAACCCTAACAACATCCAGGCTGCATCACTACGGGAGAGACCCCAGAAGACACAGGTGGATGCAGATACGGACCACAGTTAGGGCGCTTTTCCACTAGTACCTACTCAGCCTGACTCGCCTTGGTTCTTTTCCACTAGGGGTCTAACGTGAGTAGATACTTTTCTGTAACTATTCTGCTGAGGTTCTAAGCAGCTGAGTCGGCTGTATCTGACATCATCACACTACAGACCACCGATTGGTCGGGGGGTTGGAGTCAGACGTTTGAGTCAGGAGGAGGAAATCAGAGAAAGAGACTCTGACGGATTCTTGTTCATTTTATTCAACAGGCAATGGCAGCAAAAGTCTGTTTCATGATCCAACTCTGAGGTGCAGATGTTCATAAACCTGGTGCTGAGGAGAGAATTAAAAAGGGATCTAGACGGAGATAAGGAACAACCAGATCTACCAGGAGCTCTGTCTCTTCATAGCTGCTCACGGCTCCAGCTGACTTTTCAGCAGCGCAGAGACAAATTAACAAAAAAAAAAAGCCACAGATTCAGCAGCACATCTATCACGTCCTCCAGGTTCTACATCTTTAGTGTTGTCGTCTTCTTCATTTAGATCACACAATCAAATACGTCACAGCAGCTTCAGCTGAATTGTAGTGGAAAAGAAACCAGGCTGAGTTGAGATGAGCTGAGATGAGTCATTTGTGTGTCTGGCCCGGTGCTCAGCAGCACAGGGGCACCACAGGGGGCCGTACTCTCACCACTCCTCTTCACCTCAGACTTCCATTACAAGCTGGAGTCCTGTCGTCTGCAGAAATCCTCAGCTGACTGCAGTCGTGGGGGGTATCAGTGATGGACAAGACTGCTTTGTGGGAACAATCATCTGGTCTTGAATGTGAACAAGATAAAGGAGGTGATTAGAGATTTTAGGAGGAGTCTGAATACATACAGACACATTTCTGCCACGGGGGATGAGCTTGAGGTGGTGGACGAGGATACATTCTTTGGTTTTCACCTGGAAAACATGATGGGCTGGAGACATTGATGCCATTTATAAGAAAAACCAGGAAGCTCAGGTCCTTCAAGGTTTGCAGGAATCTTCTATAAGTCTGTTGTGGAGCGGGAAATCACATCCGCAGTCATCTGTTGGGGAGCAGCATCCGAGCCAGCAACTAAAAACCAGGAATAAACTGATAAATAAGCCTGGGTGGAGCCTCTAGAGGCGGTTGTGCAAAGGATGCCTGGTAAAAAGATCTGCTGCAGGTCCACTGCAACACGGGCTGCTCCAGGAGACTTTAACCACCTACAAAGGCTTTTTGAAGAAGCTTAAATAATAATGACAGTTACTGCAACATGTAGATTCATGTTGGATTATTGAATGAAACTGTTGGGAGAGTTTTGACCTCTTGTTCTGGAAAATCAAACCTTGATTCGACCTTGAAATATTTAGTGTAACTCAGACGTATGACGTATGTCCCAGAAATCTTTCTTCCTCCGGGAGTAAAATCCAATGTCGACGACTGCTACTAAAATAACTTGCTGCAGGCGCTTCACTCCTCAGAAATTCATACATGCATTTTTTTTAAATGGCTGCCCCCGATATGAAAGTAAAGCCATTGTCCAGGCAGTGTTGTGTATTATCATTAATGGGTCAACCGTTAACGCTGACCCATTAATGATGATGATAAAAACACCCGTGTCATCACAACTAACCGCTGTGTATCCCAGGAAACCAGTCTCCTAGTTGACCCTCTGAAATATCGAGGGACTCGATGGCTGAGATCCAGTGTTGTGCAAGTTCATACTTCTCATGAACTAGTTCAAAGTTCAGTTCACATAGTTTAAAAATGAATAGTTCATGTTCATAGTTCACCATTTTCACTTTGAACTAGTTCAAATTCAGTAAATTTCAATATTTTTAGGTGAGAAGTACGAATGAAAAGCCCCCTATCCTAAAACTGTTCTCTGTATACAATCATGTTTCTCCTAGTGTCTTTTCAACTTTACTCAGAGGTTGTAAATCTCCAACAATGTAGTCCATTATCAGTTTATCTACCTGTTGCAGGTAAATCCTCCCCCTGAAGATGCAGCAGTGAGACTGGGGTCGTTCGGGGCTGTAGGGTCTTCTTGGTCTTTCCTGATCACTTTTTGATTGTCAAGGACTTGCAGATATTTTCTCACACTGGACGGATGCTTTAACTCCACATGTCGTTTCAAATGTGAAGTTGACGAGGCAGATGTTCGGAGTTGTTTTCTCAGCGCAGGTGGACATAATTTGCACAGAAAGGTTAGATTTTTACCGTGGGACTCTTTGGTAGACAATGTATAAAATTCCTGCATATAATGATAAGCAGATCATCATCTGACGTCTCGCTGACGCTGCGTCTGCAACGTCTCTCTCTTCACTGGTCATGTAAAGATGCACCGGGCTCGGGCTGCCGTTGCCATGGAGCTGGTGCCTGTTGCTATGCTAGTGTGTGCACTGCATTGTGGGTAATGTAGTGTGAAGTCGTCGTCTCGTCGAGTATTTTAAATGTATGCGCTGCCCGCTGCTGAAATGTATCCCGTAATAATTGGACCTAAACAGTGAAGCTGAAACTCACATAATCTGAACAGTTTAAATTCCAGTTCATGATCTGCAGAATGAACAGTTCACGTTCAAGTTCTTTATTTGCAAATATGTTGCGTTCAGTTCAACGTTCTCACAGAAATGAACGTGTTCAATGAACGCGTTCATTTCAACTCGTTCATGCACAACACTGCTGAGATCCCCTGAACCAAAGTTGAGACGTGTTTGGGAGATGAGACCTGTTTCTTGAGCTTTAACAGCGATGAAAACTTCCTCCCACAGTTGCTATCCACCGACTTTGGATGGCGTGACCTCAAGTGTTGTCACGTTGAATCGTGACAAATTGCGGTTAAAGGGGTTGCTTCTGTCAGACATTTTGGAAAGTTCAACTTTTCAGACATTGATTCCAATATGGACCAGTGGGATTTCCGCCTCACGGGTCGTAGCTCGTGTGGGAGCAGGACTGTATCAAAGCACGGCGCTGACTTGTGTACCCCGGGGGAAGAAATTAGATTGTGGTTCATCAGTTTAAGGAAGGCTTGTCTGGTGAACCCACCAAAGCCCAAGAAGAGCCTCGCTGGAGAGCTGAGACGGTTTGCTTTGGGAGACGTTGGCAGATTGTGTTGTTTGATTACTAGGGCTGGGGATCCATTCAAATGTCAAGATTCGATTCTTAAGATTCAGAATCGATTATCAAGATTCGATTCGATTCCAATATTGATTTGGTTTAGTGTTAAAACAGTTTTTTGAGCTGTTGCCTGAATTATATGACTGTGTAGTTATGCAACATATTAATACTAGTATTATATTGAGATTCACCAGCAAGTATTTGCAGCTAATGATGCTGTAAGGACCAATCAGCTCCCAGAATGCTGATAGAACTGCTTTCAGAAACATCATGTGGGGCAGAATTACCAAACAGATCCAGGGCAGCAAAAAGAGGGAGGGCCGTATGAAATCGCTTTTATTTTTTCCCACATTCCGTTTAAATTTTTTCCATTTTCGGTGTATTTGGGTTTTTAATTTTTGAGAATTTAGTGTTTAGAATTTTATGCAAATGTAACCCCAAGACAGTATATAAAGTAATGAAATATAGACCATTTATAAACATATTTAAAGGAGCCGTCTGTAAGAAATGTCCAAAACTGGTACTGCAGTCACTTTCAAAATATTGTTGAGCGGCGTGTACCCTCCCCCTCCTCCCCCCGACCAGAGGTTGCCAGGTAGGCTGCAGAATGCAGCAGGAACGTAGGCTGCCATGGCTGCGATAATTAGAGCCGAGCTGGCAACCCGAAACCCGAAAATGCCGAAACAATACTGACTTGGTGATTGGGAGATAGGTGGAGGGTGGAGCTTCAGAAACAATACTGACTTGGTGATTGGGAGATAGGTGGAGGGTGGAGCTTCAGGCCAAAACAAAAAATGACAACATAAACATCAGTTGAGGGCTGCAACTCTTTTTAAACTGGAATATCCTGGCTTGAGTGCTGTTGTCAGTGACATAAGTATTTGAAATGAACATGATTTTTAAATGTCTGTTGACATATCGGGGTCATTTTATGATTCGTTTTGTTATTGCTCTACATACAGCTCCTTTAAAGGCAAAAACATGGCACCAGTTATTCTCGTGTCCAACAAAACATTCCTTTTTTGGGCATAAACAAAAAAATACCAAAAGTTGTAATGTAATGATGAAAAGAAATCGATCTTTAGACATACAAATCGATTTTTAGGAATTCATATGAGAATCGATTTAGAATCGGAAAATCTAATTTTTTTTTTCAACATTGATTGATGATGAAGCCGTAACCATAACACCCATAATTGACATCATAGTTTCGCACCAGTATGGAACCACGGCAAACTCACGTGACCCTCACCAGACAGCCCCCACATCTGACTCCAGTGGCGGGTTGGAGAATGAAGCACAATGAAATATCGATGATTGAATACTAAACTGCATTTAAAATGTAGTTCCTGTCACTTTGCAACGTTGTGGATTTGTCAGTTAAGGTGCTTTATAAGGGGAGGGGGGATACCAGCACGTTAGTGGGGCTGAAGTGAGTGTGGCTTCATTGATATTGACGAATCATCCTGCTGCCATGGAGGAGACTTGAATTCTCCCCTGAGAGGAGTGTTTGACTGGGATATAAGGCGGCGGGAGCATGAACTCCTACTGGAGGCTGTTGTCTCTCTCTGAAGAATTGGCTCTTAAACACTTTGTCTCATTTCGAGTCACCGATTGAGTGACTCTTCAGTTCCTTCAGTTTCCTGTCCAGTGTTTGTTCTTAACCCTGCAGCAGAGGAAGTGTTGCATTTTTATCACGCTTTCCCACCTTTTTCTCAACAGTTTATCTCGTTACAGAGGATGGGTAGTCGCTGTTTTCTTTACCCAGCGTTCCAGTTCGGGATGCTCCTATATCGATGCCAGTATTGGAAATACTTGCAGATGCTGCCAAAATATCGGTATCTGTGAATGTGTACGTCCGTGCACCATTCAATACCGTTCAGTGAAGTTATTCAATTCCTGATTTGCGTCTCCAGGAACATACTCTTTATACAAGGCTGCGGTTTGCAGACTTGCTGCCCAACGATGATGGACAAAACTGTACGATGATCCGTCCCGTTGGTCGTTGAAGATGATGGATTTCACCACGTAACCCAACATCTGGAGCCACGATACAGTTCCCCACCTTGAAATAAATGCGGCTCTGAAACTTCATCTGCAGCTGCATAGTGCCATTTTTATGTCTTTGCATCATTTTTAAATGAACATCTTTATCTGATGTTGATTTTGAAAATATTTATGTAACCCACATGGTTACCAGACCCATTTCTGTTGTTTAAATGCTGGGAGAGAGCTTTGTGACTGGTGTGATTGGTTTTATTGCTAGATCTGGGATTGATCGTTATTCTGAACCTTCTGCGGTTCAGTGGAGAGCCAGGTGATCGAACAACGGACGGAGATCAGGATCCACTCCGAGGATCAAAGACATCTACCGTATCGGCCCGAATATAAGACGACCCCCTCTTTTTCAAGACTCAAGTTTGAAGAATACTTTTTGAACACCAAATTTAATTTTTATACAGAAAATAATTACAGTACATCTGAAACAAATGATTATAACAATATAGTCAAGAGAAAAAGCATGTTATTTTGCCTCATTCAAATCATCATCTTGAAGTTTGCATCATAACTTCTCCTCACCTGCCGGTTTACCTGCCGATCTTCCGCCCACTTTTCTCCAGATTGTCGCTACGTTTCTCCATTTTCTGTTATCTCTTCTCTTATTTTCTTCTCTTTTCTTTCTTACCGCTATTTTTTATTGTTATTCTTCGTGACAGGGGTTCGCTTTAAAGATATCTGGTGCCATCTAGCGGTGTGAATGGGTATAATGTCTGGATCCTGAATGTAAGACGACCCACTTTTTCAGTCTTATTTCAATGCAAAAAACACTGTCTTATATTCGCGCCGATACGGTACTCATTTCTCTTCACTTTGACACAGATAAGAATGTTCACCATAAAAACTACATGAGTAGTAGAACCGACATAAAACATAGGGTTGAGCCCCTTTCTCCTGATATAGGAGGAAGGACATTTTTCTTTTAACTTTTTCATTTTTTTTATTTTATTAGCTTTTTCTTATACCATGCACAAATTAATAATTTTTTGTGAGACAATAAATGATCATTGTTCAACTTCCAGTCAGAGTCCAGCTTGTCGAACCCAGGGGAATGTGGGTTTCTTTCATCTATAGAGGTTAAAGACGCCACATTTACATGTAGGTAGTTGGAAAATGAAAAATTAAGAAGAGAAACACTCTACAAAGACCTTTTTTTTGTAGAAAGATATATCTTTCTACACACAAAGCACACAGCTGCCAACTTTCTCTTTGTGTTTCTATTGAATGTGTTATGTGTTTGTTATGTGTGTGTTGGGGCATGAGCTGCCAAATCAAATTGCCCTTCAAGGGATAAATAAAGTTGTCTTGAATATCTTCAACCATCTTTAGATCAACAGGTGGTGAAAAACTTGCATCACAGCCTTAGGCAGATTAGTTTTTCAACTATTCTGTGTCATCAGATCCCCAGGAGATGCTTCAGAATAGGAAATTATTTTATTCTAGGGTCAGAAATATACTTGTTTTTAACTCTATGCTCACAAAGGCAGACTGTCCCATGGACGTAATTGTTGATGTATATTTGTTTGTACAGTAGCTGTTAGCTAAAGACTCCCCACGTTTCAGCTCTAAGGATGCGTACTCTGCTCTTTGTCTGAAAGGTTGACACAGTTTCCTGAGGTTTCACTGAAAAGTCTGCTTCGTTTTGGTCTAAATACCCCGATAACTGCAGAGCAACATCTGTCTACAGTCACGCCTTTGCAGCTCCGAGCCACCAGCGTCTTTTTCTTTGTGTTTTTCTTTGAAACCCATGTTGTAGTTGAAGCAAACGACTGAACATAAATACAAACTGGAAAAATCTGCTCTTATCTGTGATGCAATAGTGTTCTGCACATTTCAACGGGCCACTGAGAGACATCTTTTGAGATTTAACAAAACAGAGAAACAAGGTCATGATGCAGTTTGATTTAGTTGAAACTTCAGATAGCCGAATTGCCGTTTTATTTTCCTGCCTCACATCTCCTTTCAATTCAGGTTATTCATATAGTGCCATTGCACAGCGGAGGTCGTCTCAGGACACTGAACAGGGAAAGCTAACAAGTTCTGATATGGTGCTTTTCCACTAGAACCTACTCGGCTCGACTCAACTCGGCCTGGTTTCTTTTCCATGACAATTCAGCACCTGCAGAAGTAGGAGGTTGGAGAGAAGCTGCTGTGATGTACAGGACTGTCTCAGAAAATTAGAATATTGTGATAAAGTCCTTTTATTTTCTGTAATGCAAAAATGTCATACATTCTGGATTCATTATAAATCAACTGAAATATTGCAAGCCTTTTATTATTTCAATATTGCTGATTATGTCTTACAGTTTAAGAAAACTCAAATATCCTATCTAAAAAAAATTGAATATTCTGGGAATCTTAATCTTAAACTGTAAGCCATAATCAGCAATATTAAAATAATAAAAGGCTTTCAATATTTCAGTTGATTTGTAATGAATCCAGAATGTATGACATTTTTGTTTTTTTAATTGCATTACAGAAAATAAAGAACTTTATCACAATATTCAAATTTTCTGAGACAGTCCTGTATTTGATTGTGTGATCTAAAGGAAGAAGACAACAACACTAAAGAAGTAGAACCTGGAGGAGATGATAGATGTGCTGCTGGGTCTGTGGCTTGTGTTCGATATCAAGTTAAAAAATGAGAGTGAGAGAAGCTTCAAGCAGCAACGCTTTTTTTTTTGTTAGTTTGTCTCGGTGCTGCTGAAAAGTCAGCTGGAGCCGTGAGCAGCTATGAAGAGACAGAGCTCCTGGTAGATCTGGTTGTTCCTTATCGCCTGTCTAGATCCCTTTTTAATTCTCTCCTCAGCACCAGGTTTATGAACATCTGCACCTCAGAGTTGGATCATGAAACAGACTTTTGCTGCCATTGCCTGTTGAATAAAATGAACAAGAATCCATCAGTCTCTCTTTCTCTGATTTCCTCCTCCTGACTCAGACGTCTGACTCCAACCCCCCGACCAATCGGTGGCCTGTAGTGTGATGATGTCAGATACAACCGAGTCAGCCGCTTAGAACCTCAGCAGAATAGTTACAGAAAAGTATCTACTCAGCACGTTAGACCCCTAGTGGGAAAGAAGCAAACCGAGGAGAGTTGAGTCGGGCTGAGTAGGTTCTAGTGGAAAAGCACCATTAGTCTCATCTCAGTAATTATAAAATGCCAAATGATGTCCTCCATGAAGTCCTAGAGTTATGGAACAGTGTTTTTCCCTCCACACGGGGCTGAGATGAACCTGTAATCACGACAGCAGCCTGCTGTGGAGCGAGCCAGCGCCGAGCAAACCGCCGGCTCTGCTCCTCCGTGGTTTGGCCAGCCTCGACATGGTGCAGACACGCGACAAAGATGTCAGGTTGTGGTTTTATTTTGTGGCATTTGGACCACAACAGTTTTAGTGGCTGTGGAAACATTTGACAGCTCACTCCGTAAGTGAACATGGCTCAACTTGGGAACACAATCCTGATTGTTTCCTGTTGGAAGTCGGTGAAGTGGAAGAGGAGCAATTGCACTCCATTTTGCAGACTTTCCCCTGTGAACATGCTAAAATACTAGTTTTGGAAAGGAAAATAGATGTGGGTCCCCGGCTGCCTGCTGGAGAGCTGCACATTCTCTCTGTGCTGGACATCTGGAGCAGTCTAATGACCACTTTTGCATATCTTGGCAGCTTGAGGAAGCTGCCAACAATACGTGAATACTTCTGCTTCAATAATCATCATCTCACGCTTCAGTTAGTAAAACACATCTGCATCTACAATCCTCCCAGTCAGTCTTTTGCTCATAACATCCACACAAACATGCTTGCACTTAATAGTCTAGGAACAATCTACCCGAGGTAGAACCAACCACAACAATGATTTTTATTATCTTTAGGGTCTCCTATTAGTGAAATTGGATGTTGTGGTTTTTGATTTTGGGGGAAATTTGTTTTTTTGGCTCCCCTTTAGAACTACTCCAAACCCTGAAAAAGGGCCAAATTGGGCCAGATCGAATAGGGGAAAAGTGAGGACAAAAAGCCCATAACTTGAGAATGCTCACTCTTTTCTGCATCAAACTTGCTGAGGTTTGAACATGTGGCTGTCCACCATCATCAAACAGTCAGAACATGATTTACCTGAGAAAATAGAGAAATATAGCACTGTAATCATACCTTTAGTTTAGGCGGAAATTCTACTTTTTCGTAACAAGAACATATAGGACTCCTTCACTTTTCTCTCATTTATCAGAAAAACATAAATCCCTATAAAATATACTATTACTTAGGGCTGGGCGATATATCGATATTTTAATATATATCGATATATTTTCAAACACGATATGGTACGAGACAATATCGTTTATATCGATTTAAAAAAAAAATAAAAAATTACATTTTTTTTTTAAATGATTTTGATATAGCTTATTTTGTGACAAATTGACTTGAATGTTTTATTTGAGATTTGCACAAATGTTTTGTTATTTGGACAACTGTCAACCTCAGTGGAAAAGTCTGCCTGTTACTGTCTACATTGTATTAATTGCACAGTGTATTTTAATTGAATTGTTATGCAGGAAAGGTATATTTGTTTTATTTTATTCAAGAAGCATTTTTATTCTATATATGCAGGCAGTTTATTTTTATTTCATTTGTTTTATACATTTTGATATTGTGCAGACCTCTGTTAATAAAGGAACCTGTGTGACATTTGGCACGAGGCTTTGTATTAAAACTGACTTTTTTTAAGGGTTTGCCTCAGAAAAAAATGAAGCTAACAGAGATGCTAACAGAGATGCTATGCTATAATGCTTTGGGGGAAACCCCAATTAAGGCACAGAAAAAATATCGAGATATATATCGAGTATCGCCATTTAGCTAGAAAATATCGAGATATGACTTTTGGTCCATATCACCCAGCCCTACTATTACTTAGTTGTCTTGAATGCTATTGAATACTAACCAGTGGTTTTATGGAGATATCTGGAATTAAAGATAATAAAAATCATTGTTGTGGTTGGTTCTACCTCAGGTAAGGGTATCTCGAAAACGAAAGCCTTTTTTGAGGACTTGTTCCTAGACTATAAGCTTCACGTCCATCCACTGGAGTCAGCTGGCTATTCAAGATGAATGTCCTCCTCACATAAAATACTTTGACAGGGCTTTTCTTTTTTTTCTGCTAGATTCTTCCGAGCTTTAAACTGCTGCCGGTATAACTTCTTGTTGGATTGGACTCAAAACAGTCAATTCCAAATGTCAGTTTAAACTACAGGCTGTTAACTAACAACAAATCATTCTACATTATTTAGCTTTTTGTTTTCCCCTCAATCATTGTGGAGCTGAAAGCTTTTCTGTCAAGTTTGGGAAGAGGTCAGCTGCAACGATTAACCGAAAGGGAAGTGATATTGACACCATCTGTGATATGCACTTCATGGTGCGTGCGCTCGCTGTTCCTTCAGACGCATGTTTGTGTTGGTACACAAGTGTCGATCCCAATCTCTGTCAGCAGCAGCACCAGGGACACGCTGGAAGATAAAGCACTGACAGCAAGACAGCGTGACCAAAACTGCAGGACAAACTCTTGATTCCATCCAAATAAATGCTGGTTGAACTTAAAATAACCTGGACATGTAGCTGTATAAATCGATTTACGACGGCAACCAGAGGCCATACATCATAGATAGGGGTATCATTTGGCAGAAACGCTACTAACATCCTCAACAATCTGGCTGTCACATTCATCACTTTCTCTCTTGATCTCCGAGGCGGAGTATTAGGACGACAGGAAAAACAAGCACTTTTGACAGCTCTTTATCTCTTTACATGCACCAGCCATGCACAGTTTTAATCCAAATTCCTAATTGCTTTTTTTTTTCAATGTAGTAAATCACAGATATATTCTAATCTGTTCCAATTTTAGAATTAATACATTAAATGAAACAATTAAACACATTTAATACTAACATGAACCATACATGTTTAGTATTACAAGTCAAGCGTTTCCTTTTTTTGGCTATGTGGGTATGCATTATGATGGAACTGCTTTTTGTAGTTAATAGTGAGTACAAAAACACTGTACATTTGTGAGTACAAACACAGTATCACACAGTTACTGCAGGTGATACAGTTACTGCAGGTGATGCAGTTACTGCAGGTGATGCAGTTACTGCAGGTGATGCAGTTACTGCAGGTGATGCAGTTACTGCTGGTGATGCAGTTACTGCAGGTGAGATGCTGTTACTGCTGGTGATGCAGTTACTGCAGGTGATGCAGTTACTGCAGGTGAGATGCTGTTACTGCTGGTGATGCAGTTACTGCAGGTGATGCAGTTACTGCAGGTGATGCAGTTACTGCAGGTGATGCAGTTACTGCAGGTGATGCAGTTACTGCAGGTGATGCAGTTACTGCTGGTGATGCAGTTACTGCAGGTGATGCAGTTACTGCAGGTGATGCAGTTACTGCAGGTGATGCAGTTACTGCAGGTGATGCAGTTACTGCAGGTGATGCAGTTACTGCTGGTGATGCAGTTACTGCAGGTGATGCAGTTACTGCTGGTGATGCAGTTACTGCAGGTGATGCAGTTACTGCAGGTGATGCAGTTACTGCAGGTGAGATGCTGTTACTGCTGGTGATGCAGTTACTGCAGGTGATGCAGTTACTGCAGGTGATGCAGTTACTGCAGGTGATGCAGTTACTGCAGGTGATGCAGTTACTGCAGGTGTGATGCAGTTACTGCAGGTGTGATGCAGTTACTGCAGGTGATGCAGTTACTGCAGGTGATGCAGTTACTGCAGGTGAGATGCAGTTACTGCAGGTGAGATGCAGTTACTGCAGGTGAGATGCAGTTACTGCAGGTGAGATGCAGTTACTGCAGGTGATGCAGTTACTGCAGGTGAGATGCAGTTACTGCAGGTGATGCAGTTACTGCAGGTGATGCAGTTACTGCAGGTGATGCAGTTACTGCAGGTGAGATGCAGTTACTGCAGGTGAGATGCAGTTACTGCAGGTGAGATGCAGTTACTGCAGGTGATGCAGTTACTGCAGGTGATGCAGTTACTGCAGGTGATGCAGTTACTGCAGGTGAGATGCAGTTACTGCAGGTGAGATGCAGTTACTGCAGGTGATGCAGCTACTGCAGGTGATGCTGTTACTGCAGGTGAGATGCAGTTACTGCAGGTGATGCAGCTACTGCAGGTGATGCTGTTACTGCAGGTGATGCAGTTACTGCAGGTGATGCAGTTACTGCAGGTGTTGTACTATATTTACAAATGGGATAACTGCCAATTAGGCATCAAGTGCTTTGATGGTCGCATTTTCCGAAATCACTAATCTCTAAATATTTTACACCATGTCTCAGAAGTCCCAGTCGAGGGAAAGTTTCGACTTTGTTACAGTTTTTTTCTCTCTCCCAGCGCTCTTTTCTCTCTCCCAGTTTTTATCTCCGAGTCAGGCCACAGTGGAAACTCTTTAATGTTTTCAAAAACCACAACACCTAAGTGCAATAAAGTTCATGCCAGTATTAAGTAAATGGAAGAAAACCAATACATTGTGATCATTGAGAAGTATACAAACAGTGCTGTGACCATGACCACCTTCCGCAAAACAAATTTTTCATATACTTTTAATAATACCGTTTTTTTTTTAAATTAAAAAATCCAATAATAAAGTGAATGTCTTCATATCTATATTGTTTATCACATCCATGTATGTCATAAGTCATCTAAATCACGGTACTTTGCTGGCAGCCTATTTTCTGTGCTCAGGACCAGGTCATGCTGACATGCCTGCTGGGTATTTTCCATGATTGCACCTCAAAGGTACACTTTTGAATTGAATTGAATGGAAACCCAGTTAGAGACGAGAGTGCCTTCATCTCTCAGTCTAGACTGAGTAATAAAAGAGTTGCTTGAATACTATCTTGCAGTGATCTCCACCATTATCTTCAAAAGTAGCACCTTGTTGTAAGCCTCAATTTCACTCTTCATACACTCCGGTATGAATGGGAGCATACATTAGTTGTGTAATTGTAAATATTCCGCAAAGCCAGCCGCCGTCTCAGACACTTTTTGAGGCTTAGGCACAGTCGGCGTTGTTTGCCGTGGTTTGTGGTTCAGACTGACGGACTCATTCTGTCATCCCCGTGAGAGGCGAGAGCGAGCTGGAGTGTACTGAGCAAACATTGAAGCCCCGTACGCCGGTGGGAGGACGCCCTGCAGGTGCTCGTCTGTCCCTCTCTATTCTGGGCTCTAATGTTTCCTTCTTCCTCCCTCTTTATCTGAACATTTGCTGTTGCAAAGCACCTTGTCTCATTTTCTCAGTGCTTTACCATTTTTTTCCCATGATACTTGTTCTCCTTTGCCTTTTCCCCTTCCTTCCTTTCGTCTCTATTCCCTCACCGTTTCCAGGATTGTTTTCATCTCCCTCCAGGGCCTGCCTTTCGTTCCGCCACATTTCCTTAACTTTTCACCTTTTTCTTTTAAGCAGTTCTTGCTTCATCTCTTCTGTTCTTTTTTTTTTTTTACACCGTCTTCCACTCTTGTATCTGGCCTCATTTCCAGCTTGAAGATGGAGCCGATGGAGTACAGGAATCACCTCCCAAGTAAACCTTAATTGAAGCCGCTATGAGGGAGATTATATTGCTCGCATCGCCCCGTTTAGCGTACTCAGTCACGATGTTACCCAGCAGCCTCAGCAGAACGGTACAAGGACAATCAAAAGTGAGATGGGGAGAAAACAAAGTTCACTTTGTTCCATCTCCTGTGCCGTTAGCTTTCATGCAGACAATAATGTATTCTATCTATCTTAAAAGTGTGTTTGAGTAGCTTTCCGCAGGTAGACATCAGTGCACGCCTACCAGTATAAATGGTTTTGTTCTCTTGGACTTCTTATTCAGGGGGAAAAAATAAATAACTGTTGTCTTTGAAGCCAAAAAAAAAAAGCAGTTTCAATTAGCGGTTGCCTGAACTCTCCGGAAGTGAAAAATGGATTTCTCCGTAACTAATTAGCATGTGTTATTTCCCATTAAAGGAGATCAATAACACTTTTATTTTATTTTTTTTAATTTAAGCTAGATACCAGAGTGCACCCTGCAGCAGCGAAGTGTGTTTTTAGGGTGTAGTTCTGCCTTTTACAACAGATACAACATCCCTAACTGAGCGTAGATGAGATGAGGGAGCCTCCATCTCCCAAAGAGAAAACAAACAGGATGATAAAGCAGTTTGTATTCTGCTACGTGTTGATCCATGACTCTTTTCCAGGTAGTTATGGTGCTTTTCCACTAGCACCTACTTGGCTCGACTCAACTTGGCCTGGTTTCTTTTCCATAACAATTCAGCACCTGGAGCAGAAGTAGGAGGTTGGAGTGAAGCTGCTGTGACGTATTTGATTGTGTGATCTAAACGAGTAAGACAACACTAAAGATGTAGAACCTGGAGGAGATGATAGATGTGCTGCTGGGTCTGTGGCTTGTGTTCGATATCAAGTTAAAAAATGAAAGTGGTCAAGCGGTGACGCGTTTTTAAATTTTGTTAGTTTGTCTCGGCGCTGCTGAAAAGTCAGCTGGAGCCGTGAGCAGCTATGAAGAGACAGAGCTCCTGGTAGATCTGGTCGTTCCTTATCTCCGTCTAGATCCCTTTTTAATTCTCTCCTCAGCACCAGGTTTATGAACATCTGCACCTCAGAGTTGGATCATGAAACAGACTTTTGCTGCCGTTGCTGGTCGAATAAAATGAACAAGAATCCGTCAGAGTCTCTTTCTCTGATTTCCTCCTCCTGACTCAGACGTCTGACTCCAACCCCCCGACCAATCGGTGGCCTGTAGTGTGATGATGTCAGATACAGCTGACTCAGCCGCTTAGAACCTCAGCAGAATAGTTACAGAAAAGTATCTACTCGGCACGTTAGACCCCTAGTGGAAAAGAACCGAGGCGAGGCAAGTCGGGCTGAGTAGGTACTAGTGGAAAAGCGCCATTAGACTTCCCTTGAAAGACCCCACATCCTGCAGATGCTGCGGGGACGTCTGTGTGGACCAAACATAACGGCCGTAGTGAGAAGGAAATTCTGCTCGTCTGCTGAGCAGGTTTAATTTCCCGACCTGGAGGACGAGCCAGCAGCAGGCAGGATTAGTATTCAGCGGGCTTTGGAGAACACGACCGGTGTGTTGGTGTTTGCCCCGTCACTGTTGTCTCGCTGTCAGATTAGCGAGTGACACGTCAGAGCTCATCTCTCTGGCCTCCGGAGCCTGCGGCTGTAATACACTTCTGTTTCCACTCCTCTCTCCAGCCGTCCCAGGAACAGCCTTCATCATTCTGCAGCTCATTTGATTAGGAAAGGGATGCATGTGTGTCCTTTTTGCCAGGTGTCTGGTTCTCTGCGCCACGTAATCAGACTTCCTGCGTCACAGGTTCCTTCACTGCAAAAACTCAAAATCTTAACAAGATTATTTGCCTTATTTCTAGTTAAAATGTCTAATTTTTAGTCAAAAAAATCTCATTACACTTAAAACAAGACTCATCACTGGAAAAAACAACAATTTTCACCTGTTTCAAGTAGATTTCCACTTAAAATAAGTAGAAAAATCTGCCAGTGGAACAAGATTTTTTTGCTTGTAATGAGCAGATAAATCTTGTTCCACTGGCAGATTTTTCTACTTATTTCAAGTGAAAATTTACTTTTTAAAATTTGATTTATTTGTGTCACTGAACTAAGCACACGTGTTTTTGTGAGCTCTTGGCAATTTTTGCCTAAAATCCTGCTTAAATACGTGAATAAAAAGTTGAACTCTGATTTTGAGGAAGTATTTTCACAATCGTTATTTTAATAGCGGGACTCTTTCCAGCGGCGCCTGTGTAAAGGAGCGCTGCGGCTGCATCACGTGATCGCGCTGGACCAATAACAGCGGCCGCTGATGTAAACAAACCTGACGTAATCCAATATGGATGCCACCTTCTCTTCCCAAATATGTAGAACAATACAATATAATGAGCCGAAAAGTGCACAAAATGACTAAAAACAGTATTATATGATGCCACAATGAAGATGAATTATAAACTAAAGTGAAATAATAAAAAGTGCCCATAATGTGATTTCTTTTACCATTGTTTATCTACTGTATCTTTCTCCTTAGACATCTCTATGCAACACTATCCCATTAATGTCACGACCATGATAAGTAATATACCTAACCTCAACTTAATATAAAACCATTATGTATAACACATGTAAAGTATATTTATTTGGGGCTATTTCAGCATACCTTGATTGGCATCATCTGACGTTGGACCTAAACAGTGAAGCTGAAACTCACATAATCTGAACAGTTCAAGTTCCAGTTCGTGATCTGCAGAATGAACAAGTTCATGTTCACGTTCTTTATTTGCAAATATGTTGCGTTCAGTTCAACGTTCTCACAGAAATGAACGTGTTCAATGAACGCGTTCATTTGAACTTGTTCGTGCTAGGGCTGTTCGATTTTGCCCAAAAATAAAATCTCGATTTTTTTCTCTCAAAATCCGATTTTCGATTACGATTACGATTATTTTGTGAATTGACAAAAGGCAAAGAAATGATTTCAAATATGCTGTTTTTTTATTGAACATTTGCCCCATTGGGCTTTAAGTGCAAACTTTGCTCTTATTAAACCAAAAATGAATGAATAAAGTGCAAAACTCTGTAAAATAAGTTGAAAAAAGTTTTAAAAAATATAATAAAATATAAAGTTTTAACTCTGAAAAAAAAATCAGCAAATCAGCACTTGCAAACATACAGTAAGTTATATTTCCAATTAAATAAAACAAGACATTTTCTAATTAAACTAAACTGGGTCTTTGCATGCTAAATAATAATGCAACCCATGAAGGAGGTAGAGGTGTGTAATGTCAGTCATTACATTTGATATTCACATTTGCAAGTTTTTTGCAAGGAACACGAGCCGGTCTACCGCATCTGGCTTGAGGGATGCCCGGTGGCCGTTACAACGCCCCCTCCTACACTAAAGAGCCTCTCCGATGCGGCACTTGTCGCAGGTATTGAGAGGTATTTCCATCAATCATTAATATGGTATCAATCATTAATATGTGTGCAGACAAGGTAAAAAAAAAAAATTTTTTTTTTTTTTTTTTGAAAAATCGATTTTACGATTTTCACGTTTTAACATCGTTCTAATTACATAATCGCGATTACGATTTAAAATCGATTAATCGAACAGCCCTAGTTCGTGCACAACACTGCCCACCACTTTAATACTTTTTAAATACTTTTTTTGCCTTAACATGAATACAGTTTGGGGGCGGGAACTGAGCTCTGGCTTCTGAAAAGCAACAACAGATTCAGTCTGTTTAAGTCACCGCTCCTAACTGTTAAACGTCACGTAGTTGATCGGCGTGATGCTGCGCGGCGAGTGTTGGAGGCTGCTTTCTGTCGCCCGCTGAATCCCTTTCATCCCCCGGTCCTTGTGGCGTGAAGGAACTGTTGGGTCGGGGAAACTGAAGCCTGACAAACGAGGCCCGCTTCCTGCGCGGATCTTCAACATTTAATGAGGTGTCTGTCTCGGTTTGGGTCTGTTACGTTCTGTTTTTCTCTCCGTGCCATTTGATCTTTCTTTTGTTCCCGTTTCTTTTCTCTGTTCCCATGTCAATGGTGGAGACTTTATCTTCTATTCTCTAATCTCTTATCAGTCTTTATCTATTTTTGACAATTTTTTTCCCTCGTCGTCTTTCTTTCAGCCGCTCTCGTCCTTTTGTGTCTTTCTCTCTTACCTCCCACCCTTTGCGATGAAGGGAAGGCTTTGATGTGAGGCTGATTTCAATTCAATTCAGTCATTCATCAGCCATGTGTCACCCTTAAAAGAGGCAAGGAGAAAGGAAGATCAATAAAATGGCTAAGGGGATTGATTCCCAAGTGTCCTCTCCAGTCTGGGGAGAAGGGGGATTTTTTTCTTCTTGAATGGTTAGCTCTTTAGTCACAGCGCTGGGTTTGTGGGTCGTAGCAGTGAATAAAGATCTGAACACATCACAGCTGGTATTAAAATGGTGAAATGCGTTGAGAATGAAAAAAAAGAAAAAATTAGTGAATGACTTGAGTCGTGCAGACGTGGAGGGCCCACATGTCTTTTTTTTTTTGTGATCAACTTTTTTTTAAATTATTTTGTTGATGCATACAATTAAATCGAACAATTATGGACGCAATTGTATAGCAAAAACCTTTAAATCACCTGTTCCCCCAGCCACCCTGTAGCGATCCAACAAGACAACAATAACACAACAACAGGACAGAACAAGCAAGACAAAAAGGCAAAAAAAAGAAAAAAGAAATTGGATTAATGTTCAGTCAATATTCAGTTCTTTCAGTTTTTCCAATGGCATGTGTCCATATTTTTAATGTCCTGGTCCCGCACCATGAATTCTTTCCACTGAAAGTTCCATGTGTAAAATGTCCATAAACAGATTAAACCAGTGACATGTTGGTAGATCGTGTGGTGGTTTCCATCAAAGAGTTGTTTTTTTTAATCATTTTTTTAGCGGCTGTTACTGTAATCCTGCCAGGTACACAACTTTTTCTTTGTAATGTAAATTTAACTGAGAGTCATCATTAATCAGGAGCATCCTGGGAGAACATGGGATTGGATAATTGGATATATATGTCATGTAGTACATATATATGTACTGACTTTTTGCCAGAATGATAATACAGGCGGACGTTGCCAAAGCATGTGAAGGAATGATCCTGTGGTGTTACTTGAACAAAAACTGCAAAGAGGAGAATTGATTTTGCTTATTGCATGTTGTTTTTTTGGTGCGGTGCCCACATTTCTGACGACGCCATGCTGACACACATTTATTGACATTTACAAGCTGACAAATGAAGAACAGCATTTACTGTTTTTATTCAAAGGAGGTGCGACGGAGTAACTAGAGCGATTTTACTTCATATTCTGAGGTCTGAGTCACAAGGCCTAAGTAAGAAAGTAATAAAAAGCCTTGAAGGTGAATGTGTACTTTTTTCCCGAGGCTGTATCTGTAAGACGGTGCTCTAGTCACATGCGCCGTTCCATCGCCGCCGCCTCTCATCAGACAACGATACGAGCTGAAACAGAGAGTCTGGCTCAGACAACAGGAAAGATGACAGGAGATAAGCCGGAGCCGTGACGATGGAGTGCTGAAACTCCGGAGATCTCATCTGTAATGTATCTGCACTCTCATCCAGAGACTCCAGTGTTTGTCTGAGAGCGGAAACGGTGGACCCGGCCGTCACCCCGCCCTCCGTCCAAGCCAGGCTTCTCATTTGTTGTGTCTTTTGGGGAAAACAGTGGAGCAAGAACTTTAAGTGTGTCTGCAAAAATAAATCCCGTCGTGCCGGAGAATCCCATGCAGCCGGAGGCGGGAGGAGACGGACTCAAAGGTTCAGACTGCAGAATCATCCAGATGAAAGTCTGGGACAAAAAAGTTAGTGTTCAGACAAAAATAAGAGAGAATTAAAGCTGCAAGTAGCAATGAATGGGCCCTCGCGCGTGCAATTTTCACCTATAAGGGTCAAGGACTCAAAACCACCCACGACTCTTCAAACCATTCAAAAGTTATGGCAGAAAGTAGGATCTATCAAATATGGACCAATCAGATGAAGGGGGGGCACGCTTTTTGGCGTCTAACATCGCCACGGTAACGCTTTTGACTGAGAAAAGTAATGCACGTCGTTGCAGGATGGAGACGCACATTTTGATGTATAACACACCTGGGTGCAGGTTACGGTTCGAGCGAAGAAGCGGCTGAAGAAATGGCATAAATTGCACCAAAATTACACGATTAATTCAAAATGGCCGACTTCCTGTTCGGTTTCGTGCATGTACGTCAAACCGTATTGTGGGGCTTGAGGCACGAAGTTTTCTAGGGGGCGCTGTTGAGCCATTAGGCCACGCCCATTAATGCAAACCATTAAATATCAAGTTTTCGCCAGGCCTGGCTTGCGTGCAAAATTTGGTGACTTTTGGGGCACGTTTAGGGGGAAAAAAAGGCCCTCAGTTCGTCGTGAAAAATGAAAATAAGAAAAATTCCTACAGATACAATAGGGCTTCCCACTGTAAGTGCTCAGGCCCTAATAAAAGTAAAACCATCTCGTGAATGGAGGTGTAAAAGCCAGGAACCATCTCGCATCGGCTCCTCTCCTCCAAGATCCAATGGGATGAACGCGTCTCCACAGCTGCTTCTTCATGGGTGTTGTGGAGCAGAGAGCACCTCAGTTACTGTACCTGGGAGGGTTGCTGGGATTCTGCTGGTCGCCTCCAATCGGGAGCTCATATTTCATACCGGTTTCCACTTCTTTGACCTGTTGCCCTCTGGCAGGTGCTCCAGGTCCATACGGGCCAGAACAAACAGACTCAGGGACAGCTTCTTTCCCAAAGCTGTGAACCTTCTGAACCAATAAGCTACCTCATACTGTGCAATATTCTTTCATCCATTCATGTGCAATATTATTTCATTCATCCATTTTCATAGTGTATATATATATTGTCTGTTTCTAATTTTGTTTTTACATAGCCTTTTACATGGGTGCCCTTTTATGAAGCTGCTGCCTAATCTCATTATATTATTATAATGACAATAAAGGCTTTCTTTTTTTACCAACATTCTTTTTATTGTTTTCACAAAATAACAAGGAAGTATCAAATAACACGGCTACATACATTGAACAAGTATGTCAACCCCCACCCTCCAAATCGTTCCAAATCTTGGTTGGGGATCAGGATAATGCCTTAGTCCATTTTATTACCTTGTATAAAAAATAAGATAGAAAAAAAAAAAGGATATATTTCTTCAATATTATTTAGTGCAAAGTGCCACTGTTCAAACGTCCCCAGATTCTTCCATCACACTTGACAAGTCTGTTCTTGATACGTAGTAAATGAAAGGATCCCAGATTTTATGAAAATGATGTTGGTGTTTTAAGG
Organism: Cololabis saira; assembly: GCF_033807715.1. NCBI lineage: Eukaryota > Metazoa > Chordata > Actinopteri > Beloniformes > Belonidae > Cololabis > Cololabis saira. The sequence continues at coordinate 6,815,862 of NC_084602.1, forward strand.
TGTAGGTAATTTTCTCCAAAGGGAGAGTTGTGGATAGCTCAGATAACCACCTGCTTATACTTGCTCTTCTGGTGTTTTTCCACGAGAGAGCTATTACTCCTTTTGCCATTAAAGGGATTGTGACATGAAAAACAAATTTTTCTTGATTTTTTTGTGTTTTGTTGGGTGTCTTGACATCAATTACACCCAAAAAACAACAAACTTTTAACATTCAGTGTATTGTGTGCTTTCTGGGATTTTCCGCATAACTGTGCAAAAACGGCGCACCTGGTTTGGTGGCGGATCGTTACGTAACGATCCGCTAAATCACCGCCCCCTCCACCCAGCTCCCTGTCTCCTCTCCTCTCCAGCGCACCATAAAGGCTGATTTATGGTTCCGCGTTACACCGACGCAGAGCCTACGGCATAGGGTTACGCGGCGACGCGCACCGTACGCTGAACCCCTACGGCGTAAGCTCTGCGTCGATTTAACGCGGAACCATAATGAGGCTTAACACGGAGCTGTTTACAGCCTCTTTTGTTCTAATCACCGGAGGAAAACTGCTAAGAAGACCCGCGGCCACTGACTGGACTTAAGATAAGGGGACAGTGCTGCTTGCATGCCTTTATTTTTATGATTGTTTGCTGTGGTTCGCCGTGCTGCTTTTCCGTGCATGCTTCGCCTGTCGCTCCCGGCTTAACTCTCCGACGCCGCTGTGAGCGTATGGCTGGAGGAGGAGGAGGTTGGGAGGAGGAGCGGAGCAATGATTGACAGGAAAGGGGGGAAAGGAAGCATTTTTCACGGCGCAAAAAAACACTGTAATAAAAAGCCAGGAAAAGAGTACTAGAGTGAAGTTTTTCTTGTTACACTCTTTTAGACACATTTGAGGGATGTTGGCCAAGACTTTTAATAGTGTTAAAAGCATGTTAAAAATGATGTCACAATACCTTTAACACACTCAAGTCTACAAATATTCGTTGTTATAAAGGCTTTTTATTCTATTCTATTATATCCATTATATCCATCATTTACAAGGAGCTGCGGGGGCGCTAACTTATTTAGCGACTGGTATTACTTTAATGGCTGGATCCTTGTGTTATATTGACTTCAAGCGGTGGATCAATATAATCAACTAATCAACTAACAAGATAAACCAGTTCAGACTGGAAAACTCATCTGTTGGCTGTCGGAAGAGGACATGCATGAGTTTGTACACTTCTGAAGACAAAAATCACTAATTCATCAGACCCCGAGCCCTGTAGGTGTTCTTGTTTCTGTCCATCCTTTTCTTTTAGGCACTAATATCTCTGCCCCCCCCCCATCTGTCCACAGCTGCTTCCTGTCCCTGCTGCTGGTGGCCGCCGTGGTTTGGAAGATCAAGCAGAGCTGCTGGGCGTCACGGCGACGAGAGGTAAGCCTGAGCCTTGTGCATGGAGCAAATGTTTCTGTGCATGAACACAGTTCCCGAGGTGGAGCTGGACACGTCGGGTCAGCGTGGTTGAGACGCTGAACTCCAGGGGGGTCTGAACACCTGATCACGACGTTCAGACGTTGCCACTGCACATTAATCCGGGCAGACACTGTGCGATCATCGGCTCGTTTTGAACCGATTTTCCAGTCGTGCGAATATTTTTTGGATCGGGCCAGATTTCCATCCAATCGTTGGTCGTGCCTCGTGCAGTATACGTGGGGTAACGACGAGAGATTAACACCTCACGACGAGCTCCCGATCACAAATCGTGTTTGAAATCCTGGTCGCTCCTCGTGAAGGAATCGCACAGTTGAAGCAGCTACGACCCGATTTGCCTCATCCTTTCACAGAGAGCAGGCGCAATCTCTGATGTCACGTCAAAAACTATTATTTGTAGTTTACATTACAAATCATGTTTTAATAGCAGAAAAAAGACTGCATTTCCCACGCCTGCCCAGACAATTCCTTGTCCAATCACGACATTGTCTCATCTTTTTTCATTTATAGCCACACAGAATGGCACAAATTGCAGCGTGTTTGTTTTTGCTGAGCATCTTCGGTGTCTCCCACTTCCGGGTTCCTCCTCTTCCACTTCTTTTTGACGTTGCAGTTCCAGTACACAGAAGTCCGACGTGAGGATTATGATCATATAGTGTGAGCAGACGGGTCACATCAGAGCATCGGGTCGTACAGTGTGAGACCATAAATCGTGGGCTGTGAACTTTTGAACTCAGCGATCTAGTCGTGCAGTTTGAGATGGGGCTGAATCAAACCATTTAAAATATCACACAGTTTATGCCCAGCTTAAGAGGTTCTGGTACCACTCAAGGTGGCAAAACCTAGTAACATTTTTTGAAAAGATACATGTCTATAGATGATATTTTGATATGATTTGATATGTATAATTACCCATTCTAAGTGGTAGCTTTATGACAGTTATCAGCACATTAAGTTATCCACCCCCTGCAATAAATGGGTCTCTAAATGCAGGGGCAGATCCTGTTTTGTACTCATTTTCAGACCTTTACCCATATGCTATGGGGGCATTTTAAAGTGTACACTCCTACCTTTCATTTACACCTTTTTAGTTTTGGGCCTGTCTAAAATATATAAAGGTCAAACTGCCTCAACAACTATTTTTCCACTATTTTCGCCTAAACTGTAGTCTTTTTATAGCACTGAAATGTAGGACCATCACTAACACAAATAACAAACAAAAACTGAAATATTCACTTTTATTTAGACCTAGTTTTGGGCCAGTGTAAAAAAATATAAAGGTCCATTGTTTAAAGGTCAAACTATCTCAACAACTGTGAAATGTAGGAACATCACTGACACAAATAACAAAAACGGAAATACTCATAGGACTGTAACAATTCAGGAAATGTATAATCTTCCCATAATATCCGGCTATGAGGGATGAATATTGGGCTTAAATTGTCTGCTCTAACTGTAGTTGATATAGTACCACTCAAGGTGGCAAAACCTAGTAACATTTTTGAAAAGGTACATTTCTATAGATGATATTTTGGTATGATAACCCATTCTAAGTGGTAGCTTTGTGACAGTTATCAGCACATAAAGTTATCCACCCCCTGCAATAAATAGGTCTCTAAATGCAGGGGGCAGATCCTGTTTTGTACTTTTCAGACCTTTACTCATATGCTATGGGGGCGGGTTTGGTAGCATTTTAAAGTTTAATGTGCTCCTTGCTTTCATTTGGGCCTGTGTAAAGAAATATAAAGGTCCATTGGTCAAAGGTCAACTATCTTTTCTATCTGTCTCAACTATTTTTCCACTATTTTCACCTAAACTGTAGTGTTTTTTTATAGCACTGTGAAATGTAGGAACATCACTGACTGAATAACAAAAACTGATATACCCGCAGGACTATAACAATTCAGGAAATGTATAATCCCCCCATAATATCCTGCTATGAGGGATGAATGTTGGACTTATTAGGACAAACTGAGCAGCGTCCTCTGTGGTCGCAGGTTTACCTGCTACGACTGACGGAGTCTGTTTACGCTTCTGAACATGATTTATTTAGTTCTATGATCTATCATCCGTTTAAAAGGGAAAACAAGTCCAGTACCTCGGATACAGTGTTGGTTCTTTAAAATTGATGGGTTCTTGTAGATAAAGACATGCTGAAGAAAGTGTTGCAAAGCGTAAGCGGCTCGTTTGAACCAGTCACAGTTGATACTGTACGTCTAGTAACTTAAGGGTGTGAATATCGGATCCTGCAGCTTAACCCCTTCCCCCCGACAGCAGCTGCATGCACCAGTTCATGTGTGGAAAAAGTTTCTTTCAACTGTTTCTCAAACAAGAAGCCCTAAAGCCAATATGTCAAAACTCCAGCTATGTTTTGTCAACATAGTATTTGATTTATAACAACTTGCAACAAAGATGACTGCCCCAACACGAGCAACCCCGGCAACAAAACACAACAGAACGCAACATCAATTTTCTCCACCTGAATCCAGGCAGTGGTGTCTTTATAATTATATGCATTGCTATCATGGTGTTTTCCACTGTGCAAACTAAAATCAAATTAGACGAGAATAAAAATGTCCTTTTTCTTTCTTTGGTTTATCACAATTTGCTCAGGCATGTGAACATTCACAATTTCTCTGACACTGGAACTGTATGCTGTGAGGTCTTAGCTTTCCATTGAGGCCAAGATTATGCATATTGTCCTTATAATTGTGGAGATATTGTTGATTTAAGTTGAATAGGCCTGTTCAGGTGAAATTCAACTCCAAAATCCCTAGGGGTTAACAGGTTAAAACAGAGGAGACACAATTGTAAGTATGAAAGCGAAGCACTTACAGTAAATATGTGGACCTGAGATCAAGTTCCAGTTCTGCAGCTTGTTCCCACAGAATCAGAATCGTCTTTATTGGCCAGGTTCGAACATTGTCCAACAAGGAATTTGACTCCGGTTATTTCGCTCTTTAGATTTAGAATATCAGACAGTAAATAAACAAATGTGGCACTTATTGAAATATATACAATTAACGAACTAAGGTGCAGGAGTATGAGGTAGAGAAAAATGACGGCTCTGAATAAAATAACACATATACAATTATACAAAACAAATTATACAAAAAATGCAAAAAAGTGAGAGGTGTAGCAGAGTGAGGCAGACATGATTATTGCCGGAAGGTGCATTGTTACAGTTCAACGTACAGCCAGTTTCCTGTTGGGGAGGTGCATGCTGGGATGCTGCCCTTCTGAGTCGCATTTAGCCCGACATCATGTTTTAAAGTTTTCTTTCTGCAAAGATGTTATGGCCGCCCCCTCCTCCCCCCGGAGTGATCCCAGACAGGAGTTTGAGAGATGCCGGTCTGAGCAGCATCTTCTGCTCTGACTGGAGTCGGAGCAGCTGAAGTGTGACATCCAGAGCCGTGGGCTCTCGCAGGTGGAACATTGGAGTCGTGAAAGAAGTGAAGCAATGAGAATAGCAGCCGTCTGTCGAGGCGTGAACGAAGGGCATATTAGATCAACCTCCAGATATCTCAGTACCCCCGGGTTTATGAACATCAGCTGTAACCTTGAGGCTCACATTTTATCTTAAGAAACAATTCATTTGAAGCTGTCAGCCATTAAAGGGGCATTGCAAAAAAATGTGAGGACTAATTGTTCCACTGGCCCGGCTGGAGCTGCCGGTGACAGATGTGTGACATGTGATGGAAACCATCATGATGTGGTTCAGATGTCACGTTTCTGCAAACTCCTAAACAGCTCAGACATGTTAGGAAACACTGAGGACGGCATCAGGAAGTCATGTTGTGAACATGTCGGTCCAAAGAGGGAGGAGTCTAAATATGAATGCATGTTGATGAGAACTTGAATGGAGACCACTTCTTATGACGCTTTTCCACTAGTACCTACTCAGCCCGACTTGACTCGACTCGGTTTTGCGCTCTTTCACCAGGGGTCTAACGTGCCGAGTAGTTACTTTTCTGTAACTATTCTGCTGAGGTTCTAAGCTGCTGAGTCGGCTGTATCTGACATCATCACACTACAGGCCACCGATTGGTCGGGGGGTTGGAGTCAGACGTCTGAGTCAGGAGGAGGAAATCAGAGAAAGAGACTCTGACGGATTCTTGTTCATTTTATTCGACAGGCAACGGCAGCAAAAGTCTGTTTCATGATCCAACTCTGAGGGTCAGATGTTCATAAACCTGGTGCTGAGGAGAGAATTATAAAGGGATCTAGACGGAGATAAGGAACGACCAGATCTACCAGGAGCTCTGTCACTTCATAGCTGCTCACGGCTCCAGCTGACTTTTCAGCAGCGCAGAGAGAAACAAAAAAATTAAAAAGCATCGCCGCTTGAAACTTCTCTCACTCTCATTTTTTAACTTGATATCGAACACAAGTCACAGACCCAGCAGCACATCTATCATCTCCTCCAGGTTCTACATCTTTAGTGTTGTTGTCTTCTTCATTTAGATACACAATCAAATACGTCACAGCAGCTTCACTCCAACCTCCTACTTCTGCTCCAGGTGCTGAATTGTAGTGGAAAAGAAACCAGGCCGAGTTGAGCCGAGCTGAGCTGAGTAGGTACGAGTGGAAAAGCGCCATTAAAGTCTCCAGGAAGACTCCAGGTTAATGACTCTGAGACACTGGTTTTGATTGGTGGTCCTCACAGCTGTCTCTGCTGTCGTCAGCATCAGCCGTGAATGTCTCTGGACATCCGACCTGCACCCTGACGGCGTCACAGATCCGCCGTCGTCCAGCTGGGCCTTGAGCAGTCGGACCTTTGGGACTCCGGACAGAACTAACAGCCCGACAGGCATGAGCTTTGCTTAGTCCGATGTTTTTCTTGCACTGCTTTGTTTTCGATGGGGAATTTAAAGCGATTAAACCCTGTTTACACTGAGAAAAAGATCTCAGTTCTGTTTGTTTGTCAGCAAAGATGAAGATCAAGCTACCTGGGGACCCGGAAGACTCCGGGATGAAGATCGGCTAGTTTACATTTCCAGCACCGTGCACTCGCTGGCTTAAAACAAACCAACCACGTCGTCTTCTTTTTCTTCTGAAGATGAGGATTGAACGTTAATACCTTACTTAGACCACCGAAAGCACAAAAGTAAAAAGCGAAACAGACAGTGTTTTTAAAGAAACATCAACACGCAGCTGCTGAGAACAAAAGGATGCGAGAGAGTTTCAAAGCTAAACAGCGATGGCGGTGTGTACAAATAAATGAGTTAATCTACTCGGAGGTGTCGCTCAGATCAGATTCAGATTGTTCCCTGAGTCATACATCTATTACTGAAATTGGTACATTTTGAAAAGACTCCTGAGCAGAACACAAACCAGTTAATTAAGATGCTCATTTCTGCCAATCAGAATTGCAAATGTAGCTGTGAGGCTGCGGCCACCTGTCGCATTTCCAGCAGCACTTTCTTCTTCTTCTTTAATATTCCATGTCCACCTTTCCACGTGGGAACAGAAGCTGTCGCTCCCTGTGCACCATTATATTTGAACACAAACCTTTGCGGTAATTTCACGGCTGCATGATTATCTCATGTTTACAGACAAGTATTTCAGCTGTTCACTGCGTACTCTGTAAATATATTTCAATGCTCATCTCACACGTCCTTTTCATCACTCTCCATCTTGTGTTATGATGTGGAGGAGATTTTAAAACTCTCTCAAATGAAGACATGCCGTTACGGGAGCAGTGTTTGACTGGCTCAGCAGACAGGATTGCATGCACATACAATGTTTAACATGACACATTCAGAGTATTAATCCGCGGCTGTTTCATTCCGGCGTCTGGTCTTCTAAAGCTGTTCTATTCTTTCCAGCCTCGTCCCTGCAGGCGTCTTTCTCTTGAGTGCTCAAGTTCCTCCGCGTTGCTCAATGTTTGCATCAGATTTACAGTTCCACATCTTTCTTTCTGTCTTCCCCTGCCCTTTTTCATCACACTCGTGGCCCCGGTGCAGGGGGAAATACTCGCAGGGTTTGCAGGGGCCAAAGAACGTAGGCTCTGCCCCCGAGTATTTTACAGTTTTCCCCTGGCAGCTTGTCGTCTTAGTTAAAAAAAGAAGAAGAAGAAAAGGCTCCTTGTTCAGACGGAGGGATTCTAAGTCCCTCTGAGTACGAGTTAATTGAAGCCCTGGAGTGCAAATGCTAGGACAAATATGAGATTCCAAATGAGTTGTTTTTTTCTTTTTTTAAATATTTTTATTAGGGGGTAAGGCACAGTAGAACAGGAATCAATTACACATTTCTACAATCTACAATATATAGGATATTTGACACCATAAAAATACTGTGCATCTCGATGGAATGAGAAAAAGATATACAGTCTAGCTCCTAGGATGTTTTTCTTGATTTAAGGATAGAACATTACACATTTCAACGAAAAATAATAATGATAAATAAATAACTAATAATTATTTTAAGTAATAATTAAGTATTAAAGCTACACAGTATAAATTAAAAAATAGATGAATAAAAAGGGAAAAAAAAACAAAACTAAAAAAACAAAAAAAAAAAGGAAACAAATAAATAAAAAGAAAGAGGGAAGAGAGGGAGGGATACTAGTGTATGTACACTTGCGGAGGAAACCTTTTATTATTTAAGGTCAGAATCTCTTCATTTCATTTTATGCATTCATATTTCTTTTGGCGGGGGATCAGAATAAGGCAAGGCAAGTTTATTTGTATAGCACAATTCAACACAAGGTAATTCAAAGTGCTTTACATCAACATTAAAAGCGGCAAGACACAATTAAACAGTAAATAACAAATAAAATGCAATAAAATGATAAAAGAGGTAAAATAATAAAAAGCACAAGTTGTTAAAAGTAAGGGCAGTAGAAAGTACAGCAGGTACATCTCATTCTTACAATGGCAAGAATTAGGTTTCTATACGGTCAAAACGTACAAAGACCGGGTCATATACAGTATTACAAAAGTAATCTGTAACAATTCGTACAGTGAATCAAACCAATTTGAATAAGGACTTTCTTCACACGCACATATATATGTAGTGTGTTCTTTATACTGTATGTTGTTTGTTTAATTATTTAGGCCAGAGGGGGCAGGTCTCCAGATTTGTATTTGCAGGAATCACAGGAGGGGGATTTGAAGTATTTCAGCTTGACTTTTTACGAGCCTTTCCTTTGTGCATCATCATGTTCACCCTGTGGTTGTGACTAGTTCCCGCGCTGCGACCACAGAGGTGTCTGCCCGGCCCAAATTCCCTTCTACAGCATCTCCTCCAGACATGAAGGCCCACTCTTGACTTTCACCATAATCCATTTTCACTCACACTTGGCAGGATTTAGTTTCAGGTCCGGTGTGTACGGTTTGTGTCCGTTTAGTTTCTTCCCGGTGTGGAGGAACGCTGCAGTAAAGCGGGTGGTCTTCTGAGAGCAGCCGGGGCCCATCTGGATCCTTGGTATCGCTGTGTTTCCTTTTGTTTTTTCTGTCTTTCTCTTGTAATTATGTGTATTTGCATTGCATTTTTTTTTTAAATACACGTGCGTGCAAACACACATATCCCTATACTGTTTGAATCTTAATCAAAGCCTTCCTTTGAGAGCTGACAGCTCCTTTGAAGGAGGCTAGAGCTGCCAGATGGCATTAGACACCCCCAACCACGTGAAGACGCCGGCCCTTCGGACCAAACAAGCCCAGCTCCAGCTTGAGCCGCCTGCTGTCACTGCAAGTTCATTACTCCTGCGCTAACATTGTAGTCCAGCAGGTGAGCGGTCATCAGAGTGGAGAGAATTGACTTTTATATGATCTTTTAATATTCTACTATTTTTACTGTTCTAATCCATAAAGAAAGAGTAAGTCACGGAGGAGAAATGCTGCCTCGCTCTTATCAGCAGCCAGCAGTCGCAGACGCACACAGTTCAGGCTCGGCTTATGGAGGAGTAACCAACACAAATGCTAAAGGCTGCCTTTTCTTTCTTTCTTTCGTTCTTTCTTTCTTTCGTTCTTTTGTTCTTTCTTTATTTCTTTTGTTCTTTTGTTCATTCTTTCGTTCGTTATCTCGTTCGTTCGTTATCTCGTTTGTTCGTTATCTCGTTCGTTCGTTCCTTATCTCGTTCGTTCATTATCTCGTTCCTTCGTTCTTTCACTCGTTCGTTCATTCGTTATCTCGTTCGGCCGTTCTCTCGTTCGTTCGTTATCTCGTTCGTTCGTTTGTTAGTTCGTTATCTCGTTCGTTCCTTATCTTGTTTGTTCGTTCGTTATCTCGTTCGTTCATTCGTTATCTCGTTCGGTCGTTCTCTCGTTCGTTCGTTATCTCGTTCGTTCGTTTGTTAGTTCGTTATCTCGTTCGTTCGTTCTCTCGTTTGTTCGTTCGTTATCTCGTTTGTTCGTTCGTTATCTCGTTCGTTCATTCGTTATCTTGTTCGGTCGTCCTCTCGTTCGTTCGTTATCTCGTTAGTTCGTTTGTTCGTTTGTTCGTTCGTTCGTTTGTTCGTTCGTTCGTTATCTCGTTCGTTCGTTCGTTCTCTCGTTCGTTCGTTCTCTCGTTCGTTATCTCGTTCGTTTGTTCTTTCTCTCGTTCGTTCGTTTGTCCTTTCGTTCTTTCTCTCGTTCGTTCGTTCTCTCGTTCGTTCTCTCGTTCGTTCTTTCTCTCGTTCGTTCTCTCGTTCGTTCTTTCTCTCGTTCATTCGTTCATTCGTTTGTTCGTTCGTTCTTTCTCTCGTTCGTTCGTTCTCTCGTTCGTTCGTTATCTCGTTCGTTCGTTCTTTCTCTCGTTCTTTCTCTCGTTCATTCTTTCTCTCGTTCCTTTGTTCTCTCGTTCGTTCGTTCGTTCTCTCGTTTGTTCGTTCTCGTTCGTTCTTTCTCTCGTTCGTTCGGTGTTTCTCTTGTTCGTTTGTTCGTTCTTTCTCTCGTTCGTTCGTTCGTTCGTTCGTTCGTTCGTTCGTTCGTTCGTTCGTTCGTTCGTTCTTTCTCTTTCTTTCTCTCTTTCTCTCTTATTTTTTGGGGGGGGTTAGAGAGATTAGGACGTCATCTAATTACAGCAGAGATCCAGCTGAAGCGGGGTGAAGTAAGGAAAGAGGGGAATAATGTATCATGATGCAAAATGCTGTAACAGCAGTGCCACTTGAAGATTCACGCTCTTTGCTTTAGGGACAGAATATTTAATTTTATTTGACTTTAGCAGTGTGTACTAATTCATAAACGGGCTGCTTTGAACGACTTCAGGGCCTCTCACACTCTCCGCCTGCACCGTTCTCTCCCCCGATGACCACTCCGTCTCACTGTATTTCCACTGAAATAGCCTCCTGACAGGATGTTAATGTTCCCAACATCCATTGTCACTCTAACACGGATATAAATCACGCATAACTTGACTTCTATTAGACGGGTATTGCGCCCAGCGGTATTGACAGAAATGCAGGCGGCTGTAACGTCCCTGATGACGGGCGATTTGACCCTCGTGATAAACGCTGCTATAGATTCTTTACGTTTGGGACGCGAGACAGAAGACCGCATGAATGTCTCTCGATACCTTCAGATATTTATTACCCCATTAAGCTGCCCTCCTCCCCCACAAACACCTCGCCACCGCCGCCTTCCACACACTAATAAATATGAATGGCAACCGCACTATCAAGGCTCCAGCTTGCGTTAAAAAATATCATCTATTATGTCATAAAATGAGCGGAAAGCTGCTCAATGGCCTGTGATGTGTAAACCGAGCTTTACTTCCTCCCTCCACACCCCGCCCCTTTTATAGCCGCGGTTCGGGGGTGGTGATAAAGTGATGTGCAGTGGAGTCTCCTAAAAAAATCCTCACGTCCATTCCGGCGCTGCCTTTGATCCTGCGAGGGGACGTGAGCTGTTGGCACACCGGTTTGCAAAGAGGGGAAGGAGATCTGAAACCTTAAGGAGATGAAAAGAGCTAACACCTTAAAACGAGGGGTTGCTGTGAAAGGGCTGCGATCTCTGCCATCAGGCCTCGCATGCTTTTATCTGAGCATATAAATCGGTGACTTTAGGGCACCCTGGCGCTACTCCAGCTGCACCATTGACCACTAAAACGCTAGCCGTTGGGATCAGAGCACGTGCCGCCCGCTCTACTTTTTTAACCCATCTAATGGCACTTTTCCACTAGCACCTACTCGGCTCATCTCATCTCAGCCAAGTTTGTTTTCCATAATAATTCAGCTGGAGCAGAAGTAGGAGGTTGGAGTGAAGCTGCTGTGACGTATTTGATTGTGTATCTAAACGAAGAAGACGACAATACTAAACATTTAGAACATGGAGGAGATGATAGATGTGCTGCTGGGTCTGTGGCTTGTGTTCAATACCAAGTTAAAAAAGTAGAGTGAGAGAAGCTTCAACGCTTTTTTTCGTTAGTTTGTCTCGGCGCTGCTGAAAAGTCAGCTCGGAGCCGCGAGCAGCTATGAAGTGACAGAGCTCCTGGTGGATCTTTTAATTCTCTCCTCAGCCACCAGGTTTATGAAAATCTGCACCTCAGAGTTGGATCACCAAACAGACTTTTGTGCTGCCATTTCCTGTTGAATAAAATGAACAAGAAGCCGTCAGAGTCGCTCTTTCGCTGATTTCCTCCTCCTGACTCAGACGTCTGACTCCAATCGGTGGCCTGTAGTGTGATGACGTCAGATAGAGACGTTAGAGCCCTAGTGGAAAAGCGCCATATCCTAACTTGTCTGACTCACATCCAAATGGTAAATGGCTTACACTTATATAGCGCTTTCCAGCTGTATTCCTACAGCCCCAAAGCGCTTTACACTGTAGACATTCACCCACACACGCACACATTCACACACCGGTTGTCGGCGGAGCTGCCATACAACGGCCCTGACAACCGGGAGCAACCGGGGGATTCAGTGTCTGGCCCAAGGACACTTTGGTGGACACAGGAGGAACTAGGGTTCGAACCACTGACCTTCAGGTTAGGGATGTTAATAATTAATCGATTTTCGATTAATTGCCGTTATGAAATTACCCGATTAAAATTAACGATTACAATTAATCTATTTATTTATTTATTTTTTTTTTTCGTTTAATTTCACCAGCTGGTATTACGCCCGGACCACATTTAATGCGACACAACACGCTGCCGCTGCGGCGCGCACAGAAGAAAGAGACGGCGGATATGTTTGGTTTTAGTAATATCATGCTCAGGCAATGAGTCTGCAATGGCCCAGATGGGAGACACATGTAGCTCAGTGCTTAACTTTTATTTTTAATCCACTCTATATTCTTCTGGTTGTTCTCCGATAGTCTCCCCTAAAGCCTGAATTATGGTTCCGCCTTAAATCGACGCAGAGCCGCCGCCGTAGCCTACAGCGGCGGCTCTGCGTTGTTGTAACGCGGAACCATAAATCAGCCTTCACCCGGTACATACATAGGTTTCTCTAAACATCTGTCCCCGCTACAGTTTTAACTAAAAGAAAATGTGCTCCAATACAGCAGGTCTCATAATTTTATTTTGAACACTGCCAAAACTCTAACTTAAAACGTAACTAGAACTTAAAATTTGCTTGACACAAATGACACTATTATGGCTGCTGCTACTACTAATAGCCTTGAAGTGCACTTTATATTATATTCCTTGTGGTACAAAAATGTCTTTTTGTTACTTTTGTATCAAATAAATATTTGATTAAGGAATACATTAAAATGTCCTTTGTATTTTATATAAGCAAAAAAAAATATGTTTGTATCTCAGATGGGGGAAAAACGCCGCTTATCAACTAATCGATGATCGATCGATAAGGTTATCAACTGTCAATTAATGAAATAATCGATAATTTGCATCCCTACTTCAGGTTCATGGGCGAACGCTCTACCAACTGAGCCACCTTCCCACCTTCCAACTCCACTTCTCCACTTTACACTCACTCCTTTTCCTTACCTACCATGCTTTCTTTTTGCATTTCTTTTATTGACTAAAGCACTTGATGCCCAAGTATGTGACGGCCCCGTTGCTAGATTAATGACCTGCAGACTGCCCCGCGGGTCATTTGTCAAAGCAGTTTAGTTGGAGGTGGGAAATGGTTATCTTGGTGGAGAGGTCTGGTTGAAGGAGTGGATCTAAAGGGGAGAAAAGCCCTAATTAGCATCCGCAGTGTAATTAATGGTCCTATAATTTACTCCCCATTATGGGAATGAATCATGGTCAAGATTGTTTTTGTAAGTAATAAGTGTTTATTTTCCCAGCTGGTAAATGTAGCGCTCCTTCTGCTTGCAGCGGAGAATGAGTTGGCTTTTATATAATTGTTAAAGTTTCTGGTCCACGTGTGTAAGAAGCTTTTCCAGGTTTTTCCAGCATCTGCTTCCTGATCATTTTCATTAGTTAATAACCTCATCACGTTGGATGGGAAACGCAGGCTCATTTCTGATGGAATGAGAACATTTCACCTGCGAAAAAGATATTTAATTGCCAAGAACTCGTGTCATTCAGCTTTTGAAGAACTTTTCTTCTGATCTCATTTTCTCTCTTTGATGAAGCGCGAGGCCTCATGAACCCTCTCTCTCCTCCGTCCGACAGCATCTTCACTCAGGCAGGTGTCAGAAAAACCATGATACTTGGCATGTTTATGTTTTGTTTTTGTCTACCAGGATCTATACATTCACCCCTGAAGGAAAACTCTCTCAGAAGCTGCTTTTAAATCGGGCCTTTACCTTTCCAGCGAGATGAAGAGCTGGTAGCTCCTTAAGCATCCCCTGTGATGCTCTTTCATGCTTCTGCTGAGTGAGGATGATCAGAAGTTGCAGGAAAGTTAAACGGTGCCGTAGCGGTGCCCTTGTGTCTGCGCCCCTCGCCCCTGCAAACTGCTGACTCCCAGCTTTCCTCCGGGCGGCTGTGTCGCAAAGCCCCTCCCCTCCTCTCCTGTCTGCCCTCGTTCCTTCCTTCCCCGGTGATGGAGGGATTTGCGTGACCCCCGACCCCGGCCGTCACTGCTTGTCTGCAGCTTTCAGCGATCCTGACTTCTGCTGCTCCGCGGCTCATACACATGAGCGTGCTGCGCTGCAGCTCTTCCCAAGGACGCATCGGTGCACTAACTCAAACTGACAAGCTGATGTTTTAGCATGAAAGCGCCTTTGTTAGGTTTTAAAGTACTCTTTATGGAATATGCTCCATGTAGGGGACGTAATAAGGTTGCTTTGTTGCTGTCCTGCTTCAGATCCATACGTGGATCAAAGGAGTTTGTTGTGGGACTTGACGTTGTTGCCAAAACAGAGTTTTTGAATCAAATCAGTTGGGAAGGCTCGTCAGCAGCAGCGGCGTTTTCCTTCGCAGGAACCAGCCGGCCCCTGTCTGATTTAACAAATACGGCGCCGTCAAACTCTATGTTGTGCCGAAAGGGAAGATTATCCAACTCACGCCAACCGTTGGTATTCAGAGACTAGTTAGACCAAATCTAACATTTTGAACCCAGAAACTGATAAGGGTGCCGGACAAAATTATTCATTAAGATTCTCAATTAAAGTTTGGTTAGTTAAAAGACGTTTTTCAAACATGGCTTCACTTAACCAGCAGACCCTCAACGGGCCAGACGGATGAGTGAATCTATCGCCTGTTTCATCTTCACCGCCACAGCGTTGTGGAGAAGGAAGGCTTTCAGGTTCATGCTGCATATTATTGACCATAACCGTTACATATTTATTTCTACCATAAGTTTTCCTTGGTTCTACAAAATCATTTTATTTTTGAAGTTACTGATCAAGTACTCAGCGTGTTAAACTTTGTAGCCATAGAAACTATGTATTTGACGGCCATATGTTCACAGCTGCCGTTAAGTAACGAAGACATGTTCGGGAGAAGATGAAAAATGATTATGAAAAAAATACAATAAGTACAATAGGACAAATTGTGACTGGCGCGTATTTCACTGCTGCTGCATCCTGACTCGCTCTGTAGCGTCTTTTTCTCCTAAAGTCCGCGGTGCAGGTGTGTTTTTTCTAGAGATACACCGATTGATCGGCCACTGATCGGGATCGGGCCGATAATGGCCCTATCGGTTTTGATCGTAGATCGGAAAATAATAGTTCCGAGCGGCCGATCTGATGACGTTTACAACAACAAACCCCCGCCCGCGCGTGCGTTCCCGCATCTCATACAGAGCTGTCCTAAGGGGGCGTCGGCCTCGCCGGTACGTGAGTTTTACAATGTCTGAAAAGGACAACAAATTTGCAGTTTGCAAAGTGTGTGCAAAGGAGATACCATGAGGAGGAAAGTTACAAAATAATTTCAACACAACGAAGCTGATAAGACATTTGAAAGTTTCTCACACGAAGGAGTATATTGAGTTTCCAAAGTTGGCTGCTGCTAAGGCAGAGAAAGAACAGGAGGTGCAGCAACGCCGCTAACTCACCTGTAACAGAGACTTATAAACGACAGGAAGAAAAATAAAGAACAACATCGTAAGGTAATGAATATGCCTTGATCATCAGCTGCTTTCAGTTGTAGTAGACATCGGATTTAAATGCGTCGTTAGCTGCTTGGATCCCGCTGCGCGCTGCCGCATCGTAAATATTTCACTGATGAATTCCTGTCGGAGTTTTACCAGAATATATAGGAGTCCAAAGCCTCACGCAGGACGACAGTCGTGTCAGTCGCTTCACCAGTGACATTTGGAGTTCTAGTGTGAAGAGTTTTGCTTCACTCACAAGGGTTTCCTGACACGCAGCGGATGCTATCGCTAAAGCTTTAGCAAAGCTTAATAATTCATAATTAATTTTTATTTTAAGATTGAATTCCTCTTTCCACAGGAAAACTAAGGTTTATAGTTTACAACTTGTATCAACTCTAAGAGAGTGACATGTCTGCTGTTGTCCGTGTTGCTGCACATGTTGTACATGATTATTACCACAGGAAGTTTGCATTTTGGCATCACTTCATACAGTCATTCACCAGACAGTCAGGACAGTAAATCGGGTGTAGAGAGTCCAGGAATGTCGTGCTTCTGCAGTAGAGCGGGGCAGACGAGATCCCTCTGCCTCTGAATAAGCAAAGACCTGGAATGAAATAAAGATATCAAAGTGCACGTAGGTGCCACATCAGCCCAGCTCCTATAATCATCTTTAATGCAGCGGAGGATCCTTCCTCCACCTGAGCAGACGCAGCAGCCCCACACAGCAGCACACGGCTGGGTGTGCAGGCCGTTGACACGCGAGCAGCCGAGGAGTCTTCACCACGTTCTCCCAAAAAGGAAATTCAACCCGATCCGGAGAGTATTTGCATGTTTCCCCTGACGTGGCATTAACACGGCCCACATGTTTATTTCTGTTGAATTATAGAGAAAATGAGCATGACAAGAACAGTTAATTGAATTCTGCAGGAGCACCTAGAATGAGGAAAAAAAGTTGTTTTCGCTTTGCTGTTATAAACTGGTGTAATGGAAAATATTCAATGACAGACTCATGAATTTTCAGCTAATTGATTGAAATATGGTTTAAAACTGACATGAACACTGGCACTATGAAATGATATTGAACCTGATGGAACATTTCAGACGGCACTCGTCAGTCGTAGTGGATGATCCGTGTTTTAAACTGTGCCGTATCGCTTGCTTGTAATGTTTGCACGTTGGTGTTTGAGACACCGTGCATGGAGGGTTGCTAGGACTCCCGGGGCGACCTGCTCGCTGTAGCTTTGCAAGCTTTGGGAGATATCAAGGCAAGGCAAGTTTATTTGTATAGCACAATTAAACAGAAGGTAATTCAAAGTGCTTTACATCAACATTAAAAGCGGCAAGCCACAATTAAACAGTAAATAACAAATAAAATGATGAGAGAAGAGGTAAAATAATGAAAAGCACAAGTTGTTAAAAAGTAAGGGCAGTAGATCCAGCAGGTACATCTCATTCTTACAATGGCAAGAATTTCTATACGGTCAAAACGTACAAAGACCGGGTCAAATACAGTATTATAAAAGTAATCTGTAACAATTCGTACGGTGAATTAAACCAATTTGACAATTCTATGCCACAATGCCTGTTTCCAGGTCTTATTTCACACAACTGAGGAGAATCAGGCTTGTACTTGTGCAGTTAGACGGGAAGAAAGTTTGTTTTCCTTTAACGATGACGTATTTGCTTGGGAGCATGCACCTGGGTGTTTGGACTTCCGACTCTAAAACTCTCATGGCGTAACCTTGTTGTTTTGTTTGGGTGGAGCTGTAACGCCTCACTGAGACTCCACCCCCTGAAACCAGTTTACCACAAATGGGCTGAGAAAACCCGAGCAAAGAGGGTGTTGTACTGCATCTCTGAGCTTTCCAGTCGTCTCTGATCTCCGTCAGGTTGCCAGTAAAGAATAGCAGGTTGCTGTTTGTGTCATATTGATCTGGTTGGGGTTTATCGTACCGGAGGCTGAGCTGATACCTGTAAACAGGAAACGACTCCCATATGAGCTCCCAATCGGAGAAAAAGTACTTTTTGTAGCGTTCTGACAATCTGGCAAGCTCACTCGGCTTTCTGCATAACTGCAGTTTGATCCAGCTAAATATTATTAACTTAGGACTAACACAGCCCAGGGGACATCCTGTAATTTTTAATAAGCAGCTCGGTTTTTATCATCAGCCCAGATATGAAGTAAAAATGGAACAATGGCATAATGAGTCACAAAGCAGCGGCACGCAGGAAGAGAGCAGGGGATCTTCACACAACGCCGTCCGTCACAAGCGCCAGACGGATGCATCCGCTGCTCCTGTATAACGCTGCCGGTCTGCACACTCACTACATTTACATGCAGTCAATAATCCTTAGCAATAACCCGGTTGCACACGGCCATGTAAACACCAATAACCCCTTTGAATAACCGGAATTTGCTCATATTCCGGTTTTTAAAAACCCGAATATGACCCCTGGGTTCCTCCTTTTCTAACCCAAATATTTGTTCATGTTAACGCCTAACGAATATCCCCATCAAAAGGAACATGAATTTGTTTTCTGCGCATGTTCTTTTCGCAAGGAATCTTGGTGTTTTGAGTCCAGGAAGTTCTTATAAACACGGAGAAACACAAGACCGCGAGGAGACTAATCACTTCATAAATGTAATGAAGGATATGAACATTTTGGCATTTGTAGATGGTAGAAAGTACCGGGATAGAAGATTTACAAGAAGGTGAGAGAAAAGTTGCACAAAGTGGTGGGTCAGTACCAGCACCAAAGCGCAAAAGAAGGCGATTTCTACTGGGCTGTTCATTATCCGCTGTGCTGCTGTTATTCTTGTTGTTTTGGATTTGGATACAGGAAGAAGAAGTGGAAATGACAGTAATTGCGTCATCACGTTCTCCGTGCGTCGCTGGTTTGATCCAGATATCCCAAATGATTAATCACCATGTATACAGGGATAATGTTTGCTCACACATGGAAACAGATTATTCCCAATGTTTCAGTAACCGGAATATTGACCTCAACCCGAATTTTGACTGCATGTAAACGTAGTCAGTGAGCTGGTTCAGGTAAACTCTGCAGCCTAAACTGCTCTCGGGGGGAAGTCAGTGTAAAATAGTTTGTGTGTTAGTGACTTCAGATTTTCTTTTCAAGTGTGGAACATTTCCGAGATCCTGAAACCCACGTGCGCGCCCAAGGTCGGTTACACCGCGCTATCTACGTACGTTGTCGTTCTCATCGGCTTAAAGTTTTTTTTTTATTTATTTGAACATGAGGTTGATCAGTGTTTCCATTATCTGCCCTCCATGCAGCTATTTCGGCATCCAGCACCAAGTATTGTGTCCTTGGAGACTTTTGAGGACACTGCTTAAAAAAAAAAAAGGTTTGCTGGTTGGAAGGAAGATGCAGAGATTGCATTTCAGAATAATGTGTTTGCGTTACAGTTACGGACGAATGTTATATAAAACCATCTAATCGGAGTGGATCATAGCATTCAGCAAACATTTAAGAGACGTCACCGGCAGTGAGTTGGTCTGGAGTGTGTATTAACACAATGCCAAGAGGAAACGACGTAAGCAACTAGTTAGAGAAGCAAAGGCTTCCTTCATATCAGTCGGTGAAGGGTTATAAAAGCATTTCCAGACTGTACTGAGCTCCGTGCTCCACTGTGAGTGTAGCCGGTCTGCTACCGTCTCTGCGTTGTGTTCGTGTGTGTAGAGGAAAGAGGAGCCACGGCTGGTCTTTTTGGCGGGTTTATTTTCTGTGGAAAACACATTTAAATCAGTACAGCACTCCCAAGACTCGTCCTTTTGAAAGAAAGGTATATGACGAACTACATTTGAAATGCACTGCAAAAACTCAAAATCTTACCAGGAATATTTGTCTTATTTCTAATTAAAATGTCTCGTTTTGTGTTGCCCAGAAAGCATGTTTTCTTTTGGGGTTCATTCTTTTTACAGATAAAGGCACACAGTTCTCTCATTGATACATTTTTATCATCTATATAAACAAACCAGATTAAAATTGGGGGGTACTGACTTTTGTACAGGATCTTGAGTTATTTAACAACCACGTTAGCACTGTTGATGAAACAATCACAGTTTAAATTTTTTATTCTGAACTCTATTCATATGGAAGAGTATTAGGGCCAGGCAGGAGAAAATAAAAAATTATATTTTAGAGGAGGAAGATTTTTTTTTCATTGTGCACTTTGAGAAAAAAGTCGAAATGTTGAGGAAAAAGTCAAAATTTCGTGAATAAGGTTGAAATGTTGAGAAAAAAGGCGGAATTTCGACTTTATTTACGAAATGGTATGTCAACATTAATCTCGACATTTAGACTTTTTTCACGACATTTTGACTTTTTTCTCGACATTTTGACTTTTTTCTCAAGGTGCACAATAAAAAAAAACAAAAAACTTCCCCTCAAATATTTTTTTTTCCTGCGTGGCCCTAATACTTCCGTACTATTCAAGATGTTCACTCTGACAGCAAAACGATAACAAACGATATAAAACGTGGCAGCAAATAGCTGGTCACCCTTAGAGACATGAATCTGCTGATCTTTCATTCACGACTCCTCCTGCGTGCCGGATCACCGCTGACTGCAGCCAGAAAACATGCAGCATCAACTGCGTGATCAAGTAGCCGGCGCAGCGCGTCACCTCTCGTCGCGAGCATGAAAGCTCATTTCAGCTGCAGCGTTGGCACATTTTTGTTTATCTCAGCTGTCAGGAATGCTCAGCCTCCCCCCCTCCCTCCCTCCTCCCTCCCACCAATCTAGCGGTAGCTGCAGCCGCCGTGCCTCTCTCTCTGCAGAGTGCAATTAAGTGGGAGGAAGCGCACCGTGTCCCCTCCTGCTCCGGCGGCCCGTCCCAGCTGGAGGTAGGAGATGGATGGCTCAAGGTGACCCCGGCTGGCACTTGGACTGCTCAGCCCCCCTACCTGCATGCCACTTTGCCTCGCACATATTTATTTTCTCCCTCTGTCGTGCACGCGAGCCGTCCCTGCAGGCAGCCGCCTCAGAGCAGCGTCTCCCAGCAGCTCCGGGTTCGGAGCCTGGGCTTATGATGCACAAGTCTCGCAGTATGCTTCCTTTTCAAACGAGTCCAAACTGTGATACAATTGTGTGTCGATTATTGCTAATAAGGAGTGAGTGCAACACTAACGTAATGAATACAAGAAGGGGAATCTTAACATTTTGTACCTGGAGCCAAAAGCTCAAACTAAGAACAAGGGTAATCACATCTTGTGTATACAGGACTGAAAATTAGAATATTGTGATAAAGTCCTTTATTTTCTGTAATGCAAAAATGTCATACATTCTGGATTCATTACAAATCAACTGAAATATTGCAAGCCTTTTATTATTTTAATATTGCTGATCAAGGCTTACAGTTTAAGAAAACTCGTATATCCTATCTCAAAAAATTAGAATATTCTGTGAATCTTAATCTTAAACTGTAAACCATATTCAGCAATATTAAAATAATAAAAGGCTTGCAATATTTCAGTTGATTTGTAATGAATCCAGAATGTATGACATTTTAGTTTTTTTAATTGCATTACAGAAAATAAAGAACTTTATCACAATATTCAAATTTTCTGAGACAGTCCTGTATTTAGATGTCTGAACAGTAAAAGCTTTGATTCATTTGATTCATCCTTGGATGCTTTTAATGCACCTACTCTAAGCTAACTCAGTATCAACTCTCCTGATGTTCAGGGGTTTTTCCATTTGCTCATAAAGACCTGTTTTGTGTTTTTCTCGTTGCTCTAATGATGAGCACTGCTTGTTTCATCACCGATGTCAACGGCAGCCCTTAACGGTGGCGCAGACTGCATCTTGTAAACAAACATGGGCTAAAATCCCCCCCTTTTTTTATGGTTTTCAGTTGATTAAGTTTTGTTTTGTCAAATATCTTCCAGCAAAGTGTCTTGTGATTTCTGTTGCGGGTACACAATACGATGAAAGATTGTGGAATAAGTGGATTGTTGTGCCGTGAGGCAGCAACATCAACTCCTCCTGTGCAGCTCTGGAAGGCCCCTGCAGATCCAGCCGAGTATTATTTTAAATTCTGCGAGAGAGATGCCTTCCGTATCCTCCTCCTCTCCTGAGGTCAGCGTTTGCTGCACGACTGCACAGAACAAAAGGCCTACTTTTGAGGTGATCAATCCTGAAGTGATGGGTAAGGGGAAGGGAGTTTGGATGAGAAAGAGAGGGAGAGAAGAGGAGCGTCAGGCAGCGCTGAAGGTCACCTACATGGGAAACTGAGACTCCTTTAGTAAATGTGATTGCTGTTAATGACAGCCTGTTCGAGGTGAGACCACTGCGGGTTCATCAAAGTGAGTTGAAGAAGACTCGTGAGCCGCCGCAGCGCCGCTACCCAGCTGCCTCTGCAGCAGCGTTTCTACACTGCCTTTCATTTTATGAGGGAACACTGCAAAAACTCAAAATCTTACCAGGAATATTTGTCTTATTTCTAGTTAAAATGTCTCATTTTTAGTCAAAAAATCTCATTAAACTTAAAACAAGAGTCATTACCAGAAACTAGTTATTTGACAATTTTCACCTGTTTCAAGTAAATTTTCACTTGAAATAAGTAGAAAAAATCTGCCAGTGGGAAAAGATTTACCTTCTCATTACAAGCAAAAAAAATCTTGTTCCACTGGCATATTTTTCTACTTATTTTAAGTGAAAATCTACTTGAAACAGGTAAAAATTGTTGTTTTTTTCCAGTGATGACTCTTGTTTTAAGTGTAATGACATTTCTTTTGACTAAAAATGAGACATTTTAACTAGAAATAAGACAAATATTCTTAAGATTTTGAGTTTTTGCAGTGAATAAGCGGCAAAAACGTATATATTATATTAACATATGCACATGATGAGTGGTATGAGTATTGCATGTTTTTGTACAGCTCGTGCACAAACACAGCTTGATTGTAACTGCATCCAACCCTTTGTGTCATTCAAGTTTGGCCTGTATTTGCTGGCGCTCTGGCGTGAACACGTGACCGTATTGTTTCTGGGTTCCCGAGACATTTCTAAACCCTGTTAATCTTAATCCTGAAGAAATGGCGCATATCATTTGCCTGGATCAGGGCCAGTGTCTTATAGTCACACTTAACAGGCTTTGCTAGCTTCCTGACCCCTGCTCGCTGTGGGTGACTCCCATTTGATGTAGTAAAATGACTTCACCCTCCACTCCTCCCCATCCATCATGTCACTGATTCAGGGCTCATCACAGCTGCTGTCAGAGCTCCTCTCTTGTGTTTTTTCATTCCGTTTCATCTCATTTAAAAGCTTCTTCTACAAGTGTCTTAACTTCATGGAGTTTTTTTTTGTAAGCATTTCCCCTTCTTTGATGAACCTCCTGTCCTCCTTTGTTCATCCAGCTTTCATCTCCGCACCATCTCAGTTTTCCATGGAAGCTCGCTACGCTACTCCTCTGCCTGTGCGTTGCTGATGTTAATTACGTGTCGTCGTCAGGAACATGACCGCTGCAGGGTTGCAGTTAGTCGGCCTGTGTTCTTCAACCAACTCCTTTTGTTTGTTTGGGGTTTATTTTGAGTATTTAAAGCATACTTGGTCGTAAATATTAACTCGTTTTGAAACCGTACACTATACTTCATACAGATTTGATCCGAGTGCAGGAACCAGCGTGCAAACAACTGGACAATCTGCTCTCTGACAGAAAATACCCAGACGGTGTACCTCATTTTTTCCAACTTTATACAGTTTCAAATAGATTTGATCCGAGAGACATGAGTATGAGCTGCAGAAGATTTCCATCCAAGTAAAATGAGTCGTCTTGCACTGCAAAAATTGTCTGTTTTAGTTAAAATGTCTCGTTTTTAGTAAAAAAAATCTCATCATTACTCAGTCATTACCAGAAAAATAACTTATTTGACCATTTTAACCTGTTTCAAGTACATTTTCACTTGAAATAAGTAGAAAAATCTGCCAGTGGGAAAAGATTTACCTTCTCATTGCAAGCAAAAAAATCTTGTTCCACTGGCAGATTTTTCTACTTATTTCAAGTGAAAATCTACTTGAAACAGGTGAAAATTGTTGTTTTTTCCAGTGATGAGTCTTGTTTTAAGTGTAATGAGATTTTTTTGACCAAAAATTAGACATTTTAACTAGAAATAAGACAAATATTCGTGTTAAGATTTTGAGTTTTTGCAGTGTGCTAATAAAGTAAAAAAGGCAATTACATCTTTACTTGCTTTGGAGAGTCGTGGTCTGGCTGAAATTACCCCAAACAGTGCAATGATGGGGTCTGGTTCAATGTGCATATTACTTATTTCTGACAGTGTGTTTAAAAAAATGTATTTCCAAAAACCAGTCAAGCATGGGCAACTCCAAAACATATGTAAGGGATTTGCAGGGGACTGGGCACGTCTTAGACAATTAGGGTCCACATCTTTGTAAATGTTAGACAGTCTCATCCTGGTCCAATGGGCCCTATGAATGAGTTTGCTTTGGATGAGACCAGGCCTGGCACAGATGGAGGAGGTGTGCACCTTTCTAAGCGCCGGTGGAACGGTTTCTAATCCATCACTCACACACACGAGGGCGGTGTCCTCAGGGTTGTTTCACTTAGAACAGGTGAAGCCCGGTGTTTAAGAACCGGACACCTCCCTGCATCTACGCTGGCAGCGCCGTTCCCGTGACGGGAAGACGTTTCATCCGTAGTTTATATGATGAAGGTGCCGCAGAGGCTGCCCTGCTGCGATGTCGGAGCCGGAAACACACCGGGGACTGTTTTGAAACCGTACACTGTACTTCATACAGATTTGATCCCAGTGCAGGAAGCAGCGTGCAAACAACTGGACAATCTGCTCTCTGACAGAAAATACCCAGACAGGGTGCCGCTTCCAGAAATATGCTATTAACAAGCGCGCTTCTCGCACAGCATCCCTTAATACAATGGTGTGCTGCAACAGAAGCTGTTCACAACAGTCGCATGGCTGCCATCCATTGGCACACTATCCCGTACCAGTATAAACTAGTTAGTTAGTTAGTTTCAATTTATTGTCCTTTCGGAAATTCTTTCTGCATCTGTGGCAGTCTGAATACATGGTCTAAAACAAAAAAAACAGAACAATATACAAAACAATTCGACATAGAACGATTAAGTGCAGTATAGTACAACACTATACAATAACATAACTTAACACAATGATCCTAAAGTGCTTCACACCAAACCTAGGGGTTATGAAATTAATAATGCATCTGTAATTTATTTAACAGAGCTATACTAGAGGGTATAAGGGTATATACTACATTCAGCATGGTGTGCAGGGTCTCTAGTATGCCGTTTTAAAAATGGTCTTGACGTCCTAACTGTTGTTTTTGTTAAATGTACTCTTGTTTCCTCAGTCATTGTCAACAAATACAAATTATTTAATGGTTTATATTGTTTCTGGCTACCTTTGCCCTTTTTTTCTGTTTCATCTCAGTTGTTTAGTGGTTTCAGTGACTAGCCGTCTTTGATATGGTATTAATTCCCACTGAGAGAGATGAGGCTTCCAGCGTGCACAGAAG
This sequence comes from Cololabis saira, assembly GCF_033807715.1. Classification (NCBI taxonomy): domain Eukaryota; kingdom Metazoa; phylum Chordata; class Actinopteri; order Beloniformes; family Belonidae; genus Cololabis; species Cololabis saira. The sequence continues at coordinate 6,841,227 of NC_084602.1, forward strand.
AAAGAGACCTGGCATCAGAGCACGGGTTAAATGGGAACACACGTGCATTATGCGTGGACAGCAAGATGCTGGTAGTTAGGAAGAGGAAGAGTTGGGTTGTGTGAGAGGGAGAGAGAGGAGGGGGGGAGAAGGGCAAAGATGGAGGGAGAGTGGAGGGGAGGATCAAAGTCTTCCATGTTCCAAGTATTCAGAGCAGGCCTCTCCTACCTCTCCCTCCCAAAGATGGAGAGATGAACCAAGAGAAGCGGGAAGACGCTAACAAAGATGCCTCAAAGATGAAGAAATCACTCCCTTTTCTCTCTTTCTCCCTCCATACGTCTCACTCTGCAGTTTTCCCTCACAGGAGCTGAAGGATGATTGAGAGCTCTCCCCTGACGGCGCTCTGGAACAGACGCATCAATAAATGAATGGCTTGATTTAGTGTGATGTGCTGATCTCAGCTGATCTCACCTGATCTCAGCTGAGATGTGCTGAGATCAGCTGAGATCAGGTGAGATCAGCCGAGATCAGCCAAGACGTGCTGAGATCAGCTGAGATCAGGTGAGATCAGCCGAGATCAGCCAAGACGTGCTGAGATCAGCTGAGATCAGGTGAGATCAGCTGAGATCAGCCAAGACGTGCTGAGATCAGCTGAGATCAGGTGAGATCAGCCGAGATCAGCCAAGACGTGCTGAGATCAGCTGAGATCAGGTGAGATCAGCTGAGATCAGCCAAGACGTGCTGAGATCAGCTGAGATCAGGTGAGATCAGCTGAGATCAGCCGAGATCAGCCAAGACGTGCTGATCTCAGCATGACCGTACCACTGTTATACCACTGGTATATGCATGATGAATATTATTTGATCTTTATCGGCGCCGGCCCGGAGCAGGATCAGCTGGGATTCACGCATGTGAGATTTCTGCTGGGCTGGTGCCCTCCATCTGTTTGGTACGCCGTTGCTCACTGTAGCTGAATCCCCTCAGACGGGCTGAGCGTCCCAGCGTGCACACGAGCACGTCAGCCCTCGGATTTGTTCTGAAGTTGCAGTTAATGCCTATTAGCATTATTGATCGCCTGCAGAGAACTTTCCACAGTTGTTCTTCGTACGAACGATGACCAGCAGCAGAACACGCGGCGGGAGTCATGCAGTGACCGCTAGTCCCAAGAGTTCCAGCGTTAATCTTCCCTCCTTCTCTGTGTTGCAGAAGCCCGTCCGGCAGTAACGACGGGTATCACCGCTCCTCTTTCTTTCACCATTAGATTTGTTGTCAAAGTTAGCAGCACTTAATGGTGACCTGGCGAGTGCTCAGTGTTATCCACCTCACGTGGAGCACGTTTCTGACCCACAGTATTAGCAGGTTTTTAACAGTATTATTTATCATAAATTGGCAGCAGCCACTCCTGCATTTTGGGGTCTCTGCCCAATGACGGTGCCACCGAAGGGCCGTAAATGCAAAGCCTGCCGGGGCTTTGAGTCATTATGGAGGTTCCTTTGTTTCAAACCAGCGCTGGGCTCAGAGTTGAAATGAAGTTTTCCCATGTTCAACACAGGGCTCTGGTCCAACACAGCAATGGGAATATAAGTCATTATTTTTTATTGTTATGATTATTATTTTGTGTCTGTGACATAAAACTACACAAACCCCAGAGTCTACTTGAATAAGGTTCATGAAATACATGACAACAGTATAAGAAGCAAAAATAACTGTTTGTTAAAAAAAGATTCTTTCAGATGAACATTTTATAAAGTTGTGTAACATCTGCGTCTGTCTATTTTAAGAAATGGTGATGAATCTCAATCTATTTCAAAGATATTTTTAGTATACATGTGTAAGACATCACTATAATCCGACACAGACCAGTTTAAACTGAGCAAGGCCTTGCATTCACTGATATTTATATTGATTCATACATTGTACATTTATTTCAGCGATTTTAGTACTTCCACTTTCTTCCAAAATTTAGTTGACTGTTGTTACTTCTTTAACAATTTCCTCACATGCAAGTGAAGTCAATATATTAATATTACGAATTTTGGCTAATAACTGAAAATTACAGAAGAAACAATCTAACTTCATATGGAGGCCAACGCAGAAGCTTGCAGTTCCTCGGCTGACCACTAGAGGCTGGCTGCAAAAGTCAGCCGATATCCAGTGAGTTAAGATGTTAATAAATCAAGGGCGAAACTTTAGTTTCAGAGGTGGGGGGGAAACAAGTAGGAACGGTAAATTTGTGTGTGTGTAGCTGTAGCGTGGATTTGCAGTGTGGCTTTGTAAGACTATGTGTGTGTGAATGCCAACAATCAAACAATTTTAATATGCATTTACTTTTTTAGACATTTTTAACTTTTTTTTTTTGCCCGTTTTGGGAAAATGCTGGATCTGCATTCTTGTCCAGGCTTGATTTTTCATTTTCAAAAGCTTGGGCACAGAAAAAAACATAGGATTCCATTGACTCCTTGTTTATAATGGAGCCAAGGAAATTGACAGTACCACTTCTCTTGATCTTAAGGTTTTGTTGCTGAGATGCTTCTACAATCACTTTTGGGCTAACATGGTTGGATTCCTGCCTGCACTTCTTCACTTGCGCCTGTCTCCACATATTTCTCCTATGAAATATGAAAATAAATCATGTTCATTCCTTCCTTTCCTTATAAACAAACCAAAATCACCTAACCATTTACAACATATGAACCTACCTGCACTACAGTGCTGCTGCTTTCCCCTGCCTCTCTCTGAGTTTGAGCCTGTGGTGTAAGTCCAACATTACAGTTAGTGAACTAACATTAGAGGGAAAATGTGCTTTCCATACTCTATACAACACACATAACCAGCGGTGGGTAGTACTCAGTTACATTTGCTAGAGTAAGGGTTTGGATAAATTAGGATTTTAAGAGTAGTTTTAATGCAAAGTTCTTTTTACTTTTACTGGAGTAATATTGTTCTAAAGTAACCTACCTTGCCTACCTGCAACACAGCAGTGCTGCTGCTTTTTTGTTCCGCTGTGTTAGGGACCAAGCAGTCGGCAAGGAGGAGAACAGGAGTTGGTTTTAAAAAAAGGATTTTATTTACTACCAAAAATGTATACATAAACCAAAACTAATTATCCAGGTTTATAAAAGAAGTCAACAAACCAGAACTACACTGAAACTATTAGCAACATAACAAGACACCAACTAAACAAAAACTGACTCTTCCATAATGACACAGAAGGGAACATATATAGTGGCTTGGCCAAACCAAATAACACACAAGGGGAAACCAAAATGGACAACAAGTACAACTAATACAAAAGGAAACCAACTAAACCCCAAATCCCCCCTTCTAACATAACAGCACATGGTATGGCTTAATGGGCATGCCACAGGATTTAGCAGTCCTCCACCCTTGGCCACACCTTTTGCCTCACCAGGAAAGGTAACTCCTCCACCAGCATGGTAACTCAAAACAAGGAAATAAAGATTAATATAAACAGAAAAAATGAACTATAACCTTACAATGAAGAAACATGTGCACTCTATTTAAACAGTGCAAGATTATAAACAAACAAATATATATCAAACTAAACCTTAATGTTTAATTGAATTGTTTGGGGTGTGGCTGACTGCAAATAAAATTAGCCTGTGTGCTTAAAGTAATGAGGGCCTAGTGTGTAGGATATTACCCTCTTCAACTGGCCTGTGTGGCTGGGGCCATCACACGCTGCAAAACTGGATTACAAACTGAGCTGCCGGCTCCTCTTCATTTCTGCGCCGCGTCCTGGCTGTCTGTCTGTGAAGGCTGATTTATGGTCCTGCGTTAAATTGACGCAGAACCTACGCCGTAGTTATAGGTTACAGCGTAGGGTACGCGGCGACGCACACTGTGCGGTACGCGTCGCCGCGTACCCTACGCCGTAGGTACTGCGTCGATTTAACGCGGATCCATAAATCAGCCTTGAGCAGCAGTGAGGGGAGGGGAGGAGGGAGGCGGAGCGGGGCTGCCGTGCCGTCAGTACCTTCGCACAGAGTGTCTTGCTGAGCCTACCGTTAGTTTTTAAACTATAAAAAGTGGGGGGGACAAAAACATGATTATGAAAACTGGGGGGGGACATGTCCCCCCTGTCCCCAGTGGAAATTGCGCCCATGTAATAAATAAATGTATAATTATGAATAATTAGGGGTGTAGGTGTGTGATTGGCCAGCCAGTGGCTAGCACCTTTATGTTTGGAACTACTGAGGGCTGCATGAACCACGTGGCCGCATGTCAGCAACTCTGTTTAAATGGTGCTGCTACAACCCATGTCTGCAATTCTGCAGTTTCTGCTGCTCCAAAGAGTTTGTCATCGTCTTTCAATTCACTGCCGTCATATTCAAGCTTGCACTTCCCTCTTGTGGTTCTGGTTCCTTCTCCAAGCTCTCGTTGGCATTATTGTTTCCAATCATCGCAGGCAGCTGCTGTCGGTTACAAGCTCTGGTACCTCCCCCTGCGTTGCGGCACAGAGGTGGAGCCTTTAATGACGGAAGAGCCAGATATCTTCCCCTGAACAGGGTTAGGAGGAGTGTGCAGATCAGTTTTGGGCACACATTCACCAGACCACCAGAAACGCTGACCTTGATGAGTGCAAATACAGGCGTTACTCATTAAACTCTAGGGTGCTATCACGTGGAAGACGTGGAACTCAGCAAATTGAAAAAAAGAGTGTCAATCGAGAAATATATCACTTAAAAAAAGAGAGCTTACACATATTTGTTGGTGCAATGAAGGGGAAAGCAATGTAGCGCTCTGATGAAACTGATGTGAACTGGTGGATTTATCACACGCATCAGATAGTTTATTTCCCTCAGTGGTTTATTACTAGTTCCAGTGCTGGTTACGTCAACCTTGTACATTGTTTATTCATTTTTCCCATTTCTGGCACATCAGTTTTTTGTTTTTTTTTATTATTATTATTACGTTTATTGAACAGGGACAAATGTATCAAACATTATTTCATAAAAAATACAAAACAGATGTCATACATACAGGTTTCTAGCCAGAGCTAATGTGCAACCCCTGTCCCTGGTTAGGCCTATACTTAAAATTCGAAAGCAGAGTTAAAACAGTACAAAACCATTAATGTACAAAACAGAATAAAGACAATACAAAGACAAGAAGCAAAAACACAGACCAGATAAGGACAGAAAACTAAAATAATACAGTGGTACAGTATGTTAAAGTCAATGTTCACAAGCTTGTTTCAGTTTCAGCCATTGTTTTACTAGTGTGCTAAAAACCTTGAGCTCTGTCAATATTTTGTTTTCAGGTGGCAGTGTATTCCATAATTTGTTACCTATTACCGAGAAGGTAATACTGTTAGTCATTTTTGGATCCTGAGTTTAATCGATTGTCTGCACACGTGCAGGTGTGTGCATGTGTGTGCAGGTCCAGGCAGGCATGCATGCCCCTGTGAGACCATCAGCATGCACACATGCTATAAGCTTCATATTTTCAGCAGTAGTCGAATGTCATTTTTCCTCTTCCTCTTTCACACACGCACTAACTGCCATGCAGAAAATTAAGAGCCAATTTAAGAGGATGGCGACTTGCACTGTAACTCCTCCAGCGTCTGGTTATCTTTGGAGTGCTGAGTGTTTACTATACAGCAGCTGCCTACTCACAGCACTGCATAATGAGATTTGTGGAAAGTGTACAATATGCTCTACAGGAGTCCTTCCAGGACGGTTACTTCTCAAATCTCTGGCGTTTGCTTATAAGGGACATATTGTGGAGGGGAAGATAAGTCTCTTCTGTGCTCGCGCGAGCGCACACATTTCAGCGTCTGAAACCACAACCGACTGAAAGACACTGACACAAACACAACTCCGTCTCTTTGTTTGGATCCTATAAAACTGGAAATATGGAAAGTAAGGAGCCATTCAACTCAACTTCAAGTCATGCTGAATTGGTCACACTTGGGAAGTGGTTAAGATAAAGCTCTTTAGTTTGTTTGTTTGTCTTCCCAGCCCGGACATCTTTTTCATCGCTTTTCAGTCAAAAGTTTGAACAGATGATTAACGTTGCAATGGTTGCTCAGCCTTTCCTTCTCTGGTGAATTTACCCCAAAATAGAGGTCAGTGCTCAGCCCCCCAGCTGAGCTACGCTCAGGAGGGGGGCAGTTATTTAAGAGTAAAGGTGCCAGTTTGCTGTATGTGCTAGTGTTGCTGGTTTTAAGCCAGAGATCCTCCTGTCATCATCCAGCGGTGACGTGCTGCAGTTGTCATCGGGACTCTTCACGGTCAATCTTAAATGAGTCATACTTCCCAGGAGTCTGAGAACCCGCTGCACTTGCGTGAAAGCTGATTAGAGCTTGTGTATACGAAGACAAAAGGAGCTGAGATACTGCTCCGTGGTATGGTTTGACCCCTGAAGCCTGATTCCTCTGAATGTGGACTGTCTCCACTCGTGGAGCGGGTGGAGCTGCAGCCACGGGACGATGGCCGTGCAGGCAACATATGCAACATACGTAGATGCAACGTGTAGGGATGCCCCGATACCATTTTTTCCACACCGAGTATTTTAATTTGTGTACTTGCCGATACAGAGTACGGATACGATACTTCTACCACAAAAATAACTAGGCTAAAAATGCAATGAAAAATGCAATGAATTGGAAGACAGGTTTTATTTGCAACAGATACATTCAATAAAAATAAATTAAATGAGTAGAATAACTATTTTAAACAAAAAATAATCTTTCTGTGTAAATAAAAAGTCTCCACACTGGCACTGTCTTCACATTTAAGAAAATATCAAACATATAACATATCAATGAAACATCATATCACGGCTCGAATGCGTCGAGAAGACGGTGACTGACAGTGGCTGCTCATCCAGCGCTTTGTAACGGGTTAGAGCCTCCGGTATTTTAACTTGTCTCTTTCCATTGTCTCTCTTCTGCAGAACCTGAGCTAATGTTGCTGTTGTGTTCTTACAGTAGCATTAGCAAACTCTGTATACTCAGCTTTATGATGCGTCTTGAGATGTTTTATCAAGTTGCTGGTATTAAACAACGTATTCTCCTTTCCTCCTCTTGACACCTTAGCAGCAGTAGCTTCAATCTGCCTTGCTTCTGTCGTCTCTTATTTTGAAATATGTCCACACTGCTGACGTCCCGCTCAGGGCTCCAGACTAACTTTTTTCACTAGGAGCACAGTAGCCCCTAACTGAAAATTTTTAGGGGCACAATCAGAAATTTTAGGAGCGCACATCGTTTATCGACACGCTAACCAAATGTTTACATTTCTACTACATTTCAGTGTATTAGTAATACGTATTTCATAATAGATTAATGAATTACCACAATGTGCTGTTTCAAATGCAGTGTTACATTTTATTGTGCATTTTTAAAGATGCCGCAACATAAAGTAAACTGACAGCACCATTGCTGTCATTATATATAAAAAAAACATACATTCACATGATAAAAAAAGTGCTTGGTAACAAAGTGCTTAGTAACCTTTCAGCCATGAATGTAACTGTTAAACACAGTACTTAACAAATGTACAAATATTGGGGGTACTGGCCAATAACATTTCCCTACTTGTGTCTTTACTAAAACCCTGAACCTACACCAGTCGACCAAATTCACTGTCTTCACTCAAATAACTAAGGATCTTACCAAGAAATATTCTTATGTCTAACCTAAAAATGCCATTACACCTGACAACACACATCACTTAAAAGGTTAGGTGTTTTTCCCACGTGTTAAAATTTAACTTTCATTTGTGTCAAGCAAATTTTAAGCAGTGTTCAAAATAAAATTATGAGACCTGCTGTATTGGAGCACATTTTCTTTTAGTTAAAACTGTAGCGGGGACAGATGTTTAGAGAAACCTATGTATGTACCGGGTGAAGGCTGATTTATGGTTCCGCGTTACAACAACGCAGAGCTCTGCGTCGATTTAAGGCGGAACCATAAATCAGGCTTTAGAGGGGGGACATATCGGAGAACAACCAGAAGAATATAGAGTGGATTAAAAATAAAAGTTAAGCACTGAGCTACATGTGTCTCCCGTCTGGGCCATTGCAGACGCATGGCCTGAGCATGATGTTACTAAAACCAAACATACCCGCCGCCTCTTTCTTCTAACTTTATGTGCGCGCCGCGGCGGCAGCGAGTTGTGTCGCATTAAATGTCGTCCGGGCGTAATACCTGCTTTGAGCTGGTGAAATTAAACGAAAAAAAATAAATAAATAAATAAATAGATCCCCCAACTCATTCCCTTTCACACTCATTGGCCTGCAAACATGGGGATTCATTGAGGCACTCCTTCCACATTTAACGTGTTAAAAAAAAAAAAAAAAAACTGGCAAATTTACTGGTCGCACGTGTGCGAGTGGACATGAAATTCAGTCGCACATACTCAAATTTTGGTCGCAAAATGCGAGCATTTGGTCGCAGTCTGGAGCCCTGCCGCTGCATTAATTGTTGCTATCTTGTCTGAAACGGCGCTGCTAGTTTCACTCATGTATCACTCTCTTCTCATCACCACGCTGACTGCAGCTCAACATCTCCCCCTAGAGTCACTAATCAGTAACTACAACAACAATGAAGTGGTATCGGTGTGTGGTAGCGGAGAATACTAGTATCGGGATCGGGGCATACCTAGCGACATGTATTCGTGCTAGACGCGAGCGCAGACCAGCTAAGGGATTCATCGAATGAGGAAAAAATATCCTCGGCTGTTATAAAAGTACACGAAAAAACCTGGGTTGGGTCAGCGCGGAGGGCCGTAGAATAATGCGGTTCCTTATTGTGCAGCAGAATACCACAATTGCGACATCCCGTTCAATAAAATACCTCTTAAATAATCAGGGAAGGGGAGACGGCTAGGTGGTGCTGTATTAGGAACACCTGCAAACACGAACAAAAAATAATAATACAATTTATTTATAATGCATTTTACATTACTGAGAATCTCAAAGTTTGATATTTAAACAAGACTAATAAAATCAAGATAAGAGATAAAAGGGAGCAAACAGCAACTAGGAAAAAAAAACAACAGCATTGTTTAGTGATAAAATGCTTTGCTAAAAAGAGGTTTTTAGCCCTTAGGTTGTCAGGAAGGGCATTCCAAAGACACTAAAGGCCCTGTCACCCATGGTGCAAAAAAGAAGGCAGTTTTTTATTTTCGTAGGTTAAGGGAGGTGGGTTGAATATAGAAGTTTGTTTACCACAACATTCACATGCGTCTCCATCAGCTCTTCATCCACAAAATCTACTCTGCTGCCTCGTGCCGCTCAAGGAGTTCAGCTGTTGATGAAAAGAGATGCAGCCCCCGCGGCTCCGCACCCCCCCCCCTGCACGCTGCGCAGCGCGCACATCCAAGCTGGGACCGTCACCATGAACAAAGTTAATTCTGCCGCGAGACAGACTTTCTTTAGGTGCATCAAAGATGTTTGCATGTGAGCTAAGTTCATTATCTGGCTCGGAGGGAGTGTTTAGCCTTGTTTTGGCATAAAAGTTCCGGATGTGATTAGCGTTTAAGAGGATTATGTGTGTACTGTACCGGATTGGTGTTTCAGTCAAAGACGAGCGCTGGTGTCGTGCCGCCCGCTGTGCAGTCTCCAGTCCGACGGGGACGCACCGTCTCGCGGTCAAAAGTGTCGCAGCGGTTCGTCTCATCATCACAGAGCAAGACCTTCGTGTGCATGTCTAAGTGTAACAGCAGCAGTGATTGATCCGGCAGCAGCCACGGATGGACCGCTGCCATTAAGCATGTTGGACACTCGGCTGCTTTTTGTTAGCAGTAATGAAGCAGCTTTTGGCATTTGTGCTTGGATTTATTCAAGCTTTCCGGCTGTTATTGTTCTGCCCCTCTGCATCCCACTATTTATGCTTATAGCTTCTGCTCGTGCTTTCGCTTGTCATGACGGATTCACTTTACGCTCGGTCTTCTGTTGCATCTCAGAGCTTTTTATGAACTCTCTGCACTCGTCTACTTTGGTCACAATAAGTCGTCTTCACATTCTGCTTCATCAGCTTTATTAGGTCCTTTTACTGCTTTATTCATTTGAAAGATTGCAATTGAAAGACATTATGACATCAGCTGTCAAAACACTGTAAAAAGTGGGTGTTGGAAACGCATTTTGTGCCGGTTCTGTTTTGGTCTAAATGTTTCAAATGTGATTCATGCCTGTAGCGTTTGGGTTGAAGCTGCACTGCTGCTACTTTCCCTGCTCATCTGGAGTAGCAGCTGACGGTAGGATGCTTCCCATCTGAGCGGTTTAGAGCGGCGCCAGATTTGCCACTCAGACTCTGAAGGACCACTGGCAGCGTCTCTTCCACCGGCAGAACAGGGACTGTGTGTTTGTGCTTCTCAAGTGCGGCGGAGAGGACGGAGGTTGCACTTACCGCCGTGTTTTCAAAATCTTGCTCACTCTTACTGGTTTTTCAAACATCTCCTTTCATGTGGAAAAAGCAAAAATCCAGCTCCACTTGAAATCTGAGGGAATTTCTAGTAGGGCTGGGGATCGATTCAAATGTCAAGAATCGATTCGATTCCGATTCTTAAGATTCAGACTCGATTATCAAGATTCGATTCCCATATTGATTTGGGTTAGTGTTATTAAAACAGTTTTTTGAGCTGTTGCATGAATTATATGACTGTAGTTATGCAACATATTACTACTAGTATTATATTGAGATTAAACAGCAAGTATTGCAGCTAATGATGCTGTAAGGACCAATCAGCTTCCAGAATGCTGATAGAACTGCTTTCAGAAACATCGTGGGTCAGAATTACCAAACAGATCCAGGGAGGAAACAGAGACGGATGAAATCAGTTTTATTTTTTCCCACATTCCGTTTTTATTTGTTCCATTTTCGGTCTATTTTGGTTATTAATTTTTGAGCATTTGTTTTTTTTATCATTTTTTGCAAATGTAACCCCAAGACAGTATATAAAGTAATTAAATATAGACAATTTATGCATTATATTTATTATATATTTATTATAACCTAACACTTTAATGTTTTCATACCTTTAAACATATTTAAAGGCAAAAACATCTTTAGACATATGAATCGATTTTTAGGAATTAATATGAGAATCGATTTAGAATTGGGAAATCGATTTTTTCAACACAGGCCTAATTTCTAGGTTTAGATTGGACTCAAATTCATGGAATCATGATTTGATAACGGAGTATTCAGGTCCAGTATTTGTGAAGAAAGCAGAGTAAAGTGATTTGTGAGGTTTCTACATGCACAAGCTGTGTATCAGCTGCAGAGCTGCAACTAATGACTATTTTATTCTCAATTAACCTGGTGAATATTTAAGCAATTATTTGACTAATTGGAATATAAATTGTGGGTAACATAAACCATTTTGTTTCATTATTAGGTTTTAAACACACACTGAGAGCGATACTACTGGAAATGAGAGGGGACATGAAGCCAGTTGGTGCGAGAGGAGAGGATGCTGCAGGTGGGGTTAGATGGAGGCGGGTGATTGGCTGTGGCAACCCCTGAAGGGAACGCTTGAGAGGACCAGAAATCAGGGAAATAAATCTCAGCGCACATGAACGAGTGTTCACAGCGCTCCGGGCAATTCTGACGTACGACCATGGACCAGATCCTCACACACGTATTTACAGTCGAAGGTCACACTTTTGCAACGTGAACTTCTCACCGCCGTTACTCCTAAATGGTTGCGCGCAAATCAAAAATTGAAGTGGTTTCTGAAAGTAACCAACGAGCGCTTTCTGATGGTGCACGGTATAAAACGTAGACATGAGACGGGCCGAAGGAAACTGGAGCTTCGTTTATCAAGTTTGGGAGGGAGGTTTATCCAAGATGTTTGAGCCTTCATTTAAAAGTTAAGCATATGTTTTGCAGCTTTGCAACCTCTGCCCTGATGTTGGCATTAAAAGTCAAAACTTTGTTCTCATTTATACGGAAGAGTATTAGGGCCATGCAGGAGAAAAAATATTTGAGAGGGGAAGATTTTTTTTTTATTGTGCACTTAAAAAAAAGTCAATGTCGAGAAAAAAGTTGAAATGTTGAGATTAATGTTGAAATACAAAGTCAATAATAAAGTCGAAATTTTGCTTTTTTTTTCTCAACATTTCAACTTTATTCACGACATTGACTTTTTTCTCAACATTTCGACTTTTCTCGACATTTCGACTAATTTCTCGAAGTGCATAATGAAAGCTGTTGGTGTGTGAGTGTGGAGATGAAACGTTTGATGGATGTTGTTTTTCTTGGTGACGTGCTGCAGTGTGTCCGGGCTTTACGTCATCCAGGTTAAGGCCTTGGTGCATATCAAATGAGACGTGTCCAGCTTCTTCTTAAGCACAGCGTTGCAGGATTAAAATGGTTCCCAAACGCTCGCCATCTCTGCAGACTGTTCCCAAACTGCTCCGTATTCATTCAGTTCCCACCTCTGGAAGCTGATTAACAATAACCAGCATCCAGTGGTTCTTCAACACTGAGAATTAAACGAGTTGAGAGACCTGCAAAGGACATGTGTGTTTCAAATCAGTTATAAAAGGTTCAAAAAGGAGCCAGTTGGGTCCTAATTTCACGGGTTTAACCATTTTATTTAGTAATATATTATATATATTTATGGTAAACATCATGAGAGTATATTATGTTCAAAGAGTAAAACCGATGTTGTTTGACCGAGCATGATAATTGCAAAATAAACTTGTCATTTATGTGCAAGAAGAAAAGGAAGATGGTCCCAGTTCAAGTTTGATCCAGAATATCTTTACAAAGCAAACACCCACAGAGTTAATTAAATCATCTCGTAGAAGATTGCAAAGCAGAGCAAACCTTCGTCTGATGATGAAGGCGGGATGATCAAGGCTGTTGTCTGATGCCTTTTGCTGCTGAAATAAATAAATAATGGAATGAATTAAAAACGGCATCCTGTATCCTGGAAACTTTAACGCCGGTTTTCAACAAACGCTGGCCAAAAGACTTGATAATCCATCACAATACAACATGCTGGATGGTAAAATAAGGATAGGAAAATGGTGTTTGATCCAAGTTGTTGGCCTTGACGACGAGCCGTTAGCTGGCGTTCTCGGTCTCGGCAAAAACAGTTCAGCTGTTTGAACAGAGGACAGTTGGGATATTTGCCCGGAACATGAATGGATTAGGCCCCGTTTACACGTAGCAAAAACTGTGGCGTTTTCATGCGTTTTGGCTGTTCGTTTACACGAAAACGAAGCTCAAAGTCACCAAAAACGATTATTTCTGAAAACTCCGACCAAAGTGGAGATTTTCAAAAACTCCGTCTTCACGTTTGCTTGTAATCGGAGTAAAAATTAACATTTACGCTTCAAGACGTCACATTATGCAACAGAAACGTCACCAGCATCATGAGTGACACCTGTGTTTACAATTAGTTTGGCCACCGTCAATATTTTCTTGTATTTTACCTGTTTTATATTCTAAAGTCACACTTAAAAGTAACTCCACTTCTCCGTCACTCCAAACGAAAGACTCTCGTTCATCTTGGAAGTAATTGGCAGTCAAGGCTGATTTATGGTTCCAATTTACACCAACGCAGAGCCTACGCCGTAGGCTACGCCGTAGGCTACGCCGTCGATTTAACGCGGAACAATAATTCAGGCTTCGCACGTGTCATTTGTTGATGTTTTTTTCCAGGATTCTGATTTGCTAGCATGACTTTACGCTTCTCGTTACACTGCCCCCTGCAGGTTTGGCTGCTCATAGCACCCTAACAGCGTATTTATGCAGGTTCGTGTAAATGAAGAGATTTTGAAAACGATCTTGTGTAAACAATGGAATTTTTCAAAACGTAGAGGGGGAAATATCAGTTTTTGTAAATACCCGGCTATGTGGAAACGTGGCCTTAGTTTCCTCCACAGAGGGAGCCCGGCCCCCTGCGGCGTTCAGGATACCGGTGTGAGCCGCCACATACGGGCCAAGGGTGCCGACGTGGCGGCAGCCGCACTCGTCTGCCGAGCAGGCATGGAAGCTCAGCAGAGGAATTGAAAGCTCACGGAGGCACCAGTGCCGTCGTTCCACCCAAACGCTGTGTGATTTCTACTATCCGTACGCTTTAAGATGAACTGCACCGCTGCTCTTTACGTGCACCTTTTCTTTGTCACTGCGATGAAAAGGAGGCCGGTGGAAACTGTTACACTCTTTCATTGTCTTACCGCACACACAACCACACACACACAACCACACACACATCAAGGGACTCTGGATCTTTTCTTTGAGTGGAAGGAGCCAACAGACATTTCAGGTGATCCTTTAGTTTCCCTCAGCGTCTTTGACCTCGTCCTCCGCCGTGTGTGAGAGTGTTTTTTATTAACAAACAATATGTATACTGTATTTTTTATTAGTCACCGACGCTGGCGCGCCGCCCGCTATATAGTGCCTTTTCCTCAACCCTCTCATGCACCGGTCGTCTCGTCTCGTCCATCACACGCTGCATCTTTGACATCATTACAACCCCTCCTCTTCCTCCGTCCCCACTCATCCCACTCCGCTTCTCCTTAGTTTCTTGTCCATTCTCATTCTTTAGCTACTCTTTCTTCCCCCCTCCATCCTCCCTCCATAATCACCTTCCTCCCCCTCTTCCCTTGGCCAAGGTCCATGTTATAAATCAGGAGAAAATGAGAGTGTGCCGTTGCCTTGCTGTGATGGAGGGAGACGGAAGCTGATTACTCAAGTACAGTTTGAAGGTGCTTGTGCTTGATTCCTTCCTGTTATGAAGCAGTTTATACTTCTGTACAGATGTTAAACAAGAACGCTGTGAAATACTTTTCCCTCCATTATACTAATCTGACAACCTTGAGAAATGTCTGATGTAAGGAATTTATTTTCAAAACAGTTTGTATCAAATATCTACATCTGTAGTCTGACTCGTCAGATTTCAGTGCAACTGAGGTGTTAACATGCATTTTAAAACTGATTTCAATCAGACTAAAGCAATCATTTTTATGATATATTATGTTATATTTCAGTCAGTGTCACCAAACTTTGGTGAAATATAGCTGTATATCTCAGTATCGTTCATGATTTTTTCATAATTCTTCAGTATAAGGTTGAATTTTGGTGAATTGTTTTAACCATTACACAAGAATTTGCTGTTTACAATCAGTGCAGAGAAGCATTTCTATGGCCCAGTCTTTGTCCATGGCTGTAACTCAGCCATACATTGTTTAATCTGGCCCAAATGCGGTGCATGTTTGCAGTCCAAGTCTAATTTCTCAGCGTGAGAAATGCCATGTGTGACGTGAGAGCGTGTGAACTTTTTGAAATGCGTGACTCTTTGACTCTTTAACACTTTGAGAACCCTGTTATTTAATTCGCAGCTATGTCACCTGCTTTTTTGTTTGAACCATCAGCCATTTTCTTGTTCTTTTCTTCTCGTTCTGACTGGATAGGTGGAGTCGCGTGATTAAACACACAAACCGTCTTAAAGGGGAAACTAAATAGCCTATCAGCACACGCAGTCAAAACAATCGATAAGATGTTTATTTTCTTTTTTTTTTTTCATCAAAACACAGAAATTACCAACATGGGCAACTTGACATCAGTCATCGCAGTGAATGTATGCATCAAATTTTTTGGTTTATCCCAGGCCTACACCAAATCAAAGAAACCGGTTTAAGATGGTGTAATTCCATATGAAGAGACTCACGTGTGCAAATGTTTGGTCATTTTCTCCAGAACCTTAGATGGTTGTTATCTTCTAATATGCTTATGATGATAAGTAGGGATGGAAATCGAGGACCGGTTCTTGTTCAGAAGCGGTTCCTAGTGTTTTGCAATATTAGCAAACGATTCCCTTTTCGATTCCAGTGTGAACGAATGACATCATTACGCTCGTTGCGTAAACCCAGCAGTCAATACTAAACATGCTGCCTAAGTGATACAAACGCTCGAAAGTCTGGTTACATTTCAGTGAAAAAGACGACAACTGGGCAACTTGCAATACTCGCCAAGGGAATATTTCTTCTAAGGGAGAAAATAGTACCAACATACAAAAACATTTGCACACACACCATGCAATAACAATGAAAGAATGTCGCGTTTTCGATCCGCTCCGGACTATCGTCAGTAATTCTCAACCTAGCAGCAGCAATGTTAGCATGTCCTTGGCTAATAACACTTCAGGAAATGAATTAAATAACGGACACTGCCTATCATATTAGCGCCATTTGCCTCATTTTTGTCCTTTTTTCCAAATGAGAATCAATCAGGGTATCAATAAAGAACCGAATTGTTAAGCAGAATCCAATATGGAATTGAATTTGTAAAAATCTTATCAATTCCCATCCCTAATGATAAGTTGACATTGATGTAAACAGCACTTTTTCTAGTGATATTGAGCCAGGAATGTGGGGGGCCATGACTGCGAGGGCCCGATCAGGCTCCATTCAGACAGGATGAAGACAAACCTGTCTTTTAAAGCTGCAACTGTCAATATCCTCAAATCTTAACTGAGTAAAAACTGATCATTAAAAAGAAAGCGGGCATCCGCCTCATTTAATCATTTAAAGGTAAAGTGAAGAGGAGTTGATCCCACATTAAAAGCTGTAAACCTCTGCGGCAGCATCAGGTGAAACAGATCTACAGCCGGTGTTCTGCCAATTTCTGCTACCTGCCGAGAAATGCTACTTTGTGCTTCTGCGCATGCGCACAGTCAATTTTCAAAGTTTGATTGCCACGCTAAATGGATAATATGGGATGTTGAGTATTTGATCCTTCAAAATGCACTACCCATGACATGAATTGCATTACACTTTGTGAACATTATACCATAAAGAGAAAAAAAACAACAATTCTATCGCTTTATTTGATATTCATTCAGTCATTCGCCTTTATTTAACCAGGCAGGTCATTAAGAACATTCTTATTTACAATGACGACCTGGCAAGTGACAAGGACCACTTGGGGGTGAAAGGAAGTGGGCTAGGGAGTAAAACACAGTAAAATTGTAGCTCTACAAATAGGGATGGGAATTGATAAGATTTTTTCGATTCCGATTCTCTTATCGATTCTGCTTATCGATTCGATTCTTTATCGATTCTCTTATCGATTCTCATTTGGAAAAAAGGAGAAGAAACAATTTTAGTATCAACTTTGTTTTAATAAAACAAAGTTGATACTAAAATTGTTTCTTTGTTTCAATTTCTTTGTTTCTCTGATCTTTTTTGTTCAAAGATATAAAACTTTTATATCTTTGAACAAAAAAAATATAAGTGAGGTCTTAAGATGCCCCCAGCCTTAGGCTCCTCCATGGTGCCAGGGGGTCCCCACAAAATGATTTGTAATATACAGTAAAATATGTATTTAATATAAAATAATAATAATGAAATAAATATTCTTCTGTAGAAATTAACGAAAAACAACAAATTATTTTGTAGCAATTACAAGAATGTCCAGTAACATGTTCAACAACACAAACTTAGTCACTGCTGGTGACATTCATCTATTCTGGCCTGATACTCTTCCCTGCCTTGATGAAAGGAGAAGCTAGCGGTGACTGCTCTTTAACTTCTCCATAGATGAGCTGACGAGCTGCAGCTGTGTCAGGAGCTCCGCTGCCCGCCGGAGCGCGCAGCTCTTCTAAAGCATGAATTATGGTTCCGCGTTAAATCGACGCAGAGCCTACGGCGTAGGGTTCGCGGCTACAAGCACCGTACGGCGCGCGTCGCCGCGTACCCTACGCCGTAGGCTCTGCGTCGATTTAACGCGGAACCATAAATCAGCCTTACCACATGCAGGCTGACTCCGCACTCCCAGCGCATCAGCCGGCCGAGTCCTAACAGTTTCCCCCCTATGTTGAAATGTCCACATTGCAAGAATTGTCGCCCTGTTGTCATCCTTTTTGGTAAAATGTAACCAAACTTTCCAGCGTTTATGCCGCTTTGTCCCCGTGTTTTCCTGCTGGGCGCGAATGCGCACAGTGTGCTATGTGCTTGGTGACGTCATTCGCGCCCACTGGAATCGATAAGGGAATCGTTTGGGAAAAAGTCAAACGATTCCAAGGAATTGAAACACTGGGAACCGGTTCTCAACAAGAACCGGTTCTCGATTCCCATCCCTATCTACAAAGGTAGAAAACCATTAGGTAGCATTTTTTGGCAAAGCAGCAGAAATTGGCAGAACACCGGGACTTGTCCAGCTGACTCGGCCCCTTTTCAAATGTCACTTTTCCTCGCTGCGCGTTCTCTTCGTGGCGTCCCCAGCCGGCGCCTGACACATGAATTCCTCTTTTATTCCGCCCTCATGGGAGCAAAGTGTGTCTTTTAGTTTTTGTTGTATTTCAGAAGATCTGCCAGCTTCTCTAAAAGTCTGATTCAAAAGATGGAAATGGTTGTTTTGTCCGATGGAGAATTATCTTGCACAAGAGCTCCATTCATCTTTTTTCCCAGTGGACAGCTTGTCAGTTTTGGTTTGCACGCACTCCTTTCTCCCCCCGTTTCATTTTGGGCCCCAGAAAGCTGTGAAAAGTCGCTGTTGATTGGAGAAGGTGTACAGTTATTGTTTACCCGTCACTGACCTTCGCGTGGCTTTCTTTCTCTGCTCGCCTGCAGCAACTTCTGAGGGAGATGCAGCAGATGGCCAGCAGGCCCTTCGCTACCATCAACGTGGCCTTGGAGACAGACGAGGAGCCGCCTGACCTGATAGGAGGAAACGTCAAGGTGAGTCAAACCTTTTCTTAATGAAATCCCAGCCAAACCCCAGAGATGTACCTTTTTGTCTGGGTTGACGAGACCGAAGGAAAGTAAGCTCCATCCATCACTGCCACTCTCGCTCATCCTCTTCCTAGTGAGAGCTTAATCTGCTGGTGAATCGTCTAAAAATAATAAATGTGTGTGTGTGTGACAGAATCCACACACCGCGATGCAGACGTGTGTGGGGCCACAGCAAAAGAAAACTTTAAATTGTTACTTAGTCTTATGTAACTGTCATTTATTTCCCCTCTTCCCCTCTAAGTGCTCTGATGACGCAACGTCCGGCATCTCATTTCCACGGTGAAATCAACAGAATCCTTCCTCTCTGAAGCTGGGGCTCTTGAAAAGTGAAGCTAATATAGTTATAACAGCTGAAGGGGTCGAGTGGCGAGCTCTATCAGGAATCACTTTCAGAATAGAGTCCCGTCTCTGCCTCGCAAAGTAGAGGCAAAAAGAAAAACGGAACTCGCTGCATTTCCTCCTCAGGAAATGAAAGTTTGACTGCAGAATATTTGAGTGTAAGAAGATCAGATGAACATTAAAAAGCAAAAAGAGGAAATACGGAAGTTTCCGAAAAGTTGATTTGGCTTCAGGGTGGAGGATCCGAGTCGTGGACGGCGTGGAAAGACGTGCAGATATTCACCTTAGAAGCTGTTTGTTTTTTTGTTAAGGATCCCCATTAGCTATGCCCTTAAACACAGCTAGTCTTACTGGGGTCCACATTAAAAAACAATACATTTAAAACATACCGTTAAAACAAGACATAAAGAAAGAAAACGAAATGACTCCACAAAGCTACATTAAACTTTACCGTACATGTAAATAATCTTTTTTTTTATAAGTATATTTATTGATTTCAAAGGGTCAGACAATAGTCAATTAAATGACATTACAGAAATATGCACCCTCTTTTAAACACCACCCAGAACATGGAGCACACTCTCCACACAGACAAACCAAAGTAGAAAAGTAACAAAAAATAACCGTAAAGAAAATAAAACAAACTTAAGTAAATAAAGATATAGAGATGAATAAAAAAATAAATGAAACGAGAGGGAGGGAGAAAAAAAAGGGGATAAAACTTTAAGAGCTAAATGGCGAACCCACACAAAAATAAGTAAAAATGAATAAGATAAGTAACAATTCAATAAATAAGAAATAACCAAGACAGAAGGGATATCAATCATGATATCAGGGTTACAGCGTGTAACATATCAGAACCCGGAAATGTATCTTTACATATCAGGCCAAGCTAGACCATAAAGCCGCTCCCAAGAGCTTGGGCACCGTTGTCCCCAATATATTCTTGGAAAGGGTCCCAAATGTGAAAAAACATAAATGGTTTGTCTTTGAGCCAGAAGCTGTAAATCATTATCTTAAAGCAAAAAAAAAAAAAAAACATACATGAAACATTCCAATATACAGTAAAACATCATCTAGGCCATGAAAGTCAAATCAAAAATACACCTCACCCTGTCCAGTATGTATATGTGTCTGTATACAGGACTGTCTCAGAAAATTAGAATATTGTGATAAAGTTCTTTATTTTCTGTAATGCAAAACTGTCATACATTCTGGATTCATTAAAAATCAACTGAAATATTGCAAGCCTTTTATTATTTTAATATTGCTGATCATGGCTTACAGCTTAAGAAAACTCAAATATCCTCAATATATCCTCTCAAAAAATTAGAATATTCTGGGAATCTTAATCTTAAACTGTAAGTCATGATCAGCAATATTAAAATAATAAAAGGCTTGCAATATTTCAGTTGATTTGTAATGAATCCAGAATGTATGACATTTTTGTTTTTTTAATTGCATTACAGAAAATAAAGAACTTTATCACAATATTTTAATTTTCTGAGACAGTCCTGTATATATCTGTACTAGTGTGTGTGTATGGTGTCCTATACATATGATATTCCAAGGTGTTTCTTAATTAGCTTTTTGAATATTGATTTTTGTGTTAATTTAGTCATATAGTGGTAAAGAATTCCATGATTTCATTGATCTATATTCTACTGTATGCTTAAAAAAATTTGTGTTTGGCTTAGGGAAGTGAAAACCGTTGCCTGTCTAGTGGCGTATGTATATTACTCTAGATTGTGTCTTAACTGATATACTATATAATGTACTAATATAATGGAGTTTTGGATTGTAAAAACTTCCATGTTGAAAACAAGAAGAGTCTGTGGCGTTTAATAAACACCAGACGCTGGAATCGTGGGAGATCCTGGGAGCTGTAACTGAGCGTTGAGCGGGTACGGAGCCGCTCGGGGGCAAACGTGCGACCGGGCTCTCTGTGATGAACGACCTCTGAATCCAAGTGTAGCGCAGACTTATAGGGCTGTTACAGCGCGGCGGCTGCAGGGCCCGGCGCTGACAGGCTCCATGCATCTCCGGGAAGTCGGCTCGCAGGCACAAGGTTACTCCCAGCCAGGGCTGCAGGGAGTCCAGACGAGAAGCCAAGCACATCCCTGCTTGAACAGAAGCTGCCGTCCCGCGCCCGCACTCCCGTGTGATAGATGTCCAGACCTCCCCGCCGCTCATCCCCCCCGCCCCTGTTCTTTCTGTTTCCACCTGTTCTCTCTCAAGTTGGGTGTGTTTTTGAAGCCTTCCTTATGGCGCTTTTCCACTAGTACCTACTCAGCCCGACTCGACTCGGTTTGGCGCTTTCCCAATAGGGGTCTAATGCGCAGAGTAGATACTTTTTCTGTAACTATTCTGCTGAGGTTCTAAGCTGCTGAGTCGGCTGTATCTGACATCATCACACTACAGACCACCGATTGGTCGGGGGGGTTGGAGTCAGACGTCTGAGTCAGGAGGAGGAAATCAGAGAAAGAGACTCTGACGGATTCTTGTTCATTTTATTCAACAGGCAATGGCAGCAAAAGTCTGTTTCATGATCCAACTCTGAGGTGCAGATGTTCATAAACCTGGTGCTGAGGAGAGAATTAGTAGAATAAGTTAGAGTCTTAAGTCTTATTAGAGAATAAGTCTGGCCTCCGGCAGGAGGATCCCCCTTATGATCCAGGTCCTGCTCCAGGTTTCTTCCTCCTAAAGGGGAGTTTTTTCTTGCCACTGTTTGGCTTAAGGTTTTT
This sequence comes from Cololabis saira, assembly GCF_033807715.1. Taxonomy (NCBI): domain Eukaryota; kingdom Metazoa; phylum Chordata; class Actinopteri; order Beloniformes; family Belonidae; genus Cololabis; species Cololabis saira. Next base: position 6,863,006 of record NC_084602.1, read on the forward strand.
CTCCCACTAGGGGAGTTTTTACCTGCCATTGTTTGTTATGTTTATGTAATAATTGCTCGGGGGTCATGTTCTGGGTCTCTGGAAATATCCTAGAGACAACTTCTGTTGTAATAGACGCTATATGAATTGAATTGAATTGAATTAAAAAGGGATCTAGACGGGAGATAAGGAACGACCAGATCTACCAGGAAATCTGTCTCTTCATAGCTGCTCACGGCTCCAGCTGACTTTTCAGCTTGAAGCTTCTCTCACTCTCATTTTTTAACTTGATATCAAACACAAGCCACAGACCCAGCAACACATCAATCATCTCCTCCAGGTTCTACATCTTTAGTGTTGTTGTCTTCTTCGTTTAGATACACAATCAAATACGTCACAGCAGCTTCACTACATCCTCCTACTTCTGCTCCAGCTGGATTGTTATGGAAAGGAAATTTGGCTGAGTTGAGATGAGTAGAGCCGAGTAGGTTCTAGTGGAAAAGCGCCATTTCTGAGACATCGGATCTGGAAGGTCCAGTGTCTCGGTCCCTCTGTCCGTGCAGAAGCAGAGCAGCAGTGAGGGGGGCAGCTCTGGGCGGGGGCGGGGGGAACGCGTCACCACTCCCCCGTTAACGGTGCTGGTTGTGGAGATCCTCCTTTAGAGGAGTCTCTTTGGTTCCTCTGTTGCCGGTGATGTCGTGGGCGTCCAGATACGACTGAAAACAGGTTATTTATATGTCGTTTAACAAAGGACAGCTTTTTCTGGAGGGGTTGCTAATCCGTGCAGCGGGCAGCGCGCTCCAGTCAGATATCACATCCATACATGAGCAAAACCAAACATGACAATGGTGTGACGGCGATTACAGTCGGTGTGTTTGTGTTTGTTCTCCCGTCCTCACCTTGTTTGCTGTTTGAAACCCCCTCCATCGCTTTCCAGCTCCGTTTGGTTTGATCCCTCCTTCTTCTGTTGTCCCACCTCTTATTCTGTTCTGTTCTTTTCCTCATTTTTCATTTGGGATTTTCTGATTATCGTTCATTTCTTTTCTGTTCAGCCTTTTTTCTGTCCACTTTCTACTTATTTCCAGTCTTTAAATCCCATTTCTTTTCTCGTGTTCTCTGCACTCTTGTTCCCCGTTCCCTCGTCTCCCGTCTCACGCCCGTACTCTGATGTTCTCCTGTAATTTACTGGCCCTCTGCTGATCCTATCAGCTGCCCGGGCCTTTTTTTCCCTCCTTTTTTGGCCCTTATCTTCTGCTTGTGTGTGTCCCTCTCTGTGGACGTTGCCATGTGTGCAAGCGCCGTATTGTGTTGCAGAGAGAAAAGACGCAACTCGCTGTTAAATCAAGTCACCTACACCTCCTTCTGCATCTTCCGCTAACTTTTCTTCTCCTGGTTTAAGTCCTCTTTCCTCCTATTCTTCCCGGCTTGCTCCTTTTCCCCCGGTCGGGGCAGAAGCAGCTCAGGAGCAGAGATCCAATTTAGATCTCCGTCCTGGGCTCACTGTGGCTTCACCCTGCCTCCTTCCTGCTCCCGCCGAGCCACTCGGCCTGGTTCTCCTCCTCGCGTCTCTGCTTTGTTCTGTTGTTTGGTTCCAGCGGTGCATTAACGCCCGCTCTTGCAGCATTTAGGATGCTAGACACCGCACACCCAGCTAAAATTCATCAAACATGTTTACAGACCCAGTGGGAAGTCCAGGATGGGCCAGGTGATGAGATGTTTTCGCTCCACTCGTTGCACGGGGGGGCCTGCAGCATCGGCATCACAACAGTATTACTTCTGTGACGCCTTCCGTTGTGCTTTTAGTCATCGATAGCCGGGGACGACAGGAAATCGAGGCGTATGAGCAGAAAGTGGTGGACGGAAACCGTTCGGTTGATCGAACACCATTCAAAAAATGTGTTGTTGAAGGGCTTAAATTTAGTCAATTTAGCTAAGTGTTGTTTTATTTTACTCAAGCCAGTTTACTGAAAAGTAGTGAAAAATGAGGCAAACCCATTTTCCCTCTTTTGCTCTTTACAAGTTTCACAAACAGTTTTTTTTGTATAAATAAAGATGGGTTACTTGTTTTCTGTTTTGCAAAAAATCCGCTGCAGCTCCCTGGAAATTAATAAAGAAGGCCGTGTTTTTGTTTTCGATAGCGTTTCTAGAATATAATACATCAAGTGGAGTTTAGGAGGCTTGGAAGTTTTAAATGCCTGGCTGCATTTTAAACGGTGAACTTCTGCAATACAAAGCTCAGCTCAGCTCAAATGAGTGTGCCAAACCCACTGAACTATTGGCGCTTTTCCACTAGCACCTACTCAGCCCAACTCGCCTCGGTTTGGTTCTTTCCCACTAGGGGTCTAACGTGCCGAGTAGATACTTTTCTGTAACTATTCTGCTGAGGTTATAAGTGGCTGAGTCGGCTGTATCTGACATCATCACACTACAGACCACTGATTGGTCGGGGGGTTGGAGTCAGACGTCTGAGTCAGGAGGAGGAAATCAGAGAAAGAGACTCTGACGGATTCTTGTTCATTTTATTCAACCAGCAATGGCAGCAAAAGTCTGTTTCATGATCCAACTCTGAGGTGCAGATGTTCATAAACCTGGTGCTGAGGAGAGAATTGGTAGAATAAGTTAGTCTTAAGTCTTATTAGAGAATAAGTCTGGCCTCCAGGAGGAGGGTCCCCCCTTATGGTCCAGGTTTCTTTTTTCTTGCCACTGTTTGGCTTAAGGTTTCAACAGGCAATGGCAGCAAAAGTCTGTTTCATGATCCAACTCTGAGGTGCAGATGTTCATAAACCTGGTGCTGAGGGGAGAATTAAAAAGGGATCTAGACGATAAGGTACAACCAGATCTACCAGGAGCTCTGTCTCTTCATAGCTGCTCACGGCTCCAGCTGACTTTTCAGCAGCGCCGAGACAAACTAACAAAAAAATTTAAAAAGCGTCGCCGCTTGAAGCTTCTCTCACTCTCATTTTTTTTTAATATATATTTTTTTATCACAATTTTTCCCCCTTTTTTCATCACCCAGTGCTCCTACCTAACAGTCCTGGGCATTGCTCCCTCTACCAACCCCGGAAGTTCCTGCACTGAGCTCAGGTCTCCTCCTTAACCTGAGGAGTGAGCAGCAGCTTCTTTTCACCAGACAGGGTGGGGCTTCTCCGGCCGGACGTAGCGCGTGGAAGGATCACGTTATTCCGGATCCTCCCCACCCCATCTGGTTCCCCGGTTGGCCAGAGGGGGCATGTGTAGCCCAGGACTGTTGCATGTTTTTGTGAGGGTAGCTCACATTAGCTACCCAAGGGAACACTCAGGACCTTCCTGCTATGAGACGGCTGCAGTTACCAGCTCCGCCACTGTGCCCCCTCTCTCACTCTCATTTTTTAACTTGATATCAAACACAAGCCACAGATCCAGCAGCACATCTATCATCTCCTCCAGGTTCTACATCTTTAGTGTTGTTGTCTTCTTCCTTTAGATACACAATCAAATACGTCACAGTAGCTTCACTCCAACCTCCTACTTCTGCTCCAGGTGCTGAATTGTTATGGAAAAGAAACCAGGCCGAGTTGAGTAGAACTGAGTAGGTACTAGGAATGGGCGATATATTACTGTTCACGATAAACCGTCAAAGAAATTCCCCACGGTAAGAATTTGTCATCTCGCGGTAAAAACGATAAATTCCAGCTGATGATGTTTTTGTGTAAAGCTGATTTATGGTTCTGCGTTAAATCGACTTCGCGTTGAATCGATTTAACGCAGAACCATAAATCAGCCTTAACAAACATGGCGGAAGGCGGATCTGAGAGCGAGGACCTCGATGTTAAACGAGGCTTCAGCTCCGTTATCTGGAACTGGTTGGGATTTAAAAAGAGAGACGAGGAGCAAACATCATCTATTATATGCAGAGTCTGCAAAAAAACAGTGAGTGCAAAGGATGGCTATATATTTTTGTTTTTCATCATGTTGTCTTTTGCACTATTTTGTTACCCAACAGAAGGAAATGGTTGTTACATTTTGATATAATGTTTGACTAGTACGAAAAAAAATTGCAATAGTATCTAATTTGTGGCATGTTCCAACCACAGGTTAATTTGCACATTTTATATATATTAGAAGACGTCATCACTGATAGGATTTTATTGTTAGTGAACTTTTATTTATTTGTCCTGTTTCTTTATTTATCAGGTTGTATTTTTTTCTACTTTATGATTTTATAAGCTAGGAAAACTTGAAGGACAATGGTACTTTTGCTGTTTGCACTGTTATCCCACTGTTTAAGCCATATAGTTTGAATAAATGTTGAATCTGTTCTTGTTTCATTTGAGTCATTCCAGTTTTGCAGTACAGGTGTACTAATTTAATTGGTTTTTATTAATTCAATTTAATTGGTGTAGTTTAGTAGCATTTAGTATCTTTTAGAGCAGTGATTTGGGGGCTCCAAAGACTGAATGTGGTGATAGATTTATAGTTAAAAAGGTGGATTTGAATTGGTATTTTTTTATCGTCATTTTTATCGTTATCGGGATAAATGCCAGAAATGATTGTGATACATTTTTTAGTCCATACCGCCCATCCCTAGTAGGTGCTAGTAGGTGCTAGTGGAAAAGCACCATAACTCGCTGGTGTCTCGGTGGCAGCAGCGGTGTCTGTACCTGGTGGGTACAGCTTCACACCCGGGGTGCTGCGTCAGTGAGGATGAAGGCGAGGCGGCAGGCAGGAAGCGCTCTGTGTCCACATGAGTGGGTGTGTTTGTGTGTGGGCTCAGCAGCCATCGTACGTGCTGGGCTAATTACCCAAGGTAATTTAACAAAACCTTTTTGCAGCTCTGCCTGGCCGGTCTAGATAAGTCTCCAGAGTGCTGCCGGTGGGGGGGAGTCGAGGGGGGGCCTGGACACTAAAATACAAAGACATCTGCTTAGAAACATTAACACGCATCCTCTGAAGAAGACCACAGGAAAACGCAGCGCCTTTGGAAGCAGCCGACAGAACAAAAGCTGCATGCTCCGGGAGTTTAAAGCACGGGTAATTGAATGTCTGAGGTGTCCCTTTTTGATTCCTCCCTCCTTTGATCTCTGCGAAGAACAAAATAGAACACACATGTGTTGAGGTGAAGCGTATGCATGTTTTAAGGCTGCGTCGCTTGAAATGGGCGTTTTAACTTTGCCTGCTAGCTGATGAACCGTCGTGACAAATGGTGAAACAAGCTCTGCTGAAATCAGAATGATCAATTATCACGTGCCCCATCAGCCCGACGGCACGTATCCTCCGATATCACATTTATTTGCAGAACTTGTGCCCCTCCGGAGATGCTGGTGCTACAAAATGAGACAGGAGCGTGTAAACAAGTGAGGAGCTAAGAGCAGCTTTCAGCTGCCGCGCTGGAAATTGGACTTGGCAGAAAAGTCTCGCAACAGCCCCAAGCTTTGAAATTAAAAGCTGACATTCTCTCCCGTCTTCTTCTTTTTTAATTCTTTCACAGCAGATACAGATGTGTTCAGGTTATTATCCTCGCCACTCATTTTTTTTCTATTGTAAAGGCCCAGAATGAGAAATAATTTGCCCGAGGCGAAAGCTTATTTGTGGACGGGAGCAGAGCAAAAGTTACTTGACTGCTTCTAGCGAGGCCAAAGTAATAGTTTCATCTTTTCTTGCACCGAGGCATCGAGGAACAAAAATTAACCAAGTGTGACATTGCCCTCCCTAATGCTGTGTTGGAGCAGTTGTCTGTGTTTTTATTCCCATTTCTCAGCAGTCCATGTCAGCTGAAAATAAATGACAGTTTTGCAGCATGATTTTGAAAATGAGATGAAATGATGCTTGTAGGGACTTTTTTTTTGGTCTTATCTGGTTATTAAATCACTATTCGTTTATCAGATTCTCTCACACTTGACTTGTGTTTTTAAATGTTCTTTTCAGAAAGGCCTTCAGGGCTAGGGGCCTTTTTGACGGGGGTCCACAGTACAAAAAAAGCGATGATAAGAATAGTCGCAGACGAATTTATTGTTGACTATCGTCGGCAAAAAAAATGACCGGAGTGAGGCATCTCTCTCCCTTCCGATCTCTGCGAGAGATCTGTGAGAGTTGTACATGCCCAGTAGAGCGCAGCACCAGCTAAACTATGGCGGTGGCCAATGCAACGCCACTGTGACTGGCAGCAAAGATTATTAAAAGGTGTATTTTTGACTGAAGTGTCCATCTTTAATGTCTTTTAATTCCTAAGTAGCGCATCATTTAAACAACCTCATGCAAAATTTTAAAGCTGAGCGCTATTGATAAGAGCCATTTCATCATTTTGAGAGTCACAATCCGATTAGTCGCCTGATCGTTTCAGTCAGAATAGTCATTAGTTGCGACTCTAATCCAAAAAATACAAGTTTATTTTCAATTTGATTATAAGCAGCATGTCCCAACCGCAGACTGATGCTTACCCTTGCGTAGCCTCCCCCTTCCTATAACTGGAGTCCATAAATGTCCGGGAACCGAGCAGAGCAAACAGAACTTGGGAAGAAGAATCTAATCTGATTGGGTCTGATCAACAGCCCTGAGTCGTTCTTAATTAAAGCCCAAGCACTGACAGTGCGAAGGACCTATTGTATCTGTAGGAATTGTTTTCCTTCTGATGAAATGAGGGCCTTTTTGCCCCCCTAAACGTGCCCCAAAAGTCACCAAATTTTATACCAAGCCAGGCCTGGCGAAAAATTTGATATTTAATGGTTTGCATTAATGGGCGTGGCCTAACGGCTCAACAGCGCCCCCTAGAAAACTTTGTGCCTCAAGCCCCACAATATGGTTTGATGTACATGCACGAAAATCGGTACACACCTGTATCATCTCACAACTTAAAGAAAAGTCTCTTGGTGCCATGGCCGAAACCAAACAGGAAGTCGCCCATTTTGAATTAATCGTGTAATTTTGGCGCAATTTATGCCATTTCTTCGGCCGTTAATACGGCCCGAACCTTAACGTGCACCCAGGTGTGTTATACATCAAAATGTGCATCTCCATCCTGCGACGATGCGCATTACTTTTCTCAGTCAAAAGCGTTACCGTGGCGACGCCAAAAAGTGCGCCCCCTCTTCTTCTGATTGGTCCATATTTGAAAGTTCCTATTTTCTGCCATAACTTTTGAATGGTTTGATATAGAGAGTCGTGGGTGGTGGCATCCGCTAAATGCAGGCCTGAAGAATCTACATGCAAGTCATGCAAGCGCTTCCACTGCAGCCTGAACGTGCACAAGGGTGCGAGGGCCCGTTCATCGCTGCTTGTTGTTGTTTGTTTTTTTTTCCAGCTGGTCTTGAGACCGGCAGATTCAGAGCCCAGGATCTTATTCTGGACAGTCATGTTTTTGTAATCGATGCACTTTCAGCAGTCAGGGAAGTCCTTGCATTTGAAAAAAAACATTATCTGAATGCAGGATATGTTTCCCTTAAACTTATGTATGCCTTTCAGCATTTCCTTAGGCACAAATGTCTCTCAGTACCATCTCTGATTGTTTGTCCGTTTTGAATGAGCTTTGGTTCAGAGAAGACAACAGTGTTTAGCTCAGTGGTGTTTGGGAGTGTTCCTGAGCTCACGCAGGGATTTCCATCCCAGAATCATGCCTGTTTCCGGTGCACTTCCACCTGAGGATCACAGATCCATTTTCCTTCGTGACCATGTGCAATGCACACAGAGATTCCTCCATATTCTGAGAACCTTTTTGATGTTATAACCAGCAGATTATCAGAAATTCAAAATCATTTATCAGTTGTACACTGAGAAACATTCTGAAATCGTTTATAGACAGTTTCTCATTTCCTACGCTGCTTGTTTTACGCCATCATGTCACTAATGTGTTGCCAAATAATTAGATGTTTTTCTCAAGGCGTTTCTTGTTTCTACAATTTCATTTTCCAGTCTACCTTTCCTTCCTGTTTTGCTCATGTCCCAATTTTTTGGAGACGAGGTGCTGCCATCAAATTCAAAAAGAAGATAATGAGATTTGAAAATAATTGCATTTAGTTTTTAATCACATTTTACGCAGATTTGGGGACGTATTATTAATGTGGTCGATGGTATCAGATTTAAACACAAATATTCCTTTTCTGTCAAATTTTACAACCCCCGATTCTAATGAAGTTAGGACGCTATGTAAAATGTAAATTTAAAGAAAGGGATGCAATGATTTGCAAATGTCATTAATTATTCCCAGTAGCACATAAACATGTCAGATGTTTAGAGATTTTACCATTTAATGGAAACTTTTCTGTCACCAACACATCTGTAAAAAGTTGGAATAGGGCAATGTTGACCATCCTCCATACCTGAGCAATTAAAAGCAGAAATGCTTATTCTGACTCGACTATATCAGCAAATATGACTAATTTTCTTCTGCAATGCTGCAGGAGGATAACTGGCCATAAATCTGAAGCAAATACAAGGAGACAGTGTAGCGGGAGTGAAAGTAAATGTTTTTCCTTGATGGAATACATTAAATCTAAGAAGAATCTCTGTTTACTCATTGATAAGGCACTTGTGAGCTTTTCCTTCTCTGAGTCAAAGGTCAGAGAATAAACAATGTCATATACCATGAAGATCGAAGGTCCTGTGAGACGAGCTCAGCTTTATTTTGGCTTTTTTAAAGTAAACTTGACCTGACTAAAGGAAAGAGTTGAAGACTGACAGAACATAAAGCGAAGCCTGGACCGGCCTCAGAGCTGAAGGGGTTTGTTTACCTTAGTCAGGATCATTTCTCAACGTCGGGACGTAGTTACGATAATTTCTTATTAATTTCAGCACATCAGAGCTGAGAAAGCGGCACGTAGCTCTGGCAGCCGAACGTTTGCTGCCCACCAGGAACTCATCTATCTGCATCTGAACTCTTCCCCCCTATCAAATCCAGGGTGGGCTTTAGGGCTGTGTGTGTGTGTGTGTGTGTGTGTGAGCTCCACATCAGCACAGCTGAAAATCGTTTGGAGCTTGAAGACATGCGCGAAAAGATCACTCAAACAAACACAACCTCCTAATAACCTTTCCTAGCCAACTAGTGCGGCTGCACGGATCCATCAAGCGGCAGCGATCTGCACGCGGGGCGGGAAGCCCTTCTTTGACTAAGATCCTTTAACCTCGCTGTCTCTTCCATCAGTGAGAGTGAAGCCATTTCCCGCATTTAAACGAAGATCCCAGCTTTTAGTTTTTCCTCGTAACGGGAAGGTCGTAAAAACGTCTATGAACAGAACGGGGGAAAGAAAAAACATTGCTTTGGCGACTAAATCGGGTGTTGTCTTTGGCTCTCTACAGGTTTTTACAGTGGCCGAGACCCGTCATTGCTGAAAATAAAAGTAACGCTGCAAACAAATAAAATAAACGCTGCAAACAAAAAGAAACGCCGCTGCAAATATAAATAAGCCCCGCTGCAAATAAATAAAAAAAACGACGCAAATAAAAAAGCCACAACGGAAGTGAATTACCGGGGACTATTTTTGCCGATGCACCAGTGTTGCACATTAAAAATTACACGTAGTGACGTTGAACACTAACCTTTTCACTTGTTTTCTCGTCCGTTGTTCTTCTTATCCCTCGCTCTTCTTATTTCTTCCTTTTCACTTGCGTCCTCTTCTTCTTCTCCTCTCACATAAATACACCGGTGCATCAGCAAAAATAGTCCCCGGTAATTCACTTCCGTTGTGGCTTTTTTATTTGTGTCGTTTTTTTAATCTGCAGCAGCCTTTCTTTATATTTGCAGCGGCGTTTGTTTTTATTTGTAGCGTTTATTTTATTTGCAAAGCGTTTATTTTATTTACAGCAGCGTTTCTTTTTATTTGCAGCATTTCTTTAATTTTCAGCAATGGCGGGTCTCGGCCACCTTAGGTTTTGACCAAATGCATACTTCTTTGTTCGGGCTCCTGTTTTCATGCCGAGCAGCACAGTAAATTGTACATAACTCATGTGGGAATGATGTTTTTTGAGAATTCCACTTGACCAGGATGTTGCTTCCGGTTGAAAATGTCACAAACAAGCGAATTTGTCCTCTAGACGCGTCAAAGTTGAACCATTTCCAGGTGTTCTTGCTCTATTTTGTCTTGTTTTGTGGTGCCTTTTTTAGGGGAAAAGGAAAAAAAATCAATTTCCAGAGTTGCTGCACCTTTGCTGACGATAACCATGGGGGGGGGGGGGTCCACATCTCATGAAGGAGCACTTGTGTAACTTATGTTGTGCACCCTTCGTGAAACGACACTCCGAAGACGACTTTCCTGCTGTTTTGTCACCTACATGGCGAGCTGAGATGTTCGCCAGCAGAAAACAGACCTCATCTACGATGCAGACACATTTTCTTTCTTCAGAGAAAGGGTACCAGTCATTTTGTGTGTGTGTGTGTGTAAGCTGCGGTGAACTTAAACACTTGCCCACACATATACAGTAGAAACAATCAGGCCGCCGTGGTTCCTCAGCCACCGGTGGGACGGCCTGCGTGTCCTGCTGGTTTGAAAGCTTTGCCTCAGAGAGTCGGAGCAGAATAAATGTGTAAAATGGGTCAGACTCTGAATATCATTACTGTCCATGCGTATTTTTACTGCGTCTGTTTTTTCCAGTGAGAGAGAGAGAGAGAGATGAGCAATGATAAATTAGTGTCTTCAGAGTATCTGTGTCATGTTGGAAGGTAATGTTATACTGGGATGGCAACTCGGGACATTCAACCCTTTAGGGAATAAAGATCTGCACCTTCTTTTTTAGTTTAGCTTATACCTGAATTTTATGTATTTTATTAGTGTGGTTTAGTTTATTGTTATCTGGTAATTTCTTATTATTTTAACTACTTATTTTTAAATTATTATATTATGTACTTATATTATTATTAACTTATATTAACTTTTTTTTTTTTTTCATAGGTTTATTTTACTTTCGGGTCAAGCTATCATTTTAGTTTTTATTAGTTTTAGTCACGTTCATTCTCCTTTTAGTCGTGTCAAGTTTCAGTCGACTAAAAGTCTGAGCATTTTAGTCTTATTTTAGTCAAAATTGTCCAGGACCATTTTAGTCTAGTTTCAGTCAAAGATTGTATTTAGCCAAACCCATTTTAAAATTCAAACAAGGTTATTATGGGCATGCCAAGTAGTGGCATGACCATATTGCAATCGTCCAGAATGGCCCAAAGGGCAATGTTGCTAGCATTTTGCTAACAAGCTAAAGTCGCAAAAGTCCCACTGCGCACCAGCGGGTGTACAGCATGACCCCGCTCTGATGTGGAAAAAAAAAATCCCCAAAAACTAAAACACGGCCGGAAAAACGAGGAAAAACATGAAAATGAAGGCGATATATTAGTATCTAGAAAAGGTTTCCCTTTTCTTATTCTTATTCCGCACTTTTTTTCGTCCGTTAATGCGGCCCGAACCGGAACGTGCACCCACGCATGGCATACATCGTTGGATGCGTCTCCATCATGCCTCGATGGGCATTACTTTTCTCCGTAATAGGGGTTACCGTGGCAACGCTAGTTGCCAAAAAGCAAAAAAAAAGGCGAAAATTCAGACACTTATTGCTCGGCCGAACTTTATTGTAGAGACATCGTTCAAACTTTCAAACACTCAGCCCGATTGTCCCTAACCGACCGTACAACCTCATTATGCTAATTACTACAGTTTTCGCGATATTGACCTTTCTATTTTTTTTTTTTTTTATGTTTGAATTTGGACGCTTGTTGCTAGGCAACAGGTTATCGTAGAGACATCGTACAAATGTTTCCCGACTCGGCACGCTGTGGACTTCAACATACTCAAATTTCATGAAGCTGGGATTTAAGGAAATTTTATGTCAAAATCCAGGCCACATGGCCCCATTCATTCGGATGGGGTTTTTTACCATGGTGAAAAAAAAACCTATCCGTTAACATAGCCTGAACCGGAACATGCACCCATACATGGCATACATCGTTGGATGCGTCTCCATTGTTCCTCGATGGGCATTACTTTTCTCAGTAAAAAGTGTTACCGTGGCAACGCTAGACGCCAAAAAGCAAAAAAAAAGGCGAAAATTCGGACGCTTATTGCTCGGCCGAACTTTATCGTAGAGACATTGTTGAAACTTTCAAACACTCGGCCCGATTGTCACTAACGGACCCTACAACCTCATTATGCTAATTACTACAGTTTTCGCGATATTGACCTTTAATTTTTTTTTTTATTTCTGTTTGAATTTGGACGCTTGTTGCTAGGCAACAGGTTATTGTAGAGACATCGTACAAATGTCCCCTGACTCGGCACGCTGTGGACTTCAACATACTCAAATTTCATGAAGCTGGGATTTAAGGAAATTTTATGTCAAAATCCAGGCCAAATTCGGATGGGGTTTTGTACCATGGTGAAAAAAAAAACCTATCCGTTAACGTAGCCTGAACCGGAACATGCACCCATGCACGGAATACATCATTAGATGCGTCTCCATGTTGCCTCGATGGGCATTACTATTCTCAGTCAAAAGCGTTACCGTGGCAACGCTAGATGCCAAAAAGCGCGCCCCATTAATAACTATTGGGAGCACAGGAATGAATGAAATACAAGCGTAAAAACACCTCAAACTGACATAGAACCACCCTAAACACAACCACTACAGCCCCAAACCAAAGCAGCGAGAGGGGTCGAATGGGCGGTAGGGCATGCCCATATCAAAATTTCCAGAAATTTTCTAGTCTTATTATTATACTATTGTTATAGACTCAATAATACATTCATTCCAGATACAGAAGACTCTAATTTGAGTTTACTGTAGGGATGTCCCAATACCATTTTTTTCACACCGAGTACGAGTATTTTAATTTGTGTACTCGCCGATACCGAGTACCGATCCGATTCTTCTACCACAAAAATAACTAGGCTAAAAATGCAATGAATTGGAAGACAGGTTTTATTTGCAACAGAAATTCAATTTTAAACAATCCGGCCGGTCGTTCCTCCGCGCTTTAGTCTCGTCGCAGGTACATCAACTGCGCATGTGCGGTGCTTCACCCGAAGCCGTCCGTGTGAAACAACATAAACAATCAAATAGAATTTAAAAAACAGGCTAAATGAAATGATGTTACACACTCTTGTACAGTAGGTGGCGGTATGCACCTTAAAGTTGGTTGCGATCCGCCAATAAAACAGAGAAGAAGAAGAAGAACATAAACAATCCCATTTTTACAGTCCAGTTATAGAGAGTGATATATGAGTGAGACTGGCAGCGCCGTTTCAGGCAAGATAGTGACAATTAATGTAAGCGGGACGTCAGCAGGGTGGACATATTTCAAAATCAGGGACGACGACAGAAGCAAGACAGACTGTGGGCTGTCGGCGCGGCTAACCGGCTAACGCGGCTTTACGGCATACGTCACTTCCCCCTCCTTCCCGATTCGTAGTCCAGACCAAAGCTGGGCGGGGCGTGGAGCGCAGAGCTCAGCAGAAGCTGGTATCATGTCCGAAGCAGCGTAAAAAACAAAGAAAATTAAAGCTGCAAGCAGCGATGAACGGGCCCTCGCACTCACGTCCACCGCCCCCCATAAGCATATCAGAAATGACACCACCCACGACTCTCTATGTCAAACCATTCAAAAGTTATAGCAGAAAAAAGGAACAACCAATCAGAAGAAGGGGCGGGGCTAATTCAGGCCAATGAAGGTCAAGGACTCCATACAGAGTCTGATGACACCACCCACGACTCTCTATGTCAAACCATTCAAAAGTTACGGCAGAAAATCGGGACAACCAATCAGAAGAAGGGGCGGGGCTAATTCAGGCCAATGAAGGTTAAGGACTCAATACCGAGTCCCATGACACCACCCACGACTCTCTATGTCAAACCATTCAAAAGTTATGGCAGAGAAAAGTATTCTAGGGGGCGCTGTTGAGCCGTTAGGCCACGCCCATTAATGCAAACCATGAAATATCAAATGTAACCTATCGCCAGGCCTGGCTTGCATGCAAAATTTGGTGACTTTTGGAGAACTATCAAATATGGACCAATCAGATGAAGGGGACGAGCGCTTTTTCGCGTCTAGCGTTGCCACAGTAACACTTTTGAAAGAGAAAAGTAATGTGCGTCGTCACAGGACAGAGACGAACATTTTGATGTAAAAAAAACACAAAAATTGCTGACAAAAATTTCGGCATTTTGCCAGGCTTGAACTCTCGACCTCTGGCAGCAAAGACCGCAATAATCTGGCTGAGCTAAGTCTCAGCTCTTCCTTTCATTTGACCTACTGGCTTAGGACAGACCAACATAGCGATAAAATGTCTGGAACTTTTTTTTCCCAATTTCTTAAATATTTGTAAGTTATAAATATTAGTAAAACCCTACTATTTTAATTATTACTTTTTCTGTAACCATTCTGCCAAGGTTGTAACCGGGCTGAGCCGGGAATATTTCTGAGGTCACCTACTCGCCACTGATTGGTCGGGGGGCGGGGCCGTCATCACCCTACTCGCCACTGATTGGTCGGGGGGCGGGCCGTCATCACCCTACTCGCCACTGATTGGTCGGGGGCGGGGCCGTCATCACCCTACTCGCCACTGATTGGTCGGGGGGCGGGGCCGTCATCACCCTACTTGCCACTGATTGGTCAGGGGGCGGGGCCGGCAGACGTTTGAATCAGGAAGCGGGAGTCAGCGCGAGAGCGACTGGCGGCTCGCGGCAATTTTATTATAAAAAAAGGACAACCAATCAGAATAAGGGGCGGGGCTAATTCAGGCCAATGAAGGTCAAGGACTCCATAAAGAATCTGATGACACCACCCACAACTTCCTATGTCAAACCATTCAAAAGTTATAGCAGAAAATCGGGACAACCAATCAGAAGAAGGGGCGGGGCTAATTAAGGCCAACGAAGCTTAAGGACTCATTACAGAGTCCCATGACACCACCCACGACTCTCTATGTCAAACCATTCAAAAGTTATGGCAGATAAAAGTCATCTAGGGGGCGCTGTTGAGCCGTTAGGCCACGCCCATTAATGCAAACCATGAAATGTCTGGCTTGCATGCAAAATTTGGTGACTTTTGGAGAACTATCAAATATGGACCAATCACATGAAGGGGGGGCGCGCCTTTTGGCGTCTAGCGTCGCCACGGTAACACTTTTGAAAGAGAAAAGTAATGCGTGGTGTCGCAGGATGTAGACGCACATTTTGATGTATAACACACCTGAGTGCACGTTACGGTTCGGGCTGAATTAACTGCCGAAGGAATGGCATAAATTTCGCCAAAATGACACAATTTATTCAAAATGGCCGACATCCTGTTCGGTTTCGGCCATGGCTCCAAGAGACTTTTCTTTAAGTTGTGCCATGATACAGGTGTGTAGCGATTTTCGTGCATGTACGTCAAACCGTATTGTGGGGCTTGAGGCACAAAGTTTTCCGGGGGGCGCTGTTGAGCCATTTTGCCACGCCCATTAATGCAAACCATGAAATATCAAATTTATCGCCAGGCCTGGCTTGCATGCCAAATTTGGTTCCTTTTGGGGAACTATCAAATATGGACCAATCAGATGAAGGGGGGGTGCGCTTGTTGGCGTCTAGCGTCGCCACGGTAACACTTTTGAAAGAGAAAAGTAATGCGTGTAGTCGCAGGATGGAGACGCACATTTTGATGTATAACACATCTGGGTTCACGATACGGTTCGGGCTGAATTAACTCTCGAAGGAATGGCATATATTGCTCCAAAATTAAGCAATTAATTCAGAATGTTCAAAATGGCCGACTTCCTGTTCGGTTTCGGCCATCGCGCCAAGAGACTTTTCTTTTAGTTGCGACATGATACAGGTGTGTACCGATTTTCGTTCATGTACGTCAAACCGTATTATGGGGCTTGAGGCACAAAGTTTTTTCTGTCGAACCAATCAGATGAAGGGTGGGCGCGCTTTTTGGCGTCTAGCGTCGCCACGGTAATGCTTTTGAAAGAGAAAAGTAATGCGTGTTGTCGCAGGATGGAGACGCACATTTTGATGTATAACACACTTGGGGGCACGTTACGGTTCGGGCTGAATTAACTTTCGAAGGAATGGCATAAATTTCGCCAAAATGACACGACTAATTCAAAATGGCCGACATCCTGTTCGGTTTCGGGCATGACCCCAAGAGACTTTTGTTTAAGTTGTCCCATGATACAGGTGTGTACCGATTTTCGTGCATGTACGTCAAACCGTATCGTGGGGCTTGAGGCACAAAGTTTTCAAGGGGGCGCTGTTGAGCCATTTTACCACGGCCATTAATGCAAACCTTGAAATATCAAATTTTTCGCCAGGCCTGACTAGGGTGCAAAATTTGGTGACTTTTTGGGCATGTTAAGGGGGGCAAAAAGGCCTTCACTTTGTCAGGAAAATAATAATAATAATAATTAAAGCTGCAAGCAGCGATGAACGGGCCCTCGCACTCACGGCCACCGCCCCCATAAGCATATCAGAAATGACACCACCCACGACTTCCTATGTCAAACCATTCAAAAGTTATAGCAGAAAAAAGGAACAACCAATCAGAAGAAGGGGCGGGGCTAAATCAGGCCAATGAAGGTCAATGACTCCATACAGAGTCTGATGACCCCACCCACGACTCTTTATGTCAAACCTTTCAAAAGTTATAGCAGGAAATAGGGACAACCAATCAGAAGAAGGGGCGGGGCTAATTCAGGCCAATGAAGGTCAAGGACTCAATACAGAGTCCCATGACACCACCCACGACTCTTTATGTCAAACCTTTCAAAAGTTATGGCAGAGAAAAGTATTCTAGGGGGCGCTGTTGAGCCGTTAGGCCACGCCCATTAATGCAAACCATGAAACATCAAATTTATCGCCAGGCCTGCCTTGCATGCAAAATTTGGTGACTTTTGGGGAACTATCAAATATGGACCAATCAGATGAAGGGGGTGCACTTTTTGGCGTCGAGTGTTGCCACGGTAACAGTTTTGAATGAGAAAAGTAATGCGCGTCGTCGCAAGATGGAGACGCATATTTTGATGTTAAAAAAAAACACAAAAATTTCTGACAATAAACTTTGCATTGTGCTGGGATCGAACCCGCGATCTCTCAGATGAAAGACGGTGACGTTACCCCTGAGCCAGGAATCCGCTTGGCCGTTTTCTGACTGACTGATTGAGGACAGACCAACATAGCGATAAAATCTCAGTCCCGAATTGTTTTTCCGTAATTTTTAAAATATTTGTAAGATATAAATATTAGTATAACCCCACTATTTGTGCTTTTGTGAATAGCATGTTCACATAACATTGTGAAGGTTCTAACCGGGCTGAGCACGGGTCTATTTCTGACGTCACCATATTACAGGCAGCTGATTGGTCGGGGAGCGGGGCCGTCACCTACTCGCCACTGATTGGTCGGGGGGCGGGGCCGTCACCTACTCGCCACTGATTGGTCGGGGGGCGGGGCCGTCATCACCCTACTCGCCACTGATTGGTCGGGGGGCGGGGCCGTCATCACCCTACTCGCCACTGATTGGTCGGGGGGCGGGGCCGTCATCACCCTACTCGCCACTGATTGGTCGGGGGGCGGGGCCGTCATCACCCTACTCGCCACTGATTGGTCGGGGGGCGGGGCCGGCAGACGTTTGAATCAGGAAGCGGGACTCTCTATGTCAAACCATTCCAAAGTTATAGCAGAAAATCGGGACAACCAATCAGAAGAAGGGGCGGGGCTAATTAAGCCCAACGAAGCTTAAGAACTCATTACAGAGTCCCATGACACCAACCACGACTTCCTATGTCAAACCATTCAAAAGTTATGGCAGATAAAAGTTTTCTAGGGGGCGCTGTTGAGCCGTTAGGCCACGCCCATTAATGCAAACCATGAAATATCAAAGTTATCACCAAGTCTGGCTTGCATGCAAAATTTGGTGACTTTTGGAGAACTATCAAATATGGACCAATCACATGAAGGGGGGGCGCGCCTTTTGGCGTCTAGCGTCGCCACGGTAACACTTTTGAAAGAGAAAAGTAATGCGTGGTGTCGCAGGATGGAGACGCACATTTTGATGTATAACACACCTGGGTGCACATTACGGTTCGGGCTGAATTAACTGCCGAAGGAATGGCATAAATTTCGCCAAAATGACACAATTTATTCAAAATGGCCGACATCCTGTTGGGTTTCGGCCATGGCTCCAAGAGACTTTTCTTTAAGTTGTGCCATGATACAGGTGTGTAGCGATTTTCGTGCATGTACGTCAAACCGTATTGTGGGGCTTGAGGCACAAAGTTTTCCGGGGGGCGCTGTTGAGCCATTTTGCCACGCCCATTAATGCAAACCATGAAATATCAAATTTATCGCCAGGCCTGGCTTGCATGCCAAATTTGGTGCCTTTTGGGGAACTATCAAATATGGACCAATCAGATGAAGGGGGGGTGCGCTTGTTGGCGTCTAGCGTCGCCACGGTAACACTTTTCAAAGAGAAAAGTAATGCGTGTAGTCGCAGGATGTATACGCACATTTTGATGTATAACACACCTGGGTTCACGATACGGTTCGGGCTGAATTAATTCTCGAAGGAATGGCATATATTGCTCCAAAATTACGCGATTAATTCAGAATGTTCAAAATGGCCGACTTCCTGTTCGGTTTCGGCCATGGCGCCAGGAGACTTTTCTTTTAGTTGCGACATGATACAGGAGTGTACCGATTTTCGTTCAGGTACGTCAAACCGTATTATGGGGCTTGAGGCGCAAAGTTTTTTCTGTCTGAAGCAACGAGATGAAGGGTGGGCGCGCTTTTTGGCGTCTAGCGTCGCCACGGTAACGCTTTTGAAAGAGAAAAGTAATGCGTGTGGTCGCAGGATGGAGACGCACATTTTGATGTATAACACACCTGGGGGCACGTTACGGTTCGGGCTGAATTAATTTTCGAAGGAATGGCATAAATTTCGCCAAAATGACACGATTAATTCAAAATGGCCGACTTCCTGTTCGGTTTCGGCCATGTCGCCAAGAGACTTTTGTTTAAGTTGTCCCATGATACAGGTGTGTACCGATTTTCGTGCATGTACGTCAAACCGTATCGTGGGGCTTGAGGCACAAAGTTTTCAAGGGGGCGCTGTTGAGCCATTTTAACACGCCCATTAATGCAAACCATTAAATATCAAATTTTTCGCCAGGCCTGACTTGGGTGCAAAATTTGGTGACTTTTTGGGCATGTTAAGGGGGGCAAAAAGGCCATCACTTTGTCAGAAGAAAAATAATAATAATAATTAAAGCTGCAAGCAGCGATGAACGGGCCCTCGCACTCACGGCCACCGCCCCCCATAAGCATATCAGAAATGACACCACCCACGACTACCTATGTCAAACCATTCAAAAGTTATAGCAGAAAAAAGGGACAACCAATCAGAAGAAGGGGCGGGGCTAATTAAGGCCAACGAAGCTCAAGGACTCCATACAGAATCTGATGACACCACCCACGACTCTCTATGTCAAACCATTCAAAAGTTATAGCAGAAAATCGGGAAAACCAATCAGAAGAAGGGGCGGGGCTAATTAAGGCCAACGAAGCTCAAAGACTCCATACAGAGTCCCATGACACCACCCACAACTTCCTATGTCAAACCATTCAAAAGTTATGGCAGAGAAAAGTATTCTAGGGGGCGCTGTTGAGCCGTTAGGCCACGCCCATTAATGCAAACCATGAAATATCTAATTTATCGCCAAGTCTGTCTTGCATGCCAAATTTGGTGACTTTTGGAGAACTATCAAATATGGACCAATCAGATTTCAAAATGGCCGACTTCCTGTTCGGTTTCGGCCATGGCTCCAAGAGACTTTTCTTTAAGTTGTGCCATGATACAGGTGTGTAGCGATTTTCGTGCATGTACGTCAAACCGTATTGTAGGGCTTGAGGCACAAAGTTTTCCGGGGGGCGCTGTTGAGCCATTTTCCCACGCCCATTAATGCAAACCATGAAATATCAAATTTATCGCCAGGCCTGGCTTGCGTGCCAATTTTGGTGCCTTTTGGGGAACTATCAAATATGGACCAATCAGATGAAGGGGGGGCGTGCTTTTTGGCGTCTAGCGTCGCCACGGTAACACTTTTGAAAGAGAAAAGTAATGCGTGTAGTCGCAGGATGGAGACGCACATTTTGATGTATAACACATCTGGGTTCACGATACGGTTCGGGCCGTATTAATTCTCGAAGGAATGGCATATATTGCTCCAAAATTACGTGATTAATTCAGAATGTTCAAAATGGCCGACTTCCTGTACGGTTTCGGCCATGGCGCCAAGAGACTTTTCTTTTAGTTAAGACATGATACAGGAGTGTACCGATTTTCGTTCATGTACGTCACACCGTATTCTGGGGCTTGAGGCGCAAAGTTTTTTCGGTCTGAACCAACCAGATGAAGGGTGGGCACGCTTTTTGGCGTCTAGCGTCGCCACGGTAACGCTTTTGAAAGAGAAAAGTAATGCGTGTTGTCGCAGGATGAAGACGCACATTTTGATGTATAACACACTTGGGGGCACGTTATGGTTTGGGCCGTATTAACTGCCGAAGGAATGGCATAAATTGCGCCAAAGTGACACGATTAATTCAAAATGGCCGACTTCCTGTTCGGTTTCTCGACATGACGCCCAGAGACTTTTCTTTAAGTTGTCCCATGATACAGGTGTGTACCGATTTTCGTGCATGTACGACAAACCGCATTGTGGGGCTTGAGGCACAAAGTTTTCAAGGGGGCGCTGTTGAGCCATTTTACCACGCCCATTAATGCAAACCCTTAAATATCAAATTTTTCGCCAGGCCTGACTTGCATGCAAAATTTGGTGACTTTTTGGGCACGTTTAGGGGGGCAAAAAGGCCTTCCTTTTGTCAGAACAATAAGAAGAAGAAGAATAATTCCTGCAATTACAATAGGGCCTTCGCACTGCAAGTGCTCGGGCCCTAATAATAATAAAAATTCCTGCAAATACAATAGGGCCTTCGCACTGCAAGTGCTCGGGCCCTAATAATAAAGCTGCAAGCAGCGATGAACGGGCCCTCGCACTCACGTCCACCGCCCCCCATAAGCATATCAGAAATGACACCACCCACGACTCTCTATGTCAAACCATTCAAAAGTTATGGCAGAAAATCGGGACAACCAATCAGAAGAAGGGGCGGGGCTAATTCAGGCCAATGAAGGTCAAGGACTCAATACCGAGTCCCATGACACCACCCACGACCCTTTATGTCAAACCATTCAAAAGTTATGGCAGATAAAAGTATTCTAGGGGGCGCTGTTGAGCCGTTAGGCAACGCCCATTAATGCAAACCATGAAATATCAAATGTATCGCCAGGCCTGGCTTGCATGCAAAATTTGGTGACTTTGGGAGAACTATCAAATATGGACCAATCAGATGAAGGAGACGAGCGCTTTTTCGCGTCTAGCGTCGCCACGGTAACACTTTTGAAAGAGAGAAGTAATGTGCGTCGTCACAGGACAGAGACGAACATTTTGATGTAAAAAAAACACAAAAATTGCTTACAAAAATTTCGGCATATTGCCAGGCTTGAACTCCCAACCTCTGGCACCAAAGACCGCAATAATCTGGCTGAGCTAAGTCTCAGCTATTCCTTTCATTTGACCTACTGGCTTAGGACAGACCAACATAGTGATAAAATGTCTGGAACTTTTTTTTCCAAATTTTTTAAATATTTGTAAGTTATAAATATTAGTAAAACCCTACTATTTTAATTATTACTTTTTCTGTAACCATTCTGCCAAGGTTGTAACCGGGCTGAGCCGGGAATATTTCTGAGGTCACCACATTACAGGGAACTGATTGGTCGGGGGGCGGGGCCGTCATCACCCTACTCGCCACTGATTGGTCGGGGGGCGGGGCCGTCATCACCATACTCGCCACTGATTGGTCGGGGGCGGGGCCGTCATCACCCTACTCGCCACTGATTGGTCGGGGGGCGGGGCCGTCATCACCCTACTCGCCACTGATTGGTCGGGGGGCGGGGCCGTCATCACCCTACTCGCCACTGATTGGTCGGGGGGCGGGCCGTCATCACCCTACTCGCCACTGATTGGTCGGGGGGCGGGGCCAGCAGACGTTTGAATCAGGAAGCGGGACTCTCTATGTCAAACCATTCCAAAGTTATAGCAGAAAATCGGGACAACCAATCAGAAGAAGGGGCGGGGCTAATTAAGGCCAACTAAGCTTAAGGACTCATTACAGAATCCCATGACACCACCCACGACTTCCTATGTCAAACCATTCAAAAGTTATGGCAGATAAAAGTATTCTAGGGGGGGCTGTTGAGCCGTTAGGCCACGCCCATTAATGCAAACCAAGAAATATCAAATTTATCGCCAAGTCTGTCTTGCATGCAAAATTTGGTGACTTTTGGAGAACTATCAAATATGGACCAATCACATGAAGGGGGGGGGCGCGCCTTTTGGCGTCTAGCGTCGCCACGGTAACACTTTTGAAAGAGAAAAGTAATGCGTGGTGTCGCAGGATGTAGACGCACATTTTGATGTATAACACACCTGGGTGCACATTACGGTTCGGGCTGAATTAACTGCCGAAGGAATGGCATAAATTTCGCCAAAATTACACAATTTATTCAAAATGGCCGACATCCTGTTCGGTTTCGGCCATGGCTCCAAGAGACTTTTCTTTAAGTTGTGCCATGATACAGGTGTGTAGCGATTCTCGTGCATGTACGTCAAACCGTATTGTGGGGCTTGAGGCACAAAGTTTTCCGGGGGGCGCTGTTGAGCCATTTTGCCACGCCCATTAATGCAAACCATGAAATATCAAATTTATCTCCAGGCCTGGCTTGCGTGCCAAATTTGGTGCCTTTTGGGGAACTATCAAATATGGACCAATCAGATGAAGGGGGGGTGCGCTTGTTGGTGTCTAGCGTCGCCACGGTAACACTTTTCAAAGAGAAAAGTAATGCGTGTAGTCGCAGGATGGAGACGCACATTTTGATGTATAACACATCTGGGTTCACGATACGGTTCGGGCTGAATTAACCCTCGAAGGAATGGCATATATTGCTCCAAAATTACGCAATTAATTCAGAATGTTCAAAATGGCCGACTTCCTGTTCGGTTTCGGCCATGGCGCCAAGAGACTTTTCTTTTAGTTGCGACATAATACAGGAGTGTACCGATTTTCGTTCATGTACGTCAAACCGTATTATGGGGCTTGAGGCACAAAGTTTTTTCTGTCGAACCAATCAGATGAAGGGTGGGCGCGCTTTTTGGCGTCTAGCGCCCCCACGGTAACGCTTTTGAAAGAGAAAAGTAATGCGTGTTGTCGCAGGATGGAGACGCACATTTTGATGTATAACACACTTGGGGGCATGTTACGGTTCGGGCTGAATTAACTTTCGAAGGAATGGCATAAATTTCGCCAAAATGACACGACTAATTCAAAATGGCCGACTTCCTGTTCGGTTTCGGGCATGACGCCAAGAGACTTTTCTTTCAGTTGCGCCATGATACAGGTGTGTACCGATTTTCGTGCATGTACGTCAAACCGTATCGTGGGGCTTGAGGCACAAAGTTTTCAAGGGGGCGCTGTTGAGCCATTTTGCCACGCCCATTAATGGAAACCATTAAATATCAAATTTTTCGCCAGGCCTGACTAGGGTGCAAAATTTGGTGACTTTTTGGGCATGTTAAGGGGGGCAAAAAGGCCTTCACTTTGTCAGGAAAATAATAATAATAATAATAATTAAAGCTGCAAGCAGCGATGAACGGGCCCTCGCACTCACGGCCACCGCCCCCCATAAGCATATCAGTAAAGACACCACTCACGACTTCCTATGTCAAACCATTCCAAAGTTATTGCAGAAAATCGGGACATCCAATCAGAAGAAGGGGCGGGGCTAATTCAGGCCAATGAAGGTCAAGGACTCCATAAAGAATCTGATGACACAACCCAGGTCTCTCTATGTCAAACCATTCCAATGTTATAGCAGAAAATCGGGACAACCAATCAGAAGAAGGGGCGGGGCTAATTAAGGCCAACGAAGCTTAAGAACTCATTACAGAGTCCCATGACACCACCCACGACTTCCTATGTCAAACCATTCAAAAGTTATGGCAGATAAAAGTATTCTAGGGGGCGCTGTTGAGCCGTTAGGCCACGCCCATTAATGCAAACCATGAAATATCAAATTTATCGCCAAGTCTGGCTTGCATGCAAAATTTGGTGACTTTTGGAGAACTATCAAATATGGACCAATCACATGAAGGGGGGGCGCGCCTTTTGGCGTCTAGCGTCGCCACGGTAACACTTTTGAAAGAGAAAAGTAATGCGCGTCGTCGCAGGATGGAGATGCACATTTTGAGGTATAACACACCTGGGTGCACATTATGGTTCGGGCCGTATTAATTGCCGAAGGAATGGCATAAATTGCGCCAAAATTACACAATTAATTCAAAATGGCTGACTTCCTGTTCGGTTTCGGCCATGGCTCCAAGAGACTTTTCTTTAAGTTTTGCCATGATACAGGTGTGTAGCGATTTTCGTTCATGTACGTCAAACCGTATTGTGGGGCTTGAGGCACAAAGTTTTCCGGGGGGCGCTGTTGAGCTGTTTTGCCACGCCCATTCATGCAAACCATGAAATATCAAATGTATCGCCAGGCCTGGCTTGCATGCAAAATTTGGTGACTTTTGGGGAACTATCAAATATGGACCAATCAGATGAAGGGGGGGGCGCGGTTTTTGGCATCCAGCGTCGCCACGGTAACACTTTTGAAAGAGAAAAGTAATGCGTGTAGTCACAGGATGGAGACGCACATTTTGATGTATAACACTTCTGGGTTCACGATACGGTTCGGGCCGTATTAATTCTCGAAGGAATGGCATATATTGCTCCAAAATTACGCGATTAATTCAGAATGTTCAAAATGGCCGACTTCCTGTTCGGTTTCGGCCATGGCACCAAGAGACTTTTCTTTAAGTTGCGACATGATACAGGTGTGTACCGATTTTCGTTCATGTACGTCAAACCGTATTGTGGGGCTTGAGGCGCAAAGTTTTTTCTATCTGAACTGATCAGATGAAGGGTGGACGCACTTTTTGGCGTCTAGCGTCGCCACGGTAACGCTTTTGAAAGAGAAAAGTAATGCGCGTAGTCGCAGGATGGAGACGCACATTTTGATGTATAACACACCTGGGTGCACGTTACGGTTTGGGCCGTATTAACTGCCGAAGGAAGGCATCAATTTCGCCAAAATGACGCGATTAATTCAAAATGGCTGACTTCCTGTTCGGTTTCTCGACATGACGCCCAGACACTTTTCTTTAAGTTGTGCCATGATACAGGTGTGTACCGATTTTCGTGCATGTACGACAAACCGCATTGTGGGGCTTGAGGCACAAAGTTTTCAAGGGGGCGCTGTTGAGCCATTTTGCCACACCCATTAATGCAAACCATTAAATATCAAATTTTTCGCCAGACCTGGCTTGCATGCAAAATTTGGTGACTTTTTGGGCACGTTTAGGGGGGCAAAAAGGCCTTCCTTTTGTCAGAACAATAAGAAGAAGAAGAAGAAGAATAATTCCTGCAATTACAATAGGGCCTTCGCACTGCAAGTGCTCGGGCCCTAATAATAATAAAAATTCCTGCAAATACAATAGGGCCTTCGCACTGCAAGTGCTCGGGCCCTAATAAAAGTTTTATCGGAGGAGGCGAAAAAAAGAAAGCGGGAGAGTAACAAGCTAAATGCCCAGACAAGAATAAACATTGGCCCGGCGTTCACTCGCTGACAAAACCAGAGCGTATGAGTTTGTAGGGCGCATTATCTGGCTGAAACAGGACAGGGGGGCGGGGGCGACTTCACTAATAAAACCAAGTTGAATTAAGTGATTTTCAACATCGTCATATTATATTGTTTAGCCAAATATAGATACATTACCTCTTCACTATCCATCCTGCAAACGACCGCTGAAAACAGAAAAGTATTTTTGAAAGTCCGTCCGACTTCTTTCATTCACTGTCAAAACAAATGCAGTGACGGGGACAGGATCTTTCCGGCAGTACGCGCTGGTGCTTATGGGAAATGTAGTGTTCTTTCTGGTAAAGCACTACCGCTTTTGTCCAAAGGAGCCGGCAAACTCAACAAAAGCTGAAAGTTACATTGTGCTGCTTTAAGCACTTTGCGTTGCTCGTGTATGCAAAGCGCTATATAAATAAAGTTTGATTTGTGAGCTGTGTGTTTGGAAGGGGCCACATGTGTCGGATCGGCGAGAGGCAGCGTTTCATGTCTCGGCTGGGAATTAAAAATATAAAGCTAAACGGACGCAGGCAGGCAGTTATCTGTATGCAGGCAGGGATGGTGGGTTTTTATATCACATCTTGTGTTGAAGGAAGCCCATGAATATTGGAATAGGCACGCAGCACCAGATCTGGACAGTATTTACAGGGAGAAACTCGTATCCACATGTGGATGAGTTGCTGATAAACAGCAGATAATGGTGTTTGGGAGTCAGGTGTGTCAGACAGCCTATAGCGACAAGAGTGCACTGCTGACACAAATCTCTTCCCCCAGCATTCCTCTTGATATCAGTGGCTCTGCATGCTATATACACACACAGGATTGTCTTGAAATTGTGCACAGTGGGGGATTTCATGCGGGGATGGGGTCCCATTTGTGGCTGCAGATCAGTATGTGCATCTTGGCAGAGAATAAAATTGGTGTTTCTTCTAAGGATGTTGCTGACACAAACAAAAACAGTAATAACAAAGCTGCTGTTATCCATGTTTTGGAAAATTGCCTGTGTTCAACAGTATTTGTCGGGGCTTCTGGTGTGTAATGCTGTTTTCCCCGTCTCTCTCCTTTTGTCAACAGTCTGTCCCAAAACCCATTGCCCTTGAGCCTTGCTTTGGCAACAAAGCCGCTGTGCTCTCCATCTTTGTTCGGTTACCCAGGGGATCCGGAGGCATCCCTCCTCCAGGACAGTCTGGTAAGAAGCAGCTACTTATTTTCCCCTTTTTTTTGTCTTTGAGTCTTCCTCACTTCCTTTAACACCATCTTTGTTTGATCTGACTTACTGCCTCTCATCTCCAGCCTGGTTAAACGGCAGTGTGACAGTTTTGAGGCTTTCGACCTTTCTAGCAAGTTTGACTTCCTTTTTCTTTTATTTTCCTTTATTCGCTATGATTCAGATTCCAGTACACGCATGCACAATGTAGTAACCACAAAATGTCACTGTGATGTGGTGATTTTAATGAACTTTGTAGAGAGCATTTATCCTGGTAACGTGTGAAAATTAATTGAAATTTAGGAGCTCCAAACCTTGAGCTTTTTTCCCCTGTTGTTCTGGCAATTAAACTGTTCAAAACCTATTAATTTACCTTTCAATCATGACAGCCCGTCAGCCGGTTGACTATTTATACTTGTTATTCATCTTGCTAAAAAGAACAAGTCCAACACCGGCAGCAAAACATCCAGCGGGGGAGGCAGGGAGAATCCTGGGAGAGTTTATGGGGTGGGGGTGTTTTATTCATTTATTAATACCTGAAAAGAAAATAGATTATTGCAGTGAAAATAATTAAAAACAGACGAAACGAAAGAAGTAATTGCAATGTCACAAAGATTCATTGTAGAGGGGTGTAGCAGGGTTGTCTGATGGTTACAGAGGGGGGGTGGGCCTGAAGGAACCGGGTTCAAGTCCCCGAGCTGAACCACGGTGGGCCCTTGAGCAAGGCCCTAAACCCCCAACTGCTCCCTGGACGACAAAGAAATAGAATAATTATTTAGTAGCACCTTTCATGGAACCCAAGGACACTTTACAACAAACAGATAAAACAACAATGGATACAATCAGCATATAGTATGGGCGTTTTATTATTTTACCTCTTTTCTTATCATTTGATTTCATTTAATTTGTTATTTAAGCGTACTCTTAAATTAAATACTCATGATTTTTGAAAACTGCGCATGTTATGGATAAGCCCTGAATGCAGGAATTGTGACGTAGAATGGTCAAATTGGTTTAATTCACCGCTCGAATCAGCACAGATTACTTTGTAATACCGTATTTGACCTGGTCTTTGTACGTTTTGACCGTATAGAAACGTAATTCTTGCCATTGTAAGAATGAGATGTACGTGTTGTACTCTACTGCCCTTACTGTTTAACAACTTGTGCTTTTTATTATTTTACCTCTTTTCTTATCATTTTATTTCATTTTATTTGTTATTTACTGTTGAATTGTGTCTTGCCGCTTTTAATGTTGATGTAAAGCTTAGTTTAGTTTAGTTTAGTTTTAGTTTTAGCACATAAAATAAAAATAACATCACATAAATAAGTGCAGTTAAAAGAAACTGTGCAGGGAGGAGCGAGCAAGCCAATAGGTATGAGGAGCCCCACCTAATAACATTTAACAATATAGTTATGAGGATACAAAATCATAAAATAAAAAAAAATACATCATACAAATTGCATGCCGAACATGAATGAAAATAAAAATTACTGTTGGCTTATAAAGACATGATCATGAAAATATGAATATTATGCTGAACAAGTGGCAACACAGAATATGAAGTACAAAAGAAACATTAACAGTGGGAAAAGCAAGAGCTTTCTTGGCTACACTGTTGAATTAAATGTTCTCTTGAGCGACTTTTGAAGATGGATAGGGACCTACAAGCACTTTGAATTACCTTGTGTTGAATTGTGCTGTACAAATAAACTTGCCTTGCCTATAGTAAAAAATGAAGGACAGTGTATTTGGACCTATAGTGAGTAGACGGTCTTAAACAGGTGAGTCTGGAGTCGGGATTTGAAGATGGGAAGAGCGTCAGTATTTCGGGAGTTCCAGAGTTTTGCAACGGAGCGGCTGCAGGCTCTGCTGTCCGTGGTGCTGGAGCGGGCAGAGGGGACAGTGGGGGGGCTGGAGGAGGAGGAGGAGGAGGAGGAGTGAGTGGCCATCTGAAGGAGGTCAGACGGATAAAGTGGGGCGAGGTTATGGATGGCCTTGAAGGTGAGCAGGGGGAGTTTGTAATTAATTCTTTGGCAGACTGGGAGCCAGTGGAGCTGCTGCAGGATGGGGGTGATGTGGAGGAATGATGGGATTCTTGTTACGATCCGGGCAGCAGAGTTATGGACCAGTTGGAGTTTGTAGAGGGACGTCTGGGGAAAGCCAAAGAGGAGTGTATGTTGTTGATATAGGAATGGAATGACAGTGTGCCATCGAGGATGACACCCAGACTCTTAGCCTGAGGGGAGGGGCAGACTGAGGAGCTTTGGATACTGATGATTTCGTGCCAATGAAGAGGAGCTGAATTTTTTCACTGTTTTAATTTCAAGGAATTTCTTAGGTGAACCAGGATTGCATTTCACACAAGCAGGGGGTGAGGGAGGTGTGTGGGAGTATGATGTCTGGTTTACTGGAAATGTAGAGCTGGATGTCATTGGCAAAGCAATGGAAATGGATATAGACTTGAAGATCCACCAAGTGGTGAAAGCAGCACACCAAAACATATCAATGCAAGACAGGCTCAGTAAAAAATATCCATCTTTTATTGTAAACGCTGACGCGTTTCGGCGGGGCCTTCTTCAGAGAAGTTTCATTTGTAACTTTTTCTGCTTTCACCACTTGGTGGATCTTCAAGTTTAGTTCCTTTTAAGTCCAGCACCCACTGTCTACTTTTTTGGCAGCAATCAGAGGAAGCGCAGCTGTCTTCTTCTACCTTGAAAATGGATATAGAATTAGCAAAAAATATTGCAGAGGGGGATGAAGAGAAGGTGTCCCAGAACAGAGCCCTGTGGCACACCGGTAGTGACTGGGGAGGGGTCGGATCTGAAAGATTGAAGCTATTAATACGGCTGTGAAATAAGAATGAAACCAGTGGAGGGGGGTATGGGTGATGCTAATGGATGTATTGAGGAGGATGGAGTGTGAAATGGTGTCAGACGCCACACTGAGGTCAAGGAGGATGAGGATGGAGAGTAGCCCAGAGTCGGCTGTAGTGAGGAGATCGTGATTTTCAGGAGGGTTGTTTCAGTTCTCTGAGGGGAGCAGAAACCAGACTGGAAAGGCTCATAAAGGGAGTTCAGAGTTAGGTGAAAGTGTAAATGGGTGGCAACCCTTTTTTTTCTAGGGTTTCCAGAGATGAAGGGTAGGTTAGCGATGGGCCGAGGTTATTGTGGTTGTTGGTCTGAGCCGGCAATTCCAGTGGTGAGTGAAGAGTGGATGATGGCAGAAATGAATGGGAGCAGGGAGGGGAGGCGGGATTTGACCCCAGTTGTAGGTAAGGGATTGAGCTGACATGTGGAGGGCTTGTATTTCCTGACGGGGTTGGAGATTTCGGTCTAAACAGGGAGTACAAAGCTTGAAAAAGGCTGGGATTGGTTCAGGTGGAGAAAGGCAGTAGATCTAAGTAGATGTTGTTAATTCTGCCATTGAAAAACAGCATTAACGAACTCCAGGAGTCAATTGAGTACATATGGAGGGGTGGGGAGTCATGTGGCTGGAAGATATTGTCTGAGACTATTGAATATTGACAATATTGCAGTGTAAACCGAGTCTTGGTGTTGTCTTCACTGGAGCTCATCAGATGGGAATACCACTTGTATTTAGTTTTAGTAATTGAGTAGAGTGAAATATGGGGTTTGTGCATTTCTGGAGGATGTGTAGTATTGTTCATTATGTTAAGCAACTTATACGACAATCTTTTTTGCACAATCAGCTCCAGAACAGTCCTGTATCAGTGTGCCCAGTTTCTTTGAGTCACCGTCTCCAATTATGCTGCACTGCCAAATGACTGCAAATAAAATTCAATCTCCACCACAAACATGTACAATACAATAAACTTTATTGTACCCTTAGGGAAATCTCTGACTCATGCTGGGCACAGAGACTCTTCCAAATCACAACAGACATCCAAGAAAAAAGATACTCCATTACATTGCGCTCATCCAACAAAGACAACAGTACAAACAATACACTTTCACACAGCACAAGCAGCAACAATTAAAAAGCAATTTGCACAAAAATATTGCACATACCTAATAGAAACTATAGTGACGATTGCACACACATCCATCCAATTCCTTCAGCCGTACACAGTGTTTGATAGAAATAGGAATAAAGCTCTTTTACAGCAGTTTAATTTGCAGTCAGTGATGCTGTAATGCTTCAAGGCTGAGTAAAAGTTCCTACCCTCGGTAGAATACGGGTGACGGCTCAGCCAAAACCTCATGAATGGATTAATGTGTTGTGTTGGGGATTCGACCCCTGAGAAACTGGTGTAAATGTGAATATTGACCACTACAGCGTTCCGGTCAGACATCTGATTGTTCCACACGTTACTGTATTGAAGTTTGACATACAGATGACGGATGGTGACAGATTTGAACAAATGATTGAATGAATGAATGGATGAAAGAGTTTCTGCAATAAACAAAAGAAATTAATTACAAACCAGAAGTATTAGCAGTAGTAAGCCTTAACTAATGCAGCAATACACACACATTCACAGGAATATGGCTCACTAGCTAAATTACCTAGCTCAACGTTAGGCTATTATTCGAACAGCTAATTACACAACAAACACTTAATAACAGTAAATGCACTCAAGAGTAAGTACTAGTGATGCACCGATTGTTCGGTAACCGAAATTGTTCGGCTGAAAATGGCAAAAAAAACACATTCGGTGTTCGGTGGAATAAGTGGGAAAAAAACCAAACAATTAATAACGGCGTTGTAATATAAGGAAATAGACTGGCCGCTCTGTAACTGTTGCGCACCACATAAGTCGTTGGCCAACCAAAAATTAACCACATAAGAATTTTACCTAACATTCACCAGCAGGTGGAACCAAAACAACATAAATCAATCTATTACAGGTGCGTTTAGATGACGAAATCAAACAGATAAAAGAGCGTGGAGTGAAGTGGTGCGGTGCAAACATGTCAGCAGTGTGGAAGTATTTTAGAGTGGCAAAGAATAATACAAGAATGGCTGTTTGCAATGAATGTTCTGCTCAAATATCTAGAGGGGGCACATCTGCAAAGTCTTTCAGCACTACAAGTTTGATTTATCATTTGAAATGATAAAAAACCCTGAGCGCTTTAATGCATTTTTATTGTTTTAAGGCCTATGTTACAATGTTCAGTCAGTTAAGCCTAACATAAGCTCAAAGATGGCCAAAAAATTTATTTTGCTAATTTATTTATTTTAAGTTATTGTTCTCTGCTGGTATAATGTCTGCTGGAATATTTAAGAAATGCTGGGAAATTAAAAAAGGTTCAGTTTTTTATGTTCAACAAATGTTTTCTACCTTGTAATTTTGTAAAAGATTTTTTTCTTTTAAAAGCATGCCTAAATCAAATTTATTTGATTTATGCAATGGTGAAAAAATTGTCAAAATAAATGAAAGTGTTTATTATTATTTTCGGTTTCGGTTTCGGCCACAAATTTTCATTTCGGTGCATCACTAGTAAGTACAACGATAAACGGAACAGTTTTTCCACATAAATCCACATTACAGTACCAGGACTTTCATCGTCAATGACTCGATCTGACTGTACTGTCGGCGCTGCGTAACGTATACAATTTGCGCAACCGGAAGCGGAAACAGTTTGCGCCGTCAAATGACATTTCAAAATAAGAGCGTCTTAAACCTATCGTCTCTGTCCGTGAAGAATTCACAACAGTGTTGGAGATTCCTTCCTCCTCCTCACCTTCATAGCCCTGTGGGCCAGGCTGTCCAGTTTGGTCTAAGTTTCCTTACAAGGCTCCATGCCATCCCGGGCCCAACTCTTCACCATGACGTGATAGAATAAAAATACGATGGTCCGGTCAACAGCACTCATACTGAGCATATTTAGTTTTAACAGCTTTTAAAATAAGATGATTGTCATCTCACCACTAAACAAATGATCTCATTTCATGGTGACATTGAACTGAAGTAAGATTTTTGGACTATAAACCAAGAATAGAAGTATTTGTGTCCGAAGGAAACAGGGGAACCGACAACCCTGAGAAACGCCTGTTCTGATTGTTCTGCGGGCTGAGAATGTGTGACTTCGATTGGTACCTTTTAACTAAGAAGGCATCAACTCTCATCTCCTTCAGTGTTTTAAAATTGAAGCGAAAAGGCTCAAATAAAATCTGTGCATCTGCTTGGGGGTTTCTGAGTAAACGGTAAGATGGGTGATACTGTTGACAGCATCATCAGTTCCTCCTGGGCAGGTGGTGAACTGCAGTGGGTCGAGTGCCAAGTGGATCTCTGCCTTTAGGACACACGACATTTATTTTCGTATACTTCTTAAGTGCCTTAGAGAACAGTGCAGTAACACCACCACTGCCAGTAGATTCCTTTTTGGGTCAACTACAATCCTGCAACAGGGATGAGTTGAGAAGGCTTCCAGTACATTTTACATTCCTTTGAAAAGGTTCGATTTTCAGACATGAAGGGAAAAAAAACCCCAAAACATTCAATTCACCGGCTTTGTCCAGGTCACTTTCAGCAACAAGGCCCTTTTTCTTTGTGCTCGTACTAGTTGCCTTCATAGAGATCGAAAATATCCTGTCTAGCGTCTTTGTGGTGCCTCCTAGCATCAGGTAAGTTCCTGCTGTGCAACCTTAACACTTGCTCTATCATTATTTTTAAAAGCTCTCTTTTTCCAGTTAATACAGTCCCTAATGCTCTTCGGTATGACGTCTGTGATTGTTCCTGTGGCTTCACTCGTTTCCAGTTCGTGAAATAAGTCCCGGTCGTGCACAGATGGGATCCTTTCAGCGTTTCTTTGCTATCTCTGTCCCATATGGTCCCTGTCTTTACTTTGTGCCTTAATCCTTTTCAAAGCATTCCTGTAGGTTGGAATTAGCTGAATAGTATTATGGTCCAAGTTTGATAAGCGGGGCTTTGGTTTTTGCAGTGTATGCGGTTTTGATGTTTTCACAACATTTATGCAACTATCCCTACCCCTAACTATTCACTATCCCGTGTTATCACATGTTACTGGTACTGTTCGAAACCAGCGGATAGTTCCATTTAAACCATTTAGTCCTTTAACCTCCTAAAATAAAGATTGTGCATGCAGTCTGCTGTTTGGTTTGCAGCTGCTGCTGTGTGGAACTTGTACTGCACATGATCAGATTAGACAGCTCTGCATGGGCTGTGCATGCTGCTTCTCTCACCCTGTATTGTCTACACCAGCTGTCGTTAAAACCCCTCCATTCTTCCCTGTTTGGTTCTGTCCACTCGTACAAGAAAGAAATCTACAATCTCAACAAGAGAATTGGGATGATGCAGCCAGGTCTCCATGGCGCTTTTCCACTAGTACCTACTCAGCCCGACTCAACTCGCCTCGGTTTGGTTCTTTCCCACTAGGGGTCTAACGTGCCGAGTAGATACTTTTTCTGTATCTATTCTGCTGAGGTTCTAAGCAGCTGAGTCGGCTGTATCTGACATCATCACACTACAGGCCACCGATTGGTCGGGGAGTTGGAGTCAGACGTCTGAGTCAGGAGGAGGAAATCAGAGAAAGAGACTCTGACGGATTCTTGTTCATTTTATTCAACCAGCAATGGCAGCAAAAGTCTGTTTCATGATCCAACTCTGAGGGTCAGATGTTCATAAACCTGGTGCTGAGGAGAGAATTAAAAAGATCTAGACGGCGATAAGGAACGATCAGATCTACCAGGAGCTCTGTCTCTTCATAGCTGCTCACGGCTCCAGCTGACTTTTCAGCAGCGCTGAGACAAACTAACAAAAAAAAGCATCGCCGCTTGAAGCTTCTTTCACTCTCATATTAACTTGATATCGAACACAAGCCACAGACCCAGCAGCACATAGAGTGCCTTGCGAAAGTATTTGGCCCCCTTGAACTTTGTGACCTTTTGCCGGTCAGGCGTGCAAAATTATTCAGCCCATTCAGTTTTATATCTTTATATAAAACTGAATGGGCTGAATAATTTTGCAAGCCCACTTTTTCAGTTTTTTGAAAAAAAAATTTTTTTTTAAATATCCAATAAATTTCGTTCCACTTCATGATTGTGTCCCACTTGTTGTTGATTCTTCACAAAAATTATAGTTTTATATCTTTATGTTTGAAGCCTGAAATGTGGCAAAAGGTCACAAAGTTCAAGGGGGCCAAATACTTTCGCCAGTCACTGTATATCATCTCCTCCAGGTTCTACATCTTTAGTGTTGTTGTCTTCTTCCTTTAGATCACACAATCAAATACGTCACAGCAGCTTCACTCCAACCTCCTACTTCTGCTCCAGGTGCTGAATTGTAGTGGAAAAGAAACCAGGCCGAGTTGAGTCGAGCTGAGCTGAGTTGGTACTAGTGTAAAAGCACCAATAGACGCCATCAGGCCTGATTGTGTTGACTCACAGCAAACCTCGAGGTTGGCAGGGATCTCTTCGACCTTAGCGTCGGGCAGCGGAGGCTGAGACGCCGTGGCTCCTCCTCAGCCCCTCTACCGTGATCTCCTGCTTCCTGGGGATGCTGTTTCTCGTGCTGGGGAGACGGCAGCCGTTCACGCAGCAGCAGTTGGCGCCGCGGCCCCAGTGCGGAGTTGTTTGACACGTTCACAACAAGTCCCAAACCATCAGCGCTGGAAGGAGTCCTTGTACAAAGGTTGTCATGGCGTTCTGTCTGGTTGACACATTTCTCACTTGCAGCTCAGTCGTCACACGACACACTCCGAGACAATGAAATGAAATCATGTAATGGAGCTAGCAGCAGCAGAATCCGGGTCACCACCAGAACTGTGACATCTTCCTGCAAACACTGGAGATTAAAACGCTGTTCTGCTTGTTCAAACCCACACTCACCACCTTTGTCACATTGACGAGGAGGGGACTGTTTCTACACCTACTCACAGACTCCCAAACTGCTCCATAGTCAGAGGACACACGGTTTTGAGGTACTGGAACCAGACAACATGTCTTCCCCAGCGCTGGAACCTTCTCCTGGCTCAGGGTCACAGAGCTGCTGTAAAACCTGCAGGCCAGAGTCCACTCCCAGCATGGAGGTTAAAACAACAAGAACAGCTAGTTAAAACAAGGATATACGAGAAAGACTAAAAGGAATCAGCTAAAAGCCAGATTAAAAAGCTGAGTCTTGAGCTTTTAAAAGCATCAACAGTCTCTGCGGCCCTGAGTTTCTCCAGCAGGCTGTTCCACAGACGTGGGCCGTAGTAGTGAAGTGATGCCTCACCGTGGGTTATGGTTCTGACTTTGGAAATGATTAAAAGGCCGGAGGACCTCAGGGTCCGCCAGGGTTTATAGGGTAAAAGCAGATCAGACAGATAAGAAGGCCCTAGACTGTTAAGAGATTTAAAAACTAATAAGAGAATCTTAGAATCGATCCTGAAGCGCACGGGGAGCCAACGCAGTGATTCTAGAACTGCTGTAATGTGAGCCCGGCCGGGAGGAGGTCTGTGGAAGTGTGACGACGATGAGTCCAGAGAGGGTGTGACGTCTGAGGCTTGAAAGACATGTCCACGTCGTTGGTTCTGTCCAGACGTCCGTCAGTCCGAAGCCCTTTCTCCTTGGAGCCAGTGACTGCGTTTCCATACAGTCAATAACCCTTTTAAAACCCGAATATTGGCAATAACCCGAATTTGCACGACCATGTAAACACCAATAACCCCTTTGAATAACCCGAATTTGCTCATATTCGGGTTTTTAAAAACCCGAATACGAGCCCTGGGTTACTCCTTTTAAAACCCGAATATTGAGTCATGTAAACGCCTAACGGAATATCCCCATCAAACGGAACAGGAATTTGTTTTCTGAGCATGCTCTGTTCACAAGGAATCTTGGTCTTTTGAGTCCAGGAAGTTCTTATAAACACGGAGAAATGCAAGACCAGGAGGAGACTAATCACTTCATAAATGTAATGAAGGATATGAACATTTCTGCATTTGTAGACGGTAGAAAGTACCGGGATAGCGAGATTTAAAAGAAGGTGAGCGAAAAGTTGCGCGAAGCAGCATTTGTTTTGAATTTGGATACAGGAAGAAGAAGCGGAAATGACGGTCACGTTCTCCGTGCGTCGCTGGTTTGATCCAGATATCCCGAATGATTAATTACCATGTAAACAGGGATAACCCTGTTTGCTCATGCATGGAAACGGAATATTCCGAATGTTTCAGTAACCGGAATATTAGCAATAACCCAAATTTTGACTGCATGTAAACGTAGTCAGTGGTGCCGTCCCTGACCACAGACCCTGCAGGTTGTTCTGCTGGACCTTGCCCTCCAGCTGCTCCTTCTACACCTCCTTGTTCTTTATCAGCCCGACCTGACGCTGCAGCTTCCCGTCTCCCTCCCAGAAGGCCCTTTTCTTCCTGTTCGGCAACTTTTTTCGGGTCGGTGATGTTACAGGGCTTTTTAATAGGGAAGCACTTCACGGTCCTGGTGGGGACGGTGTCTCCACACATGACATCGTGACCCGTCACAAACCCAGTCACGGCATTGATGTCACCTCCATCTGGCTCAGAGAGACATCCCTCTCTGCAGCGCAGGAGCACTGATGCACAGTTACACCAGCTTCCTGTGACCAGGTTGGTGCTGAGTAAGAGATGCTCATTGTAGAACTTTCCAGCAGGTAAAATTATTGTTCCATATATATCTTATTAAGTGATGGATTGAGTTAAGATTGTGTTCTTGAATAATAGGATAATTTTCTTAATTATTGGTCTGTGCAGGTGTGGTAGTGAGTATTCCATGGTAATAAGTATACGTACATTCCCTGTTATAAGTACTACCTCATTTCATATGCAAATTTTTTTTATTTTATATATGTTTATATTACTGTATATATTTAACAAAGCCATGAGGATGATCACTGAATTATCAGTCTTTTTACTTTAAGATTTGTTAAAGTTATTATTACGTCTGATTTCCAAGATCTGTAAGGAAAGAAAGCACGGGTATATAAGAGATGTCATTTTAGTTTATTTTCATTCTACTAGTGCTGCACCGATTGTTCGGTACCCGAAATTGTTAGGCCGAAATTGGCAAAAAAAACACTTTTGGTGTTCGGTGGAATAAGTTGGAAAAAAAACTAACAATTAATAACGGCGTTGTAAATCGTTGGCCAACCAAAAAGTAACCACATAAGAATTTTACCTAATAGACTGGCCGCTCCCGTAACGGTTGCGCACCACAAACATAAATCGTTGGCCAACCAAAAAGTAACCACATAAGACTTTTACCTAACATTCAACAGGAGGTGGAACCAAAACAACATAATGCTGGGAAATTAAAAAACGTTCAGTTTTTTTATGTTCAATAAATATTTTCTACCTTGTAATTTTGTAAAAGATTTTTTTCTTTGAAAAGCATGCCTAAATCAAATTTATTTGATTCATGCAATGGTGAAAATAAATGAAAAACTGCGAAGAACCATGTTCGGTATTGTTCGGTATTCGGCCAAGTGTTTATTATTATTTTCAGTTTCGGTTTCGGCCACAAATTTTCATTTCGGTGCATCACTACATTCTACCGATCCACAGGACTGGTATGCCTTGTTGTTGAGTGACTGTAAATTACAGTTTACAACCCAACTGTCTAACACTCAGGCTGGTGTAGCTGCAGCAGGCAGACTAACCAGTGTGTGAAGGTTTGTGTGTGTGTGGAAAATGAACTTCATAAAGTGACACAAGTTGTATCCGCCGTACTTTTCCTGACAACCCTTCCAGTGGGGAGTTTATTAAGCCATAGTAGGTAGCTTGATAAAAAAACTGGAGAATAACTGGATTATGTTGTTTCTCTGACTCGAGGATGGGCACAGGGGATGTAAACGTCTCTAACATAAAAAAAAAAGTTGACAAACTGATTATTTTGTTGCACTATTGAGTTCTGGAGGCAAACCTTGACTAATATGAAAAACAAACTGA
This sequence comes from Cololabis saira, assembly GCF_033807715.1. Classification (NCBI taxonomy): domain Eukaryota; kingdom Metazoa; phylum Chordata; class Actinopteri; order Beloniformes; family Belonidae; genus Cololabis; species Cololabis saira. The sequence continues at coordinate 6,901,803 of NC_084602.1, forward strand.
AAGAGAGCAGTTCTTCCAGTTTAGACAACTATTTAACTGTTTTTTTAGCCAGCATGAAATAACCAAACTAACTCATAGGAGTCAGGTGTTGCTGCGTCCAGGGATTAATTAGGTATTTCTGAATTGAATTGAATTGTCTTAACCTCATTTCTGCCCTGTTTTTTCTTTGGTTCCTGCTTTCTTCCTGCATCTGCTGGAACAAAGGCTGCAGCCTGATTGCATCCTCCTGCATCATCTCTCTGTGTCTGTGCTGGGACTTACAGCTGTTTAATACACTTCCTTCTGTCTCCTCTTTCCTTTGTTTGGGAGCTCTGTCTTCAAACTATCACTTATAGTATTTTTCTTCATTTGCATGTTCTTTTTGAACACATTCACTGAGAGAAAAATCCTTTACTTTCTTTTCTCCTCTTTTTCTGCCCCTCTTTACTCGTAGATATATCTCTTTTTCCCTTTCTTTCCAGGACAGTCTGATAGGATAAAGGACTGCTACTCCTGTTCTGTCTCCCCTTTTGTCCTCCAATAACTAATACGAGACCTTAACCAGGCTTCATTTCCATCAAGCCTCCACCTCCCACCTCCATGTGGTCTCTCTCAGCCTCCCACGGCTGCAGTCTCCAGACCATCAGCATGCCTAAGGCCTTCATTAATTACCATAAAGTCCTTTTGTCATAACAAAAAGGGTTAGGCTCCCGGTGGAGCGCTCCCTCGGGCAGCGTTTGCTGAGACCATGTAGGCCGTGTTTCACCATTTCCCCGTGCCCTTGGGGGGTCTCTTGTTATAATGCTTGAAACTTGTTTCTCATCCGGCTACGGCAGGTTTTAAATTCTGGAGCTGCCTTCTTGTTGTGAGCTGGGAAACCTCGCAGCACATCTGTTTTCAGTTCGGCGTGTTCCAAAACACACTTGCCCTTCTCACTCTCCAAACAGCCGAAGGGCCGTCTTTGATTTGTATCGCCTCTTCTGGGTCGACGGAGCCACCGCACACCAATTTTTAGATCAAAGAACAAGTAAATTTTGGGATGGGATCCCAGCCCAGATACACCGTGTGTTCTTGATGGGGTTTAAATGCAGTTTCACCACTAAATGGACCTTATTGGGACGTCTCGGCCGAGGGAGTGTTCAATATTAGGGGGTGTTGATGAACGCTGGGACACTGAGCTCATCACACGTGTATGAGGTTGAGGTCTTTGAGGGGTCTGTGATACACCCCATATGATGATAATGTTTATGTTTCACCATTTCAGGTTGGTTTGACATGTTTATTGTGTGGCAGGGATTTTCACAGATCTATGATTATCTTTGATCAATATTAAGAGGACACCCCCCGCTCCCGCTGAATTTCTGACCATTACCGCCCGCAACATGTGTGTTCCACTCCCGCATTCGCAAAACTCTGAGAATTCATGCCCGCACGATAATAGGGATGCATTGATTTTGTGTCTTCTCCCATCCCACAAGAGGAATGTCCTGAACAAATCTATCTGATTTAATGTTAACATGATCATTGTGGAGTTTGATGGATAATTGACAGTTCATAGGCACCTGACTGAAAGTTACATGCAAATCCATCATTGTCATCATCGCGTTTTCACTAAGGACCTTCCATCTACCTGCAGAGGAGCTGGTTTAGTATTTGGTTGGAACAACTGCTGGACAGGATTTTTACTTTATGGCACCTGGATTATACACATCTGGTATTGAGGTTATAGCAACGAGAGTAGCTGTGAGTGGCACAAATAACTTATAAATAACATAAAATAAACAAAGTTAACGAATGAAACAAATTAATTTCACGAATGAATCCCTTGGTCACTACATTGCTGTGGAGGAAGAGAATGCTGCTGAACGACTGCTGGTTCCAATCCCTCGTCTCTCTTCCAAGATGCTCCACAGACACTAAACGCAGTTTCTCCAAATATCTGACTTTCCTTGCTTTGTGTTTGTTTTGTAAATACCTTGTTTGAGGTTCTTTTCCACGTCATTGATTTCCATCTTGTCGCTAGGCTACATCCCGATCCTGCAGTGTTTTTTTTAGCCGCCCACAGCAAAGTTCAAACTGCCCGATTTGCGGTGGGACCCGATCCCAATTAGGGCTGCAACTAACGACTATTTTAATAGTCGACTAGTCACCGACTATTGAAATGATTAGTCGACTAATCGGATAATAGTATTTTTTTCTTAAATTTAGTATGAAGTTGCTTAAATTATGTGGCAAATGATAATAAACACAAGAAAGATGGGTACTTCAAAGAAAAATAGATATTTTATTGAACTTTGCCGCTGTTCATACAAAAAGTAAATAAAATATCTAAAACCAAGGACAGGCACAGTGATCAGTCAGTATAGACATAAATCCATAAATAAATAAACCTCTGTCCATTATTTTTCATTTTTTAAGGACAGGCAATTGTGTTATATAAAAAATAAATAAATAAAATAAAATAAAACTCGTAAATCTCATATTTTTTCTCCATCAAGTGGGTGAAATGGGTTCTGGATGGCAGGACGATCTCTGGGTTGAACTGGTGTATCATTTGTTGAAACCTGTCACCATGAACCATGGAGAGCCTCGTATCACAGATCAGCTGCAGTATTGACTCAGTGAGGGCAGTCTCCTGTTGTGGGGAACACGTCTGGGTCCATGGTGGCTCTTCTTCGGACTGCATCCATTTAATTTAAAATACTTTTGTCAGGCACAGTCAGGCATAAGGTTAAAGCTCTCCTTTAAAGCCAAAATACGATTAATATCTTACCAAGGCGAGTCCGTTTCGTCAACTGTCCGACGTGCTTTCTCTTCAAATGCTTGTGCATTACCGACGTGCTCCCGTGATAAGCAAGGTCTGCTTTGCAAACCTTGCAAGTAATCTTTTTATTCGCCGTATCCAGACTAAAATGCTCCCAAAGTTTTGAAATTTTGTTACGCACAGCTGTACAGGATGCCGTCATTTTGTTTTACCCACTACCGCTCGCAGAGACGCTATTGTGCATGCGCGACTCTCTGCAGAGATTGTATTGAAGTGAGATGCCTCACTCCATTGGAAAAAAACACATCTGGCGACAATTGTCGACAATGGATTCATTATCGACAATTTTGATTATCGATTTTTGTCGACAATGTCGATGAATGGTTGCAGCCCTAATCCCAATACAGCCCTCTAGTGTGGACCTCCATATCTGAAGCCACATCGGGGCAGGTTATCTCCTCGGGGTTGAGTCGCTATCTTAAGCGGAGCTCAGGTGTCCCAGGGTCTTGTTGGTGAGTCGAACAGAGCAGGATATTAATAGATGAGTTGTGGTTAAGAGCTAGCTGGGTCTAAAATTCTCCATTTAGGACCATGCTCGGCCCCTCAGCTGTGGTCACGAACCGCGTCCTCGTCGTAGACCTCAAGAATGAGGTCATGGCTGCAGTCAGTGGAGATGAGCTTGGAGGGTTGTTGTTCTAACTGACGAGGATCAAGAGCTGAGTCTCTGCTCCTCCACCAGGAAACGGCCCGGCGCTCCTGTGACCTCTCCGCTGAGCTCCACTCAGCTCAGTTAATTCATAAAGCACTTTAAAACCACGGAGCTGGCCGCAGTGCCGGACACCGGCAGAATCAAGATGAATACCAGCAAAAACACAAGAAGAAGAAGATGGAAAGTTGATTTGTCAAAACTGGGTTAAAAGGCCAAGAGTAAAAACATAAACATGAAACTTTTTTTTTTTGTTATTGTTTTATTTATGTATGTGACATTTAACAGTTGGAAACCGATCAACATAATACTCTTTTTCCATACATAATAGGTTTGTATGACACACAAAAACACAACAATAATCGGACCAACCATATTACATAATGCATAATTATTTTGTATCACATTTGCCTTGTGTCAATATATACGCAGACATAATACATATATATTTACGCAAATATATCACATATAAATACACATCAATACACCAAGCCAAAGAACAGCACCTTATAAGATCAAGTACAATTTTAAAGCATGTTTTGGAGCACCTCTGCGGATTGAGACCATGTATTAATGTTCTTCTCTCTTGCACCATGTAGCCGGGCCGTTGAGAGTTCCATATACACAATATCTAAGAAAGTGAGAGCCCAGTGTTGGAATGTTAAAGTATGAGGAGTTTTCCATCTCATAGCCACAATTTTCTTTGCTGCTGTTAATCCCGCAAAAAAGATGCGTTTTTGTGTACATTTCAAATGTAACTGGGATATATCATTTAATAAAAATATGGTTGGGGATGGTGTAATGTTAATAGTAAAAAGTAATGAGAGTTTAGAAGCAACCATCCTCCAAAACTCTAAAACTCCTTGACATTCCCAAATCATGTGAAAAAAAGTACCAATTGCATTGGCACTACACAGAGTACTATATGGAGTGTACTCTGTGTACCTCTGTGTAAAGATGAAACTTAAACAACAGCCTGGAATTAAAAGCCTTAAAAATAGAGAATAATCAAATAGCTAGAATCTTTTGTAGACTTTAAAAAAGCAGCCAAAGCATCCATGGCTACCCTCCTGCCTCCTCTTTCCTTACAAGTGCAGTGAGTGCACAGATTTCAGGAAGCATCAAAGTACCTACCGCAGAAGATGGAAACAAACGCTTTACCCCATAGTCATAAATCTGTTGGGTTGTTCTTCTGTTTCTGACTAAATCAACTAGTGATGACAGGGTTTCATTTCATTTGACCAAATACGATGTATTGTGAAAGATCCTCGTGTTCATTGTCTGGTGCACCATAAGAAAACCAGTGAACAGAATCAAATGTTAAAACAAGCTTTTATTATATCATGCACAATGTTTTCCAGCCGGAGGTTTTTCACTTTTCTCAAACCACAAAGGTAGGAGAGAAATGTACACAGTGGTCATCAATCCAGTCATATTTACACTGAAAAGGGAGGTATTTTGTATGTTATAAGTGCAGATGTTGAACCTTATCTGTGGGGAAAGAAACCTAAACATGTCACACTTTCAGCCATGTATATCCTGCTGATTGTTTCTTACTTGAGATGCTGACTCAGCAAATACCTAAGATCACTAAAACTTTGAGAGAAACAGGATGGAACCTATCTGTCTTAAAACCTCTGTTTCTCTTCATTGTCTTCACCTGAGAACTCAGGTAAACAATCTAGGCAACGTTTACACATGGCCATATTTACAAAAACGGATATTTCCCCCTCCACGTTTTGAAAAATACCATCATTTACACGAACCCGCATAAACACGCTGTTAAGGTGCTATGAGCAGCCAAACCTGCAGGGGGCAGTGTAACGAGAAGATAAAGTCATGCTAGCCAATCAGAATCCTGGAAAAAAACATCAACAAATAAACGAACGGCCAAAACGCATGAAAACACCACCGTTTTTGCTCCATGTAAACGGGGGGATGTGTTCCTGCGTTGAGAGCAACCACCAGTGTACAATCTTATAGAAAAACCCTTCAAACTTTTAAACAATTTCATGAAATCCTAACATAAGTAACCTTTGTTCCACTTGTTTTGAAGGAAACTGGATTACAGGGCCCTTCATATTCTTTACTGTTCACTAGTTCTTCCATATTTTACTTACTGTGCAGAGATTTGGGGCAATAACTATAAAACCAGTTTACATTCATTACTCATACTTCAATACGATACATTCATAAAGCTGGATATCAAGATCACACTAACTCACTATTCTTACAGTCTAAAGTATTAAAACTTATGGATTTAGTTGCATTTCAATCTGCACAAGTAATGTTTAAAGCAAAAAATCATTTAGCTACCGGATAACATTCAGAAATGATTCATTGGGAGGGAAGGGGGTTATAATTTAAGGGGAAACCTAAACTTCAAATCTTTATTTGTGCGTACAACAAAAATAAGTTTTTGTGTATCAGTTTGTGGAATCAAACTGTGGAATGATTTGAATTTGTAAATTTGTTGATAAAGTTCTTTATTTTCTGTAATGCAATTCCAAAAACAAAAATGTCATACATTCTGGATTCATTACAAATCAACTGGAATATTGCAAGCCTTTTATTTTTTTAATATTGCTGATTATGGTTTACAGTTTAAGATTCCCAGAATATTCTAATTTTTTTAGATAGTATATTTGAGTTTTCTTAAACTGTAAGCCATATTCAGCAATATTAAAATAATAAAAGGCTTGCAATATTTCAGTTGATTTGTAATGAATACAGAATGTATGACTTTTTTTTTTTAATTGCATTACAGAAAATAAAGAATTCTATCACAATATTCTACATTTCTGAGACAGTCCTGTATATTTATTTATACAAATGAGTGTATAGTATAAAAAGTAAATATACAGGCATATAATTTATGGTTAGTTGTGGTAAGGGGATGGGATTAAATAAGTTTATACTTCCTCCCACTGCTTTTCGAACATGTAACTGAAATATGTGTTTTGATGTGTTTTATTGTTTTCTTTATGTGGTGGAAAGCCCACCTGTATTTGTTTCTATTATCTTTTCTTTCTTGATTTTTTTTTTTTTATACATGTTCGAAATAAATAAAAAAGAACAAACAAACTGAAGCCGTGTATCTTGTCCTGGCTGGTGGTCCACGTGTAACGCTGTGGTGTCCCTGCAGGTCTGGCGGTGGCCAGCGCGCTGGTGGACGTCTCCCAGACCATGTGCGTCGGCTACAAGGAGAAATCCGGAGGCCTGAGGAACCGCAAACAGCAGCCCACCGCACAACCCTCCACCTGTATCTGAGCACACCCACAGTCCTCTTCTACCACCCCGACACTCAGCGCTCTCTACGCCCCCCCCACCGCCTCGGCCCCCTCCTGAAAGACTGGAGCCAGCAGTATTCTGGCAGGGAGAGGTGCATGCTGGAACGTAGGAATGGAACATTTTGGTGCGGGGCCGAGTTTGTCAGGCGGACTGAAGCCTCAGCAGCCTCCCCATCCTCCCCGGGGGCTTTGGCTCCCACTGAAATGATCTGGACAACGGGGTGGGGGGGTAAGTGAGGGGCCAGGGGGCTCGGACTCCTACTATCCACCCTGAAAACGCATTTTACATTTGTCGACACCGCCTCAGAGGAGTGGAGGCGGCCACGGCTTGCTGCTAGAAGAGATTCTCGTAGTCTCATAGTTTTTGAAACATCCAGCGACTTTGCATCCCTGTATGTTGAAGATGTATTTAAGTTATTCTTGTTTTTATTTTGTTTTTGTATTGATTTGAAGGAAGGAACAAAAGCTGGATTGTGCTCAGCCGCACAAACACACACACTTCCAACAGGCACCTTTCCAGGCCCACGGGCGTCTCCTCGTGCAGCCGTCGTCACGTTCCCGCCCCGGGCGGCCCTGCAGCGAGCTAACGGCACTCTCAGGCTTCCACCACCACCCAAGGCTGGGCGGAGCTCGCTCCTGGGCCCAAACCCTGACTTCTCTGTTCGCTGTGTCCTGTGTGGAGCGTCATCTCCACCGTCTCTGTCCCAGCAGCCGCCTCCCCAGCCTCCCTGGCATCGCCGCGCTGTGCCAGATAAGGAATCTATGAAAGAGTATTAGGGCCATGCAGGAAAAAAAATATTTGAGAGGGGAATATTTTTTTGTCCTTATAGTGCACTTTGAGAAAAAAGTCGAAAATGTTGAGAAAAGTCGAAATGTCGATTTAATGTTGAAATACATTTTCAAGAATAGTCGAAATTTCGAGAATAAAGTTGAAATACAATTCAGTTGTACATTATTCTCGACATTTCAACTTTTTTCTCGACATTTCGACTTTTTTCTCGAAGTGCATAATGAAAAAAAAATCTTCCTCCTCTAAAATATTATTTTTATTTTTCTCCTGTCTGGCGCTAATACTCTTCCGTAGGAATCTCACCCCCAGCAACGATTGAAACTTCTCCAGCTAACGACTCCCCCCACACTGCAAAAACTCAAAATCTTAACAAGAATATTTGTCTTATTTCTTGTTAAAATGTCTCATTACACTTAAAACAAGACTCATCACTGGAAAAAAAACAACAATTTTCACCTGTTTCAAGTAGATTTTCACTTAAATAAGTAGAAAAATCGGCCAGTGGAACAAGATTTTTTTTGCTTGTAATAAGAAGATAAATCTTGTCACACTGGCAGATTTTTCTACTTATTTCAAATGAAAAATTACTTGAAACAGGTGAAAATTGTCAAATAACAAGTTGTTCTTCTGGTAATGTAATGAGATTTTTTGACTAAAAATTTGACATTTTAACTAGAAATAAGACAAATATTCCTGGTAAGATTTTGAGTTTTTGCAGTGCAGTTGCGCTGAAGGCCCACGGCTCGGTGCAGGCCGGTGAAACCAGCTCTCTGCAGATGCTCCGAGCCCGACGGCCTGCAGCCGTTCTGCTGAGGGCGACGGTCCAGCTCTGCGATTGTTGTCAAGGAAATCTATAACCTCTAATCTCTGCTGGCGTGTCCCCGTGTTACGCCGCGCGGTGACACCACCCTGCCGCACCGTGGCGGTTGTCCCGCTGTCCTGAGCCGTCTGCGGCCGCTCGGCCGTCCCGCCGGCATTAACGTGTGTCTTCCTGCTCCTGCGGCGACGGCGGCGCTGCCGGTGCAGCCCCGTAAACGGTACCGGGTCCAGGCTGAGAGTGTGTGTCCTTGTCTGTCTGCTCCACAGCACCTTACATTAACGGGACTCTTCCATCGGCCACTTCTTTACCAGAACCTGACCGATGCTCTGTTGTCTGGGGGAGTCCTCCAATGATCATCATGTTCAACATTGTATGATTTTAGTTGTTTTTTTTATTTTTTCTCCACCCTGTTTATTTCATGTCTACCCACTCTGTCAGAGACAAGTGCTCCACTTGTAAAGTAACGTTAACTTTTCATCAGCGTGGGGAATGAGGTAAAGCACTAAAGAGAACAAAGAGACACAACAAGAAGAAGAAAGCTCTGTTAACACTAATGTGTTGCTTTGAAATCCGGCTCCGTGTGGCTGCGCGTCAGAGCGCCGGGGCGTCGCATCCCCCGCCGCCGCGTCTGTTCTTCTCCAGCACCGACACTAACAGCAGCTCATGTTGGTCATCAATGCCCGATATAAGTGATTGCTGCGACGCCTGCAGGGCTTCCTCTGAAGCCAGGCATAATTCAATCTGCTGAAAATCCTCCTCCGCCTCACAAGGTCAGCGCCCCGCGCTGCTAAGAACCCTAAAGACTCCAGCATGTTTAGTGCACACGTGTTCGCTACACCAGAACCGCTCGTCTGGTGAAAGGGCGCGCTTTTAGCAACGGGAAAAGGTCACGGGAGAAAGCATGAAGTAAGCTGACATTCTTTAATTATAGAGCGGTCTCGATGCAGCGGCTCCAGCGGACACCGCGGCCGGAGAAACCAGAGCAACCAGAGAAACCAGACCCCGCTCAGCCTTCTGCTCAGGGGTCGGAGCTCTTCTCTTGCTTTTCTTCTTTCTTGGTCTTTGACTGGTAATAATGTTTTTTTTACATCGCTTCGGCAAACACTTGGTGAGATGTAACATTTCCCTGCGGTGGGCGAGGTTGTTGACCTCTCACGGAGAGTCACGGTGCTGCCTCCGTCTGAAAGCAGAGCACGCGGAAATGTTCCCCCCGCCAAATGTTCTCCAGCGCTCCCGCCGGGCCGCTCAGGTGTGCACACCCTCCTCTGACTGTTTACTCTCACTCCGAGTCCATTCATCAGGTACCAAACCAAAACCTCGTAGCGTTGTTGTTGGTCTCGGTCACGGGAAACTGAGCCGACGGCGGCGGGAGAGACGCCAGAGCTGCAGCATGTCCCGTCAACCATGCCGAGCCCGTGTGCCACGCTGCAAAAACTCCAAATCTTAACAAGAATATTTGTCTTATTTCTAGTTAAAATGTCTCATTTTTAGTCAAACAAATCTCATTACACTTAAAACAAGTGTCATTACCAGAAAAATAACGTGTTATTTGACAATTTTCACCTGTTTCAAGTAAATTTTCACTTAAAATAAGTAGAAAAATCTGCCAGTGAAACAAGATTTTGTTGCTTGTAATGAGAAGATAAATCTTGTTCCACTGGCAGATTTTTCTACTTATTTCAAGTGAAAATCTACTTGAAACAGGTGAAAATTGTCGAATAACAAGTTATTTTTCTGGTAATGACTAAAAATGAGATATTTTAAGTAGAAATAAGACAAATATTCCTGGTAAGATTTAGAGTTTTTGCAGTGATAGCGGTGCTTCTCCCGCTCAGGCTGCAGGGCGGGTTTCATCATTCGGAGGCGGCTCCACTCTCATTCCACTTCTGCTGTGATTCCAGTAATCAATGACAAAAGTTCTAACCAAACTCATGTTGACTGTTTTAAATCTGATTTAGTTTCCTGAGAAGCAGAGATCCCACTTTGCAGAGAAACTTAACCTGTAATGTAAAGAGGATTGTGTGTGTTTTTTTCTTAATGAATGTAAAACAAAACAAAAAGACCCATCTTACGTGGCCACGGTGATTAAGCGAACTGGAAGACACTGGGAGGAGTTTGTGTGATCGTGGGTTCTCCTGTCCAGCGCATCCTGCGTCTCATAGTGTGGAAAACACAAAAGCCGACTTCACCAACGTGATGTCGGCCTTTGTTTTATTTCCAGTCTCAGCGTTGGTCGTGATGGAACAGCGAGCTTTTGTAAAGGTTGCTCTGCGCGGATCGACCGTCAGCAGCCTCGCCGGGTTCCCGCCGTCTCAAAGCAACGGAAGCGATTATGAAAATGGGGAAGAAATATTGCAATTTCAACACTTATTTGGGACATTTCACCTCCGGTCCTCCCACACAGGCGTTTTCATTTATTCTTTGCTGATTATCCCCCCTGAGAGGGGCGGGTGGGCGTGCGCTGACAGTGATTGAGTGCCCTGTTGCACCTGTTAGGCGGGACGCTAAATGTAATAACGTGTTTCATGTATCATCAGTGCATGATATCTGCGTCTGTGTTTTGCGCAATTACTTTCTAAGGGACATATAATTCTGTCCCTTTGGTGATTGGCTGGAAGGGGATAGGTTTGGCCAGTAAACACATTTATTTTCCATGTTTTTCCTGTAAACAATGTGGGAAAAACCCACACTAATGCCTCCCAAGTTGGGTTTACTACACAGCGGGAACTCTGATGTGGCGGCGTAGTGCAAAGGCCTGGTTCTTTTTCCTATTTTTGTGGAGCAGATTGACCTTAACTTGGGTGTTAAATCGAAGTAAATTGGACTTGCATCGAGTTTCCTCCGTTTATTGGCCCACTGTTGTGTTTCTTGCTCTATTACTGCCAAGTAAAGTGTGAAATTATTGGCAGCAAAGTGTGTCAGCATGCTTCTAAAAATGCTGATCCACACTACGACCACGGGTCAGGAGCTCCACAGTTATCTTTAAACAGCTTGTGACCCAAACTGAAACGTTTCCTGTTGGTGCAGCTTTGGCCTGGAAGTCTTCCACCAGCAGATCGGTGGATGCATTTGTTGGGAAGAGAGGAAAAGAGGAAAGAGGCGTGCATTCAACGAGTTAGCAGAGCCTTTTATTACCTGTTCTTGAATGCAAAATGGACTTACAAAGCAACTGTAGCTTTGCATGAGGCGATGCCATGGAGAAGAGGAGTGACTGCAGGCAGAGCCCTGCCAGCCTTCACTCCCATCTCTACGGAGTATTAGGGCCAGGCAGGAGAAAAATAACAATAATATTTTAGAGGAAGATTTTTTTTTCATTATGCACTTCGAGAAAAAAGTCGAAATGTCGAGAATAATGTTGAAGAACAATTTCGATAAAAAAGTCGAAATGTATTTCAACTTTATTCACTAAATTGTATTAACAACATTAATCTCGACATTTCGAAATTTCATAGGGCCATGCAGGAGAAAAAATATTTGAGAGGGGAAGATTTCCCTTTTTGTCCTTTTTGTGCACTTCGAGAAAAAAGTCGAAAATGTTGAGAAAAGTCGAAATGTTGAGATTAATGTTGAAATAAAATTTCAAGAATAGTCGAAATTTTGAGAATAAAGTTGAAATACAATTCAGTTGTACTTCAACATTATCCTCAACATTTCGACTTTTTTCTCAACATTTCGACTTTTTTCTCGAAATTGTATTTCAACATTAATCTCGACTTTTTTACTTTTTTCTCGACATTTTCGACTTTTGTGCACAATAAAAAAAAAATCTTCCCCTCTCAAATATTTTTCCTCCTGCCCTGGTTGCCCCTGCAACTTCGGGTGGGAAAAACAGCTGCGGTATAAAATGTCGATTTTTACATAGCGCCCCCTGCGTCCCAAACGTTCAGCCACATCTCCCAGTGTCCCAGTCTTCCTTCAGTATCCGAAACCCCATCCATGTGAAAAATCTTAAGAGCACAACACCAACCTTGGACTCGCTAAGGTTTTAATCTCTCGACCTTTCTCCTCTCTCAACCATCAAGCCCAGCCCTTCATCAAAGATATTGCATTATGGGCTCCCCGGGTCCTAACGTTCAGATTTCCCCTGACGATTACCTCTCTCACAGTTTGAACCAGCCCGAGTGTGAGAGTGTGTGTGTGGAGGTCGGCTAAGGGAAATGTGTAGGAAGCGTTTTCCCTCCCCGGCGTTGGCTTTGCGTTGCAGAGATCGGCAGCTTCCTGTATCTCGCCCTAACTTTCCAAGACTCCAACTTTGCTGGGTGACGCTTAAGTTTACATTGGCCTTATTTCCGCTCATTGATCTGTGATAGAAATGTACAGCAGAAGCATATGTAGAAATCGTGATCAGCTACTGTAAATGTTCCCAACTTTCAAAGTAAAGGTAGACTTTACCGTCAGAGTGTATTTAAAATGTTTCCCACCACGGATTGAAGCATCAGAATAAGGTCATTGTAAAACCAAGGCTTTACCCTCCCCTTTCTTTCTGTATAGCGGCATTATATATATTGAGGAAGTAGTTTGTTCATATGTATGATTTAGCAGTGGATGTTTTTTTGTTTTCCTTTGTAAATATTGGGAAATTATCGTGAATGACTTCTGAATGGTTTTAAAGATCATTTATGGCAAAACCTCTCCAGGCTTTTAAAATGTGACTACCGTAAATAGCATATTTTATATGTAAGATGGCAGTGTAAGTCCAACAAGCATTAACTAGAAGCTGGTGTAAAACTTGAGGATAATGCTTTACTGACCTTGTAATTAAAAATGATGTAAATAAAAAGAATGACTGAACATTTTGTCTATTATTAAAAGTGAAAATCCAGCCATCACTGTTGTCTTCGTAACTGACGGAGATTTAATTTCAGTCGTGCTGTTTTGAATCTGCCTGTGACAGAGGGGTGACATTTCAGGATAGTCATCATTTCTGGTAAGTACACTCATGAAATGATTGCCTTTGAAACTGTGACTCCAACACGCCCTGATAGCAGCTCTAGATCACAGAGTTTATCTGCTTTCAACACTGACTGCGTTTCCATGCATCAATAACCCTTTACTAACCGGAATATTAGCAATAACCCGGTTTTGCACGGCCATGTAAACACCAATAACTTTGAATAACCGGAATTTGCTGATATTCCGGTTTTTAAAAACCCGAAAATGACCCCTGGGTTACTCCTTTTCTAACCTGAATATTGGGTCATGTAAACGCCTAACCTGATCCACATCAAAAGGAACAGGAATTTGTTTTCTGCACATGTTCTGTTCACAAGGAATCTTGGTCTTTTGAGTCCAGGAAGTTCTTATAAACACGGAGAAACACAAGACCAGGAGGAGACTAATCACTTCATAAATGTAATGAAGGATATGAACATTTCTGAATTTGTAGATGGTAGAAAGTACAGGGATAGCCAGATTTACAAAAAGGTGAGCGAAATGTTGCAGGAAGCAGGATTTGTACGAACGTCAGACCCGATCAAGCTCCGCTGGAAGACGCGTCGTGAACTCCATCATTACGACCCGTTCCCACCAGTCCTGACTGCACCTTCATCCAGAGTGTCCGGGGTCTCTGGTGGAAACGGTAGCATGGATATGGCCGGCACAGCTCCGGCTCCATTTGCCATTTCTTCACGTTATCGCCTTCCATTAATGAAGAAGGCGATGTGGAATAGTGTCCAGTTTTTTTTTCCTCGTTTTTATTTTGCCGAAGAAAGGAGGGCCTTTTTTTCCCCCTAAACGTGCCCCAAAAGTCACCAAATTTTGCACGCAAGTCAGGCCTGGCGAAAAATTTTATATTTAATGGTTTGCATTAATGGGCGTGGCCTAATGGCTCAACAGCGCCCCCTAGAAAACTTTGTGCCTCAAGCCCCACAATACGGTTTGACGTACATGCACGAAAATCGGTACACACCTGTATCATGTCGCAACTTAAAGAAAAGTATCTTGGCGCCATGGCCGAAACCAAACAGGAAGTCGGCCATTTTGAATTAATTGTGTAATTTTGGCGCAATTTATGCCATTCCTTCGGCCACTTCTTCGCCCGAACCGTAACGTGCACCCAGGTGTGTTATACATCAAAATGTGCGTCTCCATCCTGCAACGATGCGCATTACTTTTCTCAGTCAAAAGTGTTACCGTGGCGATGATAGTCGCCAAAAAGCGCACGCCCCCTTTATCTGATTGGTCGATATCTAATAGTTCCTATTTTCTGCCATAACTTTTGAATGGTTTGATATAGAGAGTCATGGCTGGTGTCATCCCCTAAATGTCCAGGCCTGAAGAATCTACATCAAGTCATACAAGCTTCCACTGCAGCCTGAACGTGCACAAGGGTGGAGGACCGTTCATCGCTGCTTACAGCTTTAATTGTTGTTTTTTTGGATTTGGATACAGGAAGAAGAAGCGGAAATGACAGGAATTGCGTCATGACGTTCTCCTGCGTCGCTGGTTTGATCCAGATATCCCAAATGATTAATCACCATGTAAACAGGGATAACCCTGTTTGCTCACGCATGGAAACAGATTATTCCCAATGTTTCAGTAACTGGAATATTGACCTTAACCTGAATTTTGACTGCATGTAAACGTAGTCACAGTGAATAGAGAAGTGAATGTGGAGAAACTACAAATTAGATCTGTGATCGGTCAGAGTGATGCGGTTGTGGCTCTGACTGCTAAATGTTGCCTGTCCTGTCTTTTTAAAGAATTGAAAATAATCCCACCTCTAATTTGACGGCGACACATTTAAGTATATCACACCAGCAAGTCCATAACGTTGGGAGGTTTTTACACGAGTGGAGCTGGAGCCAGAACCTTTCCTGAGCCGTCGGGGTTTAGGGTGGCCATGTGACTCACACATCTAATTTTAATCTGTGGAACCGCTAGAGCAGTTTTGCACTCCATAAATGTGTAATTATTTCAGAACAACAGACAGCGAGAATCACAGAGACTCCAGTTACTAGTCAGACACACACATTTTCAATATTTCAACATTCTACCAACGCTACATTTTTAATATTTCCTGTAAGTGACTTGTTTATCAAATCCTTGCACAAACGTTGCACCCAGGACTGGATTCAGAAAATAAAAGTGGACCAGGACAACGTAGAGCTGGATGTTTCTGTTTAGTCACGCTCATTAGCTGTTGCTTTTTAACATTACAGATGATGTTTTTCTGTTTTAGTGTGTGTAGATGTGAGACGTGCAGTGAAATGATGAATGAGTCAGAAGAAATATGAAGCTAAGAAACTGAAAATCTAAGCATCACTGGTTCTTTTGACTTCATAGTTTCTACCGACTGGAGACGTCTTCGTATGATAATCAGGGAAAATGATCACTTATTTGCTCATATGATATGCAGTAAAGTGCAGTGAGTTTTTAAAGAGCATAAACGTGAAACCCAGTACTTATGGCAACCACCTCCACAATGTTTGCATTAAAATGTCTGCAAATGCCAGTGGACAACACAGATGCCGTAGTTTACAGACCTTTGGCAGTTTACAGACCTCCCGCTGTAGTTTTTAGACCTCCCGCGGTAGTTTACAGACCTCTCGCGGTAGTTTACAGACCTCTCGCGGTAGTTTACAGACCTCTCGCCAGGGGTGGACTGGCCATCGGGCATACCGGGCATTTGCCCGGTGGGCCGATGGTGATTTTGGGCCGGGCCGGCCCAAAGAAAAAAAAAAAAAAAAAAATTTTTTTTTTTTTTTTTTGCCCGGCCCGGCCCATCGGCCCATTTGATTTTGTTTTTTACCTGACAACAACTGGTACCACTGGCCAATTGGTTATGGGCTGAAGTCAGGGCCGCCCCAAGGGGCCTCGCGCCCCAAGGGGCCTCGCGCCCCAAGGGGCCTCACGCTATGGGCGGTTTTTTTTTTGTTTTTTTTTTCAATTTTTTTTTTTTCGTTTTTTTTCGTTTTTTCCCTTATAAATATCAACAGTCACGTTCCATTACAGACCTAAATGTGTACTAGTCTGTGCATATCAATAAATATATGTGCAATGATGCGCGTGTCTGTTGTTCAGTACAACTGCGTCAGACCAAGCGCAGACACAAGCTGCTCTGATCCACACGGTGGAGTTGGAACAAACTGTCACACAATGTCGAGAGAACAAGACAGAATCAGGAAATTTCCATCAGGGGAAAAAACTAAAGAAAATGGAAGAGTTTAATGCCTCTCTGAAAGGCTTGTTTGATAAATTTGTTACAAAAATCACCGATCCAACCGGGTCTCAAGCAGCCGTGGGGCCCTGCGTCGAGGCAAGCCAAATGATGATGAGGCAGGGGAAAGTATCCAGTATTTTGCTAATTGGAGAGTTAAAATTGCGCATATAGACACCCGATCCGACCCGAAAAACCCAAAAAATTTCGCCACCCCGACCATTCCACACATGGCCTCGCAAGTCTCCCAGGCAGCTCTGGCTGGAGAAGTCACAACATTAGAGCGCGTGGCTTATTATTGATATTATTATTTATACTATTTGAAGAATGATGAGTTCATATTCAATATCTTATATATTCTATAAAACTAAATTAGCAACTCAAAATTTAAGTTGCTTTTTTGACAGGGACAGTGGTGTTTGGATTCCTGATTGTCACTAAATTTTAATAATGCTGTGATTAATAGTGGGTGGGTGAAATAATACATTAATCTTTTTGGAGAAATGTTTACCTACTACAGTGATGCCATCGCAGCAAAGACTTTGTGTACATATATTGGAAGAACCCACTGTTTAGGCAATTCATGGTCATTAGTTAGTAAAAACAGAGGCAGCGCTGCATTCCCCCTGTTTAAAATGGTCAAATATGATGATATCAGCCTGAAAATCACAGGACTTATCTGTGGTGGTGAAAGAAGTCAGCAGTATGAATTTGAAAGATGTGTGAGCATCCCTTCATGATAAACAGAGGGGGAACGCATTCTGACAGCAGTATTTCACGCTGTCAGAATGCGTTCCCCCTGTCTAAAATGGGTTAATATATCATTGTAGATATCTGAAATGTTCTTTTTGACTAGGAGGAATTGAATTACAGATATCTGCAACACATATCCAGTCTAGCTATTAAATGTTAAAACGGCTTGCCATACAAGTTTGCTGGTCTACTCAGAAACAGTACTAAGTACATCTATAACGGGACTGGGGGGGGATGGTGTAGGTTTAGGTTTATTAGACAAGAACATACACACCAACAAGACAGTGTACAAGCGGTGTCACAAGAACGTTTGTTTTCATTCATAGGCTTCATTTTCTTTCCATCAATAGCTGGTGGGCCGGTCTAGGCTCAAAATGCCCGGGCCGATTTTTTTTCCCAGTCCAGCCCTGCCTCTCGCTGTAGTTTACAGACCTCCTTTGGTAGTTTACAGACCTCCTGCGGTAGTTTACAGACCTCCTGCAGTAGTTTACAGACCTTTGGTAGTTTACTGGCCTCTCGCGGTAGTTTACTGACGTCCCGCTGTAGTTCACTGGCCTCCTACCAGTTTACTAACCTTCCCAATAAAGATGTTCACAATAGTTTTCTGTTTTATTTCTGTTTCAGCCCATCCAGACCAACATAGCTCTTCTATACTTCGTCCTCATTAAGCCGTCACTCTTTAATAATTCACGTAGACGAGCTGAGGGCTGTTTCTAAACCTGTGCTGACGCACAAGTCAGTAATGTGGTATGAGCTGGGAAGGCGACAGCAACGTTGTTGACGATGCCGTTCTGCTGCGCCGGTCTCACACCCACATGCGGCTCTGCAATCATCTCTATTGCAGCTCAGAGGCACATCAACTCTGTTGAGATGATCACTGCTGGAATCAGTCTTTTTTTGTGATTTTTGTGACAAAGTAAAAAGCGAATTTCTAGTCTTAGTAATGCAGACTACTGGCCCCCTTTTTTTTTTGGATGATATGACAGAATCATCTTATGTCATGGTGTTAACAAAAGTTTTTCATAATTATCTGGACAATTCTGGACATTCTTCTTCCGGCTTTCGGCGAAGGCGGACGCTTTTCTTCTCCTCTCCCTACCTGCCCTGCTGCTGCTTTTTGTCCTGTCTTGTCTTTCAGAGCCTCTCTTTTTCACTCCTCCGAAATTCTACAATCATGGAATTGTTCTCTCTTTTTCACTCCTCCGAAATTCTACAATCATGGAATTGATTAACTGGTCTCTCAGCACAATTGACCAAACTTTTGCACCGAGAAGTCAGGGGATAAGGGAGCCCTCTTGCCCCGATGGGACATTTTTTGCCGGATACACTATGGACTCCTGGAAGCATTGGAGGCCGTTGTGTCTGGCGATCCTGTCTGTCGAGGACGTTGAAGATGCCTTCATAATTGGATTTATGATTGAATTGGAGTGGGGGGATTCCTGGTCTATCGACAAACGCGTAAGTCGTCGACAGCTGTTCTGGCCCTTTCTGAGCTGCCCGACGTGGCTGAGTGGATAAGCTCTGCGACCAACACTCAGACTTTAACGTTGGGAGAGCAAAACCGCAAGCTGGATGCGATTCTTGAACAGAATCGCAGGCTGGCGGCGGTCTTTGAGCTCATTGGCAAGATGGATAAGACCTTGGAGAAGTTGGAAGCTCGGCTTGGCGGGAATTGATCACAAATTCGTCTGTTTGGAGTCACCATTGATGAACCAGAGACTCAAGGCAGACGGAAAATGGAGTCTGCCTGTTTCTTTTCAATACAATTGTTGATTCTATAATCTGACCTTGACAGAGCAGCTTGGCCCGCTCCTCCAGTCACAATCTCCCTGGTGGAATGAAAACAAGGTGCTCTGCCCCCACTAACGCTCCCCTCTCCCAGGAACATCTGTGGACCTGTTTCCGAACTGTACCGAGCCGTCTGATAACATCAAGGACAATGGCTGAGGAGCAGCTCTGGGGCGAAGTTCACGGACTTACCGCTCACACACACACACACTTACTGATAACCACACCCCCCTCATCTTCAACGCCTTCCCTGGCTTCCCTCCTATCAGCCCTGACACAGTCGCCGGGTTCAAGTGCCACGAAGGCACAGTTCATCCCTCACTTGGATGAACTGTGCCGGGATCCCGGCCACCCCCCATACCCATGCAAGTTATGATGTTGTTTTGTTGTATGTATGTTGCTTTTCTGTGCTGAGGTGGGTTTTTTTTGCACCTTGACACTGGGTATTTAATACACAGTGTGAAGATGCCTTTTTTTCTCCCTCCTCCATCCCAGTGTCATCCCTCCTCCAAGAAATGGCGTCCGTACAAATGGTGCCATCGGTGTGAACCGGAGTCAAGTTCTCTCGTCTGATTTAAGTCTGACTTGGCTTCTGATTCTGACAAGTCATCTTTGTACATGTTAAAGTATTTTTTCCTACAGTGGAGTTGGAGACTGCGAGCTCAGCTGCAGCAGGACTCTGAGATGTCAACAGGCGGCGCCAGGACTTATGGGTCCCGTGAAAAACACATCCCACCGGACCACGAACAACTCACAACTGCTGTCAACACACATCACCCAAAATGACTTCTCAGTACGTTTTAGTTGACTTCAGGTTACACTGTTGGAAATGTTTGTTTGGGAATAGCTGCAGGTTTACATGAGCCCACCCTGTTTCACATTTCCAGAAAGATCAAAAGATGATCTTGAGGGACCTTTCAAAACTCTGCTGACTGTACTTTGTTTTGTTTCGTTTAGTTTTTTTTGGGGGGGGGGGTTCTGAGAAGATCATTGGGTTCATGTGTTCATCAGTCTGGGATGAAGAAGATCACAGACTTCAAGCAGGAGGACCAGATGGATAAAAGTCTAAACGGAGCCAATGAACTGAACATTCTTCCACAAGTTCAGTTCAGAAACATCGTCTCCTCCAGCCAGCAGATCCATCCTCCCTGTCACCTCAGCGTCTCATCTTCCACCGCAGTTATGGATCTTACTGCTCCATTGTTCTAAGTTAGTAAAGTTTATTTCTATAGCAACTTTCACAGACAAAGGAATTTAACAAGGTGCTTCACAAAGAATAAACACTATACAATAAATGGAAAATACTGTAAAAATTAGAAGATACAATTAAAACCTTTCTGGAGTAAAAATGTACATAAAATCAACATGATTGTCATGAAACAACCCTCTCACTACTGATGTTTTAAAGCTTGGAGAGACGGGTGGGTTTTAAGTTTGCTCTTAAAAGCGTCAATGGAGTCCAGTGAGCGTAAAAACTTGGAAGGAGCACTCAAATCAGCTAAAAACTGTTTGATAACTGGAATGGCATTATCAGGGCCAATCACCAGCACCTCAGCTTTATCTGAGATCAACTGCAGACAATTTGCCCCGTGCCACTGTTTTATCTCACAAGGCATTACTGTACATCAAGGAGTTCAAGTTCTGAATCACAGAGACCTTAAAAGAGCAGTACAGCTGGATCATGTCTGCAAATAAATGATATGAAACATCAATCAACTCCTGGATTTTCTTTCCTAAGCCAAAAACACACAACAGAAACTAAATTGGTCCCAAAACCCTGAGGTACTCCGCACGGCAAATCAGCAGTCGGACAAGAACTGGTTTGCTGAAACACTAAAACTCCTAGCTGGCCAATAGGAAATTAACCACGATAGAACATTCCAATCAAATCACAGTCTTGTTCACAAGATTTCATGGTTATTATTAAGTTTATTGAACAGGGACAAATGTATCAAACATTATTTCATAAAAATACAAACTAGATGTCATACATACAGGTTTCTAGCCAGAGCTAATTTGCAACCCCTGTCCCTGGTTAGGCCTTTACTTAAAATTTGAAAGCAGAGTTAAAACAGTACAAAACCATTAAAATACAAAACATGCAAAACAGAATAAACAGAATAAAGACAATAGAAAGACAAGAAGCAAAAACACAGACCAGATAAGGACAGAAAACTAAAATAATACAGTGGTACAGTATGTTAAAGTCAATGTTCACAAGCTTGTTTCAGTTTCAGCCATTGTTTTACTTGTGTGCTAAAAACCTTGAGCTCTGTCAATATTTTGATTTCAGGTGGCAGTTTATTCCATGATTTGGTACGTATTAAGCCGGGAATACACTGTGCGATATTTTGAATCGTATGAGACTGCCCCATCTCACACTGCAAGACTAGATCGCAGAGTTCAAAAGTTCAGAACCCACGATTTATGGTCTCACACTGTACGAGCCAATGCTCGGATGCGACCCCTCTGCTCACACTATACGTTCATAATCCTCCCGTCGGACCTCTGTACTGGAACTCGAGGCCGGTTCTGGGGCAGGGGTGGGCTGTTCCCACCCAAACGTGCGTCCTGGCTGCCCACTCAATCAAAGGTTATGGGGATCCTTTAGTTTTTTATAATTTAAATTTTTTATATATATATATTAAAACAATCCCAAAATATCTGTACCGTTTCTGATTGGGTGGGCACTGCGCATCATTTTTAGACACAACAAAGAACGCAAACCGCAAAAGTTGTGTCTCGGCGAAGGGACCGGCGTCCCAGCAAAGTGAGAAGAGAAAAAAGAGGTTTTCCCAACAGCAGACAGCGCACACACTGAAGGCTGATTTATGGTTCCGCGTTACACCAACGCAGAGCCTACGGCGCAGGGTACGCGGCGACCCGCACCTTACGTGGAAATGCGGTATTTTTTTGCTATTAAAACATGATTTGTAATGTGAATTTGCAACACTTAAACTACAAATAATAGTTTTTGACGTGACATCAGAGATTGCGCATGCTCTCTGTAAAAGGATGAGGCAAATCGGGTCGCAGCACTGCTTCAACTGTGCGATAACTCACGAGAATTTCAAACATGCTTGATTTTCTTGCGACCTCACGATTTGTGATCGGGAGCTCGTCATGAGGTGTTAATCTCTCGTCGTTACCCCACGTACACTGCACGAGGCACGAGCAACGATTGGGTAAAAATCGGGCCCAATAAAAAAAAGTCGCACGACTGGAAAATCGGCTCAAAACGAGCCGATAATCGCACAGTGTCTGCCCGGCTTTACCGAGAAGGATGACTGTCCAAATGTTGTTCTGCGTTTTGCTATCCTACAATTACTGCTTGTTGCAGCCCTAGTTATAATTCCACTGTTTTTGTTTGTTTACCAATTGGCAGAGTATTTATGGGGCAAAGTTATTCACACATTTGAAAATAAGTTTTAAAAATGAGAAGCCTACAAAACTGTCAAATGCCGAGGAAAGATCCAACAAGACTAGAACGGTGCATTTCCCAGAGTCTGCAGACATGATAATGTCACTAGATACCTTGAGCAGGGCAGTTTCTGTAGAGTGATGCTTACAGAAACCAGACTGAAAAGGGTCAAAAATGTTGCACTTCTCTAAAAAGGAAGTCAATTGTTCAGAGAGCACCTTCTCTAAGACTTGAGACAGGAATGGAAGATTTGATACAGGCCTAAAACTACTCTGATCGGTGGGATCCAGACTAGATTTTCTGAGAAGTGGTTCCACAAAGGCATGTTTAAAGAAACACCATAAGACAGTGAGGCGTTTACCAGCTTAGTAACCCAGGGGCCAATGGCATGGAACACTTTTAAAAATAGTTTACAGGGAAGAGCATCAGATGAGGATTCATTCTGGTTACCAAAGCTGCGATATCAGCTCGGGTTACCGGATTAAAAGAAGACCAATTATGGGGTGCAGGATAAACAACAACAACAGGATTACAAGACGAGCGCAGTCGAAGTTTAACCTTAATATCCTGAATTTTGCTGATAAAATACTTTTAAAACACATCATCAGCTTTGCAAGAAACAAGCGTAGAAGGAGCAACAGGACATATTAATGGTGTCAAATGCAACTTGGGGTTTCTTGTTATTTAAAATGATCAGCTGATGAAAGAAGCCAGAGCTGGCATTTTTTATTATTTCATTTAAGGAAAACATCAGTTCCCTAATGTGCAGTCTACTGTATGTATCTCAAATTTGCTAGACTTCCATAGATGCTTTGTTTCCCCAGAGTTATATAGACATTAATCCATGGACATGGGGTTTTTTTAGTCACCAAGTTTGAATTAAAAGGAGCAAACTGATCCAAAATGAATTCACAATGAGTGTTAAAACTATATGTGAAGCTATCGACATCACGACATTCCACAAGCCCTTTAGAGTCAAATAAGGCAAAGAACTGAGCTGCCGTATCCTCAGTGATGAGGCACCTCTTTAACCTAATCTCAGCCAAGGACAGGTCAAATAAAACACAGGAATGATCACTAATGTGGACTTCTTCTACACAGAGTTTGGCAACATTGATGCCAAGCGAAAAAACTAAGTCAAGGGTGTGGGATGTGTGGCCTTTTTGGTGGAAACATGTTGCTCAAAATGAAAAGTTTCAGTCAGTGGTAAAGGTTCCCTTCCTGCATGAATATTAAAATTGCCAACTATTAAGACTTTTTTCCAACTTGATTATTGAGGATAAAAAGTCACGAAAATCTTTTTAAAAAAAAATGCAGGAGCATGTGGGCGACAGACCAACACACAGTAAAAAGAGTCTGAAGAACCAATCTTAATCATCTGTGAAGAAAAACACTCCTCGACGTCAAATGGAATATCTTTAATGACAAAGATGAAGAGGCCCGACGACAAAAGGGGCACAATAACGTAAACTAATGATCCTGATAAAAACACACACAATAAACTGTCATGGATAACAATAACAGATGAGGTGACTTACAGGTAAGGAGTGAAACAGCGACATAAACTGCCTTACACAACATCAGATCAGCAATGGTCTGACAGCTTCTTCCCTATCTTATTTAACCTTCTATTGTTGCTATGGAAACCAGCTGTGGAGTCACCAACGACAACATAACAGTCAATATATTTTTGATAAACCCTCTATCCCCCCCAGTCCGGTAAGGTATAAATAAGAAAGATTAATGGTCCAGCACCCAATGGCCCATCTCAGGTTCACAGCGCTTGGGTGGCAGAACGCAGAGGACGGGGCATCAGAGAGGCCGACCACGACGCCGGGGGTTAATGCGGTTGGGGAGAGGCCCGTGGGGGTAGAGCCTCCATGGAGCCAACACCAGATGCTGTGTCTTGCTGGGTGCTGGCTGGGTGCTGGCTGGGTGGCACCAGGGGCTATGCAGGGAGGGGGGACACCAGTGGTACCACTGGCTTTTGTCGATGCTCCAGCATCCTAGAGGGTGGCGGTAACACTGCAGCTACCTGGCACAGTGGGTGGCTGGTGTGCAGGCACACAATCAGGCAGCCCGACTTATCGTGGTCCAATGACTCCACCACCACCCCTGACCTGTCCCATTTGAGCAGACTAGGGCCCTGGTGATTCTGGAGGAACACAGTAGCCTATCACCAAGCGCTAATAGGCTAATGCATCCCCGGAGACTCAGCAGTGCGGGACATCCGAGAGCATCTTCCTTGGCCGCCCATGCTTGATGCCATAGTGGACAGACATGTGGGTTTGAGAACTTCCCTTCTCATCTTGAACATGAACAAGACAGAGGAGATAATTATGGGCTTTAGTTGAATAGTTTTTCCATCCTGGGAGAAGAAGTCGAGGTGGTGGAGGAGTAAAAATACACCGGGGTTTATCTGGACAGCAGACTGAGACACGACACTGATGCTGTTTATTAGAAAGGAAATAACAGACTTTACTTCTTAAGGAAACTTAGGTGCTTCAGCGTTTGCAGCAAGACATTGAATATCTTCTATGAGTCTGTCGTGGAAAGTTCAAACAAATCTGCAGTCATCTGTTGGGGAGCAGCATCCGAGCCAGTGACTTAAAGAAACTGAACAGAGTGATAAAGAAGGCTGGTTCTGTTCTGGGAACAGTTCTGGAGATGCAAAGGAGAATACTTCATACATTTAAGATCATGAACAACCCTGAACATGCTCTTCACAACACAAAGATTCAGCAACAGAGTCTTCAGTCAGAGGTTCTTCAGATCGGCCGCAACACAGACCGCCTCAGGAGATCCTTCAGACCTCTACAGGAGATCCTTCAGACCTCTACAGAGATCCTTCAGACCTCTACAGGAGATCCTTCAGACCTCTACAGAGATCCTTCAGACCTCTACAGAGATCCTTCAGACCTCTACAGAGATCCTTCAGACCACTACAGAGATCCTTCAGACCTCTACAGGAAATCTTCAGACCTCTACAGGAAATCTTCAGACCTCTACAGGAGATCCTTCAGACCTCTACAGGAAATCTTCAGACCTCTACAGAGATCCTTCAGACCTCTACAGGAGATCTTCAGACCTCTACAGGAGATCCTTCAGACCTCTACAGAGATCCTTCAGACCTCTACAGAGATCCTTCAGTCCTCTACAGAGATCCTTCAGACCACTACAGAGATCCTTCAGACCTCTACAGAGATCCTTCAGACCTCTACAGAGATCCTTCAGACCTCTACAGAGATCCTTCAGACCTCTACAGAGATCCTTCAGTCCTCTACAGAGATCCTTCAGACCTCTACAGAGATCCTTCAGACCTCTACAGAGATCCTTCAGACCTCTACAGAGATCCTTCAGTCCTCTACAGAGATCCTTCAGTCCTCTACAGAGATCCTTCAGACCTCTACAGAGATCCTTCAGTCCTCTACAGAGATCCTTCAGACCTCTACAGAGATCCTTCAGACCTCTACAGAGATCCTTCAGACCTCTACAGGGGATCCTTCAGACCTCTACAGAGATCCTTCGGGCCGCTTCCTCCCCACAACCATAACCCTCTACGATGAATCTCTGAAGAGACTGAAAAAATGAAGACTTCTGCAATAATCATTTTCCCTCAGGGATTGATAAAGTATTTCTGAACTGAATTTGAGTTGAAGTTGTGCAACACCAAGATTAATAATAATGTTGTATGACAACGTTCTGGTTTATTTAGATTCACAAGCATTTATACTCCAGACTATCTCGGCTAGCACTCTTTGGCTTAAATTATTTATCCACTTAATGTTTTGAGTACAGCATGTGTTTCTCTAAAATCTCAGTTTCCTTTTCCGCATTAAAAGACTCAGCCTTTGATGGATACGGCTTTTATACCAAATCATTATTACGATTGGCCGTTTTGAATAACATAGCAATTTTCTTTTCACGTCCTTACTATATATCAACGTTAAAGTCAAATCTGAACATTTTATTCTTGTCAGTTGAATATCTCCTAACTTTTTCTGTTTTTGCTGCTTAAAGTTTTGAAGCAGAAAGAGACCATTTTTATTAATTCAGAAGCTCTTAGGATTGCAACTCGATCAGAGTCACATGCTTCTTTTATTTCACAAACTCTAGATTCTTACTATTTATGATATCAATATTTTTCAGATATGCGTTTTTATTTATAAGCTAAATTCAAGTGAAGGGAATATTCCTGGACAGTTCAAGCCTTACTCTAAATTAAATTCACAGGTTCATTCTTATTCAACTCGACAATCCTCAGATCTTCATACTCCTAAATTTCTCACTTGCAGAGGTCAATTTTCGGTGAGATTTAGGGACTAAATTGTGGAATGATTTTTCCCACTTGGCAAAGACTCTTCCTCTTTGAAATGTTACAAAAGACGTTTAAAGGACCACTTGACTGCTGTTTTGTAACTGTTTTCCCAATGTATTGTTGCACATGTATCCATGTTCTTTTTGTTTGTTTTTTTGTGTTTCACTCATAGTGACATGTACCGTCTTATTTGCTCAGGAGTCAATATAAGTAATATAAGTTGTAAAAACAATATCCCACGCACACTCACACACACTTATTTTTTGTCTTTATTCTTTATTATTTATATATTGCATTATTAGTTTGCAATCACTTTTGTGTAGTTATACTTTTTGTTTTTGTATGTTAATCTTGTGTTCTTTATAACACATGAAATTTGAATAACTTCGGTGGAGGCTTCAAATAAGCACATTGGGTTTTTTGCCTCTTCCTGCACCATATAGTATTTATATTTGATATTTCCTATATATTTTTAAAACCGTGCAAAACAATAAATTAAACTAAACTCTTGTGTTCTCCGAAATCTGTTGTTTTTGAAGCACTAGTTCAGTCAGGTAAACGAGGAGGAGACTTCAGGTCATGTGAAGGTTTAATCACTGGGTATCATGCGTGTTGTGATGGAAACATACGGGTGATGGTGATGGAGTCAAAAGAGCCATTAG
Organism: Cololabis saira; assembly: GCF_033807715.1. Taxonomy (NCBI): domain Eukaryota; kingdom Metazoa; phylum Chordata; class Actinopteri; order Beloniformes; family Belonidae; genus Cololabis; species Cololabis saira. The sequence continues at coordinate 6,929,252 of NC_084602.1, forward strand.
AAAACACGGTGACGGGTGCTGATGAGCAGAATCAGGTTTGCTGTCAGTCCTCTCTGCAGGTGTCAGGATGTCTCACGGGGGGTTAGGTCTCGCTCACAAACACGGCTCTGCTCGTGTCGCAGCACCACATTGTAAGACATTGTCTGCTGCTCCAAGTGGGATGAAACAAATGTTGAGAATAATTATTTGTAAATGCTCTTTTCCTCAGGCCTCTTTTCAAATGATCGCTGCTATTTTTATTGTTGCACTTGATGTTTCTGAGCCCTGCAGCTAAGCAGCGGCGGGAGCGGCTGAGTGTCTCTGAGCTGCTGTATTCTCACCAGCAATTATTCATCACCAGTCATCCTTCATCACTCTTTTATTCTTTCTCTCCCTTTAATCTTTCCATCTGACACCTCTTCTTCCTTCTCCCTCGCTCCGTATCTTCTTTTGTTCCTCTCCGTCACTCATTTCACACTCCTGATCTGCTTCTTTCACTTCCCTGCTCTCCTTCCTTCTCCTCTCCTTCCCATCACTTCTCTCCCTCTGTCATTTCTCATCTGTCGTTGTCTTCCTCCCATCTCCATCTCGCGTATTCTCATTCTCCGTCCTATTTCTTTTCCTTATCTTCCCCTCCGTCACCTGTTTTCCCTTCTTTAAATCCCCCCTTCCCCCCTCCACGCCTTCTAGCTCTTACATCCTTCTTTTTTCTGCTCTTCTTTTTCCCAATCTTTCATTTTTATTTCACATCATTTCCCCCACATCCTCCCGCTCTCTCTCATTTATTCCATCCTTGCCATCCATCTCATCTGTTATTGTGCACTTTTTCTTTCTTTCATAACACACCCTTTCACCTCCTTTTATACACTCCTCCTCGACATCACCCGTCTGTGTCACCTCTTCCTTTTATTTATTAATATCCTTTGCTTTACAATCCATTCTCCTGCATTCATCACGTCTTCTCCCTTCAAAATCTAAACTCTACTTTTTTCCAGTCCCCTCTCTCTTCCTGAATCCTCGATCTGCTGTTCTTATCAGTCTCTCTGGCTCTTCTCCTGTCTATCCTTCCTTTAGTTTATCCTCTGTTACCACTTCATGTTTATCCGTTTTATTCTCATCTCTGTAATCCAGATTCCACTCATTGATTAGTTCTGTTATTCTTCCTTTTTTAATCCCCTTTTCCTTCGTCCTACCACCTCTCACTCCCTGTTGACCTTCTGGCTTTTTTCTATGTTTGCTTTATATATTTTAACCTGTGCACATTTCTTTCAAAACCATTATTCTCTCATGTCTTTTCACTTCCTCCATCCTGTTCATTTCTTTCTTTCCCTTCCTAAACATTTCCTCTTTATCTCTGAGTCTTTAGTCCCACAGCTATTCGTGATGATACCTTTACAAGGTGTTCACATCAAATACCTTTACTGTCTCACATTAACTTTGTTTGAGGATTTGAAACATGTGAGTGGGAGAAAAAAGCAAAACCAGAAGAAACCTGTCAGGGGGCACATACTTTTTTCACAGCACTGTGCTTGATTTAAGCAGCTTTGTGATTTAAGGACTCGACTTGTAAAACTCCAAATCAGAAACAAATTGGAAAAAAAAGGAGTAGAGGGAGAAAACACCTACCACATTATAATGTTGCTGTTCTTTCTGGCGTCAGCTCTCTGACCAATCGGAGAGCTCTGTTGCATTCAAGGACCTGATTTGCTCATTGCTCATTGCTTGTTAAAGGAGCATGAGGCTCCTTTTAAGAAATGAGACTCTCTAGCGCCACCCTTCACCACGACGGCCGTTGGGGGTACTGCAGCCAACAGTGAAGCCGGCACGGGAGAACGGGGAGAACGCACATGCAGCGTCATGTGACGTCACATCCACAGGACAGCGCGGGAAATTCGGGACCGAATTGCAGCACATTTTGCAGCAACAGCCTGTTCAAGGCAAAGGAGAGATACACTAGAGGGATCATTCTTTTTGGTTTGGAACGCTTCATCTGACATTATTACTAGAAAACTAAAAACGTATACGAATTTTTTTCATAAATTCTGCCTCAATCCTGCCTCATGCTCCTTTAAATGGAGAAGGTGACAGATTTAGAAGATGCAGTTTTGAGAAGCGGTGCGTCCGAAATGCCATACTAGACAGTATGTACTCAAAAAGTATACTTAAGTTCGGCACACTTTTAGGTAAATATCATTAGTATGCATTCATTGGGACGTACTACTCAGAGGAGAGGAGTTGTTACCATGGTAACAACTCAGCACAAACTCCAAATGCAGCTTACAACCCATACACATGCAAGAAACGTAGCCATCTTGTTTGGGCCAAAAAACTGAATCAGAAAGGTGGAGGGGACATTCATGCATATGTTCTGGGAATGCGACCGTTTACAAAGTTATTGGAATTCAATTCATTCCCTTACACAATTAATCCTGGACAAAAAATTTGATTTAAGCAGTAGTTTATATTTATTAAATGGCACATATAATTTACAACTAGATAACAAAAAATGCAGGATATTAATTTTGATCACTTACTTTGCAAAAAAATGTATACTTCTATTTTGGAAGAACGATTGAAAGACTTTCGTAGATCAACTCACAGCATTTCTACCATTAGAAAAACTAACCTTGGAAAAATATAATCGTGGCCATCTTTTTCAAGAATTTTGGTTCCCATTATTCTCTGGTTTAGAGAACTTCATTGTACGCTGATTGGTGTTTTATTGCTGTCATTTACTTTATGTATCTGTAGGTATTTAAGTTTTGATGCCCCTACTGTTACTTACTGATGTTATTTTCCATATTGTTATTCACTCACTTTTTAGTTTTCCAGTTTATTTATTTTTATTTATTTATTTATTTCTTGTGGGGGGGGGGAGGGTATGCGGGAGTAGGCAGGCGTGCACAAACGAAAATTGGAAGACCTACCGTCATTAAGGATGTATCTGATTGCCTTTCTTTTGTGAAATAAAAAGATATAAAAAAAAAAGAAAGGTGGAACGTAAATGTTCTGTGATCAGATGAGTGAAAACTTCAGAAGCATCTGTGACGGTATGGGGTTGTGTTGGTACACATGACTCCCTCAGGGATGACTCCTGAAGCTGTCTCGTATTATAGCCAGCGGCAACGTGTTTGTCTGCAGTTTTGCCTATGTAGAGATTTTTCTACTATATCTAAGCATTTTCACTTCACATCTGAAATGCCTCAGTAAAAGGTTCTTTTGTTGCTTTTCTCTATCTAAAGTTACCGCTATAATCACATCTAAGAAATGTTTACCTCGCCCACACCCTTCTTTGAACAGCAGCTCTACACCTCGTTGTACGGGGGTCCCAGGCCGGGAATTCACTGCCACTTTGTGATTTATTGATATTTATGGACATAAACACATACGTATGATCAAATCCCGGTGCTACAATCTGTTCGTGAATCGGAGGTAGATTTTTAGTAAGCAGGTCTTTTATGGGCCTATCTACTTCCAGACTTATGAAGATTTCATGAAGGAGGGCCGGTGTGCTTGCTACACATTTGTCTGCTGCACCGCTGGAAATGGAAAGAAACATGTTCCCGTCAGGAGTTGCGGTTATTAAATGCTCAGAAGTTAAGTCCCACAGAACTGGAAACAAGAAAATCTAGTAACTACCTGGAACAGAAGATTACGACACAGACTTGGACAATATGGAGGTTATTTCAAATGACTTGGATGCAGTTGATAAAGAAACGATGGACTTTTTAAGATGGAATACTGTTATGGCGCTTTTCAACTAGTACCTACTCGGCTCATCTCAGCTCGGCCTGGTTTCTTTTCCATAACAATTCAGCATCTGGAGCAGAAGTAGGAGGTTGGAGTGAAGCTGCTGTGACGTATTTGATTGTGTATCTAAACAAAGAAGACAACAACACTAAAGATGTAGAACCTGGAGGAGATGATAGATGTGCTGCTGGGTCTGTGGCTTGTGTTTGATATCAAGTTAAAAAATGAGAGTGAGAGAAGCTTCAAGCGGCGACGCTTTTTAATTTTTGTTAGTTTGTCTCTGCGCTGCTGAAAAGTCAGCTGGAGCCGTGAGCAGCTATGAAGTGACAGAGCTCCTGGTAGATCTGGTCGTTCCTTATCTCCGTCTAGATCCCTTTTTAATTCTCTCCTCAGCACCAGGTTTATGAACATCTGCACCTCAGAGTTGGATCACCAAACAGACTTTTGCTGACATTGCTGGTTGAATAAAATGAACAAGAATCCGTCAGAGTCTCTTTCTCTGATTTCCTCCTCCTGACTCAGACGTCTGACTCCAACCCCCCGACCAATCGGTGTCCTGTAGTGTGATGATGTCAGATACAGCCGACTCAGCCGCTTAGAACCTCGGCAGAATAGTTACAGAAAAGTATCTACTCGGCACGTTAGACCCCTAGTGGAAAAGCGGAAAAACGAGCCAAGGCGAGTCGGGCTGAGTAGGTTCTAGTGGAAAAGCGCCATAAGGCAGAGCCCAGACACCCTACAGAAGAAACTAATTTCAGCTGCTTTTATCTGCAATCTCATTGTTTAAGTAACTCCCCACAGCTAGTGAGCACAGGTGAGGGGGGGAACGTAGACTGACTGGTAAGTGAAGACGTCTGCCTTGTGACTCAGCTCCTTTTTCACCATGAGAGACCAATGCTGCGAACTGATCTGTCAATATCCTGCTCCACTCTTCCTTCCCTTGTGAACAGGACCCTGAGGAACTCCTTGAACTCCTTCATTCGTGGCGGGGTCTGATCCCCGACCCGGAGAAGGCACCCCACCCTTTTCTGGCTGAGGACCACGGTCTCAGATTCTCATCCCAGCCACTTCACATTCAGTGAGAGAAAGTCATGGCCCATTGAAGCCAACAGAACAACATTATCTTCAAAAGGCATAGACCCAATTCCGAGGTTACCAAACTGGACCCCCTCCCCTCCTCGGCTGAGTCTAGAGATTTTGCCTATAAATAAATGAGCAGAATCTGTGCCAAGGGGCAGCGTTGGCGGAGTCCAACCCTCACTGGAAACACATTTTCAGCTGCTTTCACACACTGCTGATATGCATATGCAGCTTGCGTTTGCTTGGCACTCTGACGTCCATTGTTAGAGTCATACAACATGTTGTGAGTGGTATCTCTTGATCTGCTGTCAGATCTCACATGAATAAAACATACCACACATGCTTTATCTGCCTGAATGAAGCCACAATGAAGATAAGCAGAAAAGTGAGCGTGCACGAACCAACTGAGAGCAACGCCAGAAGAAGTCAGGACGGAAAATGATGCACACTGATTCCAAAATATTCCCTTATCGACTTTGCTTTACTTGTTAATACAGGATATAGTTTTGCATTTCAGGCCTGAAACACAAGCTGAAGAAATGTTGGGAGAGAAATGCTTTTATCACTTTGTAATGTTGCCATTTCCTCTCACAGCACTGTGGAGGAGTTAGGTGTTAAAGCAGGGGCTCAAACTCCCAAGTCAATTTCAGAATCATATAATTATTCTCTTAATTTGCATTTTTCATATAGTCCCAACTTTTTCTGATTTGGGAAATGTTTCTCATATCAACCCAAGAGTCGTTTCTGAAATCTGTTAGAAATTGACGCTATTTGAATAAGTGCCTGTTCATCTACATGTTCATACAGTACATTTTATTTCCAGAAAAGGAATTGCAGAATCGTTGATCAAATACTGGGGGTTTTGCCCAGTAAAACTTGCAGAGACTTGCAGAGATTAGTGCACCTTGTCCTCTCCAGGAGGTTTATCACAGTATTTTTGCCCCATCACGGACATCTTGGAAGCTTCGTGTATTATTTCACAGCACTTATTGTTTTGAAGCATGTTTGAAAAAACTACTACAGATTATGTGACATTCAACAATAACAAAAGATAATGGTGAAACAACATCAGTCAGTGCTGCTATAGGAAGAAGCAGCGACATGACTCATTGTCATAATTAGTGTCAGCAAGATGTGAGAGAAAATAAGCACAAGTGCCGTATTTCTAAGAATACCACATCACCGTATACCTTTGTTCAGCGAATTTGAAAGAAGCCAGGAGAAATTTTATGTGGATGTTATTGTCCCTGAAGACTGCTGAAAAACCAGCCAAATAAAAGCCGAGGAGAAATAATTACATCAGACTGTTGGGTGAAAGCAACAAACACCAGACGACCTGAATGTGCAGACGCATGTAAATTTTGCAAACAATGTCTGTTTACTGAGAATCAGACTCAGACGATTGGGGGCTTGTTTTGCGAACAGCATTGCAGTAATGTGGCAGAGGGGAAAAGAGAGAAAAAAGAGAAGGCTCATTATTCGCCGACCGCTACAGAGCGGCGTGTGCAAGCTGTTCTAATGATGATCAGGACGGATTTTGTCAAAGACGTGCAATCAAAGGGCAGCACCTTCTCATCTATTTTCTCTGTGCCGGAGCCTGAGGTGCAGAGAGAGGCAGGAAGAGGCAGACAGACAACATGAACAGTTCCGTGCATGACCACTAGGAGCTGCTTCAGGAGTGAGTCCATCTCAACCGACTGCAATGTTTAATGTGCATTCTTGAACATCCCAAAATTCCAGTAACTGGCTAGAAAATGTGAATCTGCACAACGTTCATCCCCCTCCCAACCTCTCTGGGGAACTCCAGAACAGCACGTGCATTTGAGCGATAGCGCATGAGAACGAGTGTTACGTTACAGAAACCCAAGGTGTGAGGGAACTCCAGAACTCGGTAAACACGCTGCCTGGCTCTGTTGGAGGAGCGGCGACAAGGGCGGTGGACACGTGTACAGGGCACGGCGAGGCGCACAGGGTTTGTTTCTCAAATTACCTAGTTTAAGTCGTAGTATGAGAAAATACTGGCTATTTTAACATTTTCAAAAATCCCACTAGGGGATTGTCTTCTTCGTTTAGATCACACAATCAAATAAGTCACAGCAGCTTCGCTCTAACCTCCTACTTCTGATCTGGGTATTGAAAAGAGTTGAGTCGGGCTGAGTAGGTACTAGTGTAAAAGTGCCATTAGAGACGGGGTGAGAAGCTCAGTCATCTGCGATGAGCTCAGAGTACAGCCACTGTTCCGTCCCTGGACCACCCAGAACACACTGCAGGGGCTATGTCTCTAGGCCGGCTTGAGAACGCTTTGTGAGCCCCCAGATGAGCCAGACGCCGTGGATGGGGCGAGGGAATTCTGGGCTTCCCTGCTCAGGCTGCCGCCCCCATAACCCGACCCCTGATAACCTGGCCGGTGAGCGGTTCCGGTGAACCGTTAACTTGGACAATTGACCAAGTATTTAGTCACTTGTCCAAATTCTTTTGAGCTTAAAAAAGGGGTTACTTTGTTTCCAGGCTTTGATTCCTAAATTGTAAGTTCATATTATTCTGAAACTTTTCAAGTTAAAGTTGAAAGTCTAGACTTTGAGAACGTCCTGGTTGTTTTATGTCAAGTCCACTTTGGTCTCTAAAGGCAAAATCACAAATACCCTTTCATTGACTGAATACTTCTGGACCTGCCCGTAGCTTCATGGCCAGAACATCCATTCTGTAATAGTGCACATTTTTAGTGCAATAACAAAAGTGCAAACAGAAAGTCTGCAGAAAACTTGTAAACATATTTGTGCCTCAAAGGCCATGACTGTAGCTGTTGTAGTAAAACAGAAACAAACAACTCACAGTAATACGGGACAATGTGCGTCCCTTTTCAGCTCAATACGGGACGCGTACTTTAGTTTATAAATACGGGACAATTCCGTTTTTCAAGGGACGGTTGGCGACCCTAATGACGCCACGATCCCAAACAATGCAGAATAAGATGGAGCTGAAGCTACGGCGGCTGCCTGGGCGAAAACCCTTTTAAAAAAGAAATGCAAGTTTAGAATAACCTTAGGTTCACATCATATAATCAGACAATTTAATCATATCATATTCAGCTGTAGAAAATTAAACTGCGTGCATGCGTGCGTGTGTGCTTGCATGGGCAAACAGTAGCCATATTGACTCTGAAAGTGACGTCACTACCCTACTACCCCAGAGTTATGTTTGACGTAAGCATGTATGTGCAAGCCCTCCTGGAACCCTTAGAAATTGCACTGAAATCAAGCACCAACCATTTTACTTCCGGGTCGACTCATTGCAGTTCCTCGACTGGCCACTAGAGGCTGGCTCCAAAAGCGACTTAATCTCCAATCTCAGTCCTTTTATTTCACATCCATGACCAGTCTGAGTAGTTTGCATTTTTTTGTACCACATCAGGAGAGTTTATAGAAAGCAATATTTTTATTTCTAATATGAATGACAGTTGGCTCAAACAACGGCTAACCACTGTCACTTCTTCATCTGTAATCGTCATGTCACCAATCTTACCAATAAATCCGCAGTGTATACTAACCCACCAATGAGTCACTTCGTTTATTGTATTTACGGTCCATGACTGAAGCCTGTTAAGTGTGAAAAGAAACTGATGATACATTAGTTTTTGAGCAAAACCTTGTGCATTTTGAACCTGGGTGAAATCGCCCCAGAAGGGGCGTGGCCACCGCCGGCATAGCTTTATTCTGATAGTACAAAAACAAAACAAAAACCCACAGAGGCAGCTCAAACTGTCAAATCAGTCGGGACTCTAACAGAGAATGAATGAATGAATGAATGAATGAATGAATGAATGAATGAATGCTTCCGCCAAGTGCCCTTATGAACAAACTGTCTCTGAGTGTATTTTTGAATATAATCGTGTTTTGTTCTTGCCGAAGAACAATTGGTAGAGCAGAAATCACTTGGGAATGTCTGAATCTTTGTGGAGGCTGCAAGAGAGTTTAAAGAAGAAATGTCTTCAGGATGGGTGGATGGTTTAACAAGTTAAAGGCATGTGGAATCCCAACAAGATCCCTAATTATCTGCTCCTAAGAATGACCTAATATGTCCGTTGTATTTGTCAAATGTGAAATAAAAAATAGTATTTATTTATTTTTTTTACCTTGAAACAAATGGAATTATTTATTTAAAATGTCTGTTTGTTGTGAGAAATGAGTCAGAAAAACAGTGTGACATAAACTCTCAAAACCTATTCTTGTGCCTCTCTTTGAATAAATAAAACATTAATAGACTATCAAAAACAAATGTTTTAACATGAATGATCAGATTGTATATACTGATAAGTACAAGTTTATCTTAATCTAAAGCAAAGCAAAGAAAAAAAGGATACATTTCTGAGTAATTAAGCGATTGCTTTATGGATTCTTTCCCCTTTTTGTTATTTTACTAATAAGTGGAATAAATAACACAAATGACATTCTGTCGCTTTAGCCCTGTTTAACACGCTATTACACTGGTGCTTGATATCGGCTTTTAATCACAAAAAACATCCGCTCTGTGTAGAAGGAGTTATGCTCCCTCCAGACCGAGGCTTATAAAATACGTAATTAATATTCTTTTTTTTTTCAGATTGCAGAGCAGAGAAAGTGGCCCAAAGTGGAGTTGGAATAAGTAATGAAGTGAACTTCAGAGATGCCGCTGTGAGCGCTAGCATAAGGCAATGGTTTGTGAAATCAAATTTCCCTTTTAGTCACTGACTTGAGTCAATGACAGCTGAGTGGATGACGTCGTCTGCTGTGATGCAGTTTATTCATTTATTTATGTGCAGGGCTGCCCCTGACCAAATTGGGGCCCTAAGCGAAATGTTATTTGGAGCCCCCTCTACAAATTTCTTTGTAGAAAGGCGCTTTATGAAAATAAGTCAATTCACTTATATTAGTTCACAGCGCATTCTCGCGGCTCTCGCCACATCCAATATGGCGGCGGCGTTGACGTATTGCAGCAGCGGGCAAGAACACTCGATGAGGCGTCTACGTATATATGTCTATGATTTCAACAGTTTTTCGACTCGTGCCCATAAACTTGAATTCGTGTTCACAGTGAAAACTCGTAGTCGTAGAAATTAGAGTTGTATTCACAAGACTTTGCACTCACAGCTTTTAGATTCATACTCACATAAAAACAATCCTAACCCTAATAATTTATCAGACTCATGTGTGTGACAGCAGAATTTTGGGTAAAACTTTTTTATTTACATACAAATGTTTATCATTACGAATACGAATAGTTATAACATGGACACATCTTTTTGGAAGTTATCTTACTCCATACACGTCGAGCACTGGAAATCTGCAACAAAAACCACAAACGAAACACAAAACCGACACGGAGCCGACCAAAACACGAGCAGCGATCGACCCAAATCTCGAGATCTGATCACAGTCTGAGCTAAGCTACCCCGATTAACTAACCCCAAAACTACAGAGCAAGCATGCAGGTGAAGCCAGTGCGTATATCTATGTGTGTGCGTGCGTGTATGTATATGCCTGTGTGTGTGTGTGTGTGTGTGTGTGTGTGTGTGTGTGTGTGTGTGTGTGTGTGTGTGTGCGTGTGTGTGTGTGCCTGTGTGTATGTGTGTGTATACGTGCGTGTGTATGTACATGCCTGTGTGTGTATGTATATGTTTGTGTGGCTGTGTATGTGTGTGTGTGTGTATATGTATATGTATATGTCTGAATGGGTGTGTGTGTGTGTGTGTGTGTGTGTGTGTGTGTGTGTGTGTGTGTGTGTGTGTGTGTGTGTGTGTGTGTGTGTGTGTGTGTGTGTGTGTGTGTGTGTGTGTGTGTGTGTGTGTGTGTGTGTGTGTGTGTGTGTGTGTGTGTGTGTGTGTGATAATCCTATCAAAGCTCCGCCTGAAGTGTATCTATCTATAGTGGGGGAGGGGGGGGAGCAACCCTGCCACCCGCGAGACCAGGAGCCGACCAGGAAGAACCCAGACCCCAGGCCACCAGCAACCCCACAGAGGAGAGAGGTAGGAAGGAGGCAACCCACCGCCTGCGAAAAAGAAGCAGCCAGGGATCCCGTGGCGGCGGACCGCGACCCAGGCAATCCCCAGCCACCCGGTCCGGGCTGGACACGTGGCCAGGAGGCCCTCACCCTCCAGGCCAACGACCCCCACCCGGCAGGGGGCCAGCCTGCCCGGAGAGACAGAGCTGCCCCGGCCGCCAACGCGGGCAGGAGCACCCGCCCCCACGAAAGTGTAACAATATAAATTGATATCAAACTGTAGCTGTCGCAATGCCCAGGACTGACTTAGCTAGGAGCACCGGGTGATAAAATGGGTAGAAAAATGTAGCCAATTTATTATATATTGGCTGACCTTTGTAGCTTATATATGACCAACTGGTAATTTTACGACCCTTTTTCGACAGAGGTGGATGCATAGGGCATTAACAAGGCGTTCAATAAATGTTCATCAGGGCTGCTGGAAAAACAAAAATCTCCAGTTTAGACTGAGACTGGATACAGATTCTATCTGAGTGGAAGCTCAGGTGTTTGTGCTACAAAGTTTTATTTCGATAACATCCCCACCTCCAAATGAGGCACATGAGGAGTTTCCTCGTGTTTAGCCTTTTTTCCTCTCTTGCTTGTTCCTGATTTGTGATGTCTTTTGGATGAAAAATTGAAAGAGCCTGCTGCACGAGTACCTTCTGATTGGTCAGATTTCGGGTGCTGCCAATCATTGCACGGCCAGATTACTCACATCATTCAGATCTCTTTTCTCCTTTCCTCCTCACGGTAGCGCATATGCACATCCGTTACGCATATGCGTTGCCGAGCAAATGCATAACCTCAGATAAAAAAGAGAGATACAGTGATGTCATTATTTATTTTACAAAACAATTCTAGAAGTAAAGTAAAAACTAAACTCTTCCCATAATTCAACAGCCTTTAGATCCATGTTTAGCAGCAGTAGCTTGGTGTTGACATTTTCTTTCCCACCCTTCACCCGGTCTTTACAACATATTTTTGTAAGAGTTTATTCAGGTTGGTGGGCCTTTGTTTGTGCACAGCTCTCTCGTGGTCCCGCAGCTCTTCAGTGAGGCTGTGGTCAGGACTTTGAATGGACGGGAGCTACACCATGATTATTTACCTTTTCAGCCATTCTGTCTTAGATTTGTGAGTTTGCTTGGGATCGCTGACCTGCTGCATGATCAACGTCAGCCAGCCTTTAGAGAGCAGACAGACGACCTCACACATGACCCCAGAACACCTTTGGTACACGGGGTCATTCATGGGGCTTAGGTCATGTAGCTGTTAAATAGGAACAACTGCCTTTTCTACGTGGGATGGAATTTTTGTGCTGATATGTACTCCTTGTTTCTAAACATGGCACTGTGCATGGTGGCTGTTACCGTTTGTCCAGATGTAATTTACAAAGCTAAACCTTGCTGCCATCATCTTTCTAGAAAGTCCTTTTCTTGGCAACCCTTTCAAACAAACCACAGTTTTGCGGTCTTCTTCAAAAATAACTCCAGCTAACATTAGCATGCGGGCCCATGTGAGATACAGTTTAAGTGGGTTAAAAATTGGGCCCCCATATGCGGTTGTCCACTGGTTCCATTTTGGCCCCATACTGACCCAGAACCACTGCTAATAATTCACATGATGGGGCCAACATGGGACGAATGGACACTTCCTTATGCTGTCCATTTTTCCAGCATATTAATATCTCACGTGGGCCCCAAGTACAAATGCTGACGGGCAAATCTGAGCAGTTTTGAGGTTTTAGTTGTTTTTTTCCCCTGAGCATCACAGGCTGACCTTGGGTTGACCTTGGGTGTGACCTTGGGTTGGTCCAGGGTCGCCCACAAAAGCCCAGGACATCCTATGCAGCAACACTTGCTCTCTAAAATCTTTGTTGATGTTTATCCTCCTTGGTGTTATGTTAACCCAGACATGAAGGCTCCAGACTGGAAACATGGCTGAAACTACTGTTTTTATTCAGGTGCTCATATTTATTTTCTATTTTGATCATTTCCTGATACATATAATCTTTAAATTGACAAATCGTTTTCAGATAACTGTGTAGGCCTGCTTTAATCCATCCATCCATCCATCCATCCATCCATCCATCCATCCATCCATCCATCCATCCATCCATCCATCCATCCATCCATCCATCCATCCATCCATCCATCCATCCATCCATCCATCCATCCATCCATCCATCCGTCAGATGATGATCAGCTTATATTTATCTGTGGGAATTTTATACATCGTCTCCCAAAGAGTCAGACGGTAAAAATCTAACCTTTCTGAGCAAATGATGTCCACCTGTGCTGAGAAAACAAGTCTGAATATCTGCCTCGTAAACTTCAAATTTGAAACGTCATGTGGAGTTAAAGCATCCGTCCAGTGTGAGAAAATATCTGCAAGTCCTTGACAATCAAACAAAGTGATCAGGAAAGACCAAGAAGACCCAACAACCCAAACGACCCCAGTCCCACTGCTGCTCCTTCAGGGGGAGGATTTACCTGCAACAGGTAGAAACACTGATAATGGACTACAATGTTGGAGATTTACAGCCTCTGAGTAAAGTTGAAAAGCCACTAGGAAAATACATGATTGTATACAGTGAACAGTTTTAGGGTAGGGGGGCGTTTCATTCGTACCTCTCACCTAAAAATATTGAAACTAACTGAATTTGAACTAGTTCAAAGTGAAAATGGTGAACTATGAACGTGAACTATCCATCCATCCATCATCCATCCATCCATTTTCCGCCGCTTATCCGTTCCCGGGTCGCGGGGGCAGCAGTCTCAGCAGAGATGCCCAGACTTCCTTCACCCCAGACTCTTCCTCCAGTTCTTCCTCCAGCTCTTCCGGGGGGAGTCTGAGGCGTTCCCAGACCAGACGAGAGACATAGTTTCTCCAGCGTGTCCTGGGTCTTCCCCGGGGTCTCCTCCCGGAGGGACATGCCTGGAACACCTCCCTAGGGAGGAGGGACATGCCTGGAACAGCTCCCTAGGGAGGAGGGACATGCCTGGAACAGCTCCCTAGGGAGGAGGGACATGCCTGGAACACCTCCCTAGGGAGGAGGGACATGCCTGGAACACCTCCCTAGGGAGGTGGGACATGCCTGGAACACCCCCCTAGGGAGGCGTCCAGGAGGATCCGGTACAGATGCCCAAGCCACCTCAGCTGACTCCTCTCAATGTGAAGGAGCAGCGTCTCGACTCCGAGCTCCTCCCGGGTGACCGAACTCCTCACCCTATCTCTAAGGTAGCGTCCAGCCACCCTGCGGAGGAAACTCATCTCAGCCGCTTGTATCCGCGATCTCGTCCTTTCGGTCACTACCCAAAGTTCATGACCATAGGTGAGGGTAGGGGCGTAGATTGACCGGTAAATCGAGAGCTTCGCCTTTCGACTCCGCTCCTTCTTCACCAAGACGGCCCGGTACATCGACCGCATAACTGCGGACGGTGCACCGATCCGTCTGTCAATCTCACGCTCCATCGTTCCCTCACTCGTGAACGAGACCCCGAGATACTTGAACTCCTCCACCTGAGGCAGGACTTCTCCACCCACTGATTCTCATCCCTGCCGCGTCGCACTCGACCTCAAACCGCCCCAGCACATGCTGAAGGTCCGGGTCCGATGAAGCCAACATGACAACGTCATCCGCAAAAAGCAGAGATGAGATCCTGAGGTTCCCAAACCGGATCCACTCTGGCCCCTGGCTACGCCTAGAAATCCTGTCCTAAACGTGAACTATTCATTTTTAAACTATGTGAACTGAACTTTGAACTAGTTCATGAGAAGTAGGAACTTGCACAACACTGAAGCTGCAGTACCTGCGGAATCCCATGCCAGCACAATGAGAGCATGCAAACTCCACCCCGGAGTCGCACCAGGAACTTCCTTGCTCCACGTTCATCACGCCATTCTTTTGCAGCTCATTCTTGGCTGCTAAATTTGAAGAATCTAGGACTCACAAGGTGTGGTATAGATCTGTTATTTATAAGTTAGTGTTTGGTATTCCGCTGCACTGGGTTCCCTGGTGGTGGGTGGTCAGAGTTGTTAGTGTCTTATCAGCAGCAGCAGCAGCAGCAAACCGCTGCATATGTGGGACAGCAGGAGGTCCGTCCCACATAGCTGCTGACCCAAAACATGTAGAGGGCCAGCAATTAGAGACACCGTATATAATGCTCAGGTGACGCGCACGCTGCTACGGTCACTTTGTATGAATGTCTGCCTGAGGTGCTTTGGCTTGTTTTTTCAACCACCAAAACAAGCTGCCTGGGTGAGATAATGATGCAGTGATGTTTTCTAATGGTGTGTTGGTTCACTGTCAGGTTTGTTTGTTGTTCTTGTTAATATATTAACCAAGAAGGATCGCCTGAGGTTTTTGAAGACGTTTCCTTCTTTAAAGGCTTCACCTCGCTCACCTTGCTCGCCTCGCCAACAAACTCCTGGACTTAAACCCCTTCAGGTTTACAGTATAGGCTGTAACAAACACAGATTTGTTCTGGCTCTGCGTACACCAGGGGTCTCCTTTACTAAAGTTTCAGACCTACGAGTGTGTATTTATTCAAAAGTTGTGCTTGGTAACAGTCTAACATCCGATGCCTCTCAACGGCTGAGTCTCTCTGAAGTATTGAAGGATAAACTTTGGATAAAATCCTTTTTATTATTACCCAACGTCTGAATGTGAGACATCATAGATATGGTATACACTGTTTAGCAGACAGTATACACTATATTATAACATCTTTACACATGATGCAATGTGAGATGTTAACCCTTGTACTGTCTTTGGGTCAAAATGACCCAATCCTTCTATCCTTCTTTCCTCCTGCTCTCCCCTTCCTTCTTCCTTTCCTCTTTTCCTCCTTTTTTACCCTCCTTTACTCCTTTTTCTTCCTACCTCCCTTTCGTCATTCGTTCCTTTATTACCATCTTTGCTTTTCCTTCCTTCTTTCCTTATTTTCTCCATTCCTTCCTTCTTCCTTCCCTCCCTCCCTTCTTTCCTTCCTTTCTCCCTTCCTTCCACCCTTCAGTCTTTTCTCCCTTCCT
Source organism: Cololabis saira (assembly GCF_033807715.1). Taxonomy (NCBI): domain Eukaryota; kingdom Metazoa; phylum Chordata; class Actinopteri; order Beloniformes; family Belonidae; genus Cololabis; species Cololabis saira. Next base: position 6,945,110 of record NC_084602.1, read on the forward strand.
TACTCCCTTTCCTACTTCCTTCCTTCTTTCCTCCTTTCTCCCTTCGTTCCCTCCCTCCCTTCTTTCCTTTTCTCCCTTCTTTCCTTCCATTCCTCCCTTCTTTCCTCCCTTCCATCTTTTCTCCCTTCCTTGCTCCCTTTCCTGCTTCCTTCCTTCTTTCCTTCTTTTCTCCTTTCTCCCTTCCTTCCATTCCATCTATTTGCCCTTCCTTCCTCCCTTCCATCTTTTCTCCCTTCCTTACTCCCTTTCTTACTTCCTTCCTTCTTTCGTCCTTTCTCCCTTCCTTCCATTCCTCCCTTCTTTCCTTCCTTACATCTTTTCTCCCTTCCTTACTCCCTTTCCTACTTCCTTCCTTCTTTCCTTCTTTTCTCCTTTCTTCCTTCTTTCCTTCCTTCCATCTTTTTTCCCTTCCTTCATTCCTTCTTTTCTCCCTTCACCCTCCCTTGACCCAAACACAGCACAAGGGTTAAACCCGGGGTGAGGTCTGGGACGGTTGCTGGTGGGAGGAATGGCGGTGAGCCGATGAGTTTGAGTGAAGGTTCTGAGTCGCAGAATTCAACCTCCATTTACAGCGTTGTCCGTATTTGCAGGAAGCGATGTGAACCATTTCAGATGTCTTTGTAGCGCAGAAGAGCAGGGAGCAGGTCGGCCGGTCTCCGGGTGACAGCAGAGGACAGGACACGACGCCCACTGACCAACGCATGACGGGACAAATCCAAACTGGCTGCTCCTCCGGTCGATCCATCACCATGAGAGGCGGAGGCACCGGGAGGGTTAAAGGTGCCACTCGCTCGATTTCATCACCGCAATGCCGCATCGCTAAAATCCAGGTGATTTCTTTTTTTTTTTGTAATTCAAGTTTTTATTTCTTATTCTTTGGTGTTAGACAGTACAAAACTTAACATTATGAGACATTTCTTATTATACACATTACATGTAATATCAGTGTCAGAGCAAAACCAAAATAAACTAAAGATGCAAACTAAAGATGCAGCGTGAGCATTACTGTTCGTAAAGAGAGCATATTGATGGATCCATAGCTGTAGAGTACACTGGACTATAGTGCCGGGTATGGTACAATCGGAGGGAGGTATTCATACTGTAGAATCATCAGGTAGTGCGATGTGAGCCCAGAACGAGTCCCAGTCTGGTGCCTTGGTCTTGTCTGTATTGTTCAACCTATTGAGCATGAGTTCATATGAAGCCGTCTTTATCATGATGTTTATCCACTCTTTCAGTTCAGGGGGTTTTGGTGTTTTCCACAGTTTCAGAATCGTCCTGGCAGCCGTTGTAGTCCCTGCCATGATTACAGAGAATTGTCCGCCTGTTATATTGCGTATTTGGCTTCTGTCCCCTAATAGGCATATTCTGGGAGATAACGGTAGGTCACTTCCCAACCAGTTGCTCAGATTGTTCACCACCGCTTTCCAGAAAGGCAGGATGACAGGACAATCCCAGATGCAGTGTAGCAGAGTACCTATGTGTGTCTGACATTTCCAACACAAGTTTTCATTTGTTATGCCTGCTCTGTTAAGTCTATGTGGAGTCCAGTAATACCTATGTGTTATTTTATACTGTGTAAACTTCCCTTTAGCTTCCCTAATGTATTTCCCATTTTTAGATATAATTCTCAGCCATTCCTCCTTATCCATCAAACATCCCAGGTCTCTCTCCCATGCTAATTTCAGGCCCCAACAGTCATCACTGAGCAACTGGTTGGTTGTTCTATAAAATATACCGGCTCTGTGACACTCAGCAGGTAGTTTGAAATAGTCCACGATGTGATTTCCATCCTTGTACGGAATCCTGGATGTGATACAGTCTCTGATCTGCAGATATTTCCAGAAATGTCCTTTTCCTTGGAGATTGTACCTTCTTTTTATATCAGAAAACGACATAAACACCCCTTCCTCATATAAATCAGCAATATGACATAGTCCATTACGGTGCAAAATCCAGGTGATTTCTCATTTGAAAATTGAAAGGGCCAGTTCAACAAAAACACATCCCACTATATACATTTTCTCACTTACATCTAGCATCGGTGGATGGAGTTATTCAGGCGTCTCTGCACAGAGACAAAAACAAAAACTCATCCTCGGGAAAGTGGCTGCAGATATTCAGTAATGATGGATGGGGATCTCCAGGATAGGTGTGTTGTTTCAGGTAGAACTTCAAACCTCATTTTACACAAATCTTATCTGAAAGTAGTCCGATGTAGGCGGATTTTTCCCTGATCGGCAGCCCAGACGTGTCTAAGTAAATGCACAGGACTGAAGTATAGAGAAATGGTAAATTAAATAACCACTGGTATTGTTTTTTTGTTTTTTTAACAACCATATTTAAAAAAAAAAAAAAAAAAAGTCATGGCACTGAGCAAAATATACAGGACTGTCTCAGAAAATTAGAATATTGTGATAAAGTTCTTTATTTTCTGTAATGCAATTAAAAAAAAAAAAAAAATGTCATACATTCTGGATTCATTATAAATCAACTGAAATATTGCAAGCCTTTTATTATTTTAATATTGCTGATTATGATTACAGTTTAAGATTAAGATTCCCAGAATATTCAAATTTTTTTAGATAGGATATTTGAGTTTTCTTAAGCTGTAAGCCATGATCAGCAATATTAAAATAATAAAAGGCTTGCAATATTTCAGTTGATTTGTAATGAATCCAGAATGTATGACATTTTTGCATTACAGAAAATAAAGGACTTTATCACAATATTTTAATTTTCTGAGACAGTCCTGTAATTAAGAAGAAAATGTAATGATTTGCAAATCTCATGGACCCTCATTTGGTTCATAATAAAACACAGGTATTACAGCCTGGCACTGAGGCATTTTACCGTTTCATGAAAAATATTAGCTAATTTTCAAGAGGAGCAACACATGTCTGACAAGTTGGCAAAAGCCTGTAAAAGTAAGTGGTACTAAAACGGCGCACCTGAAGGAACATCTTGCAATCAGTTGGGTTAATCACCAACAGGTCAGTGACATGATTTGTTGTTAAAAGAGGAACGGCAGAAGTAAAGATGTGCAGATGTTCGACAATCTGCCAAAAACTGCACCGACTTAGTGTGAAATAATTTTACGCTAATGTTTGTCAGCATAAAATTGCAGAAACTTACATGAGAATGTCTTTATCTATACAATCAAAGGAGTCTACGTTTGTCTTTTGTTTTGCACCTTTATCTCTGGTTGTAGTGTTTGTTTACTTAAATTGACGTAGCACTTACTGCCAGCGTCTCCAACTGTGCTGGGGCTTGATTGTTTTTCCTCATGTTAGTTTTCCTTGCTTTGTTTTGGACAACAGCAGCTGCTAAACGAGTTGCCGTATGTGAAGATGGGCCCTCTTTGTGTCTGGGTGCTGAACCGGCCGGCCTGCAGTCCAGACCTGTCAAACATGGAAGACCCATGACTCTTGCAAAGTCCACCCAGCAGTGTTTTTACCTCCCACAAGTACGCCGACCTTCCATAAAAGGAGGTGTGCTACCCGCTGTTACACGAGATGTGTTGCCTCTCTTACATCCCAAATTATCTCATCTTTTTCTTGAGATGCAACCGTTTAATTTTAACATCTGATCGGATTTCTATGCCCTTTTGTGAATAAAATATCAGTTTATCAGGTTTGCAAATCATTGCATTGTGTTATTTACTTTTTTGAAATTGGAGGATGCATATTGCAGCACTTTAGAAACGGTGTTTTGTCAAATATGTTAGTTACAACATACAATGCATCATTTATTAAGTAGACACTAAGGAATATTTTCATATAAACACAAGATCTACATGTTATGTTGAAAAGACATTTGTACTGGCGAGCTGAGTCCTCCGGAGACCCAGCTTTTTCTTTTTCAAGCTGGTTTTGGTTGAACACTCCCTTATGCTGTACAAAACAATAGAGACCACGTTACTGACTTGCTGGCAAACACGAAGAAGCAGTCAGTTAGCGAGAGGCTCTTCACCAGCGTTAACAGCAGAATATCTCTCAGAGAAACGCACAGATTGGAGTTGGACTTGTCAGGTTTCCAAGCACTCATTAAACGCTGCTGTTGCTAGTTCTAGAAGTAAGGAAACAAATTAATAATGCACACATCCACACCTGCCTCGGCACTCTGGCATCGTCGTAACAATGGAAACTGCTTTGTACTGGATGCCAATCGTAATTCCTTGAGTGTTTACTCAACACTCTCTTAACATTCACAGTAAAAGTCCTGATTCCCTCCAGGTGTTTACACATCCATCACTCCACAGTTAAACTGCCCCGTAGTGAGTGGAGACAGCTCCAGGTTTTCCCAGAAAGGGGAAGCCGGGGAGGTTTCGGCTCCAGAGGTGCAACACAGAATCTTCACCAGGGACGGGGCTTCAGGGGGGGCTGGGGGGGCCGTACTCCCCCAATGGGGACCGCAAGATTTTTTTTTTGTGGCACCACTTGGTTCATATTAGGTATAAAGCATTGTATAATATGTTGTGCTGAGATTTTCACACTCACAGTTAACATTAAAACAAAAATTGCAAGTGAATCTCCAAATGTATTTTGGGTAAAATCGTTGGTCATCAACAGCCGTCTATCAACGTCATACGTCATCATGGATCACTTGTCAACAGAGCGCAGTAATCCTACAGCCTAAACATGAGCGGGAGTTAGAAACACAAAAGTGGAGCGATAAAACGCAAAGAAAAAGAAAAAAGGGAGCAAGAAAAAAACAAATTGCCCAAGCTAGATGCATAATTTGTTGGCCCTAATCCTCCTCCTGTGGGAGATGAACCTGACGTTGTTAGCAGAGATTCATCCCCGGGGATGAATGACGAGTCCAACTGACAGCGTCCAACTGATTATCTGGGTGGTGTGTCCCGGCCTTTAGGTGAAGCGTAGTGATGCAACCGAATCATGATCCAAAGCATCAACACACCACAGAAAAAAAATACTAAAAAAAAGCCCTACATTGGCGCAGTCAGGGGCAGCATGGTGGCTTAAGGCTGAAATATGCTTCTGCGTCAAACCAACGCCGTGCACACGCCGCAGTCGTGACGCCGTGCTGAACCCTTCTGACTTCTCCGTCACTCCATTTGGTCGCGGTGCAGTACCCCCCGCGGCCACTAGTTAGCGATCTTTTTCTGAATGGTTTATCCGACTTTTTCCGGTCACAGTAAATCAAAGAAATAAGGACAACTATTGTGCAAAAAACCAAAGCAAAAAAAATCACATATAAACGAAGAAAAGAGCCCTGGAAGTTCACTACTGATTCAAACCGGAAACCGGAAATGCTTCGCTTTCAAACGAACCAATCACAGCGCTCTCTGTCTGCGTGTGCTCGGCGTCTCCTCGACGCGTAGTTACAATTTTCAGGAGGTGCACGTCAATGACGGCGCAGGTGACGGCGTGTCCTCTGCGTCGATCCAAACCACACGCCGTAGGCACGGCGCCATTTTGACGCAGAAGCATAATTCAGCCTTTAGTGGTTAGCACTGTTGCCTCACAGCAAGAAGGTTCCCGGTTCGAGTCCCTGGCCCGGCGGGGTCTTTCTGTGTGGAGTTTGCATGTTCTCCCCGTGATTGTATGGGTTCCTTCCTGTTACTCTGGCTTCCTCCCACAGTCCAAAAACATGCATATTAGGTTAATTGGTGATTCTAAATTGCCCGTAGGTGTGAGTGTGATGGACTGGCGACCTGTCCAGGGTCTGGTCCTGCCTATCGCCTGAAAAAATGAGCTGGGATAGGCTCCAGCAGACCCCGTGACCAGTACTCGAGTTGTAAAAAAAAATCAGGGGGGATGGTGGATTTTATCGTATGGGGACAGATAATTTGTGCTGATTACAAATAATATAATATATTACAAATAATATCACTGACCAAAACACCTGCAGAAATACTGCAGGAATGACATAGCAGCAGTTAAATGCAGCCTTCTGTAAGCTTTAAATATCCACTGGGCTTACATCAAATACATCAAAACACAACAATAAAAAACACTTTTCTGAACTTATCAATATGACTCTGTCCATCACAGGATAAGTAAAATGGATCACTGCAAAAACTCAAAATCTTATCAAGAATATTTGTCTTATTTCTAGTTAAAATGTCTCATTTTAGTAAAACAAAATCTTATTACACTTAAAACAAGACTCATCACTGGAAAAAACAACTATTTTCACCTGTTTCAAGTAGATTTTCGCTTGAAATAAGTAGAAAAATCTGCCAGTGGAACAAGATTTTTTTGCTTGTAATGAGAAGATAAATCTTCCCATTGGCAGATTTTCCTACTTATTTCAAGTGAAAATTTACTTGAAACAGGTGAAAATGGTCAAATAAGTTATTTTTCTGGTGTTATTTTTCTGGTGATGACTCTAAATGTTGAAATAGCAGTAAAACCATATTCATTGATGAAATGACATAAGGGATGGAAAGGAGGGATGGAGTTTTACAGGGGGGATGATTTTGACCCTTTTTATTTCAGGTAGGGATGCCATCCCCCGTCATCCCCCCTCAACTCCAGTACTGGGAACACTCCAGTGTCGTGCCGCTCTGATCCAGAGCTGCTAAAAGTGCTGTTGTTGAAGCCGCCGCCCAACGAGCTCCGACAACTTATCCACTCAGCACCGTGAATGTTTCATGCTTATGTTCAGAAAAGAAACAGGAACTTAAATTGTGACTTAGACATTTTATGACAAATTAGAGGGAATTCCAAGGGACTCATAATACTTTTTTTTGACACTATATGAAAATAAAAACAGTTGTGAAACTAGAGCACATGAGATTAAGATGACCATGTTGTTTTTTGTGATCCAGGATGTATGAACCGGCCCTTCAGGACTAAATGTGGCTAAATGCTGATGTACTTTAGGTCCTTGTTAAATCATATCTTAGGTTTTAAAGTGATGTGAACGCCATTTTTTTCCGTCTCGAAGAATTTTCAAAATCAAAGTGCGCTGTTGGGAACGTAGCAGCGGCGCCAGTTCTTTTATTGGGTCCAACTTCAATGTGTCAACCTGATCCAGTCTTTCTGCAGCTCAGAGCCAGACATTCTCTTTACGTTTAAATCAGCATGTGTTGCATCGTTGAACAATGCAGTAAAACCCCGGACCGCGTCAGTACTTTTTACACCAAAATCATTTCAGCCATCACGTCCAGTCCACCGAGCAGAACAGTGGAGATGCATCAATGTCCCACGCAGAGTGGAGAGTCCCAGTGGGGAGTGGGTCCTTCATTTTCCTCCAGTTCTCACACGACGGCAAATCGGTCACAAACCCAGTCACAGATATTCATACACGTCGTGACACAGTTCACTTACATTTAAAAATATAAACTTGTCTCAATCTGTTGCTGCTTCACCAAGCTCACATGATCGGTTGTCACACGTTTGAAGAGTAATAGACCCAAAAGTCCTTCAACGGGCCTCACATTAAAGCTGAATGTATGCAGAGTGAGTTATGTGTATGAAGAGTTCCCTTCCAAGGTGAGGTACTGACAATTTACAGGAAGTGAAATCTGACCATTCAGGCTGGCTGGATGCGTTAAAAAAAAAAAAGTAAAAAGAGAAGTTCTGCGTTAACTTAAAATACTTTTAGAGCTCTTTTTCATGTTGTTGAAATGTTATGTTTCTGTTTGATTTGGAAATGAACTCTTCACACCTTCCACTTAAAACACATACTGTAGCAAACAGTCCAAGATTTCACTGATGTTTTTTGTTTTTTTTACTCGATTATAACATGTGCTTCCATCTAACATTTCAGATCACATTTATTGAAAATATAAATCGTGGCATCAAAAAAACAAAGAGCAAAGCTAAATGGGCAAAGTGCTGCATGTGGACTAACACGCACGTTCCACCAAGAAATCTCATGTAACACTTCATCTGAGCGAAACGTCTTAACATTTAATGTTTTTTCTTATACATCAAGGAATGTTCGAGAAAAGAAAAGAGAAAGAAAAGAGAGCATGTTTTGTTTGATATATATATATATATTTTTTTGTTTCCTTGCACTGCTCCTTCAGTGTCTCTGCTGTACACGATCCGAGCCCACCGGGCCTTCCTTCCCACCGCTGCCTCCACGTTATGTTCAGATGAGAGTAGTCCGAGTGTGTGCAAGGTGTAAAAGTTAGTGACTGGCCAGGCGTGAAGCAGGGAATGATGTGGGGTTTCCTGTCTCCTCCCCTCCCCCGGTACGGTCCTCTGGAGGGCGTGGGCTTCACAACACTTCTGGTCTGAGTCATGATTCACAAAAGAGAGTAAGAGTGATTCCTGTGACGGACGGGGGGGAGGGGAGCGGGGCAGGAGAGTGGCCACCGTTTTTCTTCCACCATCACTCACACATAGAAATGGCTGTTTCTCATTGGAGCCTCAACCCCCCCCGCCCCCCAGCGACCCCGTGGATCTGGAGTCTCGTCTGTGCAGAGCACGTAAACGCAGCCTCCTATGGGCGGGAGAGCAGCACCGTCAGCAGGGAGGCCGGCACCAGCAGCGGGGCCAGGCCCACGGGCCCGGGTCCACCGCCCGAAAGGCTCGGAGAGGGAAGAGTGGAGTCGCCCTCGTCGCCCCACAATCTCTCATTCTCGTTTACCTGGGGGAAACAACACAAAGAGGTTTTTATTGCATGGTAATAAAACTAATTTTATTATCTGCCTGCAGACTCCAGAAAGCTCAGCCCAAAGGAGAAACCTGTGAAGGAAACACTGGCATTATTGTTTCAAAATATTCCCTTGTATCCTAGAGATGCCACAATAAGATGAGCAACACGTCTGGCGTAATGAAGAGAAGCTCTTTTGTTTTTTTCCTGAATAAAGAACGATACAAAGGTCTGCAGGAAAATTGTGATTTCTTCTGTCTGTCAAAGCTTTTTATGAACAACGAGAGCAATCGTTAAGCTATGAAATAATTACAACAGTTAAGTACCGTACCATATTTTGTGGACCATTAGGCCCATCGCATTATAAGGTGCAATATCAATGAACGGATCTATTTTAATACAGAAGGCACACCGGGTTATAAGACGCACGATAAAACATATGAAGCCATGTGAAGTCTGGTGAGTCGAATTTTATCAGACCCTCGACTGTTCTGAAGAAACCTCATGTACATGAACAAACTGGAATCTGTCAGATAGATATGATTTAAACCAACATAGAGCTGTCCCTTTAATCCCAACAACATGCTCTAACCTGTGCAGTAAAATGCTGATCTACAGTGTCAAAAGCAGCACCGAGGTCCAGTAGAACCAGTATGGACACTAATCCCTTATCTGAGGCCATAAGAAGGTCATTCATGACTCGAACCAGTGCTGTCTCTGTGCTATGATGCATTCTGAACCCTGACTGAAAGACTTCACACAGATCATTTCTATACAAATGGTCACATAACTGTGTAGTAAGGCTAGTGCTACGGGGGTCACCCGACAGGACAGAGGACACAGGGTTTCGTGAGGAAATCTTTATTTGCACCAAAGACACACGTGCCAGACTCAGCAGCTTCCTCCCAGCAGAGACCTCTTGCTGGTTTGCAGCCGCTCTTTATGAATCCAAGCAGGGTGGAGAGGTTGATTGGGCACAGGTGTGCCCAATCAGTTGAGTGGCTGCTCCTCCACCCTGCCACAAACTGGCTTGCAACTACTTTTTCCAGAATTTTAGATACAAATGGAAGGTTGGAAATTGGTCTATAATTAGCTAAGGTGTCTGGGTCAAGATACGTTTTTTTAAGTAAAGGTTTAATTACTGCAACTCTAAAAACCTGTGGTACATATCCTAAGCTTAGGGATAGGTTGATTTGGTCCAGTATTGTCGTGCCAATAAGAGAAAGAACATTTTTGAATAGTGGAGTCGGGATGGGGTCTAACATACATGTGGTTGACTTAGCTCTATTGACGAGTGAAGTCAGCTCAGGGAGGTCTATAGGATCAAAACAGTCTAGAGTCAAGTCAGAGCCTATGGAAGTCGCTAAAGCTGAAGAAACGCCTACAACCGGCTGGTTGATTTCTTCTCTAATTCTCATGATTTTACTGTTGAAGAAGCTCATAAAGTCCTCACTACTGAGAGCTGCAGGAATGCACGGCTCCACAGAGCTGTGACTCTTTGTCAGCCTGGCTACAGTGCTGAACAGAAAACGTGGGTTACTTTTGTTATCTTCTATCAACGTTGAATAATAAGCTGTTCTGGCTTTGTGAATGGCTTTTTTATATACTATTAGGATATCTTTCCATTCACGATAGGAGTCTACAGACTTACAAGAGTACCACTTCCTTTCCATTGTACACACGTTTTGTTTCAACATGTGGATATCTGAATTATACCAGGGAGTTAAGCTCCTGTGGTTGGAAACCCTTCTTCCCAAAGGAGCAACTGCATCTAAAGCTGAATGCAGCAAATCAGCAGTGTTACTAGCAAGAAAATCAACATCAGAGGTAGAACCCAGGTTCTACTGGCCTCGTCTACTTCACTATTTTGCACTATCGTAATATAAGCGATGCCCTCCTTAAATTTAGCAATAGCTTCTGTGGCAGGGTGGAGTAGCTGCAGCCACTCAGGCTGACGGGACACAGGTGTGTCCCGTCAGCCTCTCCACCCTGCCAACCTTGATAAGGACTGGGAGGCTGCTGCTGTTGGAGAGGCTGAAGCTGAAGCACGTGTGTCCTGTGTGTTGGGTCAAATAAAAGGTTTCTGCACAAAACTCCGTGTCTCTCCATCCTGTCGGTCGGGCCCCCGTGGCACTCACACTGCTACAGCTTCATTGAACAAACATCTGCTAAAATAATACCTCCTATTTTGCGCTTCAACATCGACAATATTAAATGCAAATGTTATTAAATAGTGGTCGGATAAGAGGGAGTTTACAGACATTGGATAGATGTTTGATGATGGTAACTTGCCAGCACTACATAATTAGTTGTCTAACGTTGTCTGACACTGCAACCCGTATCCAACCAAGCACCAACTTCAATGTGTCAGCTGGGAATGATCCGACCATCAATCAAGCGGAGCGGCTTCGTCGCTACCAAAGTCACTAAAACATGTTGACAGATTTGAGCGCAGTGTACCACATAAAACTGATTCGAGGTCAGTAAGCACAACAAGAGTTCATACATATAAAGCGCCCCGGATTATAGGGCTCACTGCCGGTTTTTGAGAAAAATTAAGGATTTTAAGTGCGTCTTATAGTGCGAAAAATACACACATAAATAAAACATAGTGATGTGTTATGCTCTTTAATGTGCGACGGGAGGAAAGGATTCTGGGATAATCCACTTGGTCCCGTCTCCTGTGGTCTTCCAGGCCTTTCGGTTCTGTTGACTTCCCCAGTTCTTCCTTTTTTTTTTAAGATCGTACCAAACTCTTGATTTGTATCAAGACCTCTGTGGACTTCATATTATATGCTGAAGGGAGAAAAATATGTTTTGTGTCCTGAAATGCCCTGAATTCCCAAAACACAGTCTGCACCTGCTGTTTATTAACAAATGTAACTGTAATATGTGGCTTGTTCACACGGGACTGAGTTCCCGTGGGAAGCGACTTGGTGTGAGAGCTCGCGTAGGGGTGAAGGGGCCCTTTTCCCCCCCTCACCAGCTAGGAAAGTTATAAAGACGGGACAGCCGGAAGTTCAAGCAGAGTCAGCTGCAGGTTTTGTGCACGATGCCCAGCCGGGGTATTTTTGGCCACTCTGTTTGGACTGTTCGGCTCTCCAGTCTTCTGTGTCGAGGTAAGAGTATTATAAGGCCTAGCCCTGTTTAATTGTCAGTGATATTGCTCTACCATTTGTGGGGGATAACTTGACACATTTATCCTAGCAAAAGAGCAATTGTGTGTGTGTCTTCTATGCAATGCTTGCTTTTCTTGTGGTAATAAAGGTATTCATATATCATTATAGCAAGCGTGTGTGTGTGTGTGTGATTCATTTTGTGCCGCCGACCACTCTCGAGCCTTAATTGATTTTCTCCCAAAACATATGCCAACTCAGCACCTGATATCAGAACCTTATTCTCCTTCCTATGTATGATGGTGAGGATGATGAGGGTGATGATGATGTGTCTATGTGTGCAGTTGGCTGGTGTGACAGATGAAGATGCAGGAGATGGGGTAAGATGAAAACATGCAATGTGTATACAAGTTTTAAAGACATCCATGTTTAATGTCTTATCTATTTAAGAAATAAACAGAATGATTCAGGAACCCGTTCTCTTAAACCTAAAGAGGATTCTACTTGGTATCATTGCAGACATCTTATCTGTTCAGTAAGGAGAGAGTAACACTGACTGGTGCTTGTAGAGTCATTTTGGTCTTTTGGTAGTTGATATAGATTATTAAACGGGCTGTTACTGTCTAACCAATTCACGTATCGACCTCTGATACGATCATTGTGTTTTCTGTTTGTACCTTAATGAAAAACAGAAAAGGGCTGAAAGACAAAACACACAGAAGTCAAAAGTCACTTAAACAGCCCGGTGGCGACTTCCCTCGATTTTCTCTTTTCCACAATGGTGGTTCCTCAGGTGGACAAGCTGAATCTGTTGGTCTTGACAAACGCAAGTCAAGCGTAGTTGAGCTGACAGGGGTTTATTTGCAGCAGTCCCAGTAGTGCTTTACTTCTGCTGCAGATGCACGATGCTGACATGACTGACGTTCCTTTATCCGGGTGCATTTGCAAGGCTCTGGCCGGCTGCTGGCAGACCGACCGCTCCGCTTCTGCAGAATCATGGACGCTTAGCACCCGAGACCACACGGTTTATAGAAATACAACAGGTTTGTCATCTCACCTGACACGTGAAACTATACTCAAGTTGTGACAAAATCAGGCTGTTTTTGTTCAACAGGCCAGATTACCAGTCCACCACATCCAATTTGGAAAAGGCAAATACAGTAATAAGATAAGATACCGGTAATCCTTTATTACTCCCTCAATGGGGAAACTCACGTGTTAGCAGCAGTACACTTAACATACACACACACACACACGCATGCGGGGAAGGGGGTAAAAAGGTAAAAAAGTAAAAGATATATATAATTACAAAATATGGACAATATATACATTGCAGTGGAGATAAAAGATAAAAAATATAAGATCAAAAAAATAGTGCAAAGGAAAGAAAAACTGCAAAAAAGCAGGTAGAATGAGTGTGAGGTAGACAGGTATTGCATGGATATTGCACATATGATTATTGCACATCTAGTTATTGCACATGTTATTATTGTCCGTTAACTACTGAGAGCAGGCCTGGTTATACAGTCTGATGGCAGCAGGGAGGAAGGACCTGCGATACCTCTCAGTGACGCATCGCGGGTGACGAAGCCAGTAGCTGATGGATCTCTCCAGGGCTCTGACCGTCTCATGAAGGGGGTGGGAGACATTGTCCATGATGGATGACAGCTTTGCCACCATCCTCCTCTCCCCCACCACTTCCACAGGATCGAGACTGCAGCCCAGGACAGAGCCGGCTTCCCTCGTTTTTCGCGGGGGTTACGTTCCAAAAAGAACCCGTGATAAGTGAAATCCGCAAAGTACCAACTTTTTTTTTTTTTTTACAATTATTATACAAGGCTTCAAATTTCAGAGATCAGCCCCACCCCACCACGACCCGAGTAATTGGATTTGAACGGGAGAAAATGAAAAATGCATCCAGACTCGCTCTGTAGCGTCTTTTTCTCCTAAAGCTGCGGTGCAGGTCTGTTTTTTCCAGAGAAGAACATAGTTATGGGTCGTTGTTGTCGCTCTTTTTTCTTCTGGGCAAAAAGATTCTTCTAAACCGACACCATGGATTATATCTGAGACTGTAATGAACGATTCATCAAAGGGTCCCGTTCTTGAGCTGCTGCTGAAGCTCATTGGTCATTTTCAGCATTGTTGCTAAGCAACCAACGTTATTGACACAGGAAGTGAAGAAGCGGGGAGACTGTTCAGCCAATCAGAATGCAGAACACGATGCACAATGCAAATCTGTGAAGCAGCGAGACGGTGAAAGGTAAACCACGTTTATAGCGAAAGATTACTGTATAGCGGTGGTGTTTTATTTGAATCAGGGCGGCTGAGTTGTTGGTCCTTTGCAGACGGCTGTTCTGGGACCTCCCCGCATACGTGGACCGCCCGAGGCAGAGGAGCAACAGCAAACACTCCCCAGAGTACAGAACAGAGATGCATCAATGACAGACATGACACTGAATCAGTCGGACTTTAAGGGGGTGTGGTGGCGCGGGCTGCTAAGAGGCCGGCAGAAAAGGCAGCAAATGTAGGAAGAGTGATGGCGTTTGAATACGGCACACTGTACTGATTTATTTAGTTATTTCTTTTTTGTTGGCTTTATCTCGAACAACAAAAAATCACCATCAAATTAAAAGTGTCAAAATATATATAAAAAAAAACAACAATTTAGCAGTCTCATGTTTCAACGTTTCCCCACTTTCTACTTTTATTGTTGGCTTTGTTTCGAACAACAAGAAATCACCATCAAATTAAAAGCGTCAAAATATCAAAAAAGGCAAAAGAATTTAACAGTCTCATCCAGAAATAAAGAACAGCAAAATAATGTGTTGGAGAGGGAACAGGAGGAAGCAGAACGCTGATTTAGTCCTGTCCCTTCCTCACAATATCATATCATATGCCAGAGAAAATATAAAAATTAGAAATTAAAATAAAATAATATAAGAAAAGAAAGAAAAGACAAAATAATAACAAAAATAAATAAATACAACACAAACAATTAATAAACAAAGATCAAGGCATAATTAAACTAGCCTCCTACAATATCCTAAACTCAAAAATGTAATTTCCAGTCACTTCTCTGATGATCCATGACCAGCCATGAATGCAGGGAGTTACATTTGTATCGTATTTGATGTATCACATAAGGAACAGAATAATAATAAAATAAATACATACAGAAGGTAAATTAAGTTCTTTAGGGGTCCTTATTTTTATATTTGTCAAGAATGTTTTTCTTGTATGTGTTTTTAAACTGTATAGAGTTTTGTTTGATTTCTTCATCAAGAACCTTCCACAAAGTTTCCCCACAGACTGATATGCACATGCTTTTAAGAGCAGTACGTACACAAGGTTGTTTAAAATTTAATTTTCCTCTTAGATTATATTTTTCTCCTTCATCTTGAAACATTCTTTGAATGTTTTTCAAGCAGTGCATTATTTCTTGCTTTTACCAGTAGAACAAGGGAAATAGATGATATACTGGTACTGACGTCAAGCCATGGACGGACAAAGTGGGGTATTTCAGTTCTGTTATCTGGATAAGACTTACCCTGCATGCACCATATCACAAATAGAGTTTTCATGCAGCCGGTTGAACTACTTTATTGGAAATAGGTAAAAAAAACAACAACTGATGTATTGATGGTGATTCATCAGAGATACTGTCATACTTGAGTTTAAATGACTATCATTGACAGCAGTTTGGGTGAAATTCGATGTGAAGTTTGATTCATCTTTAACCATTAGCTGATAAAATGTTCATGTTCTGCAGAGTTCCATTGGTTTGTGTACTTTATTTCTGCTGTCGCTGCTTAATGTGGACCATTGAAACAACTGCGTGGGTACAACCCTTGAGAGGACATGACGCAAAGGAAAAAACATTTGGGCCCTTGGCATTTTTATCGTCCTTCTCTGTGGTAATAAGCGCGGTTACGTTTATTTTTATCTGCTGGGAGATTGTCGTTTATGTTATCTACGGAACTTTTAGTTCCCATTGGGATCAAAGTGCCTTTTGCCTGAAGAAAGTTATTCATGAGATTCCAGCGATTATTAGACAGGCTGTGTACATTATCATTTCTTTACATGACTGTTCCCTAGTTTACATTAATACTGAATGAGCTTTATTGCTGTAGGAAAGATATATGGTCAATATACATATATTTGCACCACCAAGGGCTTGGTGTCGTCCAAATGACTTCTATGGCTTAGTGGCGTCAATAACTGCAAACAATTTGATTTTCATCCCCTTGATTTACACACAAGTGCTTTCTTTGCTTTTTTAATTTCTTGTTTATGGATTGCGTACTTTATTTGGTGCAGCTATCATTAATAGGGAACTATGTCATTCATGAGGCGCTCTGGGTTTTTCTTCTTCAAGTGTAAATGACAACATTTGCTAACACCGAGTCACGCTTTTTTTGAAATGCCATAACTTTATTATCTTTATGCTGTTTTGTTTTATGCTTTATTCTGCCCACAGGAACTATTTGATGCAGCGGAACGCGAAGCAGTTAAGCAGCAGCTGCTGACATGAAAGATAACTGGGGAAACAGAGATGAGGTACAATCGATCAAAAAGGGAAAGTGGGTACTAAGTCATCTGAGAGTATTTAGGTGCTCAGCAGTCCACACTGGGAAAAACAGGTGTAAAAAGTTGAGGTATGCACCCAGCCAAGATGACTCCCAGTGGCGTCAATTCAGTCAGAGCTAAGGTATGGCAAGGTTACGAGTCACATAACTTAACTAGAGTATCAATCAACATGCCCAGCAAACTCATCACAGACGTCTATGTAGCTTATCTGCATGGTAAGGGAAATTGGAACTTTTTCAAATGCAGTCTCACTCACATCCTGCTAACATAACTACGAACACTACACTTTAACAACGTGTTAATTACGCAATACGCATCCGTTTTCTGCACCATGGACGGCAGAGTTAGAGAGCAGAAATCTCCCAGTTTAACTCAAAACAGTTAAAGTCCAAATGCAAAGAGGAGAGGGAGGGAGCAGAACTTTTGTAAGTTAGTTACACTGCAAGGAGCGCTAAAAACAAGATTGATAGCGACCACTGTCGTCAGGGATGCTGGGACATCACATTTCAAGATATGAGGGGGGGTGGGGGGGGTACAAGTGTTGGGAAAGATAATACCTAGTGAAATCGATCATGTTCTGATTTGCATTTGTAGTTAGTTTATATGTATTAAATAATAGAATAGTCAACGTCAAGAATAGTCACGAATAGACAGTAATTCCATTAATGTATTTAAAAAACAAACATTTACATTTCCCTCTGAAGCCAAGGTGGAGGCTGCCGTACCTTGCCATACCCAATTGACGCCCCTGATGACTCCAGAACCCTTAGTGAGGTGAAGAAGAAGCCAAGAGTAACAGATAAAGACTTGAAGAACCACTGGAACTGGCTAACATCTCTGTCCAAGAGTCTGTTACATGTAAGTCATTGAACAGACTTATGAAATAAAGCCATGGAGGAAGTCACTGCTCTCCAAAATAAAACTATGTGCCTGAGTTTTCCCTAAAGAACACCTTGGGACACAAGAACACTGGGAAAAGTTTTTGTGGACTGATGAATCAGAAACTGAAATATTTGAAAGGCTACTTAGAGTTATGAAAGCCCCAAAAAGGCCACCGCGTGCCACCCTCCAAACATTATCCCATGGTGAAGCATGGTAGAGACGCTATCATGATTTGAGCTTCCTGAACCTAAAGAATGAAGAAAATGAAAAAATGACTCCAGAGAAGGAGCCGACTGGTCAGAGCCCTGACCACAGCCTCATGGAGATGCTGTGAAATAACCTCGAGAGAGATCTCCACATCAGAAATCCTAGAAATGTGTCTGAGCTGAAGCATCTAGAGAGAACTGGTCAAACCTGCCTGACGAACGTTGTTCAGGTCTGACCCAGAGCTTCAGGGAGCTTCGGCCAGCCTTTAACTTTGACAGTTCGCTTGCTTTTTCCTCCAACATTGTGATTTTCAGTGGGTGTGTTCAATAAAAACACCTGATCTGCGTCCGAAATTCCATCCTTCCACCCTAATGAGCAGCAAAAACAGTATATGAGATATTTTAGTGTGTCCGAAACATTAGTACGTACACGATAGTATGTACTATCCATACTCATTCTGGAGAAATTTATTAGTATGGATTGATGGACACTATCTAAGCAGAAACTTCCCACAATGCAATGCAGCGGTGTTTGGTTGCTAAGTGCTGCAGATACTTAGCAACCAACAAAAATGGAGGATAACGCTACCGGTACCGAGCAAAGCTGCAGCAGCAGCACCATCACGCTACAATTCAATGTGAGGAATTAGGTGTGATTTCACTTTGTTTCCATAAGATATTAATCAGATGAGTTAATCATTTATCACATTATTCTTATTCTTCTTCTGTTTCTCGTTAGAAGTTGAAGAGGTACGAATAAAACCACACAGCGCTTGCTTGGGCCAGGATAAAGGGGAAAGAGCGGTGCTGCTACTGCTGCTGTGACAGGAGTTGTTACCATGGAAACAACTCCCCCTCCCAACGGCAGGAAGTGCCGTGTGGCTCTGAGTAGTACGTCCCAAATAATGCATACTACTGATATTTACTCAAAAGTGTGCCGAACTTAAGTGTACTTTTGGAGTATATAGTGTTTAGTATGGCATTTCGGACGCACCGCAGGAATTCTAACTGTCTGAGTGTTATCAGCTTCTGCACCTTGTGTTTGCCTGTTATGACTTGGAGGAAGATGAGGTCACATTTCATGGCAAATCAATGCAAGAAACCAAAACTGCAAAGGTTGCACACTTTTTCTTGCCAGAGTGAGCCGACACTTTGTTGTGACTGGAAACAAGTGATAAACGATGGTTCTAAAATTCAAATTTGGGGTACCGACTGTTGATTAAAAATGTAAAATGTTTTCAAGTGACTGGCGGTGGGTGTCCAACAAGCACAATGTCAGACTCGTTGAAATCGTTGAACATGACTCAAAAACACATTTGGGTGTGGGGACGGCAAGAACGTGGACACTCAAATGAAATCTAAAAAGGCCAAATAAAATGTAAAAGTCAGCTTTGAGCAGAGGAAAGCAGATTAAACACCGTATGACAGGGTTGTTACTGTCGCGAGGCTCGAATGTGGTTCACCTGTAAGTGTACTTTTGAATAAAAAACATCTGTTATTTATTCAAAAGACTGTACAACCAGGCCTGCTCACAGTAGTTAATGGACAATAACATGTGCAATAACGTATAATAACATGTGCAATATCTGTGCAATATCTGTCTACCTCACACAAATCCTAACTGCTTTTTTGCACTGTTTTTCTTTCTTTCCCGTACTGCACTACTTTTATTTTCATTTTAATGTATATACTGTTTATATTTCGTAATTACATATTTTTTACTTTTTCACCCTCCCCTGCATGTGTGTGTTGAGTTACTGCTGCTGCACAAAGTGAGTTTCCTCATTGAGGGAGAAATAAAGAATAATCTAATCTAATCTGTCAAATGAGTAAATGTAAAGAGTCCGAGCTTCTTAAGATCAGCGTTTGTGTTCATCATGTGGAGACCTTGACGCTTTGTGAGTTTGTATTGAATGTGAACCCAATCCATCCGTGTTCCCACTCAGAGGCATGTGCAGTGTTGTGCAAGTTCATACTTCTCATGAACTAGTTCAAAGTTCAGTTCACATAGTTTAAAAATGAACAGTTCACGTTCATAGTTCACCATTTTCACTTTGATCTAGTTCAAATTAAGTTCATTTCAATATTTTTAGGTGAGAAGTACGAATGAAACGCCCCCCTATCTTAAAACTGTTCACTTATACAATCATGTTTTGTCCTAGTGGCTTTTCAACTTTACTCAGAGGCTGTAAATCTCCAACAATGTAGTCCATTATCAGTTTGTCTACCTCAGCGGTCGGCAACCCAAAATGTTGAAAGAGCCGTATTGGACCAAAAACACAAAAAACAAATATGTCTGGAGCCGCAAAAAATGAAACGTCTTGTATAAGCCTTAGAATGAAGGCAAATGGTGAAAGGCGAAATGTTGAGAAAAAAGTCGAAATTTTGAGAAAAAAGTCGAACTGTCAAGATTAATGTTGAAGTACAATTTCGAGAAAAAAGTCGAAATGTCGAGATTAAAAAAGAAAGGAAAAAGGAAGAAAAAAAGGAAAATAGAAAAAAAAGAGAAAAAAAGGAAAAAAAGAGAAAAAAAAGAAAAAAAAGAAGAAAAAAAGGTCAAACATTTTTGAAAAAGCTCCAGGGAGCCAATAGGGCGGTGCTAAAGAGCCGCAAGCGGGTTGCTGACCCCTGGTCTACCTGTTGCAGGTAAATCAATTCAATTTTTTTTTTCAATTCAATTTTATTTATATAGCGTCTAATACAACAGAGTTGTCTCTAGACGCTTTCCAGAGACCCATACCCAGAACATGACCCCCGAGCAATTATTACATAAACAATGGCAGGTAAAAACTCCCCTAGTGGGAGAAAAACCTTAAGCCAAACAGTGGCAAGAAAAACTCCCCTTTAGGAGGGAAGAAACCTTGAGCAGGACCAGGCTCATCAGGGGGGACCCTCCTGCCGAGGGCCAGACTGGTGGGTCAGGGACGGCAACAACACAGCAGGCAGGTGGAAGCAGCAACGGGAATCCTCCCCCTGAAGGAGCAGCAGTGGGACTGGGGTCGTTTGGGGCTGTTGGGTCTTCTTCGTCTTTCTTGATGACTTTTTTTGATTATCAAGGACTTGCAGATATTTTCTCACACTGGACGGATGCTTTAACTCCAGTTCGTGATCCGCATAATGAACAAGGTCACGTTCTTTATTTGCAAATATGTTGCGTTCAGTTCAACGTTCTCACAGAAATGAACACGTTCATTTGAACTCGTTCATGCCCAACCCTGCTGCTGCGTGACCTCTGACCTCTGACAGAGACTAACTAAACAGGGAAGGTTGTATGTCACATTTTCAGCAGTCCACCCAACTCACCTGAGTAGGTATTTGTGCCCGCAGAACGTTCTGCTCTGTTTCCATGGCGATGCCGGAGGCGGTGGTGGCCGACTGCGGGCTCTGCTTGCCTGTCGCTGGACTGGCCATCCCGGGCTGACTGACGTCCGTTTTCTGATCTGATCCGTTCCCAAAGGCCGAGATGGCATTTTCTGTAACACAAAAAAAAAAACAACCTTCAATCGCGAGTGATCAGGTTGCTTAGCAACAGCCTTCAGTCCGAACCACGACACAAATATACGAGACGCTACCTGTCTGAATAGTACGAATGGAAATATATTCACTCTATTCTGCTCACAGGATGTAAAACATAAGCATCGGCTGAGAAAAGTAAACATGCAGACCTGTGAAAAAGTTTAATTCAGACATTTCATAATGTACACATCTTAAAGTCTCTGTGCACCAACGTGGAACGTACTGTATGCTATTCAATCCCGAGGTACAGACTCAACTATATCCTTCTTGAGAGACACAAAACACTGCTGCTCTCATTCTTCTACAAAACTCTCCTCCACTATACAGGACAAAGAAGATGTATGTGAGCGTGATTCATTTCTTTATGTTAAAAGTAAACAAACTGGGGACGCTTGTCAAGTGTGCCTGGTTCATGGGCACGTGGACACATTCATTTTAATTACATAGATCTCAGAGGGAAGAGAGGAAGTAAGATACAATCTGATCCCCACAACGGTAAATTAGAGTTGTTCAATGAGAATGCTGGTCATCGTGTAAAACGATGGATAACCCATCTCTTGTCTTTGGGTTTCCTGGCCAGCTCACCTGGACAGCCGTGGGGCGGCATTAAAGGGAAGCAGCAAAACATCTCTGAAACACAGGACACTTGATTCTTCTCCAACCTTTCTGTTGCTTCTTAACGTCAAGGCTGCCTGTGACATCCGTCTCAGCTGCTGTCAGAGGCCAACGATTGCAGTAATGTGGCTTTTCAATATATGTGTACAATGTACATACTGTATCTTAGCAATTTTACCTTGACTTTTTCCCTTTGAAAACCTTTGAATGTGTAGTGGAGGGGGAACTTGAATACATAGCAACAATAAACCCAATTATGTTACCTATGAAATGAAAGAAAATATTTCTTCTATCTGCTGTAATCCTGCAGTCAACCAATAGGCGCCATTCGGCCCGAACGGTGCCTATTGGTCAATCTGCTTGAATGTCAGTGTAGCAGGGCGAGTGCTACCGGGGCCGACCGAAGGATGGAGAGACACAGAGTTTCGTGCAGACCCTTTTTTATTTAACGCAAATCACCCGCCACACGTGCCCAAGCACCGCATCACACATCAGCATGCCAGCAGCTCCTCCGGACCCTTTGCTGCTGTCCAGCTCTGCCTTATAAAGGCAGGCAGGGTGGAGAGCGGCAGCCACTCAGGCGGATGGGACACAGGTGCGCGTGTCCCATCAACCTCTCCACCCTGCCACAGTCAGTGATTGGACAGTCCTCACCCTACTCTCCGCCTCCCAAAGTACGGCAACACCACGGACATATTCCTGCTGGCTCCCGTACCAGAGGGGGGGTGTCGGAGGCAGGAGCTTCATGTGAGGCAGAGCACAGGGGGGAGGGAGTTTGTGTGGGGAGTAGTTGTCTTTTTTTTTTTTAAAACTCAAGATCGTAGACCCTAGCTTTAAGGTTCCACGTTAAACCAACGCAGAGCCTACGCGCTAGTTGATACTTTGTTTAGCTTCCCGCTTTTCCGGTCACAGTGAATCAAAGAGATAAGGACAACTATTGTGCAAAAAACCAAAACAACCCCAAAAAAAACAAACAAATCACACACGCACAAAGAAAAGAGCGCTGAAAGTTCACGACTGCTTCACGAACTGGAACCAGAAATGCGTTGCTACCAAGCAAACCAATCACAGCCCTCTTGGTCTGCGTTGGGTCTGCGTCACCTCGACGCGTAGTTACAATTTTTGGGAGCTGCACGTCAGGCTACGGCGTAGGCTACGGCGTAGGCTACGGAGAGACTCCCGCGTAGGCATAGGCTCTGCGTTGATTTAACGCAGAACCTTAATTCAGCCTTAAGAAGAGACAACAGGTGGCAACAAGACTCAAAAAGTGAAATAAGTTCAAATTTAACTTGGCTGTTTTTTTAAGCAAAGTTAGGAAGAAGCATCAACTGCCCTGCTTGACAAACGTGGCTCTGACGAGTTTCCATCAACAATAAAAATGATAAGAAAGTGTGTGTTCACAAAATAGTGTCATAAGCTTGTGCCACGTCACTTATAAATGATGCAGTCAGTCAGCTAAAAGTCATCCGTCAACTTTGTCAAGCACAGCTTGCTGTTAAAAAAAAATGGTGGTAAGATGTCTATTTAGACCAGGGGTCGGCAACCCAAAATGTTGAAAGACCCATATTGGACCAAAAAAACAAATATGTCTGGAGCCGCAAAAAATTAAAAGTCTTGTATAAGCCTTAGAATGAAGGCAAATGGTGAAAGGCGAAATGTCGAGAAAAAAGTAGAAATGTCGAGATTAATGTTGGAGTACAATTTCGAGAAAAAAGTCGAAATGTTGAGAAAAAAGACGAAATGTTGAGATTAAAAAGGAAAGGAAAAAGGAAGAAAAAAAGAAAGAAGAAAAAAGAAGAAAAGAGAAGAAAAAAAGAGAAAAAAAGTAAAAAAAAGTAAAAAAAAGAGAAAAAAAGTAAAAAAAAGTTCAAACATTTTTGAAAAAGCTCCAGGAGCCACTAGGGCGGCTCTAGAGCCGCGGGTTGCCGACCCCTGATTTAGAAGGAGAAATATATCAAATAAAATTTCAACGAAGAGCACCAACACCTCACACCATCAGCTGGGTCTGTAATCTGGAGGCCTCCATCCCCTCAAACAGCTCTCCAGCTCTGGAAAGGGGGACAAATATTGAAGCTGATATTATTCTTCTCCTGGCAGGAGACCTTTTTTACTCAAAGAACCCGGTTTATTCAGCAGAGGGAAGAAATCTGAAGGGTCACTTTTAGTGAAAAGCTTTAAAGTGCACCGCAGGGACTAGCGTGCGCTAACATCTAACAACGGGGCAGCTGTCACAACACGGCACATGAAGGGCTGGATTTGATATTATCACAGTTTAAGTCTTCCTCGTGCTGCCAGAACAGCTCCGCCCAGCCAGAACATGACAAAGAACATGTGAGCGGCAGCAGATCCTCTCGTCCCGCGGGTCGTGGGGTCGTGGGGTCGTGGGGTCGGGGTCTGGACGGGCTGGAGTCGCTCTCAACTGTGATTTCCAGCCACATCTTTGGCCTCGAAATGCACAACCTCTTGTAATTAATGATAATATTGTTCGTAGTATTGTAGTATTGTGTGCTCGTTGTGTGTTTCCATGTGTTTTTCACGTTTTAGACTAGCAGCTGATGTCAACCGAACGCCACCCCAACCCCCTTCACCTTCACATTTAAAAAAAATAAATAAATACAAAAAAAAAAAAAAATATATATATATATATATATATATATATATATATATATATATATATATATATATATATATATATATATATATATATATATGAATAAAATAAATATATATGATATATTAAAATATATATGATACATATTATATATTCAAAATGCATATATGCCTTAGGACCATTAATATATATTCAGACAAAATATATATTTTATTCATATATATATATATATATATATATATATAAAATGATATATATATGATATATATTATATATTAGAAATGCATATATATATGCCTTAGGTTTTTACCAACATGGTATTAACCATTAATATATATGCAGACAAAAAAAAATGGTTCTCTTTAAAT
The DNA here is from genome assembly GCF_033807715.1 of Cololabis saira. Classification (NCBI taxonomy): domain Eukaryota; kingdom Metazoa; phylum Chordata; class Actinopteri; order Beloniformes; family Belonidae; genus Cololabis; species Cololabis saira. The sequence goes on from NC_084602.1 coordinate 6,969,585, forward strand.
CCACTCATTGCAAAAACTCATTACACTTAAAACAGTCATTAACAGAAAAATCACTTATTTGAATATTTTCACCTTTTTCAATTAAATTTTCACTTGAAATAAGTAGAAAAATCTGCCAGTGGGACAAGATTTATCTTCTCATTACAACCAAAAAAATCTTGTTCCACTGGCAGATTTTTGAAACTTATTTTAAGTGAAAATCGACTTGAAACAGGTGAAAATTGTTGTTTTTTTTCCAGTGATGAGTCTTGTTTTAAGTGTAATGAGATTTTTTTGACTAAAAATGAGACATTTTAACTAGAAATAAGACAAATATTCTTGTTAAGATTTTGAGTTTTTGCAATGCTTGTTTTCATTTCCACTTGAAGCTTTGGCTGCACATATTCACTTGTCCAGTGCCAGTTTCTGCTTCTGGAGGAGGTGTGGAGGAGTTAACGTCTGGCCTCAGGTGCAGAGTTCAGCCAACCCTGATACCCGAGTGAGCAAATACCTTTGAGTTCTAAGGTCTGCAATCCCTCCGCTGTCGAGCTTTATACTTTAAATTCATGCCTTGTGTTAGCTATAATTAGGACGAAAGTTACACAGGCAACGTTTAATTTCATGCACAATGATTGATTTTAAACTAAGATCAAAATGTCATGAATTATGCTGCAGGACTTGCATATATATATATTCACTGGGTGGAAACCAAGGACACACACCCTCAGACGCTCTCAACCCAGCAGGATTGTCTCTTTAGTAAAACACGAGCATCTCAAAGAGTCACGAGCTGCAGAGCGCAGGACACCGGAAGTCCTTTACCACACTCTCCAAAAGAGAAAAATGGAAACTGCTCGGATCTTTTTCAAATGTTAAAAATGGACAAGCCTGCTAGATGGAGGAAATGACCAGAGAGGGAAAACATATTTCACAAAAGACAGCTCCAGACTGACTTGCAGACTGAGGGGGGGTTAACAAACCATTGTGGCTGGTTGTTGCTAGAGAAGAAGAAGAAAGAGACGACACCATTTATGGCGCTTTTCCACTAGTACCTACTCAGCCCGACCCGACTTGCCTCAGTTTGCCGCTTTCCCACCAGGGGTCTAACGTGCAGAGTAGATACTTTTCTGTAACTATTCTGCCGAGGTTCTAAGCGGCTGAGTCGGCTGTATCTGACATCATCACACTACAGGCCACCGATTGGTCGGGGGTTGGAGTCAGACGTCTGAGTCAGGAGGAGGAAATCAGAGAAAGAGACTCTGACGGATTCTGGTTCATTTTATTCAACCAGCAATGTCACAAAAGTCTGTTTCATGATCCAACTCTGAGGTGCAGATGTTCATAAACCTGGTGCTGAGGAGAGAATTAAAAAGGGATCTAGACGGGAGATAAGGAACGACCAGATCCACCAGGAGCTCTGTCTCTTCATAGCTGCTCACGACTCCAGCTGACTTTTCAGCAGCACCGAGACAAACTGACAAAAAAAAAAAGCGTTGCCGCTTGAAGATTCTCTCACTCTCATTTTTTTACTTGATATCGAACACAAGCCAAAGACCCAGCAGCACATATATCATCTCCTCCAGGTTCTACATCTTTAGTGTTGTTGTCTTCTTCATTTAGATCACACAATCAAATACCTAACAACAACTTCGCTCCAACCCTCCTGCTTCCTCCGTTGAAGAGAAACAAGGGCGAGTGGAGTGGAGTCGGGCTGAGTAGGTACTAGTGGAAAAACTCCATTACAGTTTACATCTGCAGCCCAGCAGAACAGATGTATGCCGTCGATCACGCGAGAGCACGGTTGCCTCGGTGACCTCTGCATGCTGCTCACGGTCCGGCCTGCTGTAAATGTGCAGTGATGAAGGTATTAATGCAGCTCTACAGCAGCCCAGCCGTGGCTGGATGGATTCAGATCTGCCAGCCTGCATCAGCAGCGCTCAGCAACAGTTCTGTCATCACCTGCTGCCACGGCCCGCAGCTATTTGTGAAATCATGACTTACCTTTCCTCACTGGAAGTAGGCACATTGTGTAGAATGCACTATAAATTAATGTAGAAGGGTGTAATGTGCAAATGCTATAAACCCATGTTTTATTCACCACAGAACACAGGAAACAAAACGCTGAAGCCGAAGAAATGCAAACATCTGATGGAAGGAAAAGAAGTCATTTTGAATCTGATGGCAGCAAGATGTGTCAAAAAATTGTGACTTTTCACAAAAAGCAGCATTTGTTTTGCAGTTTTGGGGGTTTTGGGAGACAAGATTTCTCCAGATTCTCAGTGTTTGGTTGAGGAACATTACTCTGATATTGTTTCGCCATTTCTAGATGCAGTTTTTGGCAGTTTGGTGACCTCATTCTAGCTTTACTTCAGAGACTCTGACTCCAAGATGTGATATGTATACCAAATCATGTCACTATTGATCACAACTGACCTGATCGTCTGCACGGTGTTCCTGCAGGAGTTTCTGGATCATTACCACTCACCTTTCCAGCCAATTGTTCATGTCACAGCTTTTTTGAGATGTGTCGCTGCCATGAAATTTGATCAGATCTAAGGAAGAGTATTAGGGCCATGCAGGAGAAAAAATATTTGAGAGGGGAAGATTTTATTTTATTGTGCACTTCGAGAAAAAATGTGAAATGTCGAGATTAATGTTGAAATACAATTTCGAAAAAAAGTCGAAATGTCAAGAAAAAAGTTGAAATGTTGAGAAAAAAGGCAAAATTTTGCCTTTTTTCTCGACATTTCAACTTTTTTCTCGAAGTGCATAATGAAAAAAAATCTGCCTCCTCTAAAATATTATTTTTCTTTTTCTCCTGACTGGTTCTAATACTCTTCTGTACAGATCTCATGAAATGGTACACTTTTTTACTTTCAACATCCAACTATCTTCTTCCGCTCATCCGTTGCCGGTCGCGGGGGCAGGAGTCTCAACAGGGATGCCCAGACTTCCTTCACCCCAGACACTTCCTCCAGCTCTTCCTCCAGCTCCTCCGAGGGGAGTCTGAGACATTCCCAGGCCAGCCGAGAGACATAGTCTCTCGGGTCTCTCGGGTCTTCCCCGGGGTCTCCTCCCGGTGGGACATGCCTGGAACACCTCCCTAGGGAGGAGGGACATGCCTGGAACACCTCCCTAGGGAGGAGGGACATGCCTGGAACACCTGCCTAGGGAGGAGGGACATGCCTGGAACACCTCCCTAGGGAGGCGTCCAGGAGGATCCGGTACAGATGCCCAAGCCACCTCAGCTGACTCCTCTCAATGTGAAGGAGCAGCGACTCGACTCTGAGCTCCTCCCGGGTGACCCAACTCCTCACCCTATCTCTAAGGGAGCGTCCAGCCACCCTGCGGAGGAAACTCATCTCGGCCACTTGTATCCGCGATCTTGTCCTTTTGGTCACTATCCAAAATTCATGACCATAGGTGAAGGTAGGTGCGTAGATTGACCGGTAAATCGAGAGCTTCACCTTTCGACTCAGCTCCTTCTTCACCACGACGGTCCAGTAATCGACCGCATAACTGCGGACGCTGCACCGATCCGTCTGTCAATCTCCCGCTCCATCTTTCCCTCGCTCGTGAACAAGACCCCGAGATACTTGAACTTGTACACCTGAGGCAGGACTTCTCCACCCACCCGGAGAAGGCACGCCACCCTTTCCCGGTGGAGAACCATGGCCTCGGTTTTGGAGGTGCTGATTCTCATCCCTGCCGCGTCGCACTCGGCCGCAAACCGCCCCAGCACATGCTGAAGGTCCCGGTCCGATGAAGCCAACAGGACAACATCATCTGCAAAAAGCAGAGATGAAATCCTGAGGTTCCCGAACCGGATCCCCTCCGGCCCCTGGCTACGCCTAGAAATCCTGTCCATAAAAATTATGAACAGGACCATTTGATATGTTTTTATGTTCTTCTAGGATTAAAATATGGGTTTAAAATATTTGAAACAATTGAATACTTTTCATTTTACATTTTACCTGCATCCCACAGCATTTCTGAGCAGGTTTTACCGTGATCTTGGCAGCATGTTGAATTAACAAAATACTTTTTTGTTTATCAAGCTGCCTCTTATTAAAAAACGTACAAGTACTGCTGTTTATTACTTCAAAGTGATACAGCAGGGTTTAATCTGCTGCTGCCAGATTTTCACAACATTAACATGTATGTTTGCACAAACTAATGGGTGTTGATTGTGTTGACGGGGGAAAAAGCTGCATGTTTATTAGGACTGCAGGAAACAGAATCTGTAGACCTTCATGTCTTTAACAGCAGCAAAAGCAACAGATGTTAAGGTCTGCAGGTAATCCAATTAAGTGAACATGTGCGCCTGACGTTTTGTGTTGGAACAGTCACCTGTTGGCAGCAGATAAGGTATCACACCCCTGGCTGTCACACCCTGAGTGTTGGAGACAAACAACCGCTGTTCTAGATAAGTGCTGGCATGGAAATGTGGGACAGTGCAGAAGAAGCCATTTGAAACTCAAGTTATCCAAAAAAAGCAGTAACATTAGACTTTGATGTGTTGCCTGAAAATGGACGAAAGAGATTTTGGCGCCTTTTAGTTTTCATCTGTTAGTAAAGCTGAGATAAAGATCTCTGTGGATATCTAAACGGAGCGTTTTCAGGCGTGTAGCTATAACTCAGAGGAATATTATGTTATGTGCATTCTGCACAATGTACAAGTTACTGTCTGTGGGATTTATAGAGTTTTATAAACTCTACAAGAAACTAATTACATCAAGTTCTTGGATCTATTACATCTAGAGTGACTTATGATCATATGATCATTTATATTCTCTAAGCATTCATTTTCCTTCAGCTAATGGGCTACTGAACAGCAACTGCATTTGCATAAAAGTCCCATCAATTCAAATATTCTCAGATGAGGACATGAATAGGAAAACCATCAAGAAAAGTCCCCATTGGTCAAATAAATGGGAGTGTTTTTCCATGAAAATCATACCGTTATTTCATCGGTTCCACGCCAAAACCGCTCAGATTCCTGCAGCAACTCGCTGGTTATTAGTCAGAGGATTTCTAAGCCTTCAGAGGAGTATTGGGCTGTGACATACAAACATTGATTTCTCACAGGATCATAACAAATTGATCCATTCTCCTGAGATGGTTTGCCTTTGCAAACAAGATTTTGCAGAAATCAATGCAGAGCTCAGAGCTCTCACTCTCCTCCTGCACTGATGCAACGCCGACTTCATCAGCTGCTAGATAAAGACGAAGGAGTGGAACGTTGACGTGCGTGCTTCAACAACCCGCCCATCAGCTACCGTCCGCTGTGGAAAAGAAACATGTACATAACTAAAGAATGGGGGGATTTACAAATCAGTCAAATCAACTCAAATGCTGAAACTTTGTTTTTCTTCCTCACTTCACATCTACTTTTTACAAACACCTCACCAAATTTTGCACGCAAGCCAGGCCTGGCGATAAATGTGATATTTAATGGTTTGCATTAATGGGCGTGGCCTAATGGCTCAACAGCGCCCCCTAGAAAACTTTGTGCCTCAAGCCCCACAATACGGTTTGACGTACATGCATGAAAATGGGTACACACCTGTATCATTTCGGAACTTAAAGAAAAGTCTCTTGGCGCCATGGCCGAAACCGAACAGGAAGTCGGCCATTTTGAATTCATTGTGTAATTTTGCCGCAATTTATGCCATTTCTTCGGCCGTTTCTTCGTCCGAACCGTAACGTGCACCCAGGTGTGTTATACATCAAAATGTGCGTCTCCATCCTGCGACGATGGGCATTACTTTTCTCAGTCAAAAGCGTTACCGTGGCGACGATAGACGCCAAAAAGCGCGCCCCCCCTTCATCTGATTGGTCCATATTTGATAGTTCCTACTTTCTGCCATAACTTTTGAATGGTTTGACATAAAGACTAGTGGGTGGTGTCATCGGACTCGGTTTTGAGTCCTTGAACAAAATTGGTGACAATTAGCCCTGCCCCTTCTTCTGATTGGTCGATATTTGATAGTTCCTCCTTTCTGCCATAACTTTTGAATGGTTTGATATAGAGAGTTGTGGGTAGTTTCATCAGCTAAATGTCCAGGCCTGAAGAATCTACATCAAGTCATACAAGCTTCCACTGCAGCCTGAACGTGCACAAGGGTGCGAGGGCCCGTTCATCGCTGCTTGCAGCTTTAATTTCATCTTTTCTTTTGTCTCCTGGCACATCCCTCACCATTTTTCCAGGCCTGACATCGACGTCATGAACACCTGGGACATTGAGGACAATTCACGGTTCACTGTCCTGCCCAGTGACGCTCACCGCGCTTGGGATCGATCCAGAGACCTTCCACTTGGGAGGCAACAAAAACCAATGAAACATAATCAAAAATCAGTTTATACTGTCCAAAATCGATGACAACTTCACAGACGGGGAAAGCTGCCCAACCTGTCCGGGGTGCACCCCGACCTTTGGCCTGAGAGCTGGGAGAGACTCCAGCAGGCCCTCGCGACCCTGGATATGGATTTGATTTGATGGATCTGACTCAGGACCAGCCAAGAACTCAGTGTCCGAGTTTTCCAACTTAAATTGTTATAAAAAAGGTGGATCAGTACAATCTATTTTCAATCATGTTTCAACGTTTCCCCACTTTCTACTTTTATTGTTGGCTTTGTCTCGAACAACAAGAAATCACCATCAAATTAAAAGCGTCAAAATATCAAAACAGGCAAAAGAATTTAACAGTCTCATCCAGAAATAAAGAACAACAGCAAAATAATGTGTTGGAGAGGGAACAGGAGGAAGCAGAACGCTGATTTAGACCTGTTCCTTCCTCACTATATCATATCATATGCCATAGAAAATATAAAAATACTAAATTTATATAAGTAAGTAAGTTTAATAAGTAAAATAAGAAAAGAAAGAAAATAATAACAAAAAATAAATAAATACAACACAAACAATTAATCAAGGTATCAAGGCATAATTAAACTAGCCTCCTACAATATCCTAAACTCAAAAATGTAATTTCCAGTCACTTCTCTGATGATCCATGACCAGCCATGAATGCAGGAGTTACATTTGTATCATTTATGATGTATCACATAAGGAACAGAATAATAATAAAAGAAATACATACAGAAGGTAAATTGAGTTCTTTAGAGGTCCTTATTTTTATATTTGTCAAGAATTGATGTCTTGTATGTGTTTTTAAACTTTTGAGTCCAGTGTAATATTTTCAGGCGATTTTAGAGATAGATTTTTTAAATTGTTCAGGCTCGTCTAGTCATGAACATTTTTCTGTAATCCTTTTGTTGTTCGTTAGTAGCATTTGCTATTGTATTTACTGTCTTGTAAGAATACAAGACAATGCACTAAGTACCTGAGACGAGTTTCCTTTAGGGATCATAAAAGGTTTATCTTAGAACATCAGGATTCTAATCATACATTCATTCGTGCTAATAATTACCCATTTTTTTTGAATAGCAGTCAAATTACACCACATTGACCGGTTAAAAATGTAACTTCATTACTTTTTCTTTTTTTCTTTAATAGATCTTGCACTGCAAAAACTCAAAATCTTACCAAGAATATTTGTCTTATTTCTGGTTAAAATGTCTCATTTTTAGTCAAACAAATCTCATTACACTTAAAAAAAAGTGTCATTACCAGAAAAATAACTTGTTATTTGACAATTTTCACCTGTTTCAAGTAAATTTTCACTTGAAATAAGTAGAAAAATCTGCCAGTTGAACAAGATTTTTTTGCTTGTAATGAGAAGATAAATCTTGTCCCACTGGCAGATTTTTTTCTACTTATTTCAAGTGAAAATTTACTTGAAACAGGTGAAAATTGTCAAATAACAAGTTATTTTTCTGGTAATTACTCTTGTTTTAAGTGTAATGAGATTTTTTGACTAAAAATGAGACATTTGAACTAGAAATAAGACAAATATAGTTTTTGCAGTGTGCATGTTATGAAAACCAGCACGCTGGGCCGGCTCAGGCTGTGCACATGTCTGCACAAGGACGGCATGGCAGCAGCATGCTGATGGTGCGCTGGGTCAGAAGCCTCGCTGGGACAGGTGGGGAAGTGTTCCAGCGGACTCTGAGCATGCAGTTACTGCTCGGGAGCACGTAGCCGTCTCCTGGGAAGCTGAAGGATGAGAGTTGCACCTCCAGCTGTTCACCACCTGCCGCCATGCAGAGATGAAGTGCCAATTGATATATTCAGTGGTAAGCTGTTGTGACAGTTCCTTTGTAAATTGTGGGAACTTATTTGTTTTAGCACCTCGGCTCGTATCTCTTTGACTTCCAAGTCTTTTTCCTGAGAGATTTTTAAAAATCATAAATACAGATACAGTGGGGCAAAAACGTATTTAGTCAGACACCAGTTGTGCAAGTCGATAAGAGAGGCCTGTAATTTTCATCACAGGTATATCTCAACTATGACAGAATGAGACAGAATGGAAAAAGAAAAATCAAGAAAATCACATTATGTGATTTTTAAAGAATGTATTTGCAAATTATAGTGGGGAATAAGTTATATACTTTGATATATACCCTTTGTTGGCAATGACAGAGGTCAAACGTTTTCTGTAAGTCTTCATAAGTTTTTCCCACACTGTTGCTGGTATTTTGTCCCGTTCCTCCATGCAGGTCTCCTCTAGAGCAGTGATGTTTTGGGGCTGTCGCTGGGCAACACGGACTTTAACTCCCTCCAAAGATTTTCTATGGGGTTGAGATCTGGAGACTGGCTAGGCCACTCCAGGACCTTGAAATGTTTCTTACGAAGCCAATCCTTCGTTGCGGGCGGTGGATGTGTTGGGATCAATGTCCTGCTGAAAGACCCAGCCACGTTTCATCTTCAAGTCCTTTGATGATGGAAGGAGGTTTTCACTCAAAATCTCACCATACATGGCCCCGTTCATTCTTTTCCTACACGGATCAGTTGTCCTGGTCCCTTTGCAGAAAAACATCCCCCAAAGCATGATGTTTCCACCCCCGTGCTTCACAGTAGGTTTGGTGTTCTTTGGATGCAACTCTGCTCCAAAAATCCAAATGCTCTCTAGCAAACTTCAGACGGGCCTGGACATGTACTGTCTTCAGCAGGGGGAACGTCTGGCCCTGCATGATCTGAGTCCCTGATCGTAGTGTAGTGTGTTACTGATGGTTTCTTTGTTACTCTGGTCCCAGCTCTGCAGGTCATTCACTAGGTCCCCGTGTGGTTCTGGGATCTTTACTCACCGTTCTGGTGATCATTTTTACCCCACAGGGTGAGATCTTGATGGAGCCTCAGATCCAGGGAGATTATCAGTGTCTTGTGTGTCTTCCATTTTTTTTTTTTTTTTTGGGCTCTAGTGGCCCTTTATTGAGATGCAGACTGGAAAGGGGTAGAGAGAGAGAACGGGGAAGACACGCCGCAAAGGTGCGCGGGCTGGATTCGAACCCGCGACCGCTGCAGGAGGACTGTAGCCTCAGTATATGAGCCGCCGCTTAACCCACTGCGCCACCGAGCGTGTGTCTTCCATTTTCTAATAATTGCTTCCACAGTTGATTTCTTCACACCGAGCTGTTATCTACTGCAGATTCAGTCTTCCCAGCCTGGTGCAGGTGTACAATTTAGTTTCTCTGTCCTTTAACAGCTCTTTGGTCTTGGCCATAGTGGAGTTTAGAGTGTGACTGTTTGAGGTTGTGGACTGGTGTCTTTTATACTGATAACCAGTTAAAACAGGTGTCTTTTATACTGATAACCAGTTAAAACAGGTTTATTTTATACTGATAACCAGTTAAAACAGGTGCCATTAATAGTAAAGTAATGAGTAGGAGCCTCTTAAAGAGGAAGTTACATGTCTGTGAAAGCAGTAAATATATACAGACTTCATGTGAAAGTATGTAAATAACTGAATTTACCTTCTGTATGTATTTCTTTGATTATTATTCTGTTCCTTATGTGATACATCATATATGATACAAATGCAACTCCCTGCATTCATGGCTGGTTGTGTTGTATTTATTTATTTATTTTTATTATTTTGTCTTTTCTTTCTTTTCTTGTTTTAATTTTTAATTCTTTTTTTTCTGCTGCATATGATATGATATAGTGAGGAAGGGACAGGACTAAATAAGCGTTCTGCTTCCTCCTATTCCCTCTCCAACACATTATTTTGCTGTTGTTCTTTATTTCTGTTAAATTGTTTGGATTTTTTTGATATTTCAACGCTTTTAATTTGATGGTGATTTGTTGTTGTTCAAGATAAAGCCGACAATAATTAAATAAAACCTTGAGGTATAAGAGCACGTCCTGTGCCACATCACTGGTTATTATCACTTTTTCATACATTACCAATTTTACTTCCAGAGAAGATTTTTAATAAATGCAGATATAAATGAGCTTCACCTCCATCTGTTCTCTCATCTTTCCCTGACAAACCCAGCTTTCAGAAAATGAAGTCCAGCCTTGCAGTTCTGCATAGTGATTCGGCCATTACTGCCGTGATGAGGAAGTAAGGCAGGGTGACAGCTGTTCGTAAAACCTGAGTGCACTCACTCAGGAGAGGGACGTTTTCCTCAGCAGTTTTTCGCCCTCCCCCGTCTGCAAGCAACTGTATTGTTCCCCAGCACTATTGTCTCTGTTCGCCTCATTAGTTCAGAGGCAGGAAACCAAATTACGCTCAATTACAAAGTCATCAAAAGCCATCTGAAGTCCTGTCTCAGCAAGCTGGCCAAAGAACACGAGGACGCGTGTGCAAAACAAGTGCAGAATCCACTTGGATCGGGGACCGGGAGGCGTTGTTTTATTGATGAAGGCCCTGGCCACTTTTAAAAACAAAACCCTCGCTGAAGGACAGGAGAGTCTTTTGGCTTTCACCGAAAATAAACACGACTTAATACTTTGTACACTGTGATTACAAGAGAATCAAGCAGAAGCAAAAAATTGTGAAGAGGTCTCACCGGGCAGATTTATTGTCCCAGTTATCGGCAGAGTCTCTGCCAAATCATAATGTTTCTCTTCCAGACGGAGAAGTGACTGATAATGAGCGTGCGACGCGATTTAACAGTCAGTGAATCACGCTTCCAGTAAGGAACCTGTTCCTCCTTGTCATCCGGTACATGCTATTTCCTCAGGAAAGGAAAGAGGGTTTTTTTGTCCCCCTTTTCCTTTTTTAGGAAATGAGGCCATTCAAACGGAGGGTTGTTCTCGTCTCCTGGGTCCCCGAGGAGCCTCCAGAAAATAGCACACAGGACCAGCCGCAGCAAATCTGAATCTGAGATACATCTGAGATACATTCTAGCAACCTCATCGCATTTCTAGCATCCATCCGTCAAGAGGGATATGTGTCACTAAACTGTGAGCTTTCACTCACTAAAAGGATGCACTTAGTTTTCTTGTAAAAAACTGAAAGATTGTGACAAATATCTGTTAGTCTCTCCACTGAATAACGCACGATGGATAGCATTTATTCTTTAAACACTGATGCATTGTCTTGTAGTCTGTCTAAAAAGTGCTGAACTCACATACAATCTCTCTCCCTGAGAAACTGCATAGCCCACTCATGTTCCCCTCAGTCCTGCTGCTGGAGAGTTTTCTCTGAATACATTTAGTAGAAGACGCAGAGTTTCTCAAGCAAAGATCTTTCAACCACTTGCAAGCGAAAATATCTGCGGCTCCCCGCGGCTTCTTCCCATGGTTGCCAGGATCCTTTTTCGTGAACCCCGTGCACTGCGCAGGGTTCTTGGGGGCTTTTCCCAGACGGGCAAGATCCCACCTCCAGTCAGATCTCAGGACCCTTATGTGGCCGGTGTTAAGCACAGTACTGGAGTTGAGGGGGGATGAGGGGGGATGAGGGGGGATGGCATCCCCCATGAAATAAAAAGGGTCCAAATCATCCCCCCTGTAAAACTGTCATCCCCCATTTCCATCCCTTATGTCATTTCATCAATGAATGTGGTTTTACTGCTATTTCAACATTTAGAGTCATCAAAAATAACACCAGAAAAATAACTTATTTGACAATTTTCATCTGTTTCAAGTCAATTTTCACTTGAAATAAGTAGGAAAATCTGTCAGTGGGACAAGATTTATCTTCTTATTACAAGCAAAATAATCTTGTTCCACTGGCAGATTTTTCTACTTATTTCAAGTGAAAATTTACTTGAAACAGGTGAAAATTGTCAAATAGCAAGTTATTTTTCTGGTAATGACACTTGTTTTAAGTGTAATGAGATTTGTTTGACTAAAAATGAAACATTTTAACTAGAAATAAGACAAATATTCTTGTTAAGATTTAAATTTTTTGCAGTGCAGGATCTATTAAAAAAAATATTTGTATGAAAAGAAAAAGTAATGAAGTTACATTTTTAACCGGTCAATGTGGTGTAATTTGACTACTTTAAAAAAAAAAAAGGGTAATTATTAGCACAAATGAATGTATGATTAGAATCCTGATTCTATTCTATGAATTGTTGTTTTTTCCAGTGATTAGTCTTGTTTTAAGTGTAATGATTTTTTTTTACTAAAATGAGACATTTTAACTAGAAATAAGACAAATATTCTTGTTAAGATTTTGAGTTTTTGCAGTGATCCATTTTACTTATCCTGTGAAGGACAGAGTCATATTGATAAGTTCAGAAAAGTGTTTTTTATTGTTGTGTTTTGATGTATTTGATGTAAGCCCAGTGGATATTTAAAGCTTACAGAAGGCTGCATTTAACTGCTGCTATGTCATTCCTGCAGTATTTCTGCAGGTGTTTTGGTCACTGCTATTATTTGTAATATATTATATTATTTGTAATCAGCACAAATTATCTGTCCCCATATGATAAAATCCACCATCCCCCCTGATTTGTTTTTTACAACTTGAGTACTGGTTAAGCAGACACTTTCCTGCTTTTTACAGCCATAAGTGGGTACAGTTATAGTAATGTGATGAGCGGAAGAAAGTGAATGAGACTTCAAAGAGGCTGAGCCTAAAAACTAAAAACGAAAATGTATAATTATCCAAAAAGAGCCCCGAAATATTGCATAATCTCAGCTCATTGACTTTTTTTTCCTTCTTTTTTGTTTTTACACAAATTAATGTACTCTGGGGTATCAGTAGGAATTCATGAAAATGAGTTTAACATCTAAATAATTATATGATAAGGAATACTGTGACTTGGTACTAAGACATAATTAAATGGCAAGATGGAGTAACCTCATCATCGTGTAATGAAAAGCTGAATGTATCATTGATAGAGATAATTCATGAGATATCATAAACTCACTTTGGTAGATGACATTACAGAAAGTCTTTGCAAACGCCAAATGAGGAAAAGCTGGAATGACCTTAAAAAACATTTAATTTCTTACATTTAGGTAAACTTTTACTGTTTTGTAGACAATGTTACCCCAAGATGTGCCATGCTTTTTCTTTCTCCTTTCTTTATTTGAGTTGTTAACTTCGTCAAATTTTGAACTTCAGGCCTGCAACACATATTAAAAACAAAAATACAAAAAAATATATATATATTTATATGTATTAATGAAGTAAATATATATGATATATATTATATATTAAAAAATATATATATGCCTTAGGTTTTTACCAACGTGGTATTAATCATTAATATATATGCAGACAAAGTAAAAAAAAAAGAAAAAAAAAAAAGGTTCAGGAACAGCTTTGTACTCGTAAGGGGGTGAAATAAAAATACAATCACAGACTGGTGACCTCAGCAGCTTAATATGATGATGATTAAATAATAAAAATAGAAGCAATATTAATCTTGGAGGATATGCAAATATATGCATGAAAAATCACTTAAATGCTTACTTCTCCCTCTACTGTGCATCATATCATCATATGATGAGATATCTGAAGGAATTTCAGGGCATGAAGCCTACATTAAACACTGGTCATCTCTGATCCTGCAGACAACGACGGCATCAAGAGATGTCATTCGTCAATGGTGGATATAATACCCATGTGAACGAAGAATTACTTCAAGACTTTATTGTGCAAATAAGAATAGAATGTTGTCCAGAAGTGTGGTCAACATCTCTGGGCTCCGAGGCATCCAGGATGGAAGATTTCAGTAACCGTGGCGAAGATCACGACCACTTCTGTGATGGCAGTTCACTAACAATGTAGAAAAGTGACTACGTTTCCATGCATCAATAACCCTTTTAGTGTACTAATGATAGAGTACTGGTTTTAGGTTAACACTGCCCTTGATAAGGTACTGGTTTTAGGTTCCCAGTACCCTTGATAGGGTACTGGTTTTAGGTTCCCAGTACCCTTGATAGGGTACTGGTTTTAGGTTAACACTGCCCTTGATAGGGTACTGGTTTTAGGTTCCCAGTACCCTTGATAGGGTACTGGTTTTAGGTTACCAGTACCCTTGATAGGGTACTGGTTTTAGGATACCAGTACCCTTGATAGGGTACTGGTTTTAGGATACCAGAACCCTTGATAGGGTACTGGTTTTATGATACCAGTACCCTTTATAGGGTACTGGTTCTAGGTTAAAGGTAAGAGGGCAGTGGTGTACTGTCTGATCAGAGCTAATTCCTTTGCTATTGTGTCATTAATGGACACAAATGACTGCTTAATATAGACATAACAAGCAGTGGCCTTGTTATTATCAACACATGATGGCAGCTGCAGTTTGTACCATCACTTTGCTCATTAGTCTGTCACTGCTGTCGTTACTCATGCCAACAGCTTTGTTTGTTGTTAGAAAAAGCAATAACTCAAAGTAAATTCCACTCCAGCAGCTACAGTTCGTACCGCTTGTTGACCTGCCTCATTCTGCTGTCGGCAATGCTATCATTCCTTCAGAGGCATGATCTTCTATCATCAAACTAATGTCTTTTCAGAGTTGTTACAAAAATAAGAACTACAGCACAAAGTCATAGACTTCAAAAGATGGGTGGGTAACTCTTAAATGACAAAACCTTGCACCAATAAATCCATACTGGAAGTGCTCATCCAGTGCTCTGTGCCACCAGCTTTACTGTTGCATGTCACTGTTCTGTCTGCTCCCATTCATAGCACGAAAAAACAAACAATCATCCTTGAGAGACTGTGTCTTGGATCATCGTCCTGTTGCATTACCCAGTTTTGACCAATTTTGGCAGTCAGATGGTCGGACATTTGTCTCTAGATTACTGTAGAATACCAGGAGTTCATAGTGGGCACAATATCTGCAAGGTGACCAGGTACTGGCTGCAAAACGCCAAATCATCATCCCTTCACTGCTGTGCAGGACAGTACGTAGGGAGTTTTTTGCTAATATACATAACTTGGTACTGGGCATCGGGTCAAACACTATACTCTCGTATTATTCCAGAAGTGTAGTAGTTTGTTCAGATACAGTTTTATGAACCAAAGTCATGGTTGCATGTTGTTTTTAGACTTAAGAGAGTTTTCCTGGCAACCCTTCCAAACAAGCCATATCTGTTCAGTGTTCATCTAATTGTTCTGTCATGGACTCTAAGGGTGCTTTCACACCTGTCCTGTTTGGAGCAGTTGTTCCGAAACAGGGAGCGTTTCCCCCTAAAGATCGGTTCGTTTGGTATATGTGAAAACAGCAATCGCGCTCGGATGCGGGTCAAAACAAGCAAGCCGAGATCTCCTAGGAGAGGTGGTCTCGGCTCGATTTCAATCGAGACCTGGAGCGGTTAGTTTGCAGTGAGAACAGAATCCACACAGCAACCCACACAACTCACTCATAAGCTGCTTTCATGCGGTTTGCGCCGCGCCCACTGCCGGGTAGGGGCGCAGAGTTGGCACAGAGCCTCCACCACCTTCTCTCCTATTAGAGAAGCGGCAGTAGCTCAGGTGGTAGAGTGGGTCGTCCAATGATCAGAAGGTCGGCGGGTACGAATCCTGCTCCGTCCCAGTTTGCTGTTGTAGTGTCCTTGGGCAGGACACCTTACCCACCTTGCCCCGTTTGAATGTGTATGAATGTTTGGTGGTGGTCGGAGGGGCCGTTTGGGGCACAGGGCAGCTGTGGCTACAAACGTAGCTACCACCACCAGTGAGAATGTGTATGAATGAATAATGATCTCTGTAAAGCGCTCTGGGTGCCTTGAAGGGTGCTATATAAAACCAAGTCATTATTGGACGTGCTGAGATGTCGTCATAGGGTGAAATTAAAAAAATGTTCAATTCAGGCAGGCAGGCGCTGTGCAAACGCTGTGGCAGGTGCCCTCTTACGCCAGAGCGGCCCGCTCTTGCGCCGCGGTAGCACATACACAATGAATGGGATTGCCGGCGGGGGTCTGCACCCTCTATGTGAAAGGGGCTTGTTGTTTTTCCCGGGGTGCGGAAGAGGAAACTCATTCCGCGTTCATTTCTGACTAATGCGAGAACAGTTGGTTTGCGCATGGCATTTGTTAACAGCTTTGAACCGCTACAGACGGTTGCCTTGTGAACACAAACGAAAAACGAAACAACTGTATCGATTTAGCCCCTGAATCGTAACAAAACAAACGGGCCACAGGTCTGAAAGCACCATGAGTTTGACCAGGCTCAGTGAGGCTTGAACTGTTGTTCCTCTATTTTCTTAGAATCGCATAATCTGACTTTGGGGTAATGCTCCCCACTTGTGGATAATCTTTCTCACTGTCTAACTTATGTCATTCCCGCTTTGCATTGTGTTAACACATTGTGTTACAGTATGCTATGATGTTCCTTTAAATCCGCCTAACCTGTCGAAGGTGAGAGCCCGCCTTTTGCCCAAAGAGAGCTGGAACAGGCTCCCGGAGATCCCTGTGATCCTAAACAGGTATACAGTAAGGTATACAAGTATGGACGATTGATGGATGGATGTTCCTTTAAAAACTCAAGAAAGGCTGGAGACTGATAGCTACCTTTTAACTAAGGTCAGAATATCTGATTATTGCCCTGGATAATTTGTCCACAAATCTGGCAGAAGTTGGCTTTCTATTTTCATCTGCACAGCCTGAGAAATTTAAGTGTCTTATTTGACCAATCAATGTCTTTTGACAATCATATCAAACTTCTGCTGCAAAATAGTTTTTTTTTTTCGAGTTGACGAACATTTCAAAACTAAGAGGGTTGGTGTCAAAACCAGAATTGGAAAAGATATTAATGCTTTCAACAACTGAAGTCTTTTTTACTCAGACAAGCCTTGAGTAAGTGAGAGCTGTTTTACGTCAGCCTTCACATTTATTTCTTCATTCTCATAAATTTGTATTATATTTTCCGTAATGTCAGAGCATCTTATTTTTTAACATGACAATTTATTTGAAACTGCAATTTTATTTTTATTTAATCTGTCAAAAGTGCTATATAAATACATTTTACTTCAAAGGACAAGGACTAAAAAAAAGAGGAAAAAAGTCTTGGATCATTTTGTTTGCTGCTGCAGTTTTATTTCCCCATGTGTGCTGGTTTTCTTGTTGGGGATGTTATTGTTCGCGCTGTTGCCAGGGGCATCTGAGAGTCGTTGCTACTCACTCAAGCAAACGTTGTCATGGAAGAAAGCCAGGAAGTCACTGCATTGCTCCTTGTGGTTGCCACTTGCTGCGCACGAGCACCACGGTCCCACGTTGGATGTAGAGTTGTCAAGGTAGTTGGGGGTTGTTGTGCTTCCTAGAAAAACAACAGTTTTGTACATTTAAAGCCATACTTGATCAATAGATCTCACACAGCAGCTCAATTTTAAATAAACAACATATAATTAGGGCCCGAGCACTGACAGTGCGAAGGCCCTATTGTATCTGTAGGAATTGTTCTCGTTCTCGTTCTTCTTCCGACGAAAAGAGGGCCTTTTTCCCCCCTAAACGTGCCCCAACAGTCACCAAATTTTGCATGCAAGCCAGGCCTGGCAAAAATTTTGATATTTAATGGTTTGCATTAATGGGCGTGGCCTAATGGCTCAACAGCGCCCCCTAGAAAACTTTTGGCGCAATTTATGTCATTCCTTCGGCCGTTAATGCGGCCCGAACCGTAACTTGTACCCAGGTGTGTTATACATCAAAATGTGCGTCTAGATCCTGCAACAATGGGCATAACTTTTCTTAGTCAAAAATATTACCGTGGCGTCAATAGATGCCAAAAAGCGTGCCCCCCCTTCATCTGATTGGTCCATATTTGATAGTTCCTACTTTCTGCCATAACTTTTGAATGGTTTGACACAGAGAGTCGTGGGTGGTGTCATCGGACACGGTATTGAGTACTTGACCTTCATTGGCCTGAATTAGCCCCGCTCCTTTTTCTGATTGGTGATATGTGGTGTCATCGGACTCGGTTTTGACTCCTTCACCTTAATTGGTGCAAATTAGCCCCGCCCCTTCGTCTGATTGATCGATATGTGATAGTTCCTATTTTCTGCAATAACTTTTGAATGGTTTCACATAAAAACTCGTGGGTGGTGTCATCGGACATGGTTTTGAATCCTTGACCATAATTGGTGCAAATTAGCCCCACCCCTTCATATAGAGAGTCGTGGGTGGTATCATCCGCTAAATGTCCAGGCCTGAAGAATCTACATGCAAGTCATACAAGCTTCCACTGCAGCCTGAACGTGCACAAGGGTGCAAGGGCCCGTTCATCACTGCTTGCAGCTTTAATTTATTAATTTAACTGAACTGAGTTGAAAATGATTGCTGTCTCTTATAATTCAGGATCTCCCGGCTGCTGCTCTGTGGCTTTCTGGGCAACGCTCCACTTATAAACACCTCATAAATGTGCAGTTTCCACAGAAGTGCATAGAACATATACTGAGGAGTTAAATGCCTGTTAAGCAGGAATTTGGCTAATTCAATCTTGTTGTGCTTGTCTGATTATGACCTTACTCTGATTGCAATAATCAAATAAAGGCATTTACATGGCAATTTCTTTCATCACAGTCCTGCTCTAATCAGGTTAGGAATGAGATATTAGCGCGCATGTAAATGCATTTATGGAGAAGGAAAAGTGACAGAAATGTAGAATAAGGGCCACAGATGAAAGCGGGGTGAGTACACAGAAAATCTGTTTTCACACATGAACACTAAGGTGTTTGGGGGAATATCACATAATTAAGTCTAGAAAATCTTTTCACAGTTGCTATTCACATGTGCACTGCACAGCGGGAGATTTTCTGCTGTGTTTTCACAGCTGCATGTGAAGGGGGGGTGTAAGGCAACATCAGTCTGTGAGCAGCACACAGGAGCCAGGGCATGATACACAAACCCAGCTGTGGAAATAATTTTTCCTTCTATGCAATACGTCGACAATGCCGGATGAGGCATTGACTGTTTTTGTGATGCCATCAAAACTACTGTTTAAGGGTTTGGATCCATATGGAGCGAGGGGGAAGACCAGAACCAGAACAGTGTATGAAGGGGCAAATCATACCTGCCGACACACATTCACTCACACTAAATAACTTGGAAGAATAGCTGTTACATTTGCGCCCTGATACGTTCTCAGTGTAGAGGGATATAAAATGTGGGGCAATAGCGTAAGCCTAAGTCGGACACCCATGATGATCGGCAATGAGGAGCAGGGGATTCCTTTGGGTTTTTCCTCGACATTATCGTACATGAATCTTATGTTGTTCAGGTGGTGTCAACATCGCTGGGCTCAGAAGCATCAGGGATGGAACATCACACAGTGGAAACATGTATTGTAGTTAGTGCTGTCAAGCCATTAAAAAAATTGACTGATTAATTAATTAATTAAGATCTATAATTAATTAATTTAAGTAATCTATTTTTTAATCGCACCTAAAAATTGCTGATAAAAAGCCCTCAAATTTGAGGTATTTTCCTTCAAATTCATTACATTATTGTGGCAGATCAAAACATTGATATATGACAACAAAAAAGTGGCTTTATAAAGTAATTTATATATTTATAGGACACAGATTTCAAAATAAAGGTACCTCGCAAACAGAAAAGGTAAAGTTAGGGATTTAAAAAATAGATTAAGCGATTAAAAAACATAACGCGCTAAATATGCTTATAATTAAAGAAGCACAATGTAACTTTTCCACCTTAATATAATATTTCATCATCATCATTGTGATGGTACATCAACTTCCAACAGGTTTAATGAACCTCTGTCATGGTCTGAGGGGTCTGTATCGCCTTCACTGGCACTTTGTAACTTGGAGGTGGATGGTAGGAACTCTGCCACACTACTGGTAAAGCACTACCGCTTTTGTCCAAAGACGCCGCCAAACTGAACAAAAGCTGAAAGTTACATTGTGCTGCTTTAATTAATCGCAATTAACATGTAATTTGACACCCCTAATCGTAGTATGATAAATCAGTATTCTGGTGAGCCGACCGTAATGAGCAACAAGTCCAAAAGCTTTGTCCTGTCATGGCATGTGGCTGTAACAGCTCCATTGGCAAAGGTCGTCTCTACTCTTCTCCTGCACCTTCTGCTGTGTTTAGTGTGTTTGAGCCAGTGTCCTTGTCGCTGCTCGCTGAAATGCTCCAGCGGTTGAAACCAACCGACTGCCTCTTTCATGAACAGCTGTCTTAGTTCAGGATCTGTACCGGTTTTTAAGCATGCTAAGGTCTGACCTCTGCTCAAGAGGCTTCATCTTGATACTACAGTTTTGTCAAATTTTAGGAGTGTCCCATCTTCCTTTTTTTTTGCTAAGGCTGAAGAGAAAGTTTTTCTCTCTATCAGTTGCTCCAATTTTTGGAAGAGAATCATATTTTTGAGAATTTCCAATCTGGATTTCGAACCTCTTCCTGTCAGCATTTGATACGGTGGACGGCTCCGTCCTCCTGAAACTGTTGTGGTATGGTTTTTAAAGGACCCAAGTGCAGGGAGAGAGAGGGAGGCCAGGGGCAGGAGTTCTCAAAAACAAAAGGATTTAATCCAAAAAAGGCAAAACACAAGGCGCTGCAGAGCAGGATAAACAAAAACCAGGAACATGGAAAACCGACGAGGAGACATGGAGGGAAGAACCAGTACGGACCGACAGGGAACCAAGGAATGACAAGACAAGATATACTGAGGGGATAACGAGACACAGGTGTGGACACAATCAGGGCAGATGGGACACAGGCGGGGCAAGACAGAACTGAAAGTTACAAACACTGGGGGGGAAGTGTCAAACCCTGACAGTACCCCCCCCTCAAGGGACAGATCCCAGATGTCCCCAGAGTCCTAACCCAGGGTGGGCGGAGGGGGCCTGGAGGAGGGCCCAGGCCACACACGGCCAAAGTTCCGGGGGCCGACCTCGGGACCGGGCAGACCAGCGAGACCGCTCGGGGGGGCGTCCCCGAGGCCTAGGCCTGGGTCTTGGCGGGGGGCGTGACGGGGATTCTTGGCGTGGCTCGGGGACTTGACGGGGCTCGGGAACCTGACGGGGCTCTGGGACCGCCTCGGGAACCTGACGGGGCTCTGGGACCGCCTCAGGAACCGAGGGCTGCGGGACCGCCTCAGGAACCGAGGGCTGCGGGACAGCCTCAGGAACCGAGGGCTGCGGGACCGCCTCAGGAACCGAGGGCTGCGGGACCGCCTCAGGAACCGAGGGCTGCGGGACCGCCTCAGGAACCGAGGGCTGCGGGACCGCCTCAGGAACAGAGGGCTGCGGGACCGCCTCAGGATCCGGAGTCGGGGCAGACAGGATGCGGGGAACCGGAACAGGAGCAGACAGGATGCGGGGAACCGGAACAGGAGCAGACAGGATGCGGGGAACCGGAACAGGAGCAGACAGGATGCGGGGAGCCGGCGTCGGGGGGCAGAGGATCCCCGGAGCTGCCCGAGTGGGGACCCGGGTCCGAGGTGCCGGCTGCGGGGGTACCCGGGTCCGAGGTGCCGGCTGCGGGGGTACCCGGGTCCGGGGCGCTGGCCCCCCCTCAAGGGACAGATCCCAGATGTCCCCACAGTCCACATCCAGGGCGGGCTGGGGGGGAACACAGGTCCTCGGAGCTGGCTGAGGGGGGGCACGGGTCCTCGGAGCTGGCTGAGGGGGGGCACGGGTCCTCGGAGCTGGCTGAGGGGGGGCACGGGTCCTCGGAGCTGGCTGAGGGGGGGCACGGGTCCTCGGAGCTGGCTGAGGGGGGGCACGGGTCCTCGGAGCTGGCTGGGGGGGGTCCGGAACCATCACCGGAGGAGGAACTCCAGCAGGAGCTGAGGCGTCCAGGACCACCGCTGGAGCCAGAACAGGGGGCGATGCGTCCAGGACCACCGCTGGAGCAGGAACAGGGAGCGATGCGTCCAGGACCACCGCCGGAGCAGGAACAGGGAGCGATGCGTCCAGGACCACCGCCGGAGCAGGAACAGGGAGTGATGCGTCCAGGACCACCGCCGGAGCAGGAACAGGGAGCGATGCGTCCAGGACCACCGCCGGAGCAGGAACAGGGAGTGATGCGTCCAGGACCACCGCCGGAGCAGGAACAGGGAGTGATGCGTCCAGGACCACCGCTGGAGCAGGAACAGGCTGGGGCTGGCGCTGGCGCCGTCGCTTCCCCTGGGGCTGAGAACCCCCGGGCCCGCCTCGAGCCAGGCGTGTTCCCCAGAAGGGGGGAACAGGCTGGAATGCGTCCAGGACCACCTCGGGAACAGGAAGAGGTGCGTCCAGGGCCCCCACCGGAACAGGCTGGGGCTGGCGCTGACGCCGTTGCTTCCCCTGGGGCTGAGAACCCCCGGGCCCGCCTCGAGCCTGGCAGGTTCCCAGAAAGGGGTCCCCATTTTTCTCTGCCTCTCGGCGGAAGAACTCAAAAAGAGTAATATACTCTCCCGCTGGGTCCATGTTGGTCGGTCCGTTCTGTTGTGGTATGGTTTTTAAAGGACCCAAGTGCAGGGAGAGAGAGGGAGGCCAGGGGCAGGAGTTCTCAAAAACAAAAGGATTTAATCCAAAAAAGGCAAAACACAAGGCGCTGCAGAGCAGGATAAACAAAAACCAGGAACAGGGAAAACCGACGAGGAGACATGGAGGGAAGAACCAGTACGGACCGACAGGGAACCAAGGAATGACAAGACAAGATATACTGAGGGGATAACGAGACACAGGTGTGGACACAATCAGGGCAGATGGGACACAGGCGGGGCAAGACAGAACTGAAAGTTACAAACACTGGGGGGAAGTGTCAAACCCTGACAGAAACACTTCAATCAACTTGTTGGCCATTCAGGTCCTGTGCTGCAGAGGTTTAGCTTGTGTTTAACAGACAGGAGTTTCTCCAATATGACCAATAACCTTTCTTTTTCCTCAGCTCCTCTGACCTTTGGGGTACCACCGGGATCCATCTTAGGCCCTGTTCTATTTCCCTTATACATGCTGCCATTAGAGTCAGTTAGCTCACAACATAATGTCTCCTTTCATCTGTATGGAAATGATTTACAAATCTATCTGCTTATTATGCCCTGCTCATCAAGCGCATTCAATTCCATTCACAGTTGTTTGGATGACATCCAACTGCCTGTCACATCATTTTCTCTGTTTGAATGAGAGCAGAACGGAGTGTGCAGTGTTTTCTCCTCCGAGCAGCCCAGCGGTGTGGTATCCACAGTATCTTTGGCCCCTCAGCTTCACCACCGCGTTAATGGTGTTGCACCTCCATATTTATGAGAGCTTTTAAGTCTTCACCAACCTAATAGAGCTCTGTGTTCTGCATCTGTTAAGCCGGGCAGACACTGTGCGATTATCGGCTCGTTTTGAGCCGATTTTCCACTCGTGCAACTATTTTTTGGATCGGGCCGGATTTCGACCCAATCGTTGGTCGTGCCTCGTGCAGTGTACGTGGGGTAACAACGAGAGATTAACACCTCACGACGAGAGAGTAACACCTCACGACGAGAGAGTAACACCTCACGACGAGCTCCCGATCACAAATCATGTGCTCGCAAGAAAATCAAACGTGTTTGAAATCCTGGTCGCTCCTCGTGAAGGAATCACAGTTGAATCAGCTACGACCCGATTGGCCTCATCCTTTCACAGAGAGCATGCACAATCTCTGACGTCACGTCAAAAACTATTATTTGTAGTTTAAAGTTCACATTACAAATCATGTTTTAATAGCAGAAAAAAGACTGCATTTCCCACGTCTGCCCAGCCAATTCCTTCTCCAATAACGACGTTGTCTGATCTTTTTTCTTTTATCGCAACACAGAATGGCACTGATTGCTAAAGGCTGATTTATGGTTCCGTGTTACACCAACGCAGAGCCTACGCCGTCGATTTAACGCGGATACATAATTCAGGCTTAAAGCAGCGCGTTTGTTTTTGCTGAGCATCTTCGGTGTCTCCCACTTCCGGGTTCCTCCTCTTCTACTTCTTTTTGACGTTGCAGTTCCAGTACACAGAAGTCCGAAGTGAAGATTATGATCGTATAGTGTGAGCAGACGGGTCGCAAAAGAGTATCGGGTCGTACAGTGTGAGACCATAAATCGTGGGCTGTGAACTTTTGATCTCAGCGATCTAGTTGTGCAGTTTGAGATGGGGCTGAATCAAACAATTTAAAATATCACACAGTGTCTGCCCGGCTTAAGAAGTCCCGCGGTCGAGGAGCAAACCTTGCAGTTCCCAAACTCTTCCCCCTGAGCAACGTACCATCTCTGACCTGCAACCAGCCAAACTCAAAACCTACTTGTTCAGGTTCACTTTTGGCACATAAGAACACCATGTTCCTTCACTTTGATCAACTTAGGCTGTTGAAATGGGTTATATAAATAATGTTGGATTTGATTTGATCCATAAATGACAGCAGTAATTCAAAAAAAAGTGAATAGATTTTAGAGCAACATGTTTCACCACCCTGTCAACATATTACACCTTTTCCCGCCAAAACGGCAGAAGAAGAAGAAGAAGAAGAAGAATAGGGTACAGGTATTGGATTGATCAACCAGAACCCTGATCTTTTGTCAACTTTAAGCATAACGTGACAAAAAACCCCAAATTAAACTGCTTTGGGCTCTTCAGGATTTCCTTGATCACGTACTTCGGTCGGCAGGTTCACATACACCCTTGATTCTTAACCATAGGGCCGCGGCCCACACTTGGGCCGCGAGCGCCCCCTAGTGGGCCGCGAAAAAAATTCTGTTTTCTACGTTTGGGCCGCGGGGGCCGCGGGACTGCATCCCGACCATGTGGTGGCGCTGTTACTGACTGCCAGCCGGTGGAGGAGGGAACCCAGAGGAAGAAGACGGGTGAGCACAGGAGAAATGCCGCGGCACGTTTTATTTACCTCGGACACTCATCTAGCTGCTTTATCCTTTATTATTTTAAGATCCTTTATTTTGCACAAAATAGTTTTAAATCCGCCAGGATAAGGGATCGTTTACTTGGTCTGCGCCCAGCAACGGGGGAGAGCGAGCGCACTGTGATCCTTTATTTTCCAGGTATGTTTTAAATTAGTTTAACGGTGGAACTGGTACTCAATTTCTTAATATGTTTTAGCTTTGAGGAGAATATTTTTGTGATGTTTTATTAAGTTAAAAAGTATATTTTCTTTGTGTTCAAGAGTAAACGCGTGCGTTTTGCCGCCATCTTGTGGAATTACTCAATACCGACATGCGTTGTGCATGAGTGAATGTATTTTATTACATTTCGTTAAGGCAAAGACCATATTTGTTCATGTTAATTGTTTAGTTACTATGTATGTAGCAGTTTTTGTATTAAAAAGGTGAATTTCCCTGAGATAAAGTTCATTTTCACAAGACTTATTGAAGGTAATGAGCTAATAAGAAATTGTTTGTTGCTTGTAGGCTATATTATTTTGTAGCTTTATTAAGATTTTGGTTTGAATGTATTTTACCATTTGTGTACTGCAGGTTAAACCTAAAGTAACTTAAGTGTGCAGTTTACAGATATGATTTAAAATATGCTTTAAACTTAACAGTTTGCAAAGAAGTGTTGATGTAAAATGTGATTTAAAAAGATAACTAAAAGCTCTGGTTTGAGGAAACACTGTATCACTGGCCTGATCATTTATCCTTTATTTTTCTTCCAGTGCTACTAAGCCCGAAACAGACTCAGAGCAACGCTGGATGCTACTCTGAGAGTGAGCCTCTCCCCCATTCCACCCAGACTGGACCTGATTGTGTCTCAGAGGCAGGCCCAAGTGTCTCATTAAGAGCTGCAGATAAAAAGGGAATTGTATTTTTTTTGTTAATATGTATATGAAAGAAAATAAAGATTATTCTGGTTCTGCTATGCACAAATATAGTTTCATTTGCACTTTATTTCAATTTTATTTACAGTTTATTTAATTTAAAAACATTATTTTTAATGTATTTTACTTTTTATTAATAATAATGGCTTGGTTTTATATAGCGCCCTTCAAGGCACCCAGAGAGCTTTTTACAGAGACCATTATTCATTCATAAACATCCTCACCGGTGGTGGTAGCTACGTTTGTAGCCACAGCTGCCTTGCAGACTGACAGAAGCGTCAGTCGGCCCCTCCGACCACCACCAAACATTCAAAAACATTCAAACGGGGCAAGGTGGGTAAGGTGTCTTGCCCAAGGACACTATGACAGCCACTGGGACGGAGCGGGATTTGAACTGCCGACCTTCCGATCATTGGACGACCCGCTCTACTGCCATCCATTGATTGATTTATATGTATATATATTTTATTCTGAGTCCTTCCTTTTTTATTTAAGTAAAATCTAATTATTGATCTTTTTTTATTAATAAGCCTGAACTGATTGATTTGTCCTGGTATAAATCAAGCTTGACGTGTGCATGTTAACACTCACATGTTTCATAAAAGTCCGTGATCATTTTATAAGGTTTTTGCTTGGGCCCTGGGCCGCTCTGTACTGAAAAAATTGGGCCTCGAGGTCAGAAAGGTTAAGAACCCCTGACATACACAATGACAAAAAAATTTTGATTTATCTCAATCAGTTGTCTGGGTTCCACACTTTTAAACAACAACATGTCAACGCCTCATTTCTTCTTCACCTGTATCCAATGATCAATAGCAGCCAGATCTCCGTCTGTCTGTCTCTCTCCTTTAGCTCCATAGGAATAAAACGGCTTCTTTATCCCTGCGACTCCGGTCGTTAGCTTGGTATTGTCGTCCCTTGTTGTCATGTTTAAATTGAGTGGTTTTTAACAACATTTTGCTCATTATGTGATCATTTGTTAAGTTTTTATCTAAAGCATAATTGCTGTATTGTATGCCTTCATGCGCTCCCGCCCATGGTCACGTCTGGGATAATTCTGTCAAAACAGCAGTCAATAGTTGTAATTGTGCGACTTATAATAACAGCGATTTGGCTGGGCACGCTGCAGCCAAATTAACCAGCGCCCCATCGATCATTGAAGCAAGTTTTCATCGCCATCCGCCATCATTCTTTAGAGTTTGCTCGCTTCACTTGTCGGCTCTTCTCTTCCCTCTCTGTAAAAGTGTTTGGTTCCCGATCCATCACAGACGCTGGGAGATACCAGAGCTGGCTGCAGACAGATTTAGTTCTTACCTATCAGGCCGGTGTATGCGAGAAGACATGCTCCGTAGTTCTCCTGCTTGCAGCCGTTGGTGCTCAGCTCGGAGGGCTGGCAGTCGTACTGGAACTGTGCCCAGCGAGACCTGTGGGAGCAGTAACACGCCATTCATCATTTATTTGGACTTGGCAACCACACGCACCGTGCTGCTGAATGTTGGTCAGGTGCTTTCTCTCAGCAGCAGCATTGTGGATCTAAAAAAACCCACAATACTTATCTGCATGCCTATACCAGAGACGTTCAATAAACGAGACAGCCCACTACGGTTCGGTTTCTTGTATCTGTGTCACGTGACTGCCCCGCCCCTTTAGGAGACAGGAAGTAGGTCCTGAGTCTATTGAGTCCTATGGGAAAAGTGAACGTGAGCACAGATTATTACCAATTCCTTCGCCCCATAGTAACCTAAATAAATACGGGACCCATTTTTCAAAAGCCACAAACCTTCAGAACATTCTGACACCAAAATGGAAATTTTCAGACCGACAGATTAGGAGAAAATGAACATTGTTTGAGACCTGTCTCTGTCTGAGCAACACACTCTCGCCAGATTTGGCTCTCATTGTTTTCCCATCGGATAAAATGAAGTTTAAAACAAAATTAAAACTTGCTTCTTTGCTTAATAATACTGTTATTTTTATTATTTAAAGGAGCTTGAGGCCGGATTGTGGCAGGATTTATGAAAACAATTCGTATACATTTTAAGTTTTCTAGTAATAATGTCAGATGAAGCGTTCCAAACCAAAAAGAATGAGCCCTCTAGTGTGCTGCAAAATGTGCTGCAATTCGGTCCCGAATTTCCCGCGCTGGGCTGCGGATGTGACGTCACATGACGCTGCATGTGCGTTCTCCCCGTTCTCCCCGTTCTCCCCGTTCTCCCGTGCCGGCTTCGCTGTTGGTTGCAGTACCCCCGACGGCCGTCGTGGTGAAGGGTGGTGCTAGAGAGTCTCATTTCTTAAAAGGAGCCTCATGCTCCTTTAAGTCTTTTTGAAAGAAAGTTGTACTGTATCTAGTGTTGTATGTTCCAAAACGATGTGGGGAGAGGGGCGACGACGCCCACTTAGGAGACAGGAAGTGTAAACCATGTCATACCATTGGCAGTAACGGTAATGCGCTATCTTCGGTATAGAGTATCTTTGCCTATACTCATACATCAAGTTTCTTTGCCTTTGAAGTGCTCTGCAGGAGTTCAGCTCATAATCCAGTCACCTCTGGTGACATTCATCCCTGTCTCATCCCCTTCCTCGTCTCTTCCCCCAGTCACTTGTCTTTTGGAAGACTGCCAGGCTGTGAAGTGTCAATGAGGGCCCACGATAGGCCTTGTCTTTGCTCTCTACATTCTTTGGGCTGCTGTGTGGCGGGGCCTGGCTGAGAGGAGATTAGACAAATATGGATGTTCCACATAAATAACTTGCTCCCAGACCCCCCTCTGCCTTTCCTCCCTTACCTTTTCCTGCTGCCACCCAAACATCTAACCTCATAAACTTCATCATCATATAAGGCAATCATATCGCATCACTGGCCGCCCACTTACTAGCATTTGCATCGGGATCCCCCTCAGGGCAGCACAGCTGTCTGTTCTGCTCTCATTTTTCATGTCATTGTAATGATGTGCATAAAACTCAAGCTTGTGCAGCGAGTGAATGCATCCTCTGCAGGCGGCCGGGTAATTCCAAGTGACTGCTGCGGATTGCTGGGCCTTGAGACGCTCCATTCGAGGGAGCATAATAGCTGATCGATAGCCATGACAGATGAATGCCGTTATCTTCTTGACATTTGAAGAGGAACTAGATTAAAGGCAAGGGGACATTTGCTGTCAGAGACAAGAGACAGACATGATGGTCGGAGGGGTCCATGTTCCTGAGAGAGGAACGCTGGACGACTCTGCGACACTTTGGACGATATCGTTGGCTCTCTGATTGAAAATTCTTTCAGATGTGAATCCAATCGCTCACATAAACAGAGAGTTAAAGCCGAGTCAAAACATTCAGATAACACATCTCATGGAGAGTCCATTTTTTATCAGCTGCTCAGCATGAACTATTTTCTGAGCATCCTGGCATCTCAGTGGATCCCGGGTGATAATAGCCGTTTATAATAATGACTCTTTCACGTGTTGCCAGACTGTGTCCCTCGGAAAACGAATGCAGAATTTAACTGAACTAATTAAACGCAGTTAATGAGTATAACAATTGAATTAATTAAACGCAACTGTCTAATTAAATCTAAATGAACATATCACATTAGGCAGACATCTTCCAGGGAACATAATGCTGTTTATTGTCCTTAGGGAAAGTCATTGTGGAAGACCACCACACCAACAAAGCCCATCCTGTTTAAAAGAACAATGATGAGCCGCTGCTCAGAAGCGTGACGATTAACTGGGTAGAGCTTCACGACAGTCAATTAACAATCTAATGATCTGATGGTGGACCAAGGCTGGGTGGCTTTTTTAATATTTCAGAGATTTAAATGAAAATCGACACTGTTACAGTTGCTCTGCCAGTGTAGCTCGCCCAACGCCTTATTGCTTTTCCTCTTCCATCAGAAGAATGAGTCTGGTTCCTCTGGATTCCTCTTTGACTTTCATGGAGCAGTACCGAAGGGTGCGGAGGAAACGCCCTCTGGACGCCATTATTTTGGCATACAGTGATCCCTCGCTATAACGCGGTTCACCTTTCACGTCGTGCATAGTGTTCTGCATTCTGATTGGCTAAACAGTCTCCCTGCTTCTTCACTTCCTGTGTCAATAACGTTGGTTGCTAGCAAAACAAGCTGAGAACGACCAATGAGCTTCAGCAGCTCAAGAACGGGACCTTTGATGAATCGTTCATCACACCTTCCACCAGTCACATCACTCCCGTTCTACACCAACTCCACTGGCTCCCCATCAAACACCGGATCAACTATAAAATCCTCCTCCATACATTTAAGGCCATCCACAACCTCTCTCCCTCATACCTCTCTGACCTCCTTCACATCAATGTCCCCACCCGGTCTCTCAGGTCTGCCTCTTCATCACCCTCACTGTCCCCCCAGTCCGTCTGTCCACCATGGGGTCTAGAGCTTTCAGCCACTCTGCCCTTCATCTCTGGAACTCCCTCCCCCCTGACCTCAGGAACACTGACTCCTTCTCCCTTTTCAAGTCCCTCCTCAAAACCCACATCTTCAGACTGGCATATGAGACCTGATGTTGCCCTGTTTGTGGCTGCTCTGCTACGGGTTCTGTGCAGTCTGTTTATATTTTATGAGTCTGTCTTAATTATTTTATCGACTGTATTTGATGTTGTACGGCGACCTTGAGTGCCATGAAAGGCGCCCTATAAATAAAATGTATTATTATTCCAGTTCTCAGATATAATCCATGGTGGCATGTTGGTTTATAAGAATACTTTTGCACAGAAGAAAAAAGAGCGACAACAATGACCCATAACTATGTTCTTCTCTGGAAAAAACACAGCTGCACCGCGGTTTTAGGAGAAAAAGACCCTATAGAGCGAGTCAGGATGCAGCGGCATCAGAAGAGCAGAGAAATACAAGCCAGTCACAATCTGTCCTACTGTACTTACTGTATTTTTTAATAATTTTTCATTTTCTCCCGTTCAAATTCAATTAATCGGGTCGCGGTGGGGTGGGGCTGATCTCTGCAATTTGAAGCCTTGTATAATAATTGTTAAAAAAAAAAGAAGAAGGTTGCTACTTCGCGGATTTCACTTATCACGGGTTCATTTTGGAACGTAACTCCCGCGAAAAACCAGGGATTACTGTACAACAAATCATAGAAAGGAAGCATGAGACATGGGCAGAGCTGCAACCATCAACAGAAGGCATCTACATATTAACGACTGTTCTTCAAGGCCCCATTCAGCAGCGATTCTGCAGCCGTTGTGGTTGCTTTGTATAGTCGTCACACAAAGCCCACTGCTAGATCCAGTACTGATGGAAATGGTGAAAAAGTTAACCGAGGCTGTTGTGGTGAGTTAAGTCTTAAAAGTTTGCACCAAGTCTGAGGTGGAGGCTGAAATAGCAAGGGACTCCTGAAGCAGGTGGTGTTTTTTACTCGGCTCCTCCTGCTTGCCTCCTGGCCTTGTTGCCGTCTTTGGTCTATGAGCTTTGACTGCCACGGAGAAGAAAGAAACCATCATGGATAAAGCTGGGTTGGTGGGTTCAAACTAAGGAGCAGACCTGCTACAGTACATCTCTGTGCCTGATGCAAACTCTCTGCTTTGGCGTTAAAACTAAGTCTAAAGATACAATTGGTGGATATTTTTCTTGGCAGACTATAACTAAATATGAGTCAAAGCACCTGTCTATCTAATCTCAGTGCTCTTTAAGTGGAGACTTTTTACAACATATTCCCCAGGCACTTTTTAAAACCTGCTAAGGCTTTGTCTCGAAGTTAAGTACAGTACTCCTCTAGACCTTACGTACAACACCTCCTCTGTGATTTACGTGCAATTCTGCAGGTGTGAACCTTTTAGAATAAATATGATTTTAATACGAGAAGATGAGAAAATCTATGAATAAAAAGTTGCTGATTAAAACACATGACGAAACAAAGATACTAATATTAATTTTCTCAGGAAGTTGATACATCAAACAAAACCCAGAATGGCTTTGTAGCCATAGGTGGGAGTTTGGTAACAAGTCAAACAAAAGAACCTGCCACTCTGTAAAAACAAACCCCAGTTTCTTCTTTTATGTGCCACCTTACCTTTTGTCTCTTAATGTAACTCAGCCTTATTGAACGTTGCATTACTCAGCTCTCTCAAAGCCTTGTACATCAGAGCTTCAGGGCAGGATTTTAATACATCTGGTTCCAGATGCATTAGAATCCTGCCCTGATGCATAATCAATACGTAGATAGGGGAATGTGCGGTTAGGATGGCTTTCTCACATCATGATTAAATGGAAATGACAAAAAAAAAGGTGACAGAATTTAATACAAAATAACATCTCACTAGAAAAGTAAACTAGAGACTTCTGGCTGATTTTGTTCCTCTATATTAGTCCTTCATGACACCTTCATTGGACCCTCCGGCCTTCTCCCGCGGTTTAAACACAGATATTCAGGTGAGTAAGAGACTGAGCGTGAGCATGCATGGCTCTTTAGCTCACTTGTCTCTGCGTGGCCTGTGACGGACCGCTAACCTGTGAAGGTTACACTTCTCTCCTGAGGACCTGCAGTCCTGAACAGGATGAAGAGGATATAGAAAATGGAGTGACAGAATAAATATCAGAGGATGCTGTAATTATGCAAAACGGTGAGTACGAATGTTTGCTCTGTCTTAAGGGTGTTCATGCTCTGCAAGAACAAAGATACTCGTTCTGGCTCCCAGATCTGGGAGTTTTTCCAGATTGTTCTCAACACATCGTCTGGACAGAACACTTTTCTCATGTGGGGGTCCAACTACCCCCACATGATTTTGTTCAAATGTGCGATCGAACAAAATTCTAAAGTGGGCTCGGCCCTGTGAGATCCAGTGTTGTGCAAGTTCATACTTCTCATGAACTAGTTCAAATCCGTTCACATAGTTTAAAAATGAACAGTTCACGTTCATAGTTCACCATTTTCACTTTGAACTAGTTCAAATTCAGTTCATTTCAATATTTTTAGGTATGAATGAAACGCCCCCCTATCCTAAAACTGTTCACTGTTTACAATCATGTATTGTCCTAGTGGCTTTTCAACTTTACTCAGAGGCTGTAAATCTCCAACAATGTAGTCCATTATCAGTGTGTCTACCTGTTGCAGGTAAATCCTCCCCCTGAAGGAGCAGCAGTGGGACTGGGGTCGTTTGGGGCTGTTGGGTCTTCTTGCTCTTTCCTGATCACTTTGTTTGATTGTCAAGGACTCGTGATTGGCAGTGGAAAAAACTTGTCCTGGCGGACCGGAGCGTTTTTTCCACTGTCAATCATGTGAATATGGTGTATATACAGTGTTGAATCATACTTCTACTGATAACTTCTGCAACCTACGTTTCCTGAAGGCAACATGACTGAGGAACGTCCTCCGCCTTCTCTGTTATGCTGTCACTCATGATTCCACGCCCCTCTCAGTTGATGCCACGCCCCCTACGCCAGATCGGGGCCAAAAGTCTGAAACTGAAAACAAATCTGAACCTGAAAAAAAAGATGTGAAACTAAAAAAAAAAAGATGTGAAACTGAAAAAAAGATCTGATACTGAAAAAAAAAAAAATTTTAACTGTAAAAAAATTTTACAGGTTCAAATTTTATTTTCAAATTAGCAAAACTTTTGGCCTTGATTTGGCTCCATATAACTCCACATGACGTTTCAAATGTGAAGTTGACGAGGCAGAAGCCCGGACTTGTTTTCTCAGCGCAGGTGGACATAATTTACACAGAAAGGTTAGATTTTTACCGTCTGACTATTTGGGAGACAATGTTTAATTCCCGCAGATAATCATAAATGGATCATCATCTGCGTCTGCAACGTCTCTGTCTTCATTGGTCATGTACTGACTGCACCGGGCTCGGGCTGCCGTTGGCATGCAAGCTGGTGCCCGTTGCTATACTAGTGTTCACTGCATTGTGGGTAATGTAGTGTGAAGTCGTCGTCTCATCGAGTATTTTAAATGTGCACTGCCCGCTGGTGAAATGTATTCCATAATAATTGGACCTAAACAGCGAAGCTGAAACTCATAATCTGAACAGTTCAAATTCCAGTTCATGATCTGCAGAATGAACAAGTTCACGTTCAAGTTCTTTATTTGCAAATATGTTGCGTTCAGTTCAACGTTCTCACAGAAATGAACGCGTTCTTTTGAACCCGTTCATGCACAACACTGTAAACACACACGGGTAATCTAATAGAACAAGCAGCATTTTTACCTGCACACATAATCTGACTTGCAGAGCCGCAGTTGGACCAGGCAGTTGGGCTTCTCCTTCTCTTCGTAGGAGCAGGATGGCACGATGGTTTGCCTGCGGCGCTCTGCACAGGCCGTGTCAGTGCAGGGACAGAACAGCAGCTCATGGGTGTAGTCAGGGGGAACGCGGTCAAAGAACTTCCTCAGTGCCTTGTTGCACTTTGGTCGATTACATGGCCCCGAGCGGGCCGATGGCTGGATGCAGGATGAGACGTACTCCGTACGAAGCTTCTGACATGTCTCATCTATGTTACACGCCTTGGCAGCATCCAGGCAGCGGTTCACTGTCGTTACTTCAGACTCTGGAAAGAGAAATCAGACAAATCAGTGGTAAAAAAAAAACTTTCCATGGTCTAAAAAAACAGA
Source organism: Cololabis saira (assembly GCF_033807715.1). Classification (NCBI taxonomy): domain Eukaryota; kingdom Metazoa; phylum Chordata; class Actinopteri; order Beloniformes; family Belonidae; genus Cololabis; species Cololabis saira. The sequence continues at coordinate 7,004,198 of NC_084602.1, forward strand.
AAATCAAACCAGGGGGAAATGCTTTAAAATCAATTTAGGTCCTAATTAGAGCTGGGAGTGACGTCCCTCTCTCACCTGTAGATTCAGCTGCAGTGTTGTGTTTAAAATGAACAAATAAACATGAGCTTGGCCCAACAAACCGAACAAAAAAGATGAATATGTGTGAAAGGCCTTCTTGTTATAAATAGAACATGATGGTGGTTAAATATTGAATGATCCTGGGCACTGGATGGGTTTCAGCCAAGGCCTAATGGCTGAATGTTTCATTCTGCTGGGTTAATGCAGAGTGGCAGCTCTGAAGATGCGGCTCCTCCATCTCTCCAACTGCACAAGGCCTGTAATTACTGCTCCTTCCTCTTCGTCCATCCATCCATCTATCCAACACTCCTTCCCTTCATCTGGGACCATCCCTCATTCACCTGATTCCTTCCTTCACTCACCGTTTTCCTCCCTTGCTCTGCCCCTGCTGCTGTGCTGCTATCATCCCCACCCCATCTGTCTTTTCCTTTCCTCAGCTCGGCTCCCTTCAATTTGTCCTCCGTCTATTCTTTCTGCTCTTGCTCGTCTTTGCCTCCCTCTGTGCTCATTCTCCCACTGAATCCTCAGTAATGAGCCAGTTCTGTGAAGGCAGTGGAAAGCCCCCCGTGTTATTCTCAAAATCATCATTATACACTCATGTTTTTTTTTCTTTTTGTTTCTCCAGGTGAACCCCCAGTCAATGTATACCCACGATGTGCTCGGCTCCTTCAGTAGATAGTGCCCCTCTCATCGGTTAGTAAAGGGCCTGTTGTTGCATCTCCTGGTGAATTTGAGTCAGAACAACCAGTCATATAAAATAAGAATGATGTTGTAAAGTGAGATACCAGCCCATCACAAAGCACAAGCTGCTGTATTCCTGACGTAACAGAAGCCCCGGGATGGAGGGAGTGGAGGCAAAACTGTACCCTTTGGATACACATACAGTACACACACACACACACACACACACACACACACACACACGCACACACACATATAAACAGGACTGTCTCAGAAAATTAGAATATTGTGATAAAGTTCTTTATTTTCTGTAATGCTATTAAAAAAACAAAAATGTCATACATTCTGGATTCATTACAAATCAAATGAAATATTGCAAGCCTTTTATTATTTTAATATTGCTGATTATGGTTTACAGTTTAATATTAAGATTCCCAGAATATTCAATTTTTTGAGATAGGATATTTGAGTTTTCTTAAACTGTAAGCCATGATCAACAATATTAAAATAATAAAAGGCTTGCAATATTTCAGTTGATTTGTAATGAATCCAGAATGTATGACATTTTTGCATCACATAAAATAAAGAACTTTATCACAATATTCTAATTTTCTAATATATATATATATATATATATATATATATATATATATATATATATATATATATATGTATATGTATATGTATATATGTGGCACAAACTAGCACAAAAAGTAAGGAAATTTGTTCAGTAGATTATTTCTTTGTTGTAGCAATGCTTCTTGGCAATACATTTTATACGATTGGAAAGCCTGTTTATTTCTCTTTTAAACGGTGCCAACTTTGTAGAGAACATGGATTTGTGGGATGAGCAGCAGAGCTGAGAATGTGAGTTACACCCAATAAAAATGTGCTAAATCTTCTCTGCCAATTTACTCTTTGGTGCTTGGTGGATTGGACAATTGAAATTTGAAGAAACAACACATATTGGCAATTTAAACCTTTATCCATTTAACAAACAGGAGCCTCAGTAGCGTGTGGAAGAAGCATACACAGCCACAACAGTCTAGCACCTCCTCCTCATGCCGGTCCCCAGCCTGGTCTCTGACTGCTCTGGGATGCTATCACATTCTTCAACCAGCATTTAAGTCAGCCAAAGGTTGCGTTGGTCACTCTGGGACGAAGAGCCCAAGCTGGTCCCACAAGTGTTCAGTGGGGTTGAGGTCAGGACTGCTTGTAGGCCATCCCATCCTCTCCACTCCCAGATTCTGGAGGTGGTCTCTGATAAACCCGCTCTGTGGGGGACGACCAGTGGCGGAGCGCGGGTCTCAGTACAGAGGGGGCGGAGCATTCTCCATGGGCCTTATGATAGTCATTTTAACGTTCAACAACACCTCATCCTACCCATCAAACAACATTTATTCTCACTTTTATTGAGCCAAGCAATCCTATAGGCCTATGCCGCACGCACGCACGCACGCACGCACGCACGCACGCACGCACGCACGCACGCACGCACGCACGCACGCACGCACGCACGCACGCACGCACGCACGCACGCACGCACGCACGCACGCACGCACGCACGCACACACACACACACACACACACACACACACACACACACACACACACACACACACACACACACACACACACACACACACACACACACACACACACACACACAGGCCTGACAGCTGTCAATCACCTGGCGTTGAAAACTCAGATAGTCACGGACTGACTCAGTTCCATCTTTGATACAGCTTAAATACAAAAAAAACATAACTGGTCTAAAATTACACAATCTAAATAGATATAGACACAGCGGTGTATAACATCATTTCTGAGCTCTATAATAGAGAATAGACTCGGCGGTCTAGTTGACAACAACACAAAGCTCATTCAAATAGGCAGGTGGTCAAGGCTACCACAACATTCTGATAAAGACATTATTTATGAAGGTTACACTGACTCACCAATGGTAGTTGACTCTTCCATAGCCCTTGGCCCGAACAAAATAATCCAGGTAACGTGGAAAACAGGATAACATTCAAAACTTTGTACATGCTTAGTCCTCTTTTAAAGTTTAGCGCTCATCTCCTTCACAGCAGCAAACTTGCAGAGTCGGCAAATTGGCTGTAACTGTAAAGGCTGATTTATGGTTCCGCGTTATACCAACGCAGAGCCTACGCCGTACCCTTTGCCGTACCCTACGGCGTACCCTACGGCGTACCCTACGCCGTATCCTACGCCGTATCCTACGCCGTATCCTACGCCGTATCCTACGCCGTATCCTACGCCGTATCCTACGCCGTACCCTACGCCGTAGGATACGGCGTACCCTACGCCGTACCCTACACCGTACCCTATGCCGTAGCCTACGGCGCACCCTACGCCGCACCCTACGGCGCATCCTACGGCGCATCCTACGGCGTACCCTACGGCACACCCTACGCCGTACTCTACGGCGCACCCTACGCCGTACCCTACGGCGCACCCTACGCCGTACCCTACGGCGTACCCTACGCCGTACCCTACGGCGTACCCTACGCCGTACCCTACGCCGTACCCTACGCCGTACCCTACGCCGTACCCTACGCCGTACCCTACGCCGTACCTTACGGCAAGGCTCTGCGTCGATTTAACACGGAACCATAATTCAGGCTTTACAGCCAATCAGCGTTGGCTCACAACCCTGATGTGTTCAGGACAGTTGTAAGTAAGAATTAGCCTACACTGGCCGCACAATGCACATTTTATCATTATTATAACCGACAATTTACGATTATAGATGAACGTATCACACAAAACGGGGCCCTATCATTGGGCCCTATGAGCTTGTGGGCCCCGTGGCGACCGCCCCCTTGCCCCCCCTCTGGCTCCGTTACTGGGTACGACTGTTGTCACCTTGGAAGATATAGATCAGTCCCAGACTGTGGAGGTATGAGATCACCGCCGGTTGCAGAACTTCATCTCTGTATCTCTCTGCATTGAGATTACTTCCTATGATGACGAATCTCATTTTTACAGAGAGGGATATGCCACCCCCCACCATCACACTGCCTCCACCAAATAATGTCACTCTATCGGTGCAGCGATCACCATAGCGCTCTCCATGTCTTCTCCACACTTTATGCCTACGATCCAACGCTGTAGGCAGAATCTGGACTCATCGCTGCACATAACATTCCTCCACATGCCCAGGTTCCAGTGCACGTGTTGCCGACAGCGAGGCAAATGGGCCTGGTGGTGAAGGGGCAGTCATGGCAGGACTCCTGGCAGCCCCGTGAGACCGGAGATTGGCTGCAAACAGTCTGTTCTGGATTGTCTGGGCAGAAAGCCATCGACCATATCGTCCTGCAAACGTTGACTGCAAATCAGTAGGAGACATCCTACGGTGCCTAAGTGCTGACAGGGCGAGGAAACTGTCTTCTTGGCAGCAACTCAAAACAAGAGTAACAGCAACAGCAAAATAAGCTGTTTGGCATTGGCAGAGAGGATTTGGCAAATTTTTCATGGGCACCACCCACAAAATCAGCTCTGCTGCGCATCCCACAAATGCACGTTCCTTACAAATGTGGCACCATTTAAAGGGGAAATAAACATGCTGTCAAATGGTTGTGCTAGGTTGTGCCACATATATATATATACATGCACACAAATATATAAATATAAATATATATATATATATATATATATATATATATATATATATATATATATATATATATATATATATATATATATATATATATATATACACATACCTACATGTATGTGCAAAATTCTGGTGTTTTTGTTCACATTCTTCATTCTCATTTATGTGCCAATTATGCTAGACTGTAGGCTGACTATAATCGTGCTGTGGATCATCTGATATTTTCAGACAGCAGAAACCTGAGCAGAGGATCTACAACATCTTTTTGCATCGCAGGCAGTGTAATTTGCTTTTAAGATTAAGTTGTTCATGATTTAGGCTACTCTTTTTCGGTCTCTTGTTTGGGCGGTCTCTTGTGTTCTCTTCTATCATTTCTCTTTGTCATGGCTGTTAGGCGTTTACACCTGGTAGACTTGGTAACTTGGTAACATCTTGAGGGATCCCATCACGAGAGGTAGAGCTCTGCATGCGTCTGTTCACACTTGGCAATAACCGTCTCCACGTGTGTCTCAAGTGATCATATCTCACTCACCTTAACATAACTACCCTTCAATATGCAAAACACCTAGTCAAGGATTTTTATGAGGGGCAAAAACACATTCAATGATTAAAAATAGAGGTGATAAAAACACATGTGATCTTATCCATGGAACCCTTAAAATGGAGGTGAACTCATTTAATATTCAAATTCTGAAATCCATCCATCCATTATCTATACCCGCTTTATCCTTTGCAGGGTCACGGGGGTCTGCTGGAGTCTATCCCAGCTATTTTTAGGCGAGAGGCAGGTTTACCTGGACAGGTCGCCAGTCCATCTCAGGGCCACATAGATACACAAACAACCAGACACACTCACACTCACACCTACGGGCAATTTAAAATGACCAATTAACCTAGCATGCATGTTTTGGACTGTGGGAGGAAACCGGAGTACCCGGAGGAAACCCACGCAAGCACGGGGAGAACATGCAAACTCCACACAGAAAGACCCTGCCGGGCCTGGGAGTCTAACTGGGGACCTTCTTGCTGTGAGGCAACAGTGCTAACCACCAAGCCACCGTGCTGCCAAATTCTGAAATACTTTATTTATTCCCGAAAGGAGATTCATTTTTACAGTAATCATTTATGTCTCTTCAAGGAGTCATTGTATAGGGTTATTGCTATCGGTAGGAAGGATCTCCTGTAGCGGTCTGTGTTGCAGTGGATCTGAAAAAACCTCTGACTGAAGACACTCTGTTGCTGAATAACTGTTGTGAAGAAGATGCTCAGGGTCGTCCTTGATCATCTTCATTTTAGGAAGTTGTCCTTTGCACAATCAGCTCCTTCTTTCTTCTCAGTTTGTTTAGATCCTTGGCTCTGATGTTCCCCTAACAAATGACTTATAAAAGATATTCAACATCTTACTGAAAACACTGAAGGATTTAAGGGGAGTGGTGAGAGTACAGTCCCCTGTGGTGCTCCTGTGTTACTGACCACCTGGATCTGGTCACAACCGTTCAGTCTCACAAACTGTGGTCTGTTTGTTGGGTAGTCAGTAGTCATGGGGGTGGTGGAGGCTCCACATGTTTCTTCTGGAGTTTCTTACACAGTAATGCAGGATGGTGTTAAATCCACTGGAGGGAAAGGGAGGCTTCAAAAGCATTTTTCAGAAAACCTACGGGTGTCACAGGGCGTGAACTTCGGAGATCCAAGGAAGCAGTACAGTTCAAAAAGTACAAAAAGTATACAGTACATCCATAGTAAATCTTAGTAAAATGTGGCCCAGAGAGCACTTCTAGTCACACACTCACAAAATAAATACATAAATGAAAATCTGCAAAACACAGAGACATTGAGGACAAGAGTTGACAGCCAGAAGATGTTATGTCACGTTAGCATTCCAGTCAGTTTGATTTTAAATGGAGAAAAACCCATGACGTTACATTACCCTCAAAAAGCTTCCCAGTCCCATCTGGTCATCTGCAGGCACCAAAGATATTAATAAACTTCAAATTGCACAGAACAAAGCAGCTAGGATTGCTTTAAATTGTTCACTGCATGCAAATATCTTAAAAATGCATCAGCATTTGTCATGGCTGTTGGTTGTAGACAGATTAAAATTAAGTCTCCTTACTTTCATGAGGAAGTTGATTAATAGTAAAAAAACACAATATTTCGCAGTTCAGATAGTGTTCACTAGAAACGTCAATAAATATCCAACCAGACAATCATGTTATGATCATTTACTGGCACCTAAGCCAAGAACAAACTTTTTAAAACACACTGTTATATACAGAGCTATCACAGGATGGAACACATTACCTAATAACATCAGAAATATTACGTCAAAATACAGTTTTAAAAAGGTAGCAAAATACTTTTTACATAAAATTCAATGAATAACAAATATATCACATGCTATGATTTATTACAGAAATGTATTTGTTGGTTATACTTCGTGGTATTGGAATGAATGTATGATTCCTTTTTTTTTTTCACCACTAATGTATTTTAGACAGAAAGTTTGCTGTTAGTGTATATTATGACTCGGGGTTACGGTGATCCGTAACTGCGATATATGTGTGTATGTATGGACTATGTATGTTCTTTTAAAATTGCATTGGGGACCCCAGGAAGAATAGCTGATGTTGCGACATCAGCTAATGGGGATCCTATAAATAAATAAATAAATAAATAAGTCCCAATTACTTCAGAAAGACCCTAGAACTCTTTACTCCCAAAGTGTCTTACATACTTCAACATTCTGTAATCAGATCCATCACCCAGAGCACGCATATGTTGACGTTGTACAACCCGGAATCAGCAACACATTTCTCAACAAGCCTTAAAACTGAACTCTGGAATATGCTGGTTTTCACTGCAAATATATATAGGTTTTGTAAGAAATCCAATGTCAAATTAGAAAGGAGTATTTGTAAAAGAAATCAATTGTAGGCTACCTGTGGATCTTGTTAGCACCTGGAATGGGCACTTTCAATTTAGACCTGGAATTGCATCAACAAGGTTTTCCATGCTGAGTAATGGTGGTTAAAGTGCTTAGACATTTCCATTTAGTTACCCTAGGACAGATTACAGTGGCACACTGCTTGCATGTTTACAATTACCTTTCATAGCCCCTAAGCTTTGACAGTAGTGTGATTTTAAGCAAAGGAGAGAGAGAACATTAGATTATGCCATATTAGTCTGATCATTGTATGGAGATTTTGATGGATTTCTCCACAAGTGTTGTTGAAATCTATTGTCCTGTCTGCAGCTGCATACAGAAGTCATGCTTACAGATAGGCTCACAGTTCATAAGGCAAGGTTTTGATCCTAAAAAATGTAGTTTAAGTGGAATGGCCCATTAAGAGTCTTATAAAGAAAACCATTTGAATATTGTAATAGACCAGGATTACAGCTGCACCTTTCAATCATCTGGATGTAAACACACTTAAATCTAGATGCCATCTTTACTTACTGTATCATCTATATCCAATGAGTCGACTTCCTAGTTGCTAAGCTTTCAACAAACTTATTACTGTACACCAGTGACCCAGAGAAAACCAAACTGATGGCATGTTTTTCTTCCCACCGCAGAGCATGAAGTGGAAAATCCTTGTAAGGAAACACAATTTGTACAACTCCTATGGGCCAGTGACGCATTGAAAAGCTTCTCCCAGGACGCACATGTAACATAAGCAGGCTGTTAACACTGGCTTGACTTTAGTTAGCCGATTCATTTTTCTGTGAAAAGTACTGTTTCAATACCCCTCAAAATATGATGAGTTGTAGCTCTGGTTGTATCTTTGAGGAGGGTCATTATTCTGCTTGTGGGAAAGATGCTATAAGAGTGGGAAAACACCCATTAATCATGCCTCTGTTGTTTTGGCAGTCGGCTTGTCAAGATGCATGGCATGGGTGTCAACTGGGTGGCCTCCTGTGTAGTTAATGGAGAGAAATTTATGAGGAGGCAGTTCAAAACTGTTCTGGAGAAGCTGTAATTCAAAGGATCCTGGGACAAGTGGTGTCATATTCAAAAGAAGCATATGGCTAAGGTCACAAAACATGACCACGCTCTTTGAAATGAGGCCGTCACAAGACCTCTTTTGTTTAGTTCTCGGGATTTTCTAGGTCACTCTTGTAGCATCCATTTCCAACATTTCTTTGGGTTATAGATGGCGTTGAGTTGATATCACTGTAACAGTACACTGCTGACTTTTTAAGGTTGATTTTAACAGTCTGCCAAAATGTTTTGGGAACATCCATGAAAACTGAATAAGACCTCAGCGAGATGTGATGGATTAAAGAACCAGAGGAAGTCCTTAAGACATCCAAGATATACACAAGAATCTGCCTTAAAAATATCTGTTTTGTTGCAGAAAAAACAGTAGTAACATCTCAGATGTGTGCCTTTACTTCAGTTTACTTTAAACCAAAGCTTTTTTTGGTGAGGCTTTGTTTGGTAGAGCAGCTCCTGCTGAGCAGGATGTTTAACTGTTACACAACCTAAATTTACCTTTGAGGCTATTCTCCACACATCATAGACGTTTCAATGCCTTGCCTCTCTCATCCTCGTGGTATTAAAATAAAGCATGAGCTGCTGACTGATGTCTTTTTGCATTAGTTCAGGGTTGATCTACTGAAACTTACTGCATACTTTGCAGTCAATGCTTTGAGACGCAGTCAAGATGCAGAACTCACTAATGCATTTTTAACATTACAGCATAAATCAAATCCTGTGATGATTATGACAAATAACACTGTTCAAGGAAACACTTTGAGAGACTGCGAGCTTCCACTCCACACCTCGTCTAAGAACTACAGACTGTATCAAAATATGTGAACTACCTTGTCTGAAACACAGATGTGGCTCATCAGCCAGTACTATGTAAAAAGAACAATTAGCCTCTCACGGTAATTGACCTTTGTTTTTGAGACCATGCTGATTATACTTGTGTTGACACCGTCTTGTCTTCCATATTAATTCATTAATTTAAGTCATTTGGTCTCAGTCTCTCATCCAAAATACAACTGCTCCCATTGAGATTAAAGCAGAAGACTTCCTGACCTCTCAAGCAGAGGAACAAAATACTCATTATTTGTGCGCTTTTCTCTTTCCCAAGCATTGGAAAATCTAAATAAAATTCAGTTTTATTGAAAACTACTGTAACTATTAGTAAACTAACTGAGGCCCCGTTTACACGTAGCAAAAACGGTGGTGTTTTCATGCGTTTTGGCCGTTCGTTTACATGAAAACAAAGCTCAAAGTCACCAAAAACAATCATTTCTGAAAACTTGCAAAAGCTCTGTCTTCACGTTTGCTTGTAAACAGAGGGAAACGGACATTTTTATTTTTTTTTATTTTTATTTTAATTTTTTACATTTTTTTTTAATGTTATTTATTTATTTATCATCTTAAGTTTTGTATAGATTTTTCTTAAATTTTACACCTTTAGGCATTTTTTACTTTCTTTTTATCTTTTAGTTTTTAGCTCCAGTGTTTCCTCAGGGGGGTCATCCACACTGGGAGGTGTGCCTGCTCTGCCCATGGGGGTGTCGTCATGGGGGTCCCTCAGGCCTGGGTAGCTGGGGGAGGGACTCCACCTTCTGTGTGGGGTCTGTCCTGGTCTGTCCGGGTTGGGGGGGGTCTCTGTGGCGATGCTCCTTGTGGTCATGGTCGGTGGAGCCTCTCGGTGTGGACGGCCACCCATAGGTAGTGTTTTCCTCACCTGGATCGTTAGTGCTAAGCCATGTCACCAGTCCACTTACTGTGTGTGTGTGTGTGTGTGTGTGTGTGTGTGTGTGTGTATGTGTGTGAGTGTGTGCACATGTGTATGAGTGTGAGTGAGTGTGTGCGTGCGCGTGGGGGGTGTGGTCGTATGGGATGTTTTAAATTCTGTTTTTGATTGTTATTTTATTCTTCTTGTAAAGCACCATGTGTTGCATTCCTAATGTATGAATGGTGCTATATAAATAAATAAAGTTTGAGTTTAAGTTTGAGATTTAGGCTTCAAAACGTCACATTATGAGACAGAAACGTCAGCAGTGTTATCTGTGCGACCTGTGTTTACAATTTTTTTGGCTACCGTCAATATTTTCTTGTATTCTACTTGATTTATATTCTAACGTCATTTAAAAGTAACTCCACTTCTCTGTCACTCCAAACGAAAGACTCTCGTTCATCTTGGAAGTAACTGGAAGTTACTAGTGTCATTTGTTGATGTTTTTTTCCAGGATTCCGATTAGTTAGCATGGCTTTTTGCTTCTCTGTAGGTTTGGCTGCTCATACCAACCCTTAACAGCGTATTTATCCGGGTTCGTGTAAATGATGGTATTTTTCAAAACGTAGAGGGGGAAATATCCGTTTTTGTAAATACTATGTGGAAACGTGGCCTCAGTTTCTGTCATGCCTCCTCCTTCTCCTCTCCCCAGATTCCCCACTATACGGATCAGCGGCCTAGACCAGGGGTTCTTAACCTTTCTGACCTTGGGGCCCAATTTTTTCAGTACAGAGTGGCCCGGGGCCCATTAAATATAAACACTGTATAGCAGGGGTATTCAACTTTAAGAGGTCCATTTAGAGAAAATTTACTCAAGCGAAGGTCCAGAACATCATAATATATATATATATATATATATATATATATATATATATATATATATATATATATATATATATATATGTGTGTGTGTGTGTATATATATTCAAGTAGCCTCATAGTTGTATCAACATCTGCATCTGACTGTTATATTAAAAAAAGTACATATTTGCCAATTAACATGTTTAACTTGAATTAAACATATTTTTTTCTTAAAAATAAAGTAGATTTTATTTTATTTTTCAAATGCTATCTTATTTTATTTCTCTACCAGCAGTTTGAATTTCCCCTTTTCTTTGTTAATTGTCTCAACACATTTTTATAATAAATTAATATAAACACATCTTAACAATTTAAGGTTCAGGTTCAGGTTCTCATATGCATGTGGAGGTGCTCATTGATGAGCCTGAAACGATATTTAGTTTTAATTATGTTCACTGTGGAGAAAGCTGCTTCACAGCTGTATCTGGACCCAAACATGGGTGTTTTAAGATGCTCAGCTTATTTTTCTGTGACTTCAGTTCAGACTTGAGTGGATATGTTTGATGAAAAACTTTGTGTTTTGTTTCAGTGGCGTTTCACTTTCGCACTTTGAACGCCACGGTCTCTGAACGTATGAGACACTGGTTTTGTCCCAGTGGGAAGACTGAACAGGATGAATTTGTCCATTCCGGGTTGCATATTTAAAAATAGAGCGAGGACAAAACTTAGTTTGATTTTACTTTAAGTTATTTACATTAATAAGTTGGCAGGACTCAGTGTGTCGGGTTCATCCGAGCCTGATCAGCTGCGACGGGCACAGCCCGCACCGCAGCTCTCTGGTCGCGCTGCAGCAGTTACTTTCCGATGCTTTTTCGAAAGCCCGAACAGTCCAGTCCAGCAGACACGACAGCCCACGCATCTACATCTACCATCTTTCAGCAGTAACGACGGAGCCCACCGCCCGAGCGGCAGCCTCAGCCGACCTCCCCGGCCGCGGGCACGCGCCGGGATAAGTGATCCCGCCGCACTCGCTCGCTCTGGGCGCAGACCCAATTAATCGATCCCTAATCCTGGCGGATCTAAACCTACTCTGTGCAAAATGAAGGATTTTCTCTGTAAAGACACACCATTTCTCTTACTATTACACGTACAGCTAGCTGAGTGTCTTCTTCTCCTCATTTGGTTGGGAGTTGCTATGCAGTCCCGCGGCCCTCGCGGCCCACACGTACAAAACTGCATTTTTTTTGGCGGCCCACTAGATGGCGCTCGCGGCCCAAGTGTGGGCCGCGGCCCTATGGTTAAGAATCACTGGCCTAGACTACAGTTCCCAGGATTCCCCAGTCACTCATCATGTCCTGAACCTGTGCCCTCCTTGTTAACCTCGTGTGTCTCACCTGTGTGCCTACCTACTGCTGTTTCCAGGTCACAGTTTCCTTCTTTTCTTCTCACTCTCTTTCTCCATATCAACCACCCTAGCTATTTTTTGTTTCAAGCTGCAATAAAGTAAATAAGTAATTATTCCATGCCTTTTGGGCAAACTGCTGCACATACCAGCCCTGTAGCTTGCCCACAGGCTCAAAAGCTAGACGGAAGGAAGGGAAATTAGGTTTATAACTCACCATGTGGCTCATCACCCACACACACACCCCAAACACACCCACAGATCCACACCATAGCATAGCATACTCTACTAAAATAATAAAGTATGACAAGGCAAACCGGGTGGGAAACCGTTTGTTGGTTTACCCTCTTGTTATAGCATTTCTTTTTCTTTCCGTGCATGACTGGTAATTTTGACGGTCAGTACTTAGCCAGTCACCTGCAGCAATGGACGCCAGACGAACGTAGTCGGAGCCCCTCTCCTCTGGTTCGTATGGGTAGCTCTCCACCAGGCTGAGTCCTGCCAACACAGAGGAGAGAGGTAAGTCTTTGATGAAACAACTCCAAAAGAATTCTCTCAGCTGCAGATTTGCGTATTGAGGCTCTACATCCGGTGTAAAAAAAAAATGACCGAAAAGACTGAATTAGCCAACTGCACTGTTGGTTAGCGTACAGCTGACTTATATCAGAAGATTTTGAGTTTAACCCACCACTGCATTTGAAGTTGAACATGATTGCAGTTAAACCAGAATATACCATGATTTCAAGATTCACCAGTCGTAGTAGTATTGCCTATGTGAAAGTGATTCTATCACATAACAATGATTTTAAAATAATTTCTTACTATTATTCATAAAAGGTGTGTTGACTGAGTTAAGACCAGGTGTGACCACTAAGCAAGAACACCAGCAACGCAAGATGTCCTATCGCCATAATGCATAATCCTCAGCTCTAACAAAATGTGCTTTCAGCTAATATCTGTCATCACCGGCAACCACAAAAGACATTTCCCTGCCAGACGGCATGGAAATCTGTCTAATCTCTGGTCAAGAAGACAAACCACACCTGCATAAAATCCCTTCTCTGGTGGTTTGTGGAACTGCCAATTTGCGTCAACTAAGCTAATTTTATTGCTGCTCATGTCAGTTTAAAACTTGATCTCCAGGCACTCATAGAAACTGGGTTAATACCTGAAAATACTGCTACACCAGCTGCACTATTCTCTAACCACTCTTTTTCCCACTCATCCCACTGTTTAAGGTGGGAAAGCGGAAATGGTGTCCTAATTTCTGACAAAGGAAATCCACTCCACTGCTACCTGACAACACCATACTACCATGGTGATGGCTCTGGTCAAGGTCCCTGTGGTTGTTATTTGCCATCCACCCAGACCACTTGGCGGCTTTGTGGAAGAGGTTGATGCTCTACTGTCTTCCATCCCAGATATAGACTGCCGTTACTCATCCTGCGTGACCCTGAACATATACTTTGACAAACCTTACACTGAAGAGCTTATTTTCCTCCTAAAATCATTTACCCTTAAACTGGCCTGCTGTCCTCCAACTTACAAAGGTGGTAAGATGCTGGACTTGATTCTCACAAGAAACTGCACCCATACACATCTCTGACCACTTCTTCTTTCGCTTTTCTGTTGGCCTCCCAGAACACCCCCTGGAACCTGTCCCCTACACACTTTGCCTTGGCTTTTATTGCCAACCTTGCCAACCACGTTCTCCTTGCTTGAGGTCAATGGTACTACAGAGACTACGCTCTATGCTGACCTCTTGCCTGGATAGTTTGTGTCATCTATCCACCAAATCTACTCACTCCACTCAGCTTCGCCCGCGGCTGACTGATACCATCTGTAAGTTGCACAGGACTCTCTAGTCCTGCTGAACTACTACCATCACCAAAGCAAAACGGCTTATTACAATGACAAGATCAGCTGTGCCACAGATACACGGAAACTATTTTCTATCTTCAACTCCCTGCTGAACCCTCCTCCGACTCCACTTGTCTCAAATCTCTCAGCTGACAGCTTTGCTTCCTTTTTTTTGGACAAAAAAAGGTAGCTTCCATTAGTGATCAATTTGGAGTCCTATCTGGTCCAAACCTGTCACCCTCAGTCATGGACTCAACTGGTGACTACGTGGCTCCTGCACATACGGCATATAACAGGCATACCTCGTGCTCCTCCCTTACTTTCCCAGTCAGCAGTGCAAAGCTCTCATCTTTTTCTTCCCAGACCGATTGCCAGGACTCCAATGAGTTCTAATACTTGCCTGCTAGACACAGTTTCTTTCAAGCCACTGCAAGCCATAGCAACAGTCTTGACCATAATGAACTCCTCTCTTGCTTCAGGCATATTTCCATCGGCCTTCAAACAGGCTACAATCATACCACTGTTAAAAAAAAATCCTCACTCAACTCTGCTGTGGTTGAAAACTTAGAACCAGTCTCACTTGTTTCTCTTCCTCCCCAAGGTTATGGAACTAGCGGTTTCTAAGGTCATTCACTTCCTCACAGAGAAAAACCTTCTTGATTTAAATCTGGTTTCAAAAAGGGCCATTAAACTGAAATGGCTCTGCCGTCCGTGACAGCAGCCCTAACAGAACAGTGAGACAGGTCAGCGGGTCAACCCTTTGTGCTTATCCTTCGAAACCTATCTGCTGCCTTCGATACAGTTCACCACAACATACTGTACATAGGATCAATGCTTTCTTGATGCTGTTCCCACCTACCAACCGTTCCTTTAATTAGTGGATCCTGGGAACCATTTCAGAAAGCGGGTTTTGTGGAAATGAGGGAAAGAGCCATTAAATGAGAATTTCCCAGGATTTTCTATAACTTCATTTATATAGCATCCTGCTGTGAGTGAAGGAATTTTCTTTTATGATTTCCAACCGTGATTGAATAACATCCCTATTACCACCAAAGCTCATTGAGTAATGTTTTCTTTGCTAGGGCAAAATGTTATCAAAACAAGTGACAACTATGAGGCCATTACATTCAAATTACTTGTCAAAATCATTCTTACACTTCACCCTTAACTTTTTTAAACTGTTTGTTTCGCTTTTTTACCAGCAGGATTGCAAATAGCGTATTTTCCGCTTGATTGATTGTCGGACCATTCCACTGACACAGGGACGTTATATTAAAGTCGATCCTCGGTTGGATACGGATTGCGACGTCAGATGACGTTAGATAACTAATTATGCTGCAGACAACCATCATCCAACTTCTAGTCAGTGTTATCTCTCTATAATTAGACGTCAAGCCAACGTTAGGTTTTTAGAATAAAACCCAATATTCAAATCTATATCATAATCCAATTATAATGAAATGTTGAAATACAACGTTGTTCCAACCTCACACTAACTTCAGGTGTCCGCTATCGCTGGCAACGATCAGCCAATCAGAGAACAAGACGTAGTACGACGCTTACCTCCTCCACTTTTTATTTGTGGATTCGTGGAAGACGAATGATTTAAAATGTGAGAGTATTTTTCAGTTTTATTTACAGCTGAAGTCACAATAACTCTGAATGATATTCTGAGTTATTGTGAAGAAGTTGAATAAAGTTCAACTTAACAGACTGATTTGTTTCGCTTTATATAACCCGGTGCGCCTTATGTAAGAAAATAGACCCGTTCATTTATGTTGTGCCTTATAATGCGGTACGCCTAATGGTCCGCAAAATACGGTATATAAAAGTAAATCTTAGGTATAATACACCTACGTTCCACCACTTGTCACTTATGTCATATTATAGCAGTCACTGAATATGTAAATTACACATTCACTCAGTGTGCACCTTTGCCACGCCAGCTCTCTTTTCTTTTCTGCTGCAGCCATGTTATTTTGCTGCAGACGGATGTGCTCAAATTGACTACAGTATATGATTATAATAAAAGGTCTAATTCTAACAAAGAAAAGTAGGAGGATCTGTTCCATTTAGCTGACGTTGCAATGGTAAATCACAGTGTCAGAGCTCCATTGACACTGGCTTTTTGTATTCATGGTGCAACTCAGAGACTTCAAACCCCTGATTTGAAACTAGAAACTAAAGTTTGTCATCTCAAGTTTTTTGACTCTCAGACACCATTTTAATCCAGTTTGTTGAACTCTTCTGAAAAACTGTAGGCCTCAAACTGCATAGGCTTAAATGACAGTAGATATGAACAAAATGAGTGTATTGCGCATCCCTCCTTTACCAGATTTAAGCCAGCATGCATGACAATGACTTGTTATGATCATTTTTGAGGAAATGACAGATTAGATCATGTTAACCTGTAGCTACAGCCTTAAACCATGGGCTTTAATGACAATGACATGACAGGATTTTCTGACATCATACAGGAGTACGAGTGTACAGTCACACTAGCCAAGTTGTACCGTGGGTGAAGACTTTGCGGCTTTTTGGACCTTCTCTGGCTCTCCTAAGCTAAGCTAGCAACAGTTCTATTGGCCCAATATGCCATCTCGACCTGAAAATAAGACATGCGGTGCGTCCGAAATGCCCTACTAAACAGTATGTACTCAAAAAGTATACTTAAGTCGGCACACTTTTGAGTAAATATCAGTAGTATGCATTAATTGGGACGTACTACTCAGAGCCACACGGCACTTCCTGCCGTTGGGAGGGGGAGTTGTTACCATGGTATCTGTTATAGCAGCAGTAGCAGCTCCACTCTTTCCCGTTTATCCTGGCCCAAACAAGATGATATTATATAATATTATTATATATACGAATATTATAATCTATCTGCAGCGGTGTTTTATGTGCAAGGTGCTTGATTTTACCTTGAAAGAAGCTTTATGACACCACACAACATGTGGCTTTAAATCACTACAAAAAGCAAAAAAAGCTCCGTTGCCATTTCTGAGTTGGATCCTTCAGTACTTCTATTAGCCACTTAACAGATTACTTAGTCACCAGTCAAATGTGTTACATGTTGATCAAGGCAATGGAAATGACTGACTAATCACATAAATTACAAGTGGTGGGCTCCGAAGATCCTCCAGGGAAACAGTTCCACACCTACTCGCCATTAATGAGAAGAGTTGGAAGTGAACGCTGTTTTGAGGATGTGGGCGGTGCGGAGCAGCACACTTTTGAGTAAATATCCGTAGTATGCATTAATTCGGACGTACGGTACTACTCAGAGCCACACGGCACTTCCTGCCCTTGGGAGGGGGCGCAGTAGCACTGCTCCGCTCTTTCCCGTTTATTCAGCCCAAACGAGATGACATTATATAATATTATTATATACCAATATTATAATATTAATATTATATAATAATATTATTAGGGCCCGAGCACCTTCAGTGCGAAGGCCCTATTGTATCTGTAGGAATTTTTTTTTTCTTTTTTCTTCTGACGAAAGGAGGGCCTTTTTGCCCCCCTAAACATGCCCAAAAAGTCACCAAATTTTGCATGCAAGTCAGGCCTGGCGAAAAATTTGATATTTAATGGTTTACATTAATGGGCGTGGCAAAATGGCTCAACAGCGCCCCCCGGAAAACTTTGTTCCTCAAGCCCCACAATACGGTTTGACGTACATGCACGAAAATCGCTACACACCTGTATCAGTACACAACTTAAAGAAAAGTCTCTTGGCGACATGGCCGAAACCGAACAGGAAGTCAGCCATTTTGAATTAATCGTGTCACTTTGGCACAATTTATGCCATTCCTTCGGCAGTTAATACGGCCCGAACCGTAACGTGCCCCCAAGTGTGTTATACATAAAAATGTGCGTCTCCATCCTGCGACAACACGCATTACTTTTCTCTTTCAAAAGCGTTACCGTGGCGACGCTAGACGCCAAAAAGCGCGCCCACCCTTCATTTGGTTGGTTCAGACAGAAAAAACTTTGCGCCTCAAGCCCCATAATACGGTTTGACGTACATGAACGAAAATCGGTACACACCTGTATCATGTCGCAACTTAAAGAAAAGTCTCTTGGCGCCATGGCCGAAACCGAACAGGAAGTCGGCCATTTTGAACATTCTGAATTAATCGCGTAATTTTGGAGCAATATGAGCCATTCCTTCGAGAATTAATACGGCCCGAACCGTAACGTGCACCCAGGTGTGTTATACATCAAAATGTGCGTCTCTATCCTGCGACTACGCGCATTACTTTTCTTTTTTTTTTTTTTTAAAGGTTTTTTTGGGCTCTAGTGGCCCTTTATTAGAGATGCAGACTGGAAAGGGGTAGAGAGAGAGAACGGGGAAGACACGCAGCAAAGGTGCGCGGGCTGGATTCGAACCCGCGACCGCTGCAGGAGGAGGACTGTAGCCTCAGTATATGGCCCGCTGCTTAACCCACTGCGCCAACGAGCGGCCGACGCGCATTACTTTTCTCTGTCAAAAGTGTTACCGTGGCGACGCTAGACGCCAAAAAGCGCGCCCACCCTTCATCTGGTTGGTTCAGACAGAAAAAACTTTGAGCCTCAAGCCCCATAATACGGTTTGACGTACATGAACGAAAATCAGTACACAACTTAAAGAAAAGTCTCTTGGCGCCATGGCCGAAACCGAACAGGAAGTCGGCCATTTTGAACATTCTGAATTAATCGCGTAATTTTGGAGCAATATGAGCCATTCCTTCGAGAATTAATACGGCCCGAACCGTAACGTGCATCCAGGTGTGTTATACATCAAAATGTGCGTCTCTATCCTGCGACTACGCGCATTACTTTTCACTTTCAAAAGTGTTACCGTGGCGACGCTAGACGCCAAAAAGCGCGCCCCCCTTCATCTGATTAGTCCATATTTGATAGTTCCCCAAAAGTCACCATATTTTGCATGCAAGGCAAGCCTGGCGATAAATTTGATATTTCATGGTTTGTATTAATGGGTGTGGCAAAATGGCTCAACAGCGCCCCCACGGAAAACTTTGTGCCTCAAGCCCCACAATACGGTTTGACGTACATGCACGAAAATCGGTACACACCTGTCTCATGTCGCAACTTAAAGAAAAGTCTCTTGGCACCATGGCCGAAACCGAACAGGAAGTCAGCCATTTTGAATTAATTGTGTAATTTTGGCGCAATTCATGCCATTCCTTCGGCAATGAATACGGCCCGAACCGTAACGTGCACCCAGGTGTGTTATACATCAAAATGTGCGTCTCTATCCTGCGACTACGCGCATTACTTTTCTCTTTCAAAAGTGTTACCGTGGCGACGCTAGACGCCAAAAAGCGTGCCCCCCTTCATCTGATTGGTCCATATTTGATAGTTCTCCAAAAGTCACCAAATTTTGCATGCAAGCCAGGCCTGGCGATAAATTTGATATTTCATGGTTTGCATGGGCGTGGCCTAACGACTCAACAGCGCCCCCTAGAATACTTTTCTCTGCCATAACTTTTGAAAGGTTTGACATAAAGAGTTGTGGGTAGTGTCATGAGACTCGGTATTGAGTCCTTGACCATAATTGGTGAAAATTAGCCCCGCCCCTTCTTCTGATTGGTTGTCCCGATTTTCTGCTCTAACTTTTGAATGGTTTGACATAGAGAGTCGTGGGTGGTGTCATCAGATTCTGTATGGAGTCCTTGACCTTCATTGGCCTGAATTAGCCCCGCCCCTTCTTCTGATTGGTTGTCTCTTTTTTCTGCTATAACTTTTGAATGGTTTGACATAGAGAGTCGTGGGTGGTGTCATTTCTGATATGCTTATGGGGGACTGTGGCCGTTTGTGCGAGGGCCCGTTCATCGCTGCTTGCAGCTTTAATTATACTTAATATTATATTATACTTATGACATATACGTATCTGCCCAGCACTTAGCAACCAAACACCGCTGCATTGCATTGTGGGAAGTTTCTGCTTAGCTAGTGTCCATCAATCCATACTAATATATTTCTCCAGAATGAGTATGGATAGTACATACTATTGTGTACGTACTAATGTTTCGGACACACTAAAAAATCTCACATACTGTTTTTGCATACTCATTAGGGTGGAAGTATGGAATTTGGGACGCAGCTATGATTTTTATTTCCGTTAGGTTGCCTAACATTTAAGCTCTAGACTTACATAGCTACCTCAGTCCAGGAACTCATGTCCCGCTGCTTCTCCTCCTGGAGACTCAAAACAGAAATTTCCAAAGCAGCATCTAACAAACGTATAGCTTTTATAGCAACAAAGAAGAATTATTTATAAAAATGACACGGTTTTGTGGGGTGTGTGGACATAGATACTCACTGATTCTGATAACCATATTGTTGGCAGCATCTGTGAGTGTTTGGAGATCATAAGGAAACAAGAACTGCTGATGCCAACTGTAGGAGGATGGTGATAAAGCTGGCAAAAGTTTCAAAAAAAGAAAAATGGTGTCACAAATTGTAGTGCAATGTGATGGCAAGCCCCATGAGATTGCTTTAAAAACATGGTGCAAAAAAACTAATGTCTGCATAGTAGGTTGAGTAACGGCTCAACTGACAAATCCTCAGAGAATTTAAAAAGGTACCCGTCTGGCAACCGAGCACACAATCCCTGTTTTCATAAGGTGTACTGTAATCACTCGTCACACCTTATTCAAGCTTACAGTTACAGTAATGCAAATATAATCGCCAAGGAATTTCACTGGGCAAGAATTGTTCCTTTTATTTTTTTTATCTTTAATGTGCATTGACAAAACAGTTTTTAACACCCAGAGACTGTCTGGCCCAGAGCTTGCCCTCAGACTTTGTGTTTTTTCATCAATATTCCATTAACTTACTGAAAAGCACTCATACCTGGATCAAAAAGAACAAAACAAGTAATTATTAAGGTAGGACAAGATTGCCCTCGTGCAATTTATACATTATTTTGTCTCAAATGTAGGGGGTTGGGTCTATGAGCCCGGTCAGTATGTTTGGCTCAATAGGGTATTTCATAAACGAACTTACTAATTTGAAAATGATAAAAGATAAACTATTATTATTACCATTATCATCAAGCCTTCTCGATAAACTGGTTTAAACTCCCCCTACCTAAGAACTCAATTCTGTTGAATAAAATGACACATTTAGATATTCTTCCCCGTCAAAATAATCCCCTCAAGCCTTAAAATGGCTTAGATGTAACTCTGCGTCTTTGCCTCATTTAACATAATCGGATCTATGAATATGCAAATCAGCCCTGCCTCTCTGTGCCCGGTTTGCTCGTCTGCATCTGCCTCGACGACTCCCACACTCTTGACTCCTCACTTTCACATCAGCTACATCTCCTTCCTCATCGTCAGCTCCACAAACCTCCAGTAAGGTAACAGGAACAGCTCCTCAGGTTCGCCACAAACAAGATCCCTCGCAGTTTCTAACGAGCTAATGTACATATGAAATGCTTAATCACGCTGTTGACCGTTTATCCCGCTCATGATGTCTCCTACCACAGAAACCACCATCTGGCGCTGCTAATGACGTTAAAACCTTGAGTTGTTCTGGAACAGCTTGATAACTTTTTGCTCAAGAAAATCAAACCAAGTTTTAAAACAAATCAATAAAAAAAAATCCTTTTTAATGGGTGGAAATCTTTTCAGATTTTATGTTTTCTTTTTTTTACATTCCCAATGTGTTCCTACTCGCTAAAATTTGAGAAAACCATTAAAAGCAGAGGAACAAAAAGATTTGAATTCTCAATTCACTGAATTCCAATCTTTTAACAGATAAAGATGAGCCATATTGTGTCCTGCACATGATTTTTGTGTGTCTGCTGCTTTTTCAAGTGCAGCAGCAATCTGAACAGCACTCAGGCCTCCTTTCCCCGGCATAATGAACAGACATTTAATGCTCAACAAGAGCAGCTTACCAAATACTATAAGCCGGTGGATGAGCCTGTGGATGGAAATGTGCTGGGAGCGACTTGTCCTCACTCAGTGTATCGCCCAGGATACAGAAACATCATTTCCAAATGAATTGTAAGTTTCTCATTATACAGTGCATGTTATTGAAGAGGTACAGTATATAGCTCCAATAGAGAACACCATAAGGGCTCACATTCCTTTTATCATGCAAATTGCAGTCATAGCCTCAAACTTGAGAGCTGTGCAATATAACGGACTCCGTCTTTAATCAGCTTGGAATCAGCGCGGTCAGAAAGTCTTAAGTCAATCCACAGTCCTCAACTCTTTTCCAGGTCAAGAAGAGAAGGTCACTTTTGATTTGGTGACATCATGCTCCTAATGTTTGGATATTGAACATATACAGGACTGTCTCAGAAAATTAGAATATTGTGATAAAGTCCTTTATTTTCTGTAATGCAAAAATGTCATACATTCTGGATTCATTACAAATCAACTGAAATATTGCAAGCCTTTTATTATTTTAATATTGCTGATCATGGCTTACAGCTTAAGAAAACTCAAATATCCTATCTCAAAAAATTTGAATATTCTGGGAATCTTAATCTTAAACTGTAAGCCATAATCAGCAATATTAAAATAATAAAAGGCTTGCAATATTTCAGTTGATTTGTTTTTTTTTTTTTTTTTTTACCTTGTCTGCACACATATTATTGATTGATACCATGACGGTAGAAACCAAAAGTGTATATATGTGCATTATTACTGTATGTAATATATACATATATATACGCACACATATGCGTACACATACATAAATATACACATACAAACCCAGTGTTTTTTTTTTTTTTTTTTTTTTGGGGTGGGGGAGGCGGTGGGGGGGGGGTGACGACATCCACTGCCAATCCAGGAAGCAGGAACACACGGAGACACACGTCAAGCACTGGAAATCTGCAACAAAAAACCACAAACAAAGCACGAAACCGGCACGGAGCCATCCAAAACACGAACAGCAATCGACCTAAATCTTGAGATCTGATCGCAGTCTGAGCTAAGCTATCGCTACTGCTACCTAAACCCAAAAACTAGAGAGCCAGCATGCAGGTGAACAAGCCAGTGTGTATGTCTATGTGTGTGTGTGTGTATGTATATGATCATGCGTGTGTGTGTGTGTGTGTGTGTGTGTGTGTGTGTGTGTGTGTGTGTGTGTGTGTGTGTGTGTGTGTGTGTGTGTGTGTGTGTGTGTGTGTGTGTGTATGCATGTGACTAAATGACTATATGTGTGTATGTGTGTGTGTGTGTGTGTGTGTGTGTGTGTGTGTGTGTGTGTGTGTGTGTGTGTGTGTGTGTGTGTGTGTAATAAACCAAACAAAGCTCCACCTGAAGTGTATCTATAGTGGGGGAGGGGGGGGAGCAACCCCGCCACCCGCGAGACCAGAGGCCGACAAGGAAGAGCCCGGAACCCAGGCCACCGGCAACCCCACAGAGGGGAGAAGTAGGAGGGAGGCAACCCACCGCCTGCGAGGCCCCCCCCCCACCCGGCGGCGGCCGAGGGGGCCCGCGGGCGGGGCCCCCACGGCGCGGAAAGAAGCAGCCAGGGATCCCGCGGCGGCGGACCGCGACCCAGGCAATCCCCGGCCACCCGGTCCGGGCCGGACACGCGGCCAGGAGGCCCTCACCCTTCAGGCCAACGACCCCCACCCGGCAGGGGGCCAGCCTGCCCGGAGAGACAGAGCCGCCCCGGCCGCCGACGCGGGCAGGCGCACCCGTCCCCCACGAAAGTGGCCCTCCAAGACCAGAGGGGCGCCCCGCCGTAGAGGCAGCGGGGGGGACCGGAGACGGGCCCGGAGAGAGGGAACCCCCCAACAAGGCGACACCCGCGCAGGCCCGACAACGGAGGGCCCCAGACCCAGGCATCCCATTCATTCATCCATTCACCTATCCGATACCTATACTAATAATAATATAATATACTATACATAATAATAATAATAATAATACTAATAATAATAATAATAATAACCATCTTTGTATAATATAATATTGATAAATTATTAAGTTTTTGATGTCCTGCCAATGGAGGCTCAAATCCTCCATGGCAGGACACCGCATTCTCACCGACACAGACATACAATCACGCACCGTTTCCCCCTCCCCGGGGGGGTCCAACACCGCCAGAAGGCAACCCAGGCTGCACGGCGGGCCCCGCCAGGCCCGGGTAACCCGACCCACCCGTCCCAGGCCCAGGCCGGTGAGGGAACGCGGGTGATGTGGGACCCCCTCCCGCCCCTTGTGTTGAGTGCATGTGATTAATGCCATAAAAACAGGGAGGAGGGAGGGCCAAGTATCGATTGACACCGACCCCCCCCCCTCCCGAACTACGTGTCCTTGTCAAGTGTATTTATAAAATGTTGAATGTGCAGTGTCTATTTTGCTGTTAAAACCGTGAGGCGGGGAGTGCCAGGCCCCGCGGGACAGTGCCCCCCACGACCCGGACCCCCCGCCTTTCGCCTATGTGCGTATGAATCGTGTAGGGGGGGCAAGAGGGGGAGCGGAGGCCGAAGCCAGGAAGCAGGACCAGCAAAGCCGGCCCTGATAAGACACCCGCGTCCCCCCACCGGCCGTCCAGTAGACGGGGGCCGGCCCCCCGAGCCGGGCAAGGGCCCCACCGTACCTCCAAGGGCGCCCCCGGCGCCGCCGGAGCCCCCAGACGGAGGGGGAAACGGTCCAACATCCTCCCATTCATACTGACAACATAAGACATAGATACCGGGGAATGGTGCCACCCCGCCGTCGCGCCCGCCCGTGCACCCCCCGGTCAGGGGAGGCCCGCTCCCCGGACCCGGCCCCACCCCCCCCCGAGGCCACCCCGGCGGACACCCCAAGGGTCCCGGAGTCCCCACATCCGCAGGGGCACTTGGCCCCCGCCCAGCGACGGAGGACCAAGGCAGCAATGCCCCCCCAGCGCAGACAGCCACCCCCCACCCAGGCAGGGCCGGGCCCTCCGGGTGGGACCCCCACGTCCATGGCCCCGCCCCCCCCGGGAGGCCCGGAGACGCCCCAGCCACAGCCCCCCGCCCGAGCCCTCCCCAGCCACCCCCCCCCCACCGCCATGAGGTAACCCCCCCCACAGGCCCCCTTCAGTTGATTTGTAATGAATCCAGAATGTATGACATTTTGTGTTTTTAATTGCATTACAGAAAATAAAGAACTTTATCACAATATTCTAATTTTCTGAGACAGTTCTGTACATGTGTATATTTGATAGTTGATGAAGAAATTCACATGACCTCTCATATTAAAAATTCACTCTGATTGTTCCAGATTTGAACTAACTAGGGCTCTGATGTCAGGTGCTTTTCTTCTAACGCTACTATTAACCTGAAGTGGTCCGAATGTCAACATCTTTCCATTTAAACTGCAAAACAAGTCTGTAGGTAATCATTTGTTGGACAGTCTGCACAAGCATGAAAAAATGCTTTGTATCGTATAACAAAGCTACGGTAGGATGCGTTTGTAAAGTGCATGACAATTATTTGTTGCACACTCACTCCATCCCATCCAGAATGATGGCTGATGATCAGTTCAGGCAGCTGTTTCATCTGTGCATGTCCATATCTTACATTGTAGGACTGCAGAATGCTTTCAACCTCTTCATACGCGTTGTGCTGAAAAGAGTCTGTTAAATGCCTGCATTTGAATGTAAACGTGTGGCAAATAAAAGGGCTTCAGTCAGGACATGGCTAAGCATCTGAAATAAGCGCCACAGGGATAAAATACAATACGCGTGGGTGGAATGAAAGGAATCAGAGCTCCAGTTTTACCCGGTTTTGACACAATAATCACTCTTTTCCTTTGGGACTGGAATCTACTGTTGTGCTTGTGTGGGGGCGGATTCTTAATTCATGTGCAACGGGCAGCACACGCTCGATAATCTCAATAACATACTCTACTTGCTCTCAACCCCCCCCACAATCATCAGCTTCTGTGTCCCAACGCCAAGCTCACCGTGTAGCACAGACTGGTGGAGGCTCCAGTAGATACTCAGACAGTTCTTCTCCTTCTTCATCCCTCGTTTACACTGGCAGCCGTGCAGAGGGGTGGAGAGAAGTGCCGTCATGGCATTCTCACACTGGTTTCGCGCTCCTGGACCCAGTTTGACGCTGCCGTCTCCGGCCACGCACTGCCTGAGGGTGCGCAGTCGCGGGCTGCAGGTGTCGTCGCTGGAACAGGTGTCTCCAGCTCGCAGGCAGTCGCTCCCGCCTGCAGACAGAACCACGGGTGGAACTCCTGCAAGATAAGACACGGGACAGGTTCAGTCCACGTTCAGCCACTTCAGTCGGAGCTCAAGTTCCAGTTCAAGTTCAAGTTGACCTTATCAGTACCCGTAGGTAGATTTGTTTTGCAGTAGATGGGAGAAGGCATCTCACACACAATCTTTACAGTCATTAATTTGACACAGGACAATACAGAGAACAGGTTTACGACAGCACAAGACAGACATGGCAGGTACTCACAATGCTCACTGAACAGGATGAAAGTAGATGTTGCCCACAAGGCAAAGAACAATAAATAGAGGCATAACCAAGGTCAGGGTTTCCGATAAATAGAAATAAATAAGTTAAAAGCAGGATAGACCTCAGCAATAAATAAAATGTGTTCATCCATCCATCCATCCATCCATCCATCCATCCATCCATCCATCCATCCATCCATCCATCCATCCATCCATCCATCCATCCATCCATTTTCCGCCACTTCAAAAGGGTCAATCCGGTCAATCTACACTCCTACCCTCACCTATGGTCATGAACTTTGGGTAGTGACCGAAAGGACGAGATCGCGGATACAAGCGGCCGAGATGAGTTTCCTCCGCAGGGTGGCTGGACGCTCCCTTAGAGATAGGGTGAGATGTTCGGTCACCCGGGAGGAGCTCGGAGTCGAGCCGCTGCTCCTCCACATTGAGAGGAGTCAGCTGAGGTGGCTTGGGCATCTGTATCGGATCCTGGTGGATCCTCCCTAGGGAGGAGTTCCAGGCATGTCCCTTGATGAAGCATTGTAGCACGTGGCCCCCTGCAGGGCTTTGAACTAGGACCCAACACCTTTGTGTTAGCTTCAAACTTCCTACCCAGTTCCCTACTCAACCCCCTGTAAACGACACCTGGAAGTTGGTTCAAACAGACTTGAAACATGAGAACACCCTATGGGGTATTTTGGAAGTCTGTGACAGTCATGCCAAATGTCTGATAATGACATTTGGCCCGAATCCCATCCGACTGTAAATTACTTTTTGTCTCTTGCCTGATTTGTGTATTCCTGCATTTTGGTGTTAAACTTCTTGTATAAAAATCTGGTTACAACATCACTCGAGGTCGGCACACCAACTCAGACACGATCTGTGTAGGTTCGCCCACCGCCGGCTTGCTGAATAAAAACTCACTATACCACAAAGCGGACTTCTGAACTGGTTTTGATAAATTCCTCAACACCCTCCGGGAGGAGACCCCGGGGAAGACCCAGGACACGCTGGAGAGACTATGTCTCTCAGCTGGCCTGGGAACGTCTCAGACTCCCCCCGGAAGAGCTGGAGGAAGTGTCTGGAGGAAGAGATGGAGGAAGAGATGGAGGAAGAGCTGGAGGAAGAGCTGGAGGAAGAGATGGAGGAAGTGTCTGGGGTGAAGGAAGTCTGGGCATCCCTGCTGAGGCTGCTGCCCCCGCGACCAGGTAAAATGTGTTAAGATTTGTTTAAAAGAGACAGCAGCAGAGACAAAGTTGTTCCTATAGCGTGTGGTCCTCATTCTCGGGACTATGAATCTGCGCCCTGATGGCAGTAGCTGGAACTCACTCGCTAAGGAATGGGAGGCATCATTGGGAATGGAGCTGGAGCTGCGGCAACTGCTTGGCCTCCAGCGACTCCAGGCCCAGCTATGTTTCCCCAACCATTTAATGATCGGGTTGAGTGAGCTCCTTTTCTTTTAGGGGCAGGTTTCTGAACCATGATGCTAGTGAAAAAGTTAAAACAGATTCAATAAAAGCGCTATAAAAAAGTGTCATCATGGTCCTATCAATGTGGAAACGGGACAACTTCCTCAGACAGAACAGCTGCTGGTTGTGCAGATGCCTTTACACACACTACAGGACCACAAACAATTCGTTTTTGATTTATTACCAGTCAGTCTTATACACGTATTTATGCCAACAGTTATACTGTAAGTGTATTGTATAATGTCCACCCACCCATCCACCCATCCATCCATCCATCCATCCAGATGCTGGAGCTTATCCAAGCTGACTGCAGGACAGTGTACACCCTGAACACACACACACACACACACACACACACACACACACACACACACACACACACACACACACACACACACACACACACACACACACACACAGAAAGCAAAATGCTTTTTTAACCAGGCTGAAAATACAGTACAGACCAAAAGTTTGGACACACCTTCCCATTCAAACAAATGGCGAAGTGTGTCCAAACTTTTGGTCCGTACTGTATGTTTATTAAAAACTGCTTAAAAACAGGGGATGTTTAAATGGACATTCCTTTCACTTTCAGGACATGTTTTTGAAATAATAATTAAAAAAAAAAAAAAAAAAGCAAGGGTCATTGTCTGCACCTGTATTATTGCAATTTGAAACATCTGATTTTCGGGTGAGCAGAACTTTAAAAAAAAAAGTATTTGTGCAATAAATTGCAACTTAATTAATAATCTTTCAATTAATTGTGATTAAAAAAAACAATCGTCAGCCCCGAGAGAGCGAGAGAGAGAGAGAGAGAGGGATGGCTACATGAAATAGGAACATATAAATTGGAATGATTTTCTGCCCCCATTAAACACACGGCTTTGAGGTTGTGTCTCACTTAGCTTCCTCGGAAATATTCCCCAAATATTTCAGACTGGCTCCTCCCCAGTTTGCGTGACTCACAAAGAATGTTTTAGAGTGCCTTCATTTCTTTGACTTTATTTCAATGTATACCCCTCCACCCCACCCAATCAGATGAGATGTTTGTTGGAATATCTTTTTTCGTCCTCAATTTTTTTGTTTAATGTGGAAATTTATTCTGTAAGTAAGTCAATGTAAAGAAGTGAATCACACCTTTCAAACTAAACTTATTAGAATGCTAATGTATTATATATGCGGTGATCAAACGTGTCCAGTGATGCTTCCACCACTGTGTACAATCTTTCTGAAGCTGCACTCAAAAACCCAAAGGGGTGCTATAATATTCATGAATTTATACAGCTGTCACATGTAATCCCTTAAACACCACTGAGTGAATTCTGATAAAACTTGGGGGGGGGATGAAGCACCAGTACATCCGGACGTACTTGGAATTGCAAAAATATTTCATCTCAAATCAAAACCACCTATTTGTTACAGACTGGCCCCAAAAGGGCGAGCATCATTTGTAGGAGAGCAACACATCTACTTTTATATGATTTCATGTGACACAAGCTTAATTTCCCTCAGGAAACTAAATGCTTGTTTATTCTCAGTTTTCAAAGAGCTCTTACTCACTCTTAACAGTGATGGTGTGTTTTGATCCATGGATGTGTCTAGTTTAGCATATCACACACATACATCTACAATCATATATATATATATATACACAGTACACCTTATTTCAAAATATTTCCTGAAGCTCGAGGATGAGATCAAATCATATTTAGGTACAAAACAACTTTTCATTAACTGTATTTGGCCTTCAATCAATTTTTGTCAGGTAAAAATACCCATTTTCAGGGGGAGAAATCAGATTCTGGCAGGCAATCACTTTTTGGCACGACACCGGCACGGCGTGTCCTGCACACGGCTGCAGCACCAGCAGCACCAGAGCGCAGCTGGAAGTGGCCGACTGACTGACGCTGAGCTTCAAACACAGAGGGACACGATCAGCGCTATTATATTATAAGTCTGATATGTGATGACATTAAAAGTACAGGTATGACATGAATCTTGCTTCATTTCACCACCTCACCGTCTGCGTCGCCAGTTCCCCATATCTTCAAAATGTTCCTGCCCTAGGATCAAAGTTTGCGTAAAGATACGCTTTGCGTAGAAGGTGGCTTGCGCATCTTTCAAGCCCTGTTTTGTGCGCACGCAAGCTATATAAATGAGGCCCCTGGACTCTACACTGCCCCCTCTGGCCAACCGGGGCGCCAGATGGGGTGGAGAGGATCTGGCCGGAATATCGTGATCCTTCCACGCGCTACGTCCGGCAAGATAAACCCCACCCTGTCTGGTGAAAAGAAGCGGCCTGCTCACTCCTCAGGTTAAGGAGGAGACCTGAGCTCAGTGCAGGAACTCCCGGGGTTGGTAGACGGAGCAATGCCCAGGACTGTCACTTAGAGTGCTTTCACACCTGTCCCAGTTTTTCCGAAACAGGGAGCGTTTCCCCCTTAAGATCGGTTTGTTTAGTACAGTATATTTGAACACAGCAATCGCGCTCGGATGCGGCACAAAACAAGGGAGCCGAGATCGTTTGCAGTGAGAACATAATCTACACAGCAACCGACACAACTCACTCATAACCTCACAGCTCATTGAAACAATACTTCGTCCCTCCTGAAAAGTGATTAAAATGAAACAAATTTTCTAATGAATACCTGCTTGCCTTTAATGCGTGGCAGGGAAATCCAATAAATTTATGAAAATAATACATTTCTTATCCACACTGTTGCTCAAAAAGGTGGAATAAAATATATATTTTTTTCTTTTCTTTTCTCTAACTTAAACAAATTATATTTCAGAGATTCAACACTCAAACTCTTAAGAAAAAGAACAGCATACCTGCTGTGAAACTAGCAGGGAAGTTGGTCATGGCCTGCTTTTATGCATCTGGCACAGACAGGAGGCACTGAAGCTGTGCAGGGCACAAGGGATTTTGAAGACCGTAAAAGCCCTGGAGTTAAAAATGAGTGCCAGGAAGTGCCATGGGATAATAATCTGTCTGCTCATGAAGAGAGAAACAACAAGGGTGGATGCAGAAATCTCACTGAGACCTATACAGAGTAGGTTGTTGGCAGTGACTGCAACACATTTTTTTTACAACAAAATGTTAAGTTGAAGGTACCATCATTTTTATTCCAGGATTTTCAAGATAATTTCCTGGATTTATATCCGTGCTTTAAATCCTTTAAAATGCTTGAATTTTAATGATGTGTTTTATGTATTAAAAGTGTTCGAAAACCAAAAGAAAAGTTAGTGCAAAGTTAATAAATGAAAATACTAGCAAAAGTCTATTTATTCACATAGCTCCTTAAACTCAGCAGTTATCTATAAATATTTTTTTATTTAAAGCAGATGGAGGGGGTAAAATGCTGGGTGTTATAATGTCATTCGTTTCTGATGCAAATTAGCTTCTCTGGAGAGTTTTATTGGACCGAGAAAAGAAAACTTAGAAGAAAAACAGAAAAAAAACCTGAAGGATCTGATCTGCTTCATGTCAAGAACTCTAATACTTGGAATGTACATTTGCAATGGAAATAAACATAATTTCTACCCTGTGTATGCAGGAAAATAACCCAACGAAGAAAAATCTTTCTTGCATGTATGTTATGTTTCACTGCAGGTGGGAACAGTTATGTGGGTGGTGTGTGTGTGTGTGTGTGTGTGTGTGTGTGTGTGTGTGTGTGTGTGTGTGTGTGTGTGTGTGTGTGTGTGTGTGTGTGTGTTCTGATACTCTAGGTGGATGGAAGAGGCACCATTCGGCATCATTCAATTTCAAGCGGAAATGCGCCCCAGTGAGCATTGCCAGTGTAAATCACATTTTATTGCCACTAATCCAGTGTGGGTTGAGGTTTGATGTTTGAGAAATTAATAAGCACTTCAGATTGCAAGAGATAAAGATTGGCCTAAAAAAAAAAAAAAAAAAACTAGTACGGCAGCACACAGTGACAACCAATTAGGAGAAATCAGTCGCCTTTTCATTCAAATATGTTCCATCCTATATTCCTCCGATAATCCCACTGTGGCAAATAATCTGTTTTAGCGCTCTCTTTCTCTGCTGTGTTGTTTCCTTTGTTCACCATCACATTATCTGTTTCCACTGGTGTGTTTCATTCTTCATTTGCCCAGAAACCCACCTGGAATAGTTCAAGCAGCCGACTTTGAAAGGAAACAAAAAAAATAAAATCAAAGTGAACTCCCTTGTCATTTATTTGCTGTTGAGTTAATTTGGATTTAATTCTTGGATAATAATCATGAGTGAGTCATTAAGTCATGTTGAGACATGTATTATACAGCGATACACATTTTGTTTCTAACCTTTGCTGCTCCACTGTTCTTCGATCAAGTTTGTAATGGGAATAGAATAGAATAGAACTTTATTAATCCCACAGAGGAGACAATAAATACATATATGTTGTCGGGCCACAGTCCTGTTTTGAACATGGAACGACTTGATGTCAATTCTGAGGCCTCACTCTGAGACCAGCCTTGATTTCTTACAACTGACCGCATGGTTCGAAACAAAGGAACCTCCATAATGACTCAAAACCCCAGCAGGCTTTGCATTTACGGACCTTGGTGATGAGGAATAGCCTCCTCATTGGGCTTGAACCCCAAAACGCAGGAGGGGCCGTTGTCGATTCATTGCAGCCTGGTCCGGCTATAAAGAGCAGGCTCCCCCCTTTCTTTTTCTCTTTTTCCTCCTCTCTTTCTCCCAAGATCTCTTCTACCTCTGCCCTGTCCACGGTCCCATGGAGTTCTCTGTGAGCTATGAAGAAGGCCACAGCTCCTATTTTAGCATGAAGAGCTACTAGCTATGGGCTGGCCTGCTCCATTATCGGACCTGAAGAAGCGTCTGGTGGCCTTGAAATGGCAACCACAGTCTGCAGCGCTGCAACGAGTGACCCGCGAACGTTCTGAGCCCCAGAAGAGCCGAACGAGGGACTGTTGCATGCCTCGACGTGAACGCCTTTGGACCGACCTGGAGCTGTAGGAGGCACAGCTGCGTTTCCCCCAGTTTGTGTTTCTGTTTTGCCCCGCCTGTTTTCCATCTGCCCTGATTGTTCACACCTGTGTCTCGTTACCCCCTTGTGTATATCTGGTCTTGTCTTTCCCTTGCTCCTCGTGGTTCCATACTGTTTCCTTCCTCCATGTGTCTTGCCAAGTTTTCAGGTTTTTCTCTAGTGTTTTTAGTTAATCCTGCTCTGCAGCGTTTTTGGTTCTTGCCTTTTTTTTTTTTTAAATAAACCCTTTTTGCTGAACTCCTGCCTCTCGCTCTCCTGCATCTGGGTCCTCATCCAACCACTCTGTGACAGCATCCCATCATCCACACTGAGATGAGGAGAGCAGGAGAACGAGAGATATGCTCTTCACCAGGATCACCTGCAGATCGTAACCATCCAGCTGTTCCCAAGGAACGCTGACTGGCCAGACCAAACCACCTTTTTCTTCAACTACAAAGATCCATGTAAGAGGCTGTTTTTGTGTCTGGGCAGAGAAACTTAGTTAACACATTTAACTAGCGTATTTTTGCGTTGTGAGCCGGACCACTGATCCCATCACAACTGTGTTTATTAGTTTAAGTGTGTTTGTTTATTTTATTGCTTGTCTGCTGTTGCATCCACGTTGCTGGATCTTGTTGACATGTTCTTCCACAACAGAAAACAAAGCCCTTCCTCATTTCCCAGTTGAATGACCAGAGCGCAGAGCGTTTCACATTGGTGCGTCTCTGTGTGGGAAACATCAGAAGAACTTGGTTTTCCGGTCGTGAAAAATTTTTCTAGTGTCTTGGATTTTACTTTTTTCCTCTCATCCTCTCCTACTAACCCCCACAAACACTCTTATCTTGGCCATAAAGCTTCCGAGTTTGTTTTTCACTGGATGAGGTGAAATCTCGCCCACCATTTTGAATCACGTGAGACTCAGTCACCACGTGACTTTGTCAGCCATCCATCTTTCTTTTCATGTGTATGAACAGCCATCGTGACACACACACTAACACACTGACGCACGCACACACACACACACACACACACACACACACACACACACACACACACACACACACACACACACACACACACACACACACACACACAGTCACATACGTATATAATCTGATGTGTTAATGTTTAGTTAGTTGTTGCTTATGTGTAGTTTAGCCATCATAATTTGTCCCAAGTGTTGTTTCACTATGTTTTAACACTTGTGTAAATAAATTCTGATAAATTGAAATGAAAGAAGTTGTTTGTGTTTATTTTATACAGATTTGTCACAGCTGCTGGTTGCAAAGGTCTGTGCTTGAACTCCTTCTTTCACTGTTATTCTGTAACGCCACCCCCGGCAACACGCTGGCACGTAGGGACTAACAGTTACCTTGAGACTGATTTTTCTGTTCAGTTATTATTTTCCTGATGGTTCAGACGGATACCAGAGAGTGAGTATGAACTGCTCTCCTTGCATGTAAAATAAAGGTCTTTCCTTTGCTAATATTCAACCGGAGCCAGTTTAATGATTTCATATTATGTTTCACCACAACAATGTTGTTTATAGTTTACTGAAGAACATTTATGAGCATTTCCTAACTTTCAAAGGCTTTTATTGAAAAAAAAATCGATTTGACTTGTTCAAAAAGTTAACGTTTACTCAAATTGGATGTACAGTACCTGTTTGCAATCTTTGAGAAATATGAAACTGGCAACAGGTTTATTCCCCCTTATTGACCGTTTGTCAAGCCCCGCCCCTGTTGCTAGGTCTGACAAAACAATAAATTAAAAGGAACACATCAGGTAACGTGTAGTGAGTATAAAAAGACTGAGGTTTTCGGCTAAAACCAGATCTCATAATTTCATAAGGGTGCAGTATTTATGCAGCAAGCTTTAAACCTTTTCTTGAAAGTTTCAACTCCAAATTCAGAACACTTTTTTTTGCACAGTAAAAAGATCAGAGATCACGAGTGAGTTTTTTTCTTATGTTGAACTTTCTTACCTCGTCTATTTTTTATGTTTCTGCTTTAACCGAGAGAAAAAATACATTTCAGTTGATCATTTGCTGCAGTAGGGAGGATAGTGAATCCTAACGGGGACTCTAAACCCTTGGATTGGATGGTAACTTGACCGTTCTTTTGAGGGACTGCAGTTTTGTTACTCTACAGGACTGTCTCAGAAAATTAAAATATTGTGATAAAGTCCTTTATTTTCTGTAATGCAAAAATGTCATACATTCTGGATTCATTACAAATCAACTGAAATATTGCAAGCATTTTATTATTTTAATATTGCTTAAGAAAACTCAAATATCCTATCTCAAAAAATTTGAATATTCTGGGAATCTTAATCTTAAACTGTAAACCATAATCAGCAATATTAAAATAATAAAAGGCTTGCAATATTTCAGTTGATTTGTAATGAATCCAGAATGTATCACATTTTTGTTTTTTTAATTGCATTACAGAAAATAAAGAACTTTATCACAATATTCTAATTTTCTGAGACAGTCCTGTATATTGTAGTACCTTATTTGCAAACATCTCTACGAAGACTTTTTAACTGAGACCAGTCACTGTGTTTGCTGGGGCTTTTTCTGTGGCTAATGTTGCCTGATCTCCTCCTCATCAGCAGTCAAGTCTAAATAAATTAATAAATATTTGACACAAAAAAAATCCTTAATAAATATGTAGTCTTACACGTCAACATGAATGTAATTGAAGGGAAAATAAAATTAAAAATATATTGATTTACTATGTATAAATAATTTATTCTGCATAGTAAGGAATATTTTTCTCTGCATTATTGATTCAGCAAAATATGAGGAAATGATGCAGAACCAAGAAACCTCTCTGGCCCCAATGCAGAATAATATATTTATTTTTTCAGTGATGAATCCATCCCAAAGAAAATCAATATTCCGCAGCTGCTCCAGTATGACCATGCAATGGCCATTTGGACTTCTATCTTGGAACTGAACGTACGTGTGGGAATCTGCGATACATCAGCCATCCATGCAAGTTTTTAGGAGGAAAGGTGGCAGGGACGTGAGGGACAATATTTGGAAGACCTGCAAAGAAAATTGATTTCAGAATGAGCTCTAGTGCTGTGAATGATACGGAGGAAGAAAATGATTACAATGAAATTAGATTACAAGATCATTTGAAAAGAAATGAAAGAAGCTGAAGATTATCTGTGGCTCAGAAAAGTAAAAATAGGATATTATGAAAATAAAGACATTTAATCTGTGTAAATCAGAGCAGTTACGAGTAGAATATTTTCAGAGGCAGGGAATTGTACGGCTTATGATCGTTTTGTAGTTGAAAGCATGAAGTGAACAGGTAGAGTTCAGTAGATTAATTTTATGCACATTAGAAAAGCTGACGTCCCACTTGAACATTTTGTCTTTTGGGCGTTGTGCATTAGGGAAAATGTTGCTCTAAGGCAACAGAACAAACTTAATCTGTTTATGAATATTATGAGTTCCTTTGGCAATTTAATGATCCCAAGTAGCTTGGCAATTTGCTCAAGAGAAGCTGCCATCTTCCCAAGTATGAAATATAGTGAACATTTTAAAGGGATGTGCCAGGGGATATTTTGGGAATTTGCCCATTTGCCATCAGCCCAAGAGCTTCATAAGATAGTCTCTAAAATTCTCTTCTCTGTGCATTCAATACCTCTGATTGATAAGATTCCCTTCTAGCCCTGCTTTGTTTAGTCCCTTGACGTGGATTGATGCACCTTTATGGCAATAAAATTACTGATGAGTCCAAAATGATGTTCTTTATACCTTGAGACTTGTATATTTATCTTGTGTAGTTAAACTGCCTAAAATGCGACAAAGATCTTCTGAACAGATGCATAAAAGGATCCATAGTTTGGTGATGCAGCACTTTCACAGCTCCTGATTCCACTCAGGTTGATGCATGTCGCCATTACATGCATAAATTTAAAAAGGACATTAATACAAATTGTTCCTTCTGTAATTTACATCCAGAAACAGTTCATTCATTTAGTTATTTATATTTATTTTGGCTTTGCTCTCATTCGGAAAAAACTATGGGCAGATATTAGCAAATTTATGGAGGAAAGTAAATAAAGTAAAAAAAAAAAGAAAAAAAAAACTTAAAAAAAAAAACTTAAAAAAAAAAGGTTGATGCATGTCACCGTTGTCACCTTCTGTTCCAGTACATCTCTCACAATCAGACACTACTTATTCCCTAAATGTTGGTGTATCTTTTTTTAAATCGTTCTTAGTTGTGAAGGCCAATTTATAACACTTAATTTTCAGTTAAAGCCACAAAGATATTTCACTTACAATTTCAGTGCATACTTCAGTGCATTCTTGCTCATAACTGAAATTGATAACCTTCTTTAATATGCTAGTTATGAATAGAAATGACAAATAGTTAAACTGTTTCAGGGTCAGATAAAAAAAAGACTTATTTACATTATGACAGGTAGCCCTTTGTTAATTGTAACGAACCTCATGACAAGATCACTGAAGTTCATGGAGGCAGGAATCAATCAAGCAGAACAAGGAAAACTGCAGAGTGCACACAAGCCATTGATTAGAAACAGCTGTGGATGCAGGAGCAGAACAGTGGGGTAATCAACTTAATTAAAAACAGGTGTGACACAGTCCTACGCAGGATCCGCAACTTTCACAAAAGTACAAGCGAAGAGCAACTTTCAAAATAAGACCGGAGCTTAACAACTGTACAACAACAATTGAAAAAGTACAAACAAACTGACCACAATGTAGTCGAGCAGAGAATTTCAAAATCATAGAAAGTCCAACGCTGCCCTATGATGGGCATTTTCTATGACCAGCTACTGTGGCTGGTCTGAGTCGTGGTCCCAGGGCGACCTCCACCCAGTACTCGAGTTGTAAAATAAAATCAGGGGGAATGGTGGATTTTATCATATGGGGACAGATAATTTGTGCTGATTATAAATAATATAATATATTACGAATAATAGCAGTGACCAAAACACCTGCAGAAATACTGCAGGAATGACATAGCAGCAGTTAAATGCAGCCTTCTGTAAGCTTTAAATATCCACTGGGCTTACATCAAATACATCAAAACACAACAATAAAAAACACTTTTCTGAACTTATCAATATGACTCTGTCCTTCACAGGATAAGTAAAATGGATCACTGCAAAATCTCACAATCTTAACAAGAATATTTGTCTTATTTCTAGTTAAAATGTCTTATTTTAGTAAAAAAAAATCTCATTACACTTAAAACAAGACTCATCACTGGAAAAAACAAAACAATTTTCACCTGTTTCAAGTAGATTTTCACTTAAAATAAGTAGAAAAATCTGCCAGTGGAATAAGATTTTTTCGCTTGTAATAAGAAGATAAATCTTGTCCCACTGGCAGATTTTCCTACTTATTTCAAGTGAAAATTTACTTGAAACAGGTGAAAATTGTCAAATAAGTTATTTTCTGGTGTTATTTTTCTGGTGATGACTCTAAATGTTGAAATAGCAGTAAAACCACATTCATTGATGGAATGACATAAGGGATGGAAAGGGGGGATGACAGTTTTACAGAGGGGATGATTTTGACCCTTTTTATTTCAGGGGGGATGCCATCCCCCCTCATCCCCCCTCATCTCCAGTACTGCCTCCACCCACTTGGGCCCTGTTTCCACGTAGCAAAAACAGTGGTGTTTTCATGCGTTTCGGCCGTTCGTTTACACGAAGACAAAGCTCAAAGTCACCAAAAACAATCATTTCTGAAAATGCTGGCCAAAGTAGAGATTTGCAAAAACTCAGTTTTCACGTTTGCCTGTAAACAGAGGGAAACATTTAGGACATTTAGGCTTCAGAAAGTCACATTATGCGTCAGAAACGTCACAGCATCATGTGCTCGACCTGTGTTTAAAATGTGTTTGGCCACGTGTCATTTGTTGATGTTTTTTTCCAGGATTCTGATTGGCTAGCATGAATCTATGCTTCTCGTTACACTGCCCCCTGTAGGTTTGGCTGCTCATAGCACCTTAACAGCTATTTATGTGGGTTTGTGTAAATGATGGTATTTTTCAAAACGTAGAGGGGGAAATATCCATTTTTGTAAATACCCGGCTATGTGTGAACGTGGCCTTATTTGTATCTAATAAATAATATCGACTTCCTCATCACAAGCAATGACTGTGGCTGGAGGAAGGAGAAGTGTATACTGTTTTATAAAACACATACCCAACCATACCCCTAATACACCCAAGTAATCCAAGCAGAATTGTCTGGTTTCACATTTTGGGCATTTACACACCTAAAGTCCTCCACATTGAAAGGTCACTACAATTGCTGATGAGCACGGAGATAGTGGTAACTCCTCTTCCCTTTGCATTATACTTCCCTCATATTGGGAGAGACCCCTAGGATGAGTAGAAGTTTATGTCGGCGGAAAATCTAAGCAATATTCCCTTTTTCCAACTTTGGTAAAAACTTGTCTTACTGTTAATGGTCCAAACTTTTAACCTGGACAGTTGTACATATACATACAAAGATATCCCTCCCATTCGGGAGGGATGGTATACCAGGCTGATTTGACAAGATATACAGTTTTCTGAGGCATTTCCACCAGTAGAGAATGTACTAAACTGATCACAATATGGCAGGGATGGGGGTGTCTAACTGCCACTTTACAAAACAACAAAGATGGCTGCAGAGTGTCTAATAACACGTTGGATCAGCAGGTTTTCACTGCAAAGCCAACATTGCCTGGTGTCATACACTGCACACCATTTCGCATGTCCTTTGGTAACACTAGTCTGGTCGTCGCTCTGACCCCGCCACATGCTTCAGTTCTCTCCTATCCTTCCTTCCTTCCTTCCTTCCTTCCTTCCTTCCTTCCTTCCTTCCTTCCTTCCTTCCTTCCTTCCTTCCTTCCTTGCTTCCTTGCTTGCTTCCTTGCTTGCTTCCTTGCTTCCTTCTTCCTGCTTTCTCCTTCCTTCCTTCCTTCCTTCCTTCCTTCCTTCCTTCCTTCCTTCCTTCCTTCCTTCCTTCCTTCCTTCCTTCCTTCCTTCCTTCCTTCCTTCCTTCTTATTCTTCCTTCCTTCCTTCCTTCCTTCCTTCCTTCCTTCCTTCCTTCCTTCCTTCCTTCCTTCCTTCCTTCCTTCCTTCTTCCTGCTTTCTCCTTCCTTCTTTTCCTTCCTTCCTTCTTCCCTTCCTTCCTTCTTCCCTTCCTTCCTTCTTTCCTTGTTTCCTTCCTTCCTTCTTTCCTTCTTTTCATTCTTCCTTCCTTCCTTCTTTCCTCCCTTCTTCTCTTCCCCCTTCCTTGACCCGAAGACAGCACAAGGGTTAACTGACCAATTAAAGTTTGATATTCTTTTTTGGTCAAACCGAAAGTCTAGACTAAACCACATACCAACCCCAGCACCTTAGAAAAGGTAACACAAGAAAATCCAACATAAAAAAGGACTTTATTTCAAAAAGAGGCTATAGGAGATTAGTTGAAACTAGTTCACATTAGTGAGATTTGCCCATCCATGAAAAAGTCATCTGTCTTATGGGTGGTCAAAGAGCTCATTAGAGGGAAATGCTGGCAGCACACTGAACCATGTCCACCCTGCCAGCTGCACTCTGTTGTATCCTGCCAACAAATGGAGGGTGTTGTACAACTTGACAATGATCCTAACTACAGAACCATTGGTTGTCAACAAGACATCCTATTATCCTTTA
Source organism: Cololabis saira (assembly GCF_033807715.1). Taxonomy (NCBI): domain Eukaryota; kingdom Metazoa; phylum Chordata; class Actinopteri; order Beloniformes; family Belonidae; genus Cololabis; species Cololabis saira. The sequence continues at coordinate 7,044,988 of NC_084602.1, forward strand.
CTCTCATTAAATGATTCCTTCCTATTTGCTTTAATGTTCTGCTCAGACACAAAAAGCAAAGTGTTTATATTTGTCATTACTCAGGGGTGCACTGGGAGTTTTATACAATGTTATGGATACAAAAATCCACCTCAAAGCTACTGTATTATCCTGGAAGTAGCATGCTCTGTTGAAAAAAAAAGAGACTTGTGAAATGACATTTTCCTTGGATTTTCTATTCAGCATACCAGGAAATCCATAGCCTTGACAAAACAAAGCCCAGATCAGTGCAGATGTAATTTTCTCACTAACATAGTAATCTGGGGAAACAAGGCCATTTATTTAATCTATTGTCTTGGTGCTGTCATCTTGACCTTTAAAATCTTTACACTTGTTTTAGCAGAATGGCTTTGACACTTGCCGTCTTAGGGTTGATTCCTTGTAATTTCAGGATGTTGGAATAGAACCCTAATCTCACTGCAGAAGTGATGAAGAAAGCTGACAACATATGAAGATACAAATGGGACCAAAGTCTTTCCTTTGTAAGAGTAAATACTGTTTAAATATTTTTGCTCTCTAAACTGGTATACAGTTTAAGTTAAATTCCTCAGCTTTCATGGTGGAATCCCACAGCACTTTTGGATCTGGCAAAGAAATCCCTCTTAACAGTCCCTGGAGATTTTTGAGTCCTTACACTCTGTTACTCATAGGCCATGGCTGAAATGGTGCTGCAACAGGAAATCATAGTCAGTGCATACACACACACACACACACACACACACACACACACACACACACACACACACACACACACACACACACACACACACACACACACACACACACACAGTTGTGTGGCAGACCCAAATGCAGCACAAGGGCACAACATTTACACAAACCCGGATAAATACGCTGCTAAGGTGCTATGAGCAGCCAAACCTACAGGCGACAGTGTAACGAGAAGATAAAGTCATGCTAGCCAATCAGAAACCTGGAAAAAAACATCAACAAATGACACAAGTAACTACAGTGGTCAAACAAATTGTAAACACAGGTCGCACACATGACGCTGTTGACGTTTCTGATGCATAATGTGACGTTCTGAAGCCTAAATGCCCGTTTCCCTCTGTTTACAAGCAAACGTGAAGAGAGAATTTTTGCCAATCTCCACTTTGGCCGGAGTTTTCAGAAATGATCGTTTTTGACTTTGAGCTTCGTTTTCGTTAAACAAACGGCCAAAACACATGAAAACACCACCGTTTTTGCTACGTGTAAACGGGGCCTCAGACTCACGACCCATGGCAGAGAAGGCTACACACCAAGATCAAAGCTATGTGGAAAGAGGTACTGTATGCCAGCTGTCTGAACAATTGAAAGATGCAATAAAGACAAAATAAACAATTGCTAGGAAGTACCACAAGCTCTCAGTACCTGAGGCACTGGAATCTGCCAAACAAAGAACCCCAGCCTTAGGTTACCCAGGTGAGAAGATACACTACAGGTGCAGAGGCTAGGAGAATAAAGAGGTTGTTTTCTACTGAACCATTCACAGTGCACTCTCAAGGTATCATCATGTGGCTAGACCAACCCAAGCCTAAGACTGAATAATATATCTGAGAAAGAAGCATTGCATAACATCAATGGGCAGTGAATCTAAGAGCGGACCTCAGCATTCACCAGATCAAGAACCAGTTACCATCGCAATAAAACATTTTCACGCCAAATGGAAATAGAAGTTATCTGCAGAATATTCCAAGTTTCGAAATCAAAATCATAATCAAAAGTCGAGTTTATTCTCTGGGTGAGTACAAACTGCTGATTGCTTCACTAAGCACAGTAACATGACGACTGTCAGAGCCAACTTTCAATCAATCAAAATAAGAAGAAAATTCACACCCCTCCGAGTTGTCATGGATGTAAAAATCAAACAATTGAAACTCAAACAGTTTTTTGAGCCAGGCTGTAAACATGTTTATTTATGTTCCAACATTGGATATTTTAACATGAAGGTCAAGGGAGATTTACTCGCCAGCCTCAAGCGCCAGTCCAGGAACTGCAACAAATCGTAGATGAGACTTGGAAGTTAGATAATTGGCACTTGGATGGGACCCACTAAGCATAACCCAAGGTTGCATAGTCATAATCATGAAGCAGCCCCATAAAGGGACAATCCCTTCCAACTACTAGCAAATAACCTCCCTGTCTCCACAAGATGGTTGATCTTGCAGGCAAAAACCTTCTGAGCCAGATTATCACAGAGTCACTATGGATACAAGTGAAGAAAACAAGTGGATAACAAATTGGTTTACTGTGACAAGTTATCAATAGAGGCCATATAGTGTTTTTAGCAAAATATTAAGCTTTTGAATGATACACATCCACAAGACATCCTAAAGACAACTGGGTCCCACTTTCTTAATTCCATCGAGACACTGGATGTGTTTTCTTATCATGCAGTGTGAGAGCATATAGAACCAAGGAGTTTGGGAGATACAAATCTCTTGAGTCATATCTACAGTCCTTTGTGCCTGCATGTGAGTTTTCCACGGATAAACCACAATAGGGTTTTCCCAAGAAAGCAACAGACATAGACTCCATATGATTGCTGAACCCACGGTTATCTTGGGCCTCACCCACATGGAGGGAATGCTCATGATGTCGCAGATGCGACTTCACAGCGGGTTACGCCCATGAGTGGCAGAAAGTCTGAGTGGCAGCGTAAACTTCAGTTACATCTAAAATGGGAAAGAGCTGTTGTGCGATAGACTGTACCCATAGATTTAGCAAGAAATCGGACTTATCGTTTTACAGACTGCCGAAAAATAAGCTTAAGAGACAAATGGATTGCTGCAATTTGCAGAAACAATTGGATTCCAGGCACTGAAACGTGGATTTGCGGTTCCCATTTTGTATCAGGTAATGTTGGATTTTTGGGTAGCTAACGTTAAACGGTCAAATCATAAAGTTCGGTGTCCTCATCACTTTAATTTTGCCAACAAATCCTGCCTTGAAGTCGGACCAAGCGTCAAGACTTTTGTATGCCTTTAAGCTTTGCTTCGTGTATTTCCCCGGCGTAGAAATTAAGTACATATAAATATCAGGAAACTGGATTTGTGGACAAATATTAATGTCCCTGGACCACTGGTTCTTGGCGTAACTGTACGGGTCACTGTCAAGTCCAACTGCCTTTAATTTAAGCCGATAATCGGCTTTATCCCGTCTTCTCCACTAGTTGCAGCCATTTTTGCCACCCAGTGCGAGTGAGGGGGCTGGTCCAGTGGTGAAGTGACGTCAACGCAGACCCTCCATATGCTCCCTGGGGTTTAATGTCAGTGGGACTACAACAGTCTTACTGTTTTGTGTCCCTATCAGGGATTTTTCAAGAGGGACTACTACTATCTTCAACCTGCCCACTTTTAACCCAAACTTCACCGACTGTCCTGCTGGTGCCCAACTTGGGTCTCTCACTTTGGGGTACAAGCTTGCTTTATCGGGGACCAGATGGGTTTTCTTTTTTTGTCCTATATTGGCCCACATGGACCAATGTGCTAGGAAAACTAGAGTTCTTCCACCAGAAAGGAACATGTGAGTATTAGAGGAAATTCAAGTCGCCATGACTTTTTCTGAAATAAAGTCAGAGTTAGGTTTGAGATTTTCTATTCTGCTATGAGGATAAAAGGCAAAGGCAAGCCAAAAAAAAAAAAATCCGTCTCAATCACATTGCTGTTGTTGCTGAGTTTCCACTGAAACAAGCTCTTTCCCAATAGGCAACATATGGAGCAGTTAGAAGAGGAAAAATTAGTGATAGCATTCCCCTAGTCTGTAAATACACAATAAATGTTTTTCAGATGCTTTTTTTTTGGTGGCTTTCCTTCCAACTTCCTCACTGTCCTAATAAAGCAAGGAGCTGCAACGTGTGATTGACAGACAGACCCAGTTGTCGATTTAACATCCATCTCCTATTTCCGCTCATCCCTTTTTAAAGAAAATAAGAAGACTGTGTGGAGCTTTGAATGCAAACAGAAACCAAAATAAACTGAGCCACAATTTCTCCAATTCCACACATATAGGAGTACTGAACTCTCCACATGACTGTTATTCCTTCTCTTGACTCTCACATTCACACTAATTATAATTATTTATTTAATTTAAGTACATGCACAAATAGTTATCACCTCCTGATGTGAAGTTACTGGCTGCGATATCTCATTTGTTTTCATCATCTCCCAGTAATGCCCCTCCATATGTATCCATATACAGTATCTTATTTTCCTGACAATTAAACAGGTATGTGGATGCGAGAGTGTGAACTCTCACCTGTATCTGTTGTGTTTGTTGAGAATGACATGCTTTACCTGCGTGTGATTCTGCCTACATTGTTTTTGTCTTTGTCTGCTTGAGACGACGGAACACTTGAAAATTGACGTTTTACAATTTCATGAAAATATTCATTTTTTTGGAATTTGATGGTAGCAACACATCTCAGAAAAAGTTGAAAAAAAAGAAGGAAAAAGGAACAGGGGTGATTACTATAGTCAAGCAGTGCATCCGAAATGCCATACTAAACAGTATATACTCAAAAAGTATACTTAAGTCCGGCAGTCTTTTGAGTAAATATCAATAGTATGCATTAATTCGGACCTACTACTCAGAGTTATTAACGTAATAGTATTTCACTAAAAGTGAAAAGCATCGCCCCTTAAATTGATTAGATAGCCTACGATAGTTGTGTTTCCCTACTCTCTCTCACTTAATGTTAACGTTATGCCATAAAACAATAACATTAGCACTAGCTATCATTGGCTGCCTGTAGCTAGTTCATTTGTAAACTTTACAAATACATCTCCCCACACAATAATGTGATAAATGATGAACTCATCTGGTTAATATCTTATGGAAACAAAGCGAAATCACACCTAATTCCTCACATTTTAATTGTAGCGTGATGATGCTGCTGCTGCAGCTCTTCTTGGTACCGGTAACGTTATCCTCCATTTTTGTTGGTTGCTAAGTATCTGCAGCACTTAGCAACCAAACACCGCTGCATTGCATTGTGGGAAGTTTCTGCTTAGCTAGTGTCCATCAATCCATACTAATACATTTCTCCAGAATGAGTATGCATAGTGCATACTATTGTGTACTTACTAATGTTTCAGACGCACTAAAAAATCTGACATACTGTTTTTGCTTCTCATCAGGGTGGAAGGATGCACATAACTCGTCCTTGAGGGCTGGTGTCCTGCATGTTTTATGTTTCCCTGCTTCTACACACCCTGATAGACATGGCTGTGTCATTAACAGAACTGTGCAGACCTTGATGACAAGCTGTTGATGACCCTTAGAATCAGGTGTGACAGAACCAGGAACCCTCAAAGGCCACGTTTACACATAGCCGGGTATTTACAAAAACGGATATTCCCCCCTCTACGTTTTGAAGAATACCATCATTTACACAAACGTGCATAAATACGCTGTTAAGGTGATATGAGCCAAACCTACAGGGGGCAGTGTAACGAGAAGCATAAAGTCATGCTAACCAATCATAATCCTGGAAAAAAACATCAACAAATGATACGTGGCCAAACAAATTGTAAACACAGGTCGAGCACATGATGCTGGTGACATTTCTGTCGCATAATGTGACGTTCTGAAGCCTAAATGTCCGTTTCCCTCTGTTTACAAGCAAACGTGAAGACGGAGTTTTTGCAAATCTCCATTTTTCAGAAATTATCGTTTTTCGTGACTTTGAGCTTCGTTTTCATGTAAACGAATGGCCAAAACGCATGAAAACACCACCGTTTTTGCTACGTGTAAACTGGGCCTAGTACATGCAGTAGGCCCAACCTTGAGGACCAGCTTTGTGCACCCTTGACCACAGTGTAGTATTCCCTATTCATTATTTTTTAAATAATAAAAACAACTGTATGCAAACTTCTTGGCAGCGATGAGATCAGTTGCTGGAGTTTAAGGAGAGGAACGTTGTCCTAGTTCTATCAGATGCAGGATTCAAGTTGCTCAACAGTCATGCGCTTTCATTGCCAGGTTTTTTTCATTTTTGATTAAATTAGTTCTTTTGGTGAAATGTCTGGAACGGCTGGCAGCCCAGTTCAGCACCTGGACTCTTCTCCTGCAAACGGTATGGGATTCAGCATCTTGCTGTGAAAGAGTCATTCTCTGGAGGGGAGCATATGTTGCTGGAAAACTGTGGTATAACATGCTCACACCACAGGCATGATGTAACCCCAAACAGTCAATCCTCCAAGATTGAAATGCAGTAAGGTCAGAAAGATCACACACTGCAAACATTCAAAATCTTAGCAAGAATATTTGTCTTATTTCTAGTTAAAATGTCTCATTTTTAGTCTCCTTATACTTAAAACAAGAGTCATTACCAGAAAAATAACTTGTTATTTGACAATTTACACCTGTTTCAAGTAAGTTTTCACTTGAAATAAGTAGAAAAAATCTGCCAAAAATTAGCTTGTAATGAGAAGATAAATCTTGTTCCACTGGCAGATTCTTTCTACTTATTTCAAGTGCAAATCTACTTGAAACAGGTGAAAATTGTCAAATAACAAGTTATGTTTCTGGTAATGACTCTTGTTTTAAGTGTAATGACTAAAAATGACACATTTTAACTAGAAATAAGACACATATTCTTGGTAAGATTTAGAGTTTTTGCAGTGCAATCATCCATTTCTGACTTTGGCATTGTCCCTTGCAAACAGAGATGATTATTGTGATCATCTCATACACTGTAGATCTGGGTATCTTCAAAGTCTATGCAATTTTAAGTTGAAAAACATTTTCCTGAAAATGTTTCCTTTTTTTTATGCAGTTGGTTGCAGACTGGCCCTACGATAGACTGGTAACCTGTCCAGGGTGTATCCCTGCCTCTGGCCTGTAATGAGCTTGGATAGGCTCCAGCAGACCCCCCTGTACAGGATGAAACGGGTATAGAAACTGGATGGACGGTTGCAGACTGGCGAGCCTCTGCCCATCATTACATGCGAGAGGCTCTGCCTCTCTGAAATGCTCCACCTTATACCCGATCATGACCTGTTGTCAGTTGTCAGTAATTAGCTGTCAAATGTTCCTCAAGTAGTTTTTCATTTGTGCCAATTACTTTTCCAGACTCTTTTTCGCCCGTTTTCCGTTTTTTTTAGAGATTTGTTGCTGCTATAACATGTAAAATAAATGAGATGCCTGCCATGGAATGGGAAAGTGCCTGTTTCAACATCTGATATATTTATGCTCTACTGGTAATAAAATATGGAATTTATGAGATTTGTAAATTATTGCTTTTTACTTTTGCTTTTTTACACATTGTCCCAACTTCTTTAGAATTGGGGTTGTAGAAAATGTCTTCACAATTATGTTGTCATTCGTCACGCTCTTTTGAGGTAATAGGTTTAAAAAAAAAAAGTCTAAATTTTCTACGCTGTCGAAGACATGTATGTGGATTCACATGAGCAAGTCTGCATTAGTGTGTTGCAATTAATCTTTTACTTTTTAAAATCAGATTATTATATAATTACTTTATGAATAATTAAAATTAAAGAAAAAGCATTTTGCTCAGTCAATATGAAAAGCTGAAGAAAAGAAAATGGTGTGTGTTAGCTGCTCTGATATGAAAATGTTAACTGTTCTACAGTTCCACCAAAAATGCTCCGTCACCACTTTTTTTTTTTTAATTTGGGTCCAGGAACATTCAGAGGTAACTGTAGGTGTCAGTACTCACACATATTGGGTGGTGCTATGGATTTGAGACTTGAAATCGACAGGAAGCCACTACAAACGGGCCAGTGCAGGAGTGATGTGATCACGTAGCTTTGTTTTCCTGTGAAAAGGCGAGCTCCTGCGCTTCGTACGGGCCGTGGACATTGAAGTGGTGACTGCTCAAGATCAATATACAATTAAAGCATCAAGTAGCGATGAACGGGCCCTCGCACCCTTGTGCACGTTCAAGCTGCAGTGGAAGCTTGTATGACTTGCATGTAGATTCTTCAGGCCTGGACATTTAGCGGATGAACCACCCAAGACTCTCTATATCAAACAATTCAAAAGTTATGGCAGAAAGTAAGAACTATCAGATATGGACCGATCAGATGGAGAGGCGGGGCTAATTTGCACCAATTTTGTTCAAGGACTCAAAACCGAGTCCGATGACACCACCCACAAGTCTTTATGTCAAACCATTCAAAAGTTATGGCAGAAAGTAGGAACTATCAAATATGGACCAATCAGATGAAGCTTTTTGGCGTCTAGCGTCGCCACGGTAACGCTTTTGACTGAGAAAAGTAATGCACGTCGTCGAAGAATGGAGACGCACATTTTGATGTATAACACACCTGGGTGCACGTTACGTTACGCACGTTACCCCTCAGAATACCTCATAGAGAAGGAGGTTAGAAGCAGTAAAAATAAAGACATGGCCCAGAGGCTGAATTTCTGATTTATGTAGAAAAAATAATCAAAAGCCTGTTTTTAAGACATTCAAGGCCTGTTTAAAATATACATTAAATGCCATAATAGGTCACCTTTAAAAACTAGTAAAAGAACCTTAAAATCTAAGAAAAAATTCACTCTTATGGGCAAATATAGATGCATCAGTTAACCTGAGATACATGTTTTTGGACTCCGGGAGGAAGCTGCAGTACTGCAGACCCACACAAACACGAGGAAAAAAAGCAAACACCACACAGAAAGATCTCTGCCAAGGTTTAAACCATGAACCTTCTTGCTGTGAGGCAACGTTGCTCACATCCAAGTCACCATGCTGTGGACTTTATTTAATGTTTTGTATTTAATGACATTACATGAATTTTGAATTTGGATTCAGTTGTAATGACTTGCAAAACAACTGTCCTGAAATAACTTAATTGGACTGCATTCAGCTTGTCTATCTTCTGCGTAAACTTCAGTGAGATGATTTTTGATATGAATTGCTGTTTCACATTGAATTAATTCACATTTTGTCAGATGTTGTGTTGCCAATGCATTCAATTAAAGGGGATGTGGAACAAGTTCAAGGGCATCCTTCGGAGAGCTGTATTTAGTTTCCTTGTATTTATGAACTCACTGTTGGTCCTTGGTTCTATAATGCTTGTGATCATCCGTATTTAGTACATTTTTACATATAAAGATATAAAGCACATGGTCTTTTTATGACTAAAACTGAGCAGGCAGGATTAGGAATGGGAAAACCATCTTGAGGCCCAGGGGTTTGTGCATGTTTCTCCACTCATTTCATGTTATTACTCTGCTCTAATAAACTGATCAAAGGCATATAATGTTGTACAAAACAGTCACACAAAATTATGATAAAAGTAGCTGAAATAATTTCTAGATATGAAATCTGTTACCAGGAAACAATCAAACACATCTCCTCAGAGTGTGAAAGTTAATATAATAAAGCATTGTCCATGCTGACTTACTGTAACAGTAAGTCATTATTGCTCAATAAAATCAAAATCCAAGCACCACTTTTCAGCTCGCACGTGTGTCGTACTGAATGAATAAATTTGATGGCAATCTTTTCTCTTTTTTTTGCGCTTTCATTACACATTGACAGAGCCATTCTGTGAATCTGCAGGACTTATTGTGCTAGTATGACTGCCATCTTGCTTTGTAATGTATTAGAATATCAAGCACTATTTTCAAATGTCAGAGGCTCAGCTTGAGGCTGACAAAGCAACTCCCACACATCGTACGTACTAAATATACTAAATTAATGGTTAGTTTGTTGTGGAGACCTTGTTGAGTTTCATAAAATGATCAATGCCATGTTCCTTTAAGAGATAACGTGGTGCGTGATGCTGGAAGGAGCATCACCTGATCGGAAGACGGTGGTCCTAAAGAGATCGACCAGGTCAGCAACACCAACAGGTTGGTTGGTATTTAAATGAAGCTCAGTGAGGAGCCTAAAATATGCCCCCGCACCACTAAACCACCAAAATGTCATATTGAGCGTCAATTCTGATTCTCAGTTTGAACAAATTTCATTTGAGTATATATATATATATATATATATATATATATATATATATATATATATATATATATATATATATATATATACATACATACATATATATACACATATGTATATATATATATATCTATATATATATCTATATATATATATATATATATATATATATATATATACACGTATATACATCAGCGTCAATTATGATTCTCAGTTTGAACTAATTTTGAACTAATTTAATTTATTTATATATATACATGTATATGTACACGCACGCACGCACGCACGCACGCACGCACGCACGCACGCACGCACGCACGCACGCACGCACGCACGCACGCACGCACGCACGCACGCACGGTCGCACGCACGCACACACACACAGTATATTAACATTTATTTGACCTCCCCTTATACATGGTTTCTTCTACTCCAGGATTGCTCTGTCCATGGTGCTGAATATGAAGCAAGAACAGTAACAGCACTTCCAAAAACATGCCTCTCAAAATTTGCTCAAACACTTAAAATATGTTAATGTATTGCTACAAAAAAGCCATGATCCATACATTTTATACATTGCATAAAAAACCCAGATGATAGTTATAATAAAATATTCTGTTGACGGAATATTTAATATGAAGACACTATGCTTAAAGTCTCATAGGATGCTTCCTTTCATAAGTATTATAAAACTACAAAAATCAAACTGTCAGTTGTGCCACACATCTTGTTCAGATGCAGTGCATCATTTTAACTCATACTAGAACTTTTCTGTTGCCACATAATGTATATTCTTATTGGCAAACCTCCAAAATTCAGAAGAATGTGGTAGTTGAAATAACTTTTTTACATTACATGTTACTGACAAAAAAAAAAACCCCAACAAAAAAACAAAAGCACTCAACATAATTATCACAATACAACATAACACAGAGTTTCACCAGCCCAATCAGCGTATAAACAGTGATGTTAGATTTCAAGTTGCTGAATCTCTATCTGAAGTAAAGGCTTTTGTCAGTTTTTGTTCCCCCAAAGCTTCCTGCTTTAGGCCACGTTTACACATAACCTGGTATTTACAAAAACAGATATTTCCCCCTCTACGTTTTGAAAAATCTCTTCATTTACACAAACCCGCATAAATACGCTGTTACGGTGCAATGAGCAGCCAAACCTGCAGGGGGCAGTGTAACGAGAAGATAAAGTCATGCTAGCCAATCAGAATCCTGGAAAAAAACATCAACAAATGACACGAGTAACTTCCAGTTACTTCCAAGATGAATGAGAGTCTTTCGTTTGGAGTGATAGAGAAGTGGAGTTACTTTTAAGTGTGACTTTAGAATATAAATTCAGGTAAAATACAAGAAAATATTGATGGTGGCCAAACAAATTGTAAACACAAGTGTCACTCATGACGCTGGTGACGTTTCTGTCACATAATGTGACGTTCTGAAGCCTAAATGTCCGTTTCCCTCCGTTTACAAGAAAACGTGAAGACAGAGTTTTTAAAAATCTCCACTTTGCCCGGAGTTTTCAGAAATGATCATTTTTGGTGACTTTGAGCTTCATTTTATGTAAACGAACGGCCAAAACGCATGAAAACACCACCATTTTTGCTACGTGGAAAAGAGGCCTTAGTCTGCAATCTTCCATCATTCCAACGGGGCATGAATTCCTTTAACCCTTGTGCTGTCTTCAAGTCAAGGCAGGAGGAAGGGAAGAAGGGAGGAAAGAAAGAAGGAAGAAAAGAATGAAGGAAGGAAGAAAGAAAAGAAACAAGGAAGGAAGGAAAGAAGGGAGGAAAAAAGGAAGGGAGGAAGGAAGGAAGGAAGGAAGGAAGGAAGGGAAGAAGGAAGGAAGGAAGGAAAGAAGGGAAAAAAGAAGGAAGGAAGGAAATAAGTAAGGAAGGAAGTAAGGAAGGAAGGAAATAAAGAAGTAAGGAAGGAAGTAAGGAAGGAAGGAAGGAAGGAAAGAAAGAAGGAAGGAAGGAAGAAAGAAAAGAAGGAAGGAAGGAAAGAAGGGAGGGAGGGAGGGAGGAAGGAAGGAAGGAAGGAAGGAAGAAAAGAATGAAGGAAGGAAGAAAGAAAAGAAACAAGGAAGGAAGGAAAGAAGGGAGGAAAAAAGGAAGGGAGGAAGGAAGGAAGGAAGGAAGGAAGGAAGGGAAGAAGGAAGGAAGGAAGGAAAGAAGGGAAAAAAGAAGGAAGGAAGGAAATAAGTAAGGAAGGAAGTAAGGAAGGAAGGAAATAAAGAAGTAAGGAAGGAAGTAAGGAAGGAAGGAAGGAAGGAAAGAAAGAAGGAAGGAAGGAAGAAAGAAAAGAAGGAAGGAAGGAAAGAAGGGAGGGAGGGAGGGAGGAAGGAAGGAAGGAAGGAAGGAAGGAAGGAAGGAAGGAAGGAAGGAAAGAAGGGAGGGAGGGAGGGAGGGAGGAAGGAAGGAAGGAAGGAAGGAAGGAAGGAAGGAAGGAAGGAAGGAAGGAAGGAAGGAAGGAAGGAAGGAAGGAAGGAAGGAAGGAAGGAAGGAAGGAAGGAAGGAAGGAAGGAAGGAAGGAGAGAGCAGGAGGAAAGAAGGAAGGAAGGAAGGAAGGAGAGAGAGAGCAGGAGGAAAGAAGGACAGGAGAATTAGGTCATTTTGACCCAAAGACAGTACCAGGGTTAAAACATACAGATAAACATATTTGCTCTGAATTGGTTTCTATCTTCAAATATGAAATTTGTATAAAAATGAGACACTAAATATTGATGACTCTGAAGATTAAAGTAAACATGTGTCTATTCATGCATGCTTCCTATTGGAGGGTTTGTTCATTACGTCCCTGCATCTGCTTTATGCTTCACGTTCTATTAGTTTAGTAAAACAAGAGCGTGCCACCGGTTATACATACGGTGGGGGGGATCATTTAATAGGATGAGGATATATTTACTGTAAGCCCGAGCTGCGTATGCATTTCTAACACAATTTATAGCTTTTTTACAAAAACCTCTACAAATGCGTGTTATAACCCTGAGGGTATAGGTTTGCAGACGATTATAATCACCAGAAAGAAAAAAAAACTTTTGATGAGGGAAGAACTAACCTTGAAACCGTCAGATAGAAGCCTTTGTTCAGGCAGATGGTCTCAAGCCCTCGTGGCGGAGGTGTCATTACTGAGTTATCGGTATTGTGCTCTCACCAGTGAACAATCTACTCTGCATTAATTACTGATCGTGGATGCATGCTAATTAACAATGTTCCAAAAGATAGAAAAAAACAGCATTGATAATAGCGGTTGGCAGAGATGTGTGGTCACACACTCCTTGGAAGATGACCCATGGTGAGTGAAGCAGGGACTGGCTGCCTCATTATGTAAGGGAACAGATTAAAAAAAAATGCACCAGTGGTTCCTGGCAGCCCCTTATCTAAGTTAAAGGTGCATTATGTTCCATATAATCAGAAAGAAATGATAATGTGTATTGACAGATTCACTCTGGTGTCTTTGTGTCTCGCTCTAACTGCTCATGCTCCGTCACACTCTGAAAACAAAATCATTTTGCGTGACCAGATGATCCCTGTGAATCTCATGATAACATCCAGGGTTTAGTCTGTGCTCGGGGTGGGCGTGATGTTCCTGAACGTTCCTGAAATTTAATTTTGTCAATTTTGCACTGTATTTTTCTCCACAACATCTATATTTTCATAAAAAAAGCAAAAAACCTTGCTGAACCTGTGGGTGTTTTTTGTACATCTTGTTACTAAAAACTCACTCCAGATTCACAAACACTGTGGAATTCTCTGATTTGTTAATAAAAACGTGCATACATTCATGAATACCAATTGATTGCAGGTTGGCAGTGCACTCCCACAGTTTACTAATTTGCATCAATCCTTGCCCCGAGACCACGGTATATGGAGGTGGAAAGGTTCATTTTCAACCCTCATGTCGAGGTTTGGAGAGGACACATTTGAAAAGAAAAGGAGAGACAGAAATAGAAGAAGAAAAAATGTTTTGACACAGCAATAGAGATGAATTTAAGTGATGCAGAGCAAAGAAAAACACTTCTGGTTTGCTCTGTTAGAGGACTATAGTGTCGTATGGACTAGTCTAACTTCAGCAAAACTGCTTCAGACAAGTCTATTGTCTCTGTGATTAAATCTTTGTCAGAGATCATATTGAAAAAGACAAAGCCAACAGCAAGCCCCAAAGCTTATACTGTTATTATTAGGGATGCCCCGATACCATTTTTGTCACACCGAGTACGAGTATTTTAATTTGTGTACTTGCCGATACCGAGTACCGATACGATACTTCTACCACAAAAATAACTAGGCTAAAAATGCAATGAAAAATGCAATGAATTGGAAGACAGGTTTTATTTACAACAGATAAATTCAATAAAAATAAATAAAATGAGTAGAATAACTATTTTAAACAAAAAATAATCTTTCTATGTAAATAAAGTCTTCACACTGGCACTGTCTTCACATTTAAGAAAATATCAAACATATAACATATCAATGAAACATCATATCGCGGCTCGAGTGCGTTGAGAAGACGGAGAAATCCTTCGTCTTCTCCAGCTGACAGTGGCTGCTCATCCAGCTATATAACGGGTTAGAACCTCTGTTATTTTAACGGCCCGGGGGTTGTTTCTTTCCATTGTCTGTTGCTAATGTTGCTGTTGTGTTCTTGCAGTAGCATTAGCAAACTTCGTATCCTCAGCTTTATGATGCGTCTTGAGATGTTTTATCAAGTTGCTGGTATTAAATGACGTAATCTCCTTTCCTCCTCTCGACACCTTAGCAGCAGTAGCTTCAGTCTGTCTTGCTTCTGTCGTCTTCCCTTATTTTGAAATATGTCCACACTGCTGACATCCCGCTTGCATTAATTGTCGCCATCTTGCCTGAAACGGCGCTGCCAGTCTCACTCATGTATCACTCTCTTCTCATCACCACGCTGACTGCAGCTCAACATCTCCCCCTAGAATCACTAACCAGTAACTACAACAACAATGAAGTATCGGTGCATGGTATCGGAGAATTTTTAAATAATAAATAATAAATAGATGAATAGCTTCATAAGGGGTGCCATGAATTGATAAAGTTGAAACATTGAGTTAAAGGTGAAATTTCAACATTATTCTTGACATTTCGATTGTTTTCTCGAAATTGTATTTCAACATTAATCTTGATATTTCGACTTTCTTATCGACATTTCAACTTTTTTCTCGAAGTGCACAAATCCAACACAAAAGGCGCACATGTTCACTTAATTGGATTACCTGCAGACCTTAACATCTGTTGCTTTTGCTGCTGTTAAAGACATGAAGGTCTACAGATTCTGTTTCCTGCAGTCCTAATAAACATGCAGCTTTTTCCCCCGTCAACACAATCAACACCATTAGTTTGTGCAAACATACATGTTAATGTTGTGGAAATCTGGCAGCAGCAGATTAAACCCTGCTGTATCACTTTGAAGTAATAAACAGCAGTACTTGAGCAAATGTATGTTTTTTAATAAGAGGCAGCTTGATAAACAAAAAGGTATTTTGTTAATTCAACATGCTGCTATGATCACGGTAAAACCTGCTCAGAAATGCTGTGGGATGCTGGTAAAATGTAAAATGAAAAGTATTCAATTGTTTCAAATATTTTAAACCCATATTTTAATCCTAGAAGAACATGAAAACATATCAAATGTTGAAAGTAAAAAAGTGTACCATTTCATGAGATCTGTACGGAAGAGTATCAGGGCCAGGCAGGATAAAAAGAAAAATAATATTTTAGAGGAGGCAGATTTTTTTTTCATTATGCACTTAAAAAAAAAAGTCGAAATGTCGATAAAAAAGTCGAAATGTTGAGAGAAAAAAGTCAAAATTTCGTGAATAAAGTTGAAATTTTGAGAAAAAAGGCAAAAAAAAGTTATTCACGAAATTCCGACTTTTTTCTTGAAATTGTATCTCAACATTAATCTCGACATTTCAAATTTTCTCGAAGTGCACAAAAAAAAAAATCTTCCCTTCTCAAATATTTTTTCTCCTGCATGGCCCTAATACTCTTCCGTAGTAAAATAGCAGTCCATATAAGGCATGAAACTGTAAAGTTTTGTGGATCTCAGTGGTGATTTTTTAGGTTTTTGGTTTTTTAGGCAGGGGCTGTGTGAGCTCTTCCAAACAATACTTATTCAGTGTTCCTGTTGTTATCCGTCATGGACTTTGACCTGTCAGGCTTCACTGAGCAGAGCATGTTCAGTGTTAGAGCTGGGATGTTTTTTAGCATTTCTCTGACCACAATATTATCAACATTTTCCAGATTGTTGTGAGGCAACAAATGCTTCTCAAAGACCACTGATTATGTCTTACCCTTTTCGCAATAACACACACCTAAATCCTCCAGACCACAAAACTACCATAATATCAGTCTGCTCACATGCTGATAATTAATTCATCAAGTGCTGAAGATTAACAGCAGTTGGTGCCGTCTGAGTCTCAGGCCCCGTTTACACGTATCAAAAACGGTGGTGTTTTCATACGTTTTGGCCGTTCGTTTACACGAAAACGAAGCTCAAAGTCACCAAAAACGATTATTTCTGAAAGCTCCGGCCAAAGTGGAGATTTGCAAAAACTTCGTCTTCACGTTTGCTTGTAAACAGAGAGAAACAGACATTTAGGCTCCAGAAAGTCACATTATGAGACAGAAACGTCACCAGCGTCATGTGTGCGACCAGTGTTTACAATTTGTTTGGCCACCATCAATATTTTCTTGTATTTTACCTGTTTTATATTCTAAAGCAGCCTTTCTCAACCTTTTTTCAGTCATGACACCTTTCAAAAGTGAATAAAATTTCACGACACCCCAGAGTAAAATATAATTAAAAACCAAACTGCATTGCTCTGACTGTAAATGCATATGTCCCATTTATTTTGTATCAATAACTTGAACACGATAACTCTGCTGGGACTATTTTGCGAGATTTCGCAAAAGCCGGCATTTCCGAGGCGCCGCACGGCACGGAAAGTGAATCTGACAGCGAGGAATTTATATTTAATTATTTAATTTAATTTATTTACGGTATTTATATATGAAATGTCACCCCTGAAGCAGTCAGACGACACCCCAGGGTGCCGACACCCTGGATGAGAAAGGCTGTTCTAAAGTCACACTTAAAAGTAACTCCATTCCAAACGAAAAACTCTGGTTCATCTTGGAAGTAACTGGAAGTTACTCGTGTCATTTGTTGATGTTTTTTTCCAGGATTCTGATTGGCTAGCATGACTTTATCTTCTCGTTACACTGCCCCCTGTAGGTTTGGCTGCTCATAGCACCTTAACAGCGTATTTATGCGGGTCCGTGTAAATGATGGTATTTTTCAAAACGTAAAAGGGGAAATATCCGTTTTAGTAAATACCCGGCTATGTGTAAACGTGGCCTGACTCTTAAAGAAGCTTTAATTAGGGCCCGAGCACTGAGAGTGCGAAGGCCTTATTGTATCTGTAGGAATTTTTTGTATCTGCGCAGCACTTAGCAACCAAACACCGCTGCATTGCATTGTGGGAAGTTTCTGCTTAGCTAGTGTCCATCAATCCATACTAATACATTTCTCCAGAATGAGTATGGATAGTACATACTATTGTGTACGTACTAATGTTTCGGACGCACTAAAAAATCTCACATACTGTTTTTGCTACTCATTAGGGTGGAAGTGTGGGATTTTGGACTCAGCTTCTATCTGCAGCAGTGTTTTATGTGCAAGGTGCTTGTTTTTACCTTGGAAAAGAGCTTTATGAAACCACACAACATGTGGCTTTAAATCACTGCAAAAAGCAAAAAAAGCTCTGTTGCCATTTTTGAGTTGGATCCTTCAGTACTTCTATTAGCCACTTAACAGATTACTTAGTCACCAGTCAAATGTGTTACATGTTGATCAAGGCAATGGAAATAACTGACTAATCACATAAATTACAAGTGGTGGGCTCGGAAGATCCTCCAGGGAAACAGTTCCACACCTACTCGCCATTAATGACAAGAGTTGGAAGTGAACGCTGTTCTGGCGCAGCTTCTTTATATGTGGGCGGTGCAGAGCGGCTGCTGGAGCTGGAGCCAGGCAGGGCACAGACGCACAGCCAGCTACTTTACTCGCATGAACACACAGATTCAAATGTCTGCTCATCGTGAGAGGGAAAAAAAGGAGGCAGCAAAAGTAATGATAAAGTTATTTTAATTAGCTGCTGGGAAAAGCTTGATTAAGCGTTTGCTTTCAGATAAAAGGACCCCACCACCACACACACCTCCACCCCACCCCCAACGTTCACTTACTGTATAGCAAATTAAAAAAGCACTCACATCTGCTCAGGCATATATCTTATATTTACATGTACTCCAAACAGCTAAATATAAATGGTGAATTACATGTCTGAAAAGTGATAACTAGATCTCTTGAGAGTTTTGTTCCTCGATTGTTACCTTTGAAGTTGGCCTGAAGTTAGAGACTTTAATACAATGATATAGACATTTTTTTATTATTAGAGGGAAAAAAATAAGTTAGAATTGCATATAAAGTAAAAACCAAATCTGGGAACAAATGGCAGCAGTGGACACTGCATACTTTAAAATCAGTGGTTTGCTTCCCATTTATTTTTGAGAAAAATGTAACACGTCGTGACCAGCATCAATTTTGTTTTCTGCTGTAAAGAAAATACATTTCTATATTCCAAGATGTTTTTTCTTTGTAATAAGAAACAGCTTTTTTTTGTCTTCAGGTTTGCACAAAGGAGGTGGGAAATAGTTTCAATTTATCTCTGCGGAGCAAATTTTTTCTGTTTGTCAAGTTTGAGCATACATTTCATTCTGATGGAGGAATAAATAAAATGTATCCTGTTGGCTTTATATGCAACAGTGCAATAGGAATGACATACAGTAGGTTATTTAAGGACCGATGGTGAAACCAGCAGCTGTGCATTTGGGGGGCAGCGTTGTGTAACTTTCAACACTGTTTGCAGGACGTCAGCGGTTCAGTCCGGGGGAATGTCGTTTCATTCACCTCAGACGGCCCTGAAAACCTGCTCAGGTGCTTTTCATGTCCCGGGTGATTAGAGGTTTGTGTTGTATGAATCCAGGTCAGAGCGTCGAGGTCTGATGCAGCCTGGGACTCTTCCCTGGAGCTCCGGTTCAGATGATTAGCATGTTTCTGCAGCGGCTGTCAGCTCAGATCGGGAGGATTTGGACAAATAAGAAAGGATGAGGGAACCTGTTATTTGTTGTTCGCCGGAAGAGCCAAAAGATTTGGGCAAAAATCACACTGCCAGAAAAACAAAATCGGGCTTCAACTATTTAATGCATACATCGGAGTATTAGGGCCAAACTAAGACAAAAAACAAAATTTGTAAATTACGAGAATAATGTCATAACATTATGAGAATAAAGTCATATAAATTACGAGAATAAAGTCGTAATATTATGAGAATAAAGTCGTAATATTATGAGAATAAAGTCGTAATATTATGAGAATAAAGTCGTAATATTATGAGAATAAAGTCGTAATATTATGAGAATAAAGTCGTAATATTACGAGAGTAAAGTTGTAGTATTATGAGAATAAAGTTGTAATATTACGAGGATGAAGTCGTAATATTATGAGAATAAAGTCGTAATATTATGAGAATAAAGTCGTAATATTATGAGAATAAAGTCGTAATATTATGATGTTAGAGTTCTCATAAATTACGACTTTATTCTCGTAATATTATGACTTTATTCTCATAATATTACAACTTTATTCTCGTAATATTACGATTTTATTCTCGCAACGTTATGACTTTATTCTCGTAATTTTACGAATTTATTCTCATATTATTATGACTTTATTCTTGTAATTTCCAATTTTTGGTCTTCGTTTGGCCCTAATACTCATAAATGCACATATGACGTTGCTGGTGAGAACAACAGGCTGTGACTATTTAGAAATGGCCTCTTTATTCTAAATTTGATCCGTTAATCTGAGCAATCCAAAATTTTTTATTTGATTTTCTCCTGTTTAAGGAACCAATCAGATTAACAGATCACGTACTGTTAACCACAAATAGATGTAAGCTTGATTATCTGTTCTCTTCTGAATGTGGCTTTAGTTTATGTGCATAAGGAACCAGTTCAGGACCTTGGTATTATATTTCCTCTCGTCGTATGACAGCTGAGAGTCGATGAGTGAATTGATATGAACGTTTTGATCATAACTAGATATCTGTAGTTCTCGTGTCTATTTAATGACCTTGGCCAGACACCTTAACCTGAAATACTTGAGTATATAACTAAAAATCTGCAGAAGAGCAGAGAGCGACTGTGTCCGGTATTGGCTGCGTCCTCCGGCGCCCGTCTACCCATGTCTTTTATTTGTTTTCTTGGACGGACTGTACTGGAATTAATTTCCCTTTGGGGATAAATAAAGTTTATTGAATTGGATTGAATCCTTCATCCTCCGTCCTCAAAAAAGGAAGCCATCTCAAGACGATACCAGATGTGGCAGAGTCCTGCTGCTACAGGATTCTATTCATTTGATTCAACTACACTGAGACTGTATCTCCGTTTGTGTTTGTTTATTCTGATGCTGGCTGCTTGAGAAGAAAGGACATCCAGGATATTTATTCATGCCTTTCCTTCATTTACTGGCTTGTCAAAACTCCCAATTATAGCTATATGATGCAGTATGGGCATTATCTTGTAGAGGCGACAATAAAAATCACAATCCAAATCATCTGAGTGAAAATTCACGCTTTCATCAGTGAAGAGCTGAGAATGCAGCTGCTTCTCTTTTTCTTTGCTTTGGTCCTCCTGTCTCTGTATTTATTGATAAAATCCATGAAAAACAAAAAAAAACAACATTTTGTGGAGCTGACGTTAACATAGAAGCAAGCACCTGCATTAGAATGTGGTCTGTTTCATGGAAAGGAAATCTACATCTGTTTTCTGTGACAGACACTCTCTTCTGTTCCAGTCGGCACTGACCCGTTTTAAAACTTTACATGCATAGTAGTACCGTTTACAATTTCTTTATTCCATCAAGGCTTTTTGACATCACAAAATGATCAAATGTGCTGAAAATCATGACTTTTGTGGTGTTAGGGCCGGTTTCCAGACAGTTCTGATATAAGAGCTCTGATTGGACACAGACACAGCTGATGAGTCTGATGAGGAGTTCACATACGCAGCTGCTCATGATTGTTATTTGACAATTTTCACCTGTTTCAAGTAAATTTTCACTTGAAATAAGTAGAAAAATCTGCCAATGGAACAAGATTTATCTTCTTATTACAAGCGAAAAAATCTTGTTCCACTGGCAGATTTTTCTACTTATTTTAAGTGAAAATCTACTTGAAACAGTTGAAAATTGTCAAATAACAGGTTATTTTTCTGGTAGTGACTCTTGTTTTAAGTGTATTTTTTGACTAAAAATTTGACAAGAAACTAGAAATAAGACAAATATTCTTGGTAAGATTTTGAGTTTTTGCAGTTAACTGCAGGTGGAATCCCTGGAATAAAAATGAAGGCTAATGCATTGTCTTCGATATGACCACGGCACCACAATATCACATGAGACATAGTAGTTTTCTGCCTTTTTCTTGAAGTAAATGTATGTGGGTCAAGATTGACCTGCAACATCACCATATGTTGCTACAATATTGATATAAATAAGAGAAATATATTATTGAATTGTAGAACAATACAATCTCAGTAATCTGCAGGTAAAATGATAACCTTTTATATATTCATGAAATTCTCTCAAGGTTTAATTCACCTTTTTTTCAAAGAATGAAA
This sequence comes from Cololabis saira, assembly GCF_033807715.1. Lineage (NCBI taxonomy): Eukaryota > Metazoa > Chordata > Actinopteri > Beloniformes > Belonidae > Cololabis > Cololabis saira. The sequence continues at coordinate 7,066,734 of NC_084602.1, forward strand.
ACGAGAGGGATGCTGTAAAAAGAAAATATTCAAAACCAGTCCGTCAGGGATGTAAAAGCTTACCAACGCAACCTGCACTTAAGAAGCAGATTGGATGATAAATCATTGTTATGATGGTATTTTTCTGGCAGCTTTAAGACACGGGTCAAAACACATTTGTTAACAAAAGAAAAACAGAACGCCAACACAAGGGGAAGGTTAATATTTAATTAACTGACAGTATTAATTCATTAAGGGGTTTAGTGCTAGTATAAAGGTGAAATAATAAAAATCATGCTGTTACTTTAAAAAGGTCCAACAGGTAACAACAATTACAAAACCATTTTCTCTGAGGTTTGAGTCCTCGAGGAGCAAATATGGCCAGAGGATTTCCATTGTAACAGATGCATGAGATAAATCCCTGAAATGTTCAAAAACAATGTTCCTCAAACCGTGTTTAGAAGGCAAGTTTATTTGTACGGCACAATTCAACAAGGTGGTTCAAAGTGCTTTACAGTATAGAGACATTAAAACATCATCGCATAGCAGAAAAAAGCATGAGTCAAAACTTTGACCAAAAAGGAGCAAATAAAAGAAATAGCAGTTAAAATATTATCAAGTTTTGAAACTCAAGCTTAAGAGTAAAACAGTGCAGATTTTGAGCTTTATTAAAATGCAGCTGAGAACAGGTGAGACTTCAACCTGGACTTAAATAAACTGTGTTTCAGCTGATCTGAGGTTTTCTGGGAGTTTGTTCCAGACATGTGGAGCATAGAAGCTGAATGCAGCTTCTCATGTCTGGTTCTGACTCTGGGAACTGATAAAATCTGGATCCAGATAGGTCAACAAGTTGATAGTTTTCTAACTGAGTTTTAAGGTGGATGTAAAGATGCTGTTACAATAATCAAGCTACTATAAATGAATGCTGGACTTCTGTCTCCAAGTCCTGCTGAGACATCAGATCTTTTAGACATGATATATTCTTAAGGTGATAGTAGGCTGACTTTTTTGCTGTCTTAATGTGGTTTTCCAAATGTAGGTCTGAGTCAATCACTACACCCAGATTTATCTTATTACAAGATTTTTTTGCTTGTAATAAGATAAATCTTGTCCCACTGGCAGATTTTCCTACTTATTTCAAGTGAAAATTTACTTGAAACAGGTGAAAATTGTCAAATTACAAGTTATGTTTCTGTTAACGACTCTTGTTTTAAGTGTAATTACTTTTTAACTAGAAATAAGACAAATATTCCTGGTAAGATTTTGAGTTTTTGCAGTGAAGTAGCACTGATAACGTTGGGACTGTCTCAGTAGAAGAGTCTAGCACGTTCCTGAAGTTCCTGAAGGTCGTCTGGGTCGAGTGGGGTGAAGGTAAAAATGATGACCGGTTTGAATATCAGCAAGACCCCTGATTTCTAGACACTGGCCACACACCAGAACTCATGACATCTTGCTTCAGTTTTACGGTGCTGCGTCACAATAGAAGTTAAATAAAAAGATGACGAGTTAGCAAAATGTGACAAATGTACAAACGATCTGGAGGGGAGTGCTTGGGACGGAGATAAACTTAGGCAAACCTGTCTCTAAAAAAAAAATCATCAAAACACAGGCTCCTCCAGCTAAAAGTACTCCGCAAAAGAAATGTGGGAGGGAGTCTCAAAAGTTGGCAAACAAAACTCTCAGAGAAAAGTTGATAACGAGCCGGAAAATATCAGAAAGAACCAAGGAGTTTGTGGGTAAAAGTGCAGAAGGATCCACCTTCAGCAGGACAGCAGCATCTCTGCAGAACACGAGGGGTGGCCCAGATATTCCACCCAAGGAAAGATTTCCTCTGGGGGGGGGGTTGTAATTTTAGAACACCTCTGCATTCTTTGAGGCATCTTATAAGCAACACCAATTAATTCTGACCTTACAGCAAACTGGTTACTCTCGTTGTGTTTCCATGACACGTTTTTGTTTGCAAAAGAAAATCGAGGCTGAGTTGTTGATGAAGGCTGCGCTGTGGTGGGCCAGAGTTTCTATCAAACTATGTTTTTTCGAATAAGGGTAATTCTCCTAACTTTCCACATCTCGCCCTGTGAGACTTCTCTTCAAAACAAAAAAAAAAGAAAATCTCAAAGTTGAAGAAGTTGGACTTAAAAATCTTTAGTGTTTGATCAATTATTGCGATTGCTGCTACAGCTGCAGAAAACAGTCAGATGATTAGTCCATGTTCCAGACCAAATATCAGCACCACTCAAAGTCACAAAACTTGCTTATAATTTTTGAAAATATCCATGTCTATAGATTATATTTTGGTGTGATAACGTTTCCTGAGTAGCAGCTGGATCATCCTGTATTTACATGATAAAGACCAGTTTGTGACATTAGTGGCTGTTATAGTTTCATAGGAGCCTAATGATGCTCTTCTAGTTTAAGGCTCACAATGACCTGTAACAATGATATAGTAGGGGTATATTTATTATACATTTCCTGAATCCTTATGGTCCTGTGAGTATTCCAGTTTTTGTATTTTGTGTCTCTGTTGTTCTTAGATAACACAGAGCTAAAAGATAGTATATCTTTTAGGCGAAAATTGTGAAAAAATGTGTTGTTTAGAGTTTAAAGAGCTGCAGTGACCTCTATGTTGGTCAGAAAGATTCACATCTTAGCTTGAATGAACGCTTAAAATGATACCAAAGACAATATTGTGAAACATTGACAGATTTCCTGTACATGAGTCTAAACCAGGACATGCAGCAGCATCTAAAATGTAATTTTCTGAAGGGGGTGGGTAACTTCATGAGCTGATAACTACAGTATGATCCAGCTGCCACTCAGGAAGGTTATCGTACAATAATATCATCTACAGACATGGATCTTTTCAAAAATCACAAGTAAGTTTGGTCACCTTGAGTGGTGCTGACCCATGGACTATATGTGATGTATAATGATCAACTAGTGTCATAGCACAGGTACATCCTACCAATGAGGCCATAAAGATGAGAGTGTGAAGGCCCAGACCTGCAGCCCCCCCCTGTAACGCCCCGTTACCTGGTGTTACCTGTGTTGTTCTAATCATATACACCAGTGATCACCAACTGGCGGCCCGCGGGCTGAATCCGGCGCGCCCGAACCGTCCAATCCGGCTCGCGACTGTATTCCTCTCTGACGGGCCTCTGACAGCTCAGGATATGAATCCTTGAAATGTGTATGTTTAGTGTTGTGGTGACGGCGCAGGCTATATTCTTTTGCAACAGCAACAGTTTCATTGCTAATGAGGCAAGCAGGTGATGTATTTCAGAAGGTTGGCATGATAAATGCGTACTTTTCAGTCCAGCCATCGTCAAAAAGTCAACTTTTCGTTTCATGGCCTTTGAGAGCCATTTTACCTGTGTTACCTTTTCCTATCACTTCCGTGGTGTTTGTTTTTCAAGTGCTCTATAAATAAAGTTGACTTCATTGAGTTGAGGTTTAAAGGAGCATGAGGCTCCTTTTAAGAAATGAGACTCTCTAGCGCCACCCTTCACCACGACGGCCGTTGGGGGTACTGCAGCCAACAGTGAAGCCGGCACGGGAGAACGGGGAGAACACGCATGCAGCGTCATGTGACGTCACATCCGCAGCCCAGCGCGGGAAATTCGGCCCCACAATTGCAGCACATTTTGCAGCACACAGCCTGTTCAAGTCAAAGGAGAGATACACTAGAGGGCTCATTCTTTTTGGTTTGGAACGCTTCATCTGACATTATTACTAGAAAACTTAAAACGTATACGAATTTTTTTCATAAATCCTGCCTCGATCCTGCCTCAAGCTCCTTTAAGAGGGCTTAAAGGGAAAGTTCTGTTTTTTACAACCTAGACCTAATTTCTGACAACAGGTCCTGGAAGATGCTCAGAAGCAGATCTAGTGATTCAAAAAAGAAATGAACGAGTTTCGCGGCAATCATGTGTTATTTAGACGCTGCATCGTCTGTGTCCCGCTGTGCCCCGTTCACTACCGTTATATGGAGAAGCAGCTCGCACAAAACTCCTAATATCTTCCGAAGGACTCCAAATGACACCAAACTTGCCTGGGTGAGTATACAACCATAAAAAATGCCAGAAATAAGGTCCAGGTTGTAAAAAACGTAACTTTCCCTTTAAGGCTTAAGAGTTTTTGGAAGTGCTAAAAGTTTTACTGGACCAACTTTTTTTTTGAATGTGTTCCAGGTCTGAAACGCAACCACATGTTACCTCACTGTGAAACCCAGCGTGACATTTACACCACGTTTATGAGAGTAATGACCACAAAATGTGATCAAGGCAACAGATCAGAGGCGTAAAGAGTAAAGGAACAAACAAGAGACACAGAACATCTTCATTATGCAACCCGGCTTTTGTAGGCTGCGGATCATAAATGGACAGCATTTGGTTTTCAGCAGAGCTCATCTTTGACACTGCAAAAGAAAAACAACATTTTCTCCAATAATACAAGCAAACTTTCTAAAAAGGAGTCGACAAAAGGCTTAGCATCAGCACATAATGCTTTAATTTTCCCATAAAGGATATTAAAATCCTCAGACTTTTAGCTCCAAAGCAAAATAAATGATTTAATACACTCAATTTAGTGGAGTTAGTATGGAAGTCTGATAAAATGCTCCCGAAAGACCCAACAGAAATAAACTTTAAATGTGCTACTTGCTTATTTATCTTCTCCCCCCAGCCCAAAAGAGGATGTGGTCTGGATTGACCTGAATAAAGCTAAAACTTAATATGTTACGATGAGGCCACGCCACGGGCTGATTCACAGGAGTCCCATGAGTGAGCACAAGGATTATATAAGTCAGGAATTTGTTACTTTGATGTATATGGGCAGAATCGTGCTGTGTGGTTAATTAGTGCTGCGGAAAAGTGTGTCCCTGTGTGTTTTCATGGAACTTAAAGTGGAATACGCTCTCAGCTCGTAGGGATTTAGATATGCTAATATATGGACAGGGTGGCAGGAGTTCAGGGAGGCTTGTGTCTCTGCATCATTGTTGCAGAGACTTCACAACAGTCTGGAGTTGTTTGACTGCGATGCAATTTGACAAAAAGAATGGCTTTTTAGATTCATTTTGTGTGTGTGTGTGTGCGTTAACCACCTTGACAGTTTTCTTTTTGAGGATGCAGCTCTATTGTGTTTATTCTGTAAAGTTTCTTAAAACCTTTCACGACTGCAACATCGGTTCACATTTCTCACCGAAGAAACACTGAGAAATGTTTGCACAATCTGCTTTTTTGTACTTCTGGATCTAAAGGCATGTGCCCCCGTCTGTTCTAAGCGCCGCTGTGCTTTTGTTTTCGTCTTTTTGCATATAGAAGACATGTCTGTAATACAAAAAAAAACAGCTACCACAGCATAAGAAAGTGGTGTGCACTGATCTGACTTTAACTCAGATACAAAGAGTCCAAGCATGCTTTGGTTTTCTACTTTGGTTTCTCAACCTGATATCATATTTTGCTGCGATATACTGGAATGCTGCCAGACAGACAGAGTTGAATATAACGGGACTAAATTGGGCTTTATTTACCCGGACTGCCTTGAACTCTGCGTGAACCGCCTTGAGATGACTTTTGTTTAACAAATAAACCGAACTGAAAGTTTGGCACTGCACTGACATAGAGTTGCAGTCAAGACAGACCAAGACTAGTTCAGGTCAAAACCCAGACCAAAAAAAACCTAGTTATTTCCTGATCCTGCGTGATTGTAGAACATCAGTTCCATCCTGGTTCTAGTTTCCATATGAGCTTGTTTTCAACTGCAGCACAATAACACAGAAGTGGATGATGATGTTGAACTCACTATAAATGTTTCCATCCATCAGCTGAGATCAGATATGTGTGGCGACTGCACTACCGCTATTTCTACACTATTGGAGGATTGACTCCAGTGCTTTTAAGGATTGACACGACTACTAACTAGTCCCAAAGTCCTCTAGCAGAATAACCAGCTCCAACACCCCCCTCCACCTCAGAAAAGGAAAGAATAGTAAATGTTACTGATTTAAATTTAATTAAAAAATTAATTTGTAGATGAAATGTGAATTTTGAAATTGCATTATTTACCATTATAGTAGCCAAATTACACCGTATATCAGCATCACTGAAATGGCATGATTCTGCAGGAGGATGGTGACCAAAAACATAAGTCCCAGCTATGCCAGATCCACCTTAGGTAAAAAGACAAGACAGTCAGCTGCCAGCTCAGCCTCCAGACAGAAGCTGGTTTGGGATGAACTGGACTGATGGGAACTTCTGCAACGCAGTTGGGAGGAACTTTCTGAAGAATATTTCATTTCCATTGTACAAATGCCAAAGAATGACTGTTTCCAGCTGTCATCTCTGTATATACATATATAGTGTATATATTAGGGGTGGAATGATACGGGTAATTCACGATTCAATACTGTGGCGATATGTGGCCCACGATAACGATAATATCACGATACACGATATCTATGATATTCCATATATTGTAAGAAATCTCATCAACGATATATCACAATATATGTGACTGAAAAAGAAAAAAAAATACCCATAAAAAGGAAAACATCTGTAGTTATGCATTTATTCAATGCCAAAACTTCCTACAATGTACAAAGAAAGTGCATTTGTATATTAGCCTCACTGCCTCCTAGGCTTGTAAATGTAAACACTGAACAGCTGGACAAATTAAAGTGCATGAACATTAATAACATGTTTTATATAAACCTGGACAGTGCACTGCTTTGTTTCTAATACTGAAAAAGTCAGTAAGCAACTTAATTCTGTATAGTACCTCACTGTCTCTTAGTCTTGTAAATGTAAACACTGAACAGCTGGACTAATTAAAGTGCATGAACAATAGTGCGGTGACAACCGCGTAAATCCATTATGCGTGTTGTAATAAAATATTGATATTTGCCATCAGTTTATCGATTATTTATTGCAACAGGGAGCGCAACAATATATTGCAATATCGATTTTTTTCCCCAACACTAGTATATATATATATTTATATTTAAATATATAACTGCTGCAATTATGCTTTCTTTTTATAAACGCAGAGTTCAATAAGGTGAAATCACAAGGAGAAAAATGCCTATGATGTCAGGAATCAAAAGGAACGCTGAGCAATAACTCTAATGGGCCTTTTTATGTTCTAATGAGCCTCTTCAACTTAAATGTGTCATTAACGTGCTCATCTTTACAGCATCATGTGCCACACATTCTGCCTCTTTACTTTAATTACCATTCCAGCTTTTCCGTTCACGAGTAAAGATATTGATTTGATGCCACATGGTGCTGCTTTTGGTTGTACATGCTGGTAACAAGAGTAGAAGTAAAACAAGTCTTTACAGCTTAGCTAGAAAAACAAACAAACAAAGAGAGCCTTCTAAAGACCTGCAGTGGGTTTTTCTGCATGTCTTCTGATCCATTTGATACCTGATAGAAAAGAGCTGATGATGTCATTTGCAGCAATCCAGCTCTATCACCCAATGGGACTAAAGGCACTTCTCTCTCCATTTTAGGGTGTTGTAGTGACGGATGGGTCTGTATTTTCTTAAGGTAACGAATTAGCACATCATACGATGTAATGCATGTAACTTAAGCACAAGCATATTTCTGCTCCTTGAAATCCATTTAACTCCAATAGTGAGTGAGGCCCCGCTGAGACGAGGCCATAATTTAACGTCCTGGGAAATCTGATCACAACTGGTCAATGCTGGTGTTCACGCTTTGCAATGAAACGTGTACACAAATGCGTCTTGATTGATCGGGTCTGAACCTTTTCGCTCTATATGGAAATAAGCAAACATTTCTTTAACGCTTGCAAACACCAAAACTGTTGTTTTTTTTTAAATCGCCAAAGACAGCAGCTAGAAATAAAAAGGCACGAAATGAAAGCTGGAAATAAGACAAAGAAGATCCATTGCAAAGCTTTTGTCCAAGATTTATGTTCAGGTACAAAATCAGGGTGTGTATTATACGAGGTAATATCTGCCACAAACATGAAGACACCAGATTTGTTGCAGCCTCGTGACCACAAAATCTAATTTAGTGATGGTGGAACTTTGGCGTTCCACAAATCTGTTTTTGTGTTTAAACTGTGACCCCTCAGTTTTGGTCGGTCAGCATTTGTATAATTTACTACTGATATCAGTCATTTAAACCTTAAAACGTTGTGTCCAATAGGAAATCCTTCTGTTAAGGTCACTTTTCAGTTCAGTTTAGTCTACTTGTAAAGCTTTATTCACAGCGAAAGACATCTCACACTTCACATGGAAAGTTTAAAACTTAAATAAGGTGTTCTACAGTAATCATTTTTTGAGGCTTTTTTACTTTGTCATATCCTCTTTTTTATGTCCTCAGTTCTTTTTTGGCAACTTGGCGTAAAGCACAAATTAGGCAACTGTATCCTGAGTCATTTTGACATCATAGTTCATAGTTACACATCCAGCTTGAATAGGAAGTAGTTTTGTTTGCGTTTATATGATTTATTACTCTGATAATTATGTCATTTGATAAGTTCACAAGACATTGTAGTTAGCATGTGAGAGTGAGGTGTTAATGTGATGGTGTCATACTACTGTGAGGTTTTCCATTTGTGAGCCAGATACATTGGCACAAATGTTGTTAAAGGTGTTTTTACATAAATTGTGTGACATCTGATCTGTATCACTGTGTTCTTCAGAAAACAGTTGAGGGAAAGCTAATTTACAACCCCAAAAAAGTTTGGATCACATAAAAAAAGGTCATTCTCACATTGTCTTTGAGTTCATACTGACAGCGAAGAATTGTTCGGGAGGAGCTCGGAGTCGAGCTGTTCTTTCTTTTTTTTTTCTTTTTCTTTTTTGTCTGCATATATATTAATAGTTAATACCATGTTGGTAAAAACCTATATATACAGTGTATATATATATATATATATATATATATATATTTATATACACCGTATTTTCCGCACTATAAGGCACACCTAAAAGCCTTTAATTTTCTCAAAAAACGGCAGTGCGCCTTATAATGCAGTGCGCCTTATATATGATCATTTCAGTAATTTCTGTTACTGTAGTCAGGGGGATTGTGGGTAATGTAGTTGGTGTCGCCAAAGTAACGGCGCTAAAAACGGCAGGAATCGTCACAGACGTTCAAGACAACAGCAGCGACGCTGACTCACATAATGGAGACTTTGACGAGACGGAGAAAAGCTGGTTTTTATTTTGTTAATAAAGGTTGACAGACGGTACTTTTCTTCTTGGTTTTTTTTTTGCATTTGCTGTAGGATTTTGCAGCATTTCCTGTAGCGCAGCTCCATCAGGTAGATACGTAACTCAACCCCAGCCACTATAGTACGGTAATTTACCAGATATTTATGCGCCTTATAATGTGGTGCGTCTTATAGTACGGAAAATACAGTATATATATGCATTTTTAATATATAATATATATCATATGTATTTTAATATATCATATATATTTATTTTTATTTTATTAGTAATATATATACAGTATGTACATCCGCTGCAAGTCTAAAACGTGAAAAACACAGGGAAACGCACAACGGGCACACAAGCCTTTGAGATCTGTAAGAGAAAAAACAAACAGACACGAGAACAAGCAGAGACACAAACATCAACCATTTCAGGTCCTTGAGACTGAATCAAGACTAGACTACTGTGATTATCTGTCCCCCAAAACTGTGGAGTGAGTATGTAGGTGAGTGAGCAGGTGTGTATGTCCATGTAACTGTGTGTGTGCAAAGTGAAAACGATGCTCTACCTGAACTGTAACTATAGTGGAGGAGGGAGGGCACAACCCCGTCCCCCGAAAGACCAGAGGATGACAAGGAAGAAACCCGAACCCAGGCCACCAGCAGCCCCACGGAGGACCAGAAGAGGGTGGGAGCTCTTTCACATTGAGGGTTACTGTAGCTCAGGTGGCTTGGGAATATATCGGATGCCTCCTGGACGCCTCCCTAGAGAGGTGTACCAGGCAGGTTCCACCGGGGAAGACCCAGGACACGCTGGACAGACCTGGGAGACCTGATCTCAAAACAAACTTCCAAAGATAACATGAATTTCATTAGTTAAAGTAACTAAAGTAACACTTGATAAAGGTTTCCTGCAGCAATCCCTCATCAACGTTGTTAGATCAGCTATTGATCAATAATGGTTCTCGACGGGGATCACAGGTGTCCAGCTCAGCCTCGCACCCAGAAGAAGAAATGTGCAAATCCATTCCAATCATTCTTTGAAGAATATTGTTTACAGTGATTTTCTCACATATTAGTTGACAAAGTGGAGAGCCTCTGCCCAATCTTTGCTCATCACGGACTGATTCCTCAAGCGGATGCTGCTCTCTCTCGTACCAAATCATCTTTACAATCACCCGTTGGGATCAACTGTTTAAAATATCATGTCTCTGTAGTCAATGACAGTGTTAATACTGTGGCATACAAGTCTTAAAGTAGTTCCTTTCAAGAGCATAAAAAAGAAATTCTACTACTGTCATTTAGCAGATGCTTTTTATCCGAAGAGACTCACATCTGAGAGAACAACACAAGCACAGAGACAAAATCAAAGCTGATGCGTTTGATTGGCAGATTAGGAGACACTGTTAAGAAAAAGCCAGGTTTTGTGACTTGCTGCCATGAAATTAACAGCAAAAATTGTTAGAACGAATCAAGACTTGCTCTTACTTAGCCAAAACTTCAAGAATCAAGAAGAAATTAATTGGAGCAATGGATTTGTTTTCTCACAGCAAGAACAAGCATCAGGGCATTTTCATGTCGTTTTTGTTTCAATTGCCCTCACGGGTGAGAAAAATTCAAATCTTTGATTTTTGACTTGAGTAATAAGCAAACTGTATGCAGAAAATGTGATGAGCAAATGTGACCACTTTGAAGGGAGCCTGCAAATAAAAATGAGATTTCATGAGGGGACGGACCTCAGCCTGTGAACTGGAAGAAAAAAAGGAATAATTCGCCGTCCATGAAATAAATTTTCCCATTTAGAATTCATGGATTTCAACGTCAACAATCGTTCCCACATTTTAAATCCTTTTTCAATATGGGCTTGTAAATCCCGACATTGTGATTCCCTGCTCTCTCCCTGACATGAACCAATATCGACTGTGTGCTATTGACCCTGACTGCTCCCACATCTGAGCAGGAGCCAGACTTGTGTTCCTGCCAAAACAATTAAAACCCATGAGAGACGCTCAACGCTTTGTCTTTTCAGAGAGGGCCAATTATACAACATGCAGTAAAACAGGGAAATTTCCAAAATCACACATCAACATGCTTCTAAAAACTCACCTTTTTTATTTGGAAAAACATCTTCAGCAAGGACAGTTTGGGTGAAAAGTAAATGCTGCAGCGCGCAGACCTTCATATCAAATAATCCACCTCATGTGTTTGGTATCTGCAGTACTCGAGTTGTAAAAAAGAATCAGGGGGGATGGTGGATTTTATCATATGGGGACAGATAATTTGTGCTGACTACAAATAATTTAATATATTACAAATAATAGCAGTGACCAGAACACCTGCAGAAATACTGCAGGAATGACATAGCAGCAGTTAAATGCAGCCTTCTGTAAGCTTTAAATATCCACTGGGCTTACATCAAATACATCAAAACACTACAATAAAAAACAATGAACTTATATTCATATATATATATATATATATATATATATATATATACTCATATTTAATACTTATACGATTTTGTCCTTCACAGGATAAGTAAAATGGATCACTGCAAAAACTCAAAATCTTATCAAGAATATTTGTCTTATTTCTAGTTAAAATGTCTCATTCTAGTAAAGAAATCTCATTACATTTAAAACAAGACTCATCACTGGAAAAACAACAATTTTCACCTGTTTCAAGTAGATTTTCACTTTAAATAAGTAGAAAATCTGCCAGTGGAACAAGATTTTTTTGCTTGTAATAAGAAGATAAATCTTGTCCCACTGGCAGACTTTCCTACTTATTTCAAGTGAAAATGTACTTGAAACAGGTGAAAATTGTCAAATAAGTTATTTTTCTGGTGTTATTTTTCTGGTGATGACTCTAAATGTTGAAATAGCAGTAAAACCACATTCATTGATGAAATGACATAAGGGATGGAAAGGAGGGATGGCAGTTTTACAGGGGGGATGATTTGGACCGTTTTTATTTCAAAAGAGATGCCATCCCCCCTCCCCCCCCCCCCCCCCCCCCCCCCCCCTCAACTCCAGTACTGGGTATCTGAGAAAGAATCTCAGCTGCAGCTCCAACTTTGGACTCTTCTAAGGTTCTAAGTACAAGAATGTGTTCTAACAAACTTTCTCCGAATGCTTCAATCAATCTGGGATTTCAGGCCCAGCCACATGAGGCATGAGCAGGGTCCTCCAGAGCAACATCTCAGTGTGTATTGATCTGCGTTGTCCCCGTGAGAGGCCCGTGCGAGCTCAAAGCTCATTAATCAAGCTGACACTCAGCATCACACGAGGGACCCAGGCAGCAGGATCTATACGCCGAGGTGCTGCCGGGAACACCTTTTCTCTTCTTCCATCCCCTTTTCTCCAATCTGCTAAGAACTCCAGGAAACGTAGAGGGTGTTGCTTGGCGATGCCAACACACACTGCAAATCTCCTGTCATGTCACTGCGGCTAAATACCCAGCAGCCCTCTGCTCATTCACTCCACAGAACTCCGATAAAGAGATATTAATCTTTATTAGAGACCGTCATCTTTTGACAAGATTAAACTCATTTAGTCCCCACTCAGCAATGAATATATATTACTACAAAAATGCTTATTTTTAGTTTTCTTTCTAACCTTTCAGCAGTTTCAGTACACAGTAAGAGGAATAGAGATGCATAATTCTATCTCCCCATTTTCCGATTCACTGATGATGGGCGGAGCTATGGGTGGGCATGGATGTGCACGCCCTACTCAGATTGACGATAGCCCACCCAGCGAGAGTCGTGAAGTTAAAGAAAAATGTATTTCTTATTAAATTGAATTTGTTGTTCTATGTTTTTCATTCATTTCAGTTCATTTCAGTGTTTTCAAGTCAGTGTAATGGCCTACAGACTTATAAAAGCAGAGTAGAAAGTCACTTATTCCCATCGGAGACCCTGGACACCTGCTGCGTTTGTATGTAGGCAAGTAGATGTATGTTGAAAATAACTGCTGAAAGAAAGCAGCTTAATCTGGCTATATATGCCGACATTCCTATTCTTTTATGAAAATAAAATGAAACAATTGGCTCAATTGAGACAGAAAAGCATTTTTCGTTCTTGCTCTGTTATAAGAATAGTTTAATCTAACAAAACCACCATTTGTTTTTCTGACTTGCATAAAAGTTAAAGTAAATGGCTGTGATCTTGGGTAAAGCTAGAACCAACAAAAATAGTTTGTTTTTTGCCGTGCACAGCTTCCTAATGCATGACAAAAATAACAACTGCAAATGTAGCTCACACATGCTGTCACCAACGGAGCGGAAGTAGAGAAGTGTTTCCACAGTGGGAGGTAGACCTCACTCTGGTAACCCGACTTTGGGTATATTTATCCTGGAAGTTGCTCAATTTGCCACTTGCCAGTTTGTGAAAAATAATCACTGAGGGATTTGTGAAGTAAAAAGTAAATCTTGGAGACGCTTTGTTACATTTGCAAGAGCTTCTGGACTACTAAATAAAATAAAAGTAAGTTATGCTTTATTTGTATACTATTATGATTGTAGCATTTCCCCCTTATATTGTTTTTTGTCATCTTTTTTATTTTTCAGTTTTTTAAAGAACATATGAGTTCTTGGCTTTCCGGTTCACAGGATCTTCAGAACAGACGAGGGTCTGCTACGGTGTCCCACAGGGTTCAGTGCTAGGGCCAATCTTGTTCAGTTTATACATGCAGCCCTTGAGAAGTATAATCCAGAATCCAGTGGCGGCTTGTCAATAGGGGGCACTAGGGCACATCAATTATCACATCTGTGGACTCATAAAATGTGCCTGACTAAAATGTGTCTGACTAAATGGACTTATTTTCATAAAGTGCTTTTCTACAAAGAAATGTACGTTTTACGTCTCATTTATTCATTCACACATGCACTAATATACTTGGGAAACAGTTAGACACCAAATATAATATATTTAATTTTCTGAGATGGCAAAAATAAGAACTTTATTGATCCCACATAGGAGTAATCCATGTTATATCAGCTATAGAGAACAAGGTAGTGCCGAAAAACAATATATATCCCCCCTTACAAAAATAAGAAAAATAGAGAAAACATATTTTCTCATCAACAAAACAAATTTTTAATTTTTCAAATAACAAAATAACGTATTTGAACCATTTTTCAGACAATATCTGTCAATATCTCTATATAGTAACTGAAAAAATCTGAACATTTTTTAAATATGTTTATGTAAAATATGCTACATGTATATGTAGTATATGTATATGTAGTATATGTAGTAATATGTAATAAAAAATAGCAAAAAAATGTATGTTCAAGTAGAGTTTATACTTGTATTGTAATCCCCACTCGCCAGTGCGCCCCCCCCAAATTTTTTATCACCAGCCACCACTGCCAGAATCACAGCATACATTTCATTGTGATGCTGATGATACAGAGCTGTATTTGTCTCTAAAGCCGGATGTAACAGAACCGTTAGCCAAACTTCAGGTATGTCTTTGGGAAATCAAGGACTGGATGTCGATGAATTTTTTTGCTTCTAAGTTCCCATAAAACCGAGGTTTTTTTTTTAGTCCCAAACAAAGGGATTACATGGTGTTGCGATGGCCTCCAATACAGTCATGTGAAACCTTGGTGTTATTTTCGATTTCGATTTGCACAATATGTTACCCAATCCAGGGACCCAATTTAGCCAATCTCTGATTTGTTCTTCATCCTCCCTTTTCCTGTTATGCACAGCTGGCCTCCGGCAGGAGGGTCCCCCTTATGATCCAGGTCCTGCTCCAGGTTTGTTCCCTACAAAAGGGGAGTTTTTCTTGCCACTTTTTGGCTATAATTTGTCTCCCACTAATTGTTAATGTAATAATTGCTTGGTGTCATGTTTTAGGTCACTGGAAAGCACCTAAAGACAACTTGTGTTGTAATAGACACAATAAAATTGAATTGAATAGAATATGCTCCTGTTTGTTAAATAGATACATTGTCAAATTGCCAAAGTATGTTGTATCCAGAGTTCAATTATCCAAGCCACCGAACACCAAACAGTCAATGGCAAGAGAAGTTGTTTGGCATTGGCAGAGAAGATTTGATAAATTTTTCTTTGGTTCAACCTACATACTCAGCTCTGCTGCTCATCCCATAAATCCATGTTCCTTACAAATGTGGCACCAGTTAAAAGGCAAATAAACAGGCACTCTAATGGTATATGTATTGCCAAGAAGCAAAGAAATAATCTACCAAACACACATTTCCTTACTTTATGTGCAAAGTTTATGTAAACTACATTATAATACAACAGCATATTGCTTCCTTCATCCATAATTTATTTGTAATTCTGCAGTTAACAGAGATGAACAGGAGGTAATATGAGGGAGGATGATGATGAATTCTTTCCCTAAAAGATGGAGACAGCTATGGTTGTCAAGAAGCCATGATAGCTTTCTTTCCATCAACTCATCAGCAATTATGTTAGCGGCCCACACATACAGTAGACATAAAATCATTATGCTTATAATGGCTGTTGGTCACTCGTCTCACAAAGAGCTATCTGCAGTTTCCAACCTCTTTTGATGTCAACGTGCGCTTTCATGACGCTCCTTTTCTAATCATCATTTGTTTAGTCTCATCTTTTTCTGATTCTGTGACTAATCTGATTATTAAATCACGTTATACTGAAAATAGGAGTATCTTTATTCTTAAAATGCCACTAAAATGCGTGAATCTTGTTTGCTGTCCCCACCAGAGGCAGTTGGACACAGAAGTCTGGAGAGTAGCCACTTACAGTCCCCAAGCTATAAAGCCTAAGAGGAAGCAATAAAATGAAGACAAGTGCACTTGTGTAATAGGTCTCTGCAGCATCTGGGGTCACAGCAGTGCAAGCAAACATACGAAAACAGGCTCAAGGCTTTTTCACTTGTCGCAAACTTTTATTCATACACTAATGAATAAATTCTGAAAGGTTGCAACCTTCCTCTGGACATTTGTCTGATCACATGGGTTGGTGATAACTGACAGAGGCCTGAAGTGTGAATAGAGAGTGATTAAGTAAAACACATAGATATTAACTGCAGAGGCATGGATCTTCATTGAGGTTGGGCCAACAAACTGTTGAACCATACCAAGGTAATTAGTGATGGTAAATTCATAGGAAAAGCCGTGGAGTTTCATGCTGTGCTAATTATGTTTATCCTGCTGGCGTAATTACTTTGAATACCTCTTTGTTGTGAAAATAAAATGCAAAGGTTTTCAAGCTTTTCTTGATGGAAAGTCTCTTTGTGATCCCCCGAGAGAAAAGTCATTATGAAGACCCACAACGCTGCTTGTTTATTTGTACACATCTGCAACACAATGGCCACCTGCGAGGCAGACAGCATGTAGAGAAATGAGAATGCAAATCTAAAAAGCGCTGTTTCCACTGAGTAGTTCAGTACGGTCCAGTACGGTATTTTTATGCATTTCCATTATAAATTGGTCCCATTAAACTGAACCCTACCGCACCATTTTTTGGCCCCATTGTTTGTAGGTCTATGGAAAAAAATGGAACGGTACGGTAAGGGCGGAGCTACTGGCGTCACGCGATACAATCCGTTGATTGGTGGACAGAAAACGTCACTAACAATGACAAAAGAAAGCGCGAAACCAGGGCAAGCACTGGAAATCTGCAACAAAAACCACAAACAAAACACAAAACCGACAAAACCGACAAGGAGCCGACCAAAACACGAGCAGCAATCGACCCAAATCTTGAGATCTGATCACAGTCTGAGCTAAGCTACCGCTACCGCTACCTAACCCCAAAAACTACAGAGCAAGCATACAGGTGAACAAGCCAGTGTGTATGTCTATGTGTGTGTGTGCGTGTATGTATATGATCATGCGTGTGTGTGTGGCTATGTGTGTGTGTGTGTGTGTGTGTGTGTGTGTGTGTGTGTGTGTGTGTGTGTGTGTGTGTGTATGTATATGTTTGTGTGGCTGTGTTGTGAGCGTCTCTATGGTAGGTTCACTTTTGTTGTCGTCGCACTACTATGACGTCACGCTAGGCATTTGGTGTACACCCTGCATGGGCCGTGGCGGCCCGACCTGCAGTTGAAACGCTCACCTGAATTGACTGGACCGTTCTAAACTGTACTGAACCGTACCGGACTGTATCGAACTGCTCAATGGAAAAGGGGCTAAGTAGGCTCTTTCGTGCTTATTGATTCCATGTCATGTGTGTGTATGTGTGTATATGTATGTGACTGAGTGGCTATATGTGTGTGTGTGTGTGTGTGTGTGTGTGTGTGTGTGTGTGTGTCTGTGTGTGTGTGTGTGTGTGTGTGTGTGTGTGTGTGTGTGTGTGTGTGTGTGTGTGTGTGTGTGTGTGTGTGTATATGTAAGTGTGGCTAAATGTGTCTGTGTAAGCATATGTGTGTGTATGTGTGTGCATGTGTGCATGCATGAATGTATGAATATGTATATATGTGTATGTGTGCGTGAGTGTGTATATGTCTATGTAGCTATGTGAATGGGGCAAGCATTTCTAAACACTCTTTGCCGCCTGCAATCTTCTCTCAAACAACGTGGCATGGATTGTACATACATGTACGATGTAGAGGGCTGCATGGGGATTGGGTCCTGTCGGGTCCTGCGGGACCCAACGCAAATCTCACGGGAGCAGGCGGTTTGAACTCTCCTGCGGGCGGGACGGCCAAAAAAAACAATGCGGGATTGGGATGTAATCTAATGACAAGATGGAAATCAATGACGGGGAAAATAAACCTCAAACAAGGTCTTTGAAAAACAAAGACGAAGCAAGGCAAGTCAGATATTTGGAGAAACTGCGTTTAGTGTCTGTGGAGCATCTTGGAAGAAAGACGAGGGATTAGAACCTCAGTCGGTCAGCAACATTCTCTTACTCCACAGCAATGTAATGGCCACGTGATTCATTTGTTAAATTGATTGGTTTCATTTGTTATTTATTAGTGTTTGAGCCACTCACAGCCTACTCTCGTTGCTATAACCTCAATAACATAATTGATGCGTGCGTGAAAGGCGAAAAAGCGTGTGATGATGACAATGATGGATTTGCATCTAACTTTCTGTCAGGTGCGTATGAACTGTCAATTATCCATCAAGCTCCACAATGTTCATGTTAACATGAAATCAGATAGATTTGTCTAGACTCTCGGATATTTCTCTTGTGGGACGGGAGAAGACACAAAATCAATGCATCTCCATCATTGTGCGGGCATGAATTCTCAGAATTTTGCGGGAGCGGGCGGGAGTGTCACACAGACATTGCGGGTGCAGGCGGTAATGGTCAGAAATGCAGCGAAGGCGGGCGGGAGCGGGATGAAAAAAAAACGCGCAGGGCTCTAATACGATGTACAAGAAGCCAAGCGTCTCTATGGTAGGTTCACTTTTGTTGTCGTCGCATTACTATGACGTCACGCTAGGTGTTTGGTCTCCACCCTGCATGGGCCATGGCGGCCCGACCTGCAGGGAAAACGCTCACCTGAATTGACTGGAGCGTTCTAAACCGTAATGAACCGTACAGGACTGTATGGAACTGCTCAATGGAAAAAGGGCTAACTAGGCCGTTTTGTGCTTATTGATTCCATGTCATGTTTCATTCCCTTTTCCCATCTGTGGACGATATGACAATAACACGACTTTGTTCTACCATTGGGTATCCTGCACATACAGAGAGTCTTGATCTTGAGGAATCACACAAAAACAACAATAACAAAAGAAGCCTTAATATGGAAATATATAAATTTAAAGCATCACAAGGAACAGCAGGGTTGTTTTTTTTGTCGTTCAGTGTGTAGGAAGGGTGAGATACTTTAAAATCAGAAACAAATGAATAAAAACAGCTTGTTTGCAAGTAAGTGGTGGCGATTGTCAATCCCAGATTTGATCTGCAACCTTCAGACTGTTGAGACAGAAAGAGCAAATACAGTCAAAGGCAAAGTCAATTATGCTAAAGTGGTTGAGATGATTAAAGGAAAATATCTCTTCCCCATACAGCATGTTGTACATTTTTTTGGCCATGTGTTTATTGCTGGCTCAAAACATAAATCTTTTTTGACAGAGGAAGAGAGAAAAAAATCTTTTTTTTTGGCCAAACGGCTACTGAAATTAAAGCTACTGAAATATCCATGTTAAAGGAATCCAGCTGCATTTGGTGTAAAAAGATATGCTTTTTCCCTCAGGTAATGTACAATATAGCCTGTGGTAAAATCTCCCAAAACAGCTTGGGAAAAAAAATGCATTTGTATTAGTTGAGGCTCTCTCATTCACAGCAACAAGATTGATTATGTTGCTGGAGGAAATTCTCAACCTTTCAGCAGAATGACAGGGTCTATGTTCCACCGGTTGTCAATTAAGCTCATCGTTTTGGACAACGGCATTCCTCGCTCGGCAATATATGAAGACGCAGCATTTTATTTTAGGGGTCACCAGCAGAGAAGTTTCTCCTCAGGAGGCGCATCTCTCCCAACAAACGAGGGAGCCTCCCACAGCAAGTTTGCAGAGTCCTAATGAATAATGCAAATGTATTAAGCCTATGTGTCACGCCACCTTTCCTCAGAATACTAATCATCTTGACAGTGATATTAGACCCCTGTGCACCTCATGTGAAGCCTTATCTTAAACCCTGTCACACTCTGTGACTGTAAACACGAGCTAGCTCTTTATGGAGATTTTACCTTCCCTTACCGTAACAAAAATGGCACTCTGAGGAAACTCCCGATGTCAACAGGCCCGCGGGCCCCGGATCCCTGGTGCATCGTATTCCTTGACAAACCCTTATCAGTCGTGTTCAGTAAACATGTTTACAAACTTAAGATCTCTGAAGAAATCTGATGCATTATGCTCCCGTGATTTCCCCTCTATGGGTAAACATGTTTTTCTCACCTGAGACACTTGGCCTTTTTTTTTTTTCGCTGATTACATAACCCGTGTTTCATTTTTCAGTAACTGAAGATTTATATTACACCACGGACCCACTATCGGCCCGTTCCTGCCTGGAAGCGTGGCTCCAGTGTAATAGCAACAGATGTCAGATTGTGTAGGCATCATAGTTAGAGCAGAAGAAAAGCTCACTAGGTTTTTCTGCGGAGCTGGGAGTGCCACACTTGACCTTGTCCATTCCAATTACAGCCACCCTGCAACCACCATCATGCAACGCGTCTATTGTCCTTGGCTTGATAAGACCATCATGCACGCTGTGTAAACCTGCAGCAGCACTGCAGGGAGGGCAGTCATGGAGCATGAGCTGCTCAACGGCAAGTCAAAAATGCTTTTTTCTACTTTGAATTTTCCAGAAGTTAAATATTGATTCATCTTATTCGATATATATGGAATTTGGAAAATTGCCATTATGAAATGAGGAAAAACATTTTTTAATTATTATTTTTTTGTTTTTATTTAAAAAAAGAGGAATTGTAGGGAAAAGGTAAGAACTGTGTGAAATTGAAACTGGTTTTCCAATTAACTGGCAATAAAATGCAGTCTTTTGTTGATGGATGTGGTGCTCTAAGCCCTGATATACTTGCAGTTCAGAACGCGTACGGTTCATGGCCGTCACGTGTATCCTGCGTTCATTTGATGCGTCGACGTGCACATTCTCAAAAAGACACTGAATACGTAGCGACCTGCAGTTCTGGCTCTGGCCACGGGTGGCGCTGGTCCCGGTACCAGCTGGTCCCGGTCAGATACCAGCTGGTCCCGGTCTGATACCAGCTGGTCCTGGTCTGATACCAGCTGGTCCCGGTCTGGTACCAGCTGATTTAACGGTCTAACATACCATCTCCGATGGCGCTGGCGTCGTTTCCTTTGCTGAGATCGCAACCAAGCCATGTTATAATCTCCTCTTCATCCAATGTTATCATGTTAACTTGTCCGTTGTTCTAATCTGCTACAGCTACTACCGCCGCTCCATTGGTTACCCGTAAAATTCAGAATCCAATTTAAAATTTTATTACTTGCATATAAAGCCCAAAACGGCTTAGCTCCGCATTATTTGCAAGACCTGATAGTGCCTTATGCCTGGCAGAGCTCTCCGTTCTCAGAGTGCAGGTTTACTCGTAGTTCCTAGAGTATCCAAATGTAGATTTGGAGGGCGGGCGTTCTGCTATCAGGCACCATTACTTTGGAACCAACTTCCAATCTGGGTTAAGGAGGCTGACACCAACTCCACCTTTAAAACTAAACTTAAAACATTTCTGTTTAGTAAAGCCTATAGATAGTGTTTAGTAAACCTCTAGCTGGTGTTGGTAAATCTCTAGGTAGTGTAAACTCTAGTGTGTTAGAGTCGTTCCTGTAGTTTCTTGTGCTGGCCCCCCCTTCTCCTCCCTTTTCTCTCTTTTGTCCATGTTGCAGCATCCTTTGCCGGACACCGGAACCTGCAGCGTGGGAGTGAGAGGGGCAGGGTAACGGCCCGGGCAGGCGGGGGAGAGGTTTGTCCGTCAAGATTCCTCTCCCTGGCAGGCGGGGGAGAGGTTTGTCCGTCAAGATTCCTCTCCCTGGCCCTGCCCCTTCTCAACCTTTCCCCGACCCTGCACCCCAACCTGGGACTTGATGATTGGGCCGGAGCTTCGGGAGCTGCGTGCTGGCCTGCGGTCCCCACCCCTGGTCATCCCGTTGCTGCTTCCACCTGCCTGCTGTGCTGTTGCCGTCCCTGACCCACCAGTCTGGCCCTCGGCAGGAGGGTCCCCCCTTATGAGCCTGGTCCTGCTCAAGGTTTCTTCCCTCCTAAAGGGGAGTTTTTCCTTGCCACTGTTTGGCTTAAGGTTTTTCTCCCACTAGGGGAGTTTTTACCTGCCATTGTTTATGTAATAACTGCTCGGGGGACATGTTCTGGGTATGGGTCTCTGGAAAGCGTCTAGAGACAACTTTTGTTGTATTAGACGCTATATAAATAAAATTGAATTGAATTGAATTGAACTACCGCTACTACTACTAAATATAAATATAAATCTATGTATTTTATTAGCTTAAGCACGCTGAAGACTAATTTGATGTTTTATTCAGTAAAAAAAAACAAACAAAACAGTTCACTTGATGATCACCTCTCTGTCTGGGTGTGGGGGTGGGGGAGGGTCTCTGCGGCAGCGTCCCCTGTAGTCGTGGGATTGGACGGCTCTCGGTGTGGATGGTTCCCATAGGATGGTGTTTCCTCACCTGGTCTATCAGCTCAGCCATACAAGGGTGGGGTGGGGGGAGCCGGGTGTGTCTGCAGCTGTATAATATACTGTGTGTATGTGTGTGTATGTCGTATGAATGAGGGTATGGGGAGTGGGAGGGTCAAGGGAGATTGTTTCTTTATGTATTAATGTAAAGCACTTTGTGTTGCACTCCAGCTGCATGAAAAGTGCTATATAAATAAATAAAGTTTAAAGTTTAAAGGATGTACATACTTCTCCTACCACTGTTCCAGTTTAGCGACTGGCGTCACCCCACTTAAACAGCTCCTTGACTGTGTTCCTCTATTGCAAGTCACTTTGGATAAAAGTGTCTGCAGGATGTAATGTAAAGGTCAGCGGAAATCAGCTGACCTTTAATGTTTCATTTACTGGTATTATTCTTCTCTTCTTTCGGGTTTTCCCTTCAGGGGTTGTTACACCAGACAAACCTGTTTCCATCTTCCACTGTCTTTCCATCTTCCTCTGTCCAATATTCTATTTTATCATATATTTTAGGTTTAAACAGACCAAAAATATATGTGCATACATGGACACATGTGCTGATATCTTTCTTTTAAAGAAAGAAAAACCCATTATAGTCTCTGAAATAACTTGAAACTGACAAAAGTATTATTAAAAAATAATTGGAACTTCACTAATGAAAATTGGAATTGTTCAACAGAATCATTTAAAGAGTAAAAAGTGGAAGCATGTTCATGTAATGTGCCAATCATCATCATCATCATCATCATCATCATCATCATCATCATCATCATCATAATTTATACAAATTAATAATAAATGAAGAGTGAAATGTGGGGGACTAGCTTCATTTAACTGTGGTTGACTTTGAAGCCGTGGTGCAGACAGCGCTACTAACGGGGTGCGTCCTGATCTCCTGGGGTTTTCAGACGATGACCTTTGCTGCATTTCATCTCTTCCTCAAGTTTCTGTTGCCATTTAACATCGCTTCATTATCGCTTCATTATCGCTTCATTATCTTCCCCCCCAAAAAGAGAAAGTTTGCCCCAAACACTGTCCACAACAGTATTTAAAATACTTGTACACTAAAAGCTTTAGGGAAACCAGTGGACAGTGGAGAAAATCTGTGGTTACATAACGTGCCCGATGTGGCTGTCAGGCCTGGAATCAGCGGGAGCAGGAGGCCGAGAGAAACAGCAACAATGACAGACAAACGCTCTGAGCTGCAGCAGCGAATGTGCCGACGGTCGGGGGAAATCAGTTTATCATGGTTTCAGGAGCTTATTTCTCATATTTCAGAGAAACCCCAGTTTTCATAAACACTTTATTTCATTAACGTCAATCATCAGATGGGAAATCTGACAAACACTAAAGTAATTAAATTACTTGTTTTTTTTAATAATAATAATAATATTTATTTGTCAGTATAAATCAAAACACACACTAAAACTAGACCAAGAGCATTGAAGGTGGAAAAGTGAGCTGTGACATGTTGCTACACTGCAAAAACTCAAAATCTTACCAGGAATATTTGTCTTATTTCTAGTTAAAATGTATAATTTTTAGTAAAAAATCTAATTACACTTAAAACAAGAGTAATTACCAAAAAAATAACTTATTTGAAAAATTTCACCTGTTTCAAGTAAATTTTCACTTGAAATAAGGAGAAAATCTGCCAGTGGAACAAGATTTATCTTCTCATTACAAGCAAAAAAATCTTGTTCCACTGGCAGATTTTTCTACTTATTTTAAGTGAAAATCTACTTGAAACAGGTGAAAATTGTTAAATAACAAGTTATTTTTCTGGTAATGACAAGTGTAATGAGATTTGTTTGACTAAAAATGAGACATTTTAACTAGAAATTAAAGCTGCAAGCAGCGATGAACGGGCCCTCGCACTCACGGCCACCGCCCCCATAAGCATATCAGAAATAACACCACCCACGACTTCCTATGTCAAACCATTCAAAAGATATAGCAGAAAAAAGGGACAACCAATCAGAAGAAGGGGCGGGGCTAATTCAGGCCAATGAAGGTCAAGGACTCCATACAGAATCTGATGACACCACCCACGACTCTCTATGTCAAACCATTCCAAAGTTATAGCAGAAAATCGGGACAACCAATCAGAAGAAGGGGCGGGGCTAATTAAGGCCAACGAAGCTTAAGGACTCATTACAGAGTCCCATGACACCACCCACGACTTTCTATGTTAAACCATTCCAAAGTTATAGCAGAAAATCGGGACAACCAATCAGAAGAAGGGGCGGGGCTAATTAAGGCCAACGAAGCTTAAGGACTCATTACAGAGTCCCATGACACCACCCACGACTTCCTATGTCAAACCATTCCAAAGTTATGGCAGATAAAAGTATTCTAGGGGGCGCTATTGAGCCGTTAGGCCACGCCCATTAATGCAAACCATGAAATATCAAATTTATCGCCAAGTCTGGCTTGCATGCAAAATTTGGTGACTTTTGGAGAACTATCAAATATGGACCAATCACATGAAGGGGGGGCGCGCCTTTTGGCGTCTAGCGTCGCCACGGTAATACTTTTGAAAGAGAAAAGTAATGCGTGGTGTCGCAGGATGTAGACGCACATTTTGATGTATAACACACCTGGGTGCACGTTACGGTTCGGGCTGAATTAACTGCCGAAGGAATGGCATAAATTTCGCCAAAATGACACAATTTATTCAAAATGGCCGACTTCCTGTTCGGTTTCGGCCATGGCGCCAAGAGACTTTTCTTTTAGTTGTGACATGATACAGGTGTGTAGCGATTTTCGTGCATGTACGTCAAACCGTATTGTGGGGCTTGAGGCACAAAGTTTTCCGGGGGGCGCTGTTGAGCCATTTTGCCACGCCCATTAATGCAAACCATGAAAGATCAAATTTATCGCCAGGCCTGGCTTGCATGCCAAATTTGGTGCCTTTTGGGGAACTATCAAATATGGACCAATCAGATGAAGGGGGGGTCCACTTGTTGGCATCTAGCGTCGCCACGGTAACACTTTTGAAAGAGAAAAGTAATGCGTGTAGTCGCAGGATGGAGACGCACATTTTGATGTATAACACATCTGGGTTCACGATACGGTTCGGGCTGACTTAACTCTCGAAGGAATGGCATATATTGCTCCAAAATTACGCAATTAATTCAGAATGTTCAAAATGGCCGACTTCCTGTTCGGTTTCGGCCATGGCGCCAAGAGACTTTTCTTTAAGTTGCGACATGATACAGGAGTGTACCAATTTTCGTTCATGTACGTCAAACCGTATTATGGGGCTTGAGGCGCAAAGTTTTTTCTGTCTGAACCAACCAGATGAAGGGTGGCCGCGCTTTTTGGCGTCTAGCATCGCCACGGTAACGCTTTTGAAAGAGAAAAGTAATGCGTGTAGTCGCAGGATGGAGACGCACATTTTGATGTATAACACACTTGGGTGCACGTTACGGTTCGGGCTGAATTAACTTTCGAAGGAATGGCATAAATTTCGCCAAAATGACACAACTAATTCAAAATGGCCGACTTCCTGTTCGGTTTCGGGCATGACGCCAAGAGACTTTTCTTTCAGGTGCGCCATGATACAGGTGTGTACCGATTTTCGTGCGTGTACGACATACCGCATTCTGGGGCTTGAGGCACAAAGTTTTCAAGGGGGCGCTGTTGAGCCATTTTGCCACGCCCATTAATGCAAACCATTAAATATCAAATTTTTCGCCAGGCCTGACTTGCATGCAAAATTTGGTGACTTTTTGGGCACATTTAGGGGGGCAAAAAGGCCCTCCTTTCGTCAGAAGAAAAAGAAAGAAAGAAAGAAAGAAAGAAAAAATTCCTACAGATACAATAGGGCCTTCGCACTGAAGGTGCTCGGGCCCTAATAAGACAAATATTCTTGTTAAGATTTTGAGTTTTTGCAGTGTAAATTCACAGGCCCAAAGAATAGCAGTTAGCAAGTTAGATTGGAAGATGGAGGTACAGTATAATTGGCGTATAAGTAGCTGTGTCTCTACAACTGTTGATATTTGGACTGCTAACCAAATATTCTGGGACGATGGTTCAGTCAACTACCTGGTCAGTTTGTGCAACAAGAAAGCTGCAGCAACACGGAAGCACAGAAGGAAACAGACCCACCTTGGTGCAGATATTAAAGGGATTGTGACATGAAAAACACATTTTTCTTGATTTTTTGTGTTTTGTTGGGTGTCTTGACATCAATTACACCCAAAAAACAACAAACTTTTAACATTCAGTGTATTGTGTGCTTTCTGGGATTTTCCGCATAACTATGCAAAAACGGCGCATCTGGTTTGGTGGCGGATCGTTACGTAACGATCCGCTAAATCACCGCCCCCTCCACCCAGCTCCCTGCCTCCGCTCCTCTCCAGCGCACCATAAAGGCTGATTTATGGTTCCGCGTTACACCGACGCAGAGCCTACGGCGTAGGGTTACGCGGCGACGCGCACCATACGCTGCGTCGATTTAACGCGGAACCATAAATCAGGCTTAACATGGAGCTGTTTACAGCCTCTTCTCTTCTCATCACCGGAGGAAAACTGCTAAGAAGACCCGCGGCCACTGACTGGACTTAAGATAAGGGGACAGTGCTGCTTGCATGCCTTTATTTTTATGAGTGTTTGCTGTGGTTCGCCCTGCTGTTTTTCCGTGCATGCTTCGCCTGTCGCTCCGACGCCGCTGTGAGCGTATGGCTGGAGGAGGAGGAGGTTTGGAGGAGGAGCGGAGCAATGATTGACAGGAAAGGGGGGAAAGGAAGCATTTTTCACGGCGCAAAAAAACACTGTAATAAACAGCCAGGAAAAAAGTACTAGAGTGAAGTTTTTCTTGTTACACTCTTTTAGACACGTTTGAGGGATGTTGGCCAAGACTTTTAATAGTGTTAAAAGCATGTTAAAAATGATGTCACAATACCTTTAAACACATCCAATTATTCTTAGTAACCTCTAACCATGAAGAAGAAGAACCTGCAATAATAAGGATTAGGAGGTCATTTACATACATTATAAAGTCCTCCTCAAAAGAACGTGACAAGATATCAACGATTGTGAATGTTTAAATACATTTTATTTTTAATTTCTGTCACATAAAGAAGAGTGAAGTACCATACTAATTATAACTGTATATGGCTATAGCAATAGCTATAATACCCCAAAACTATTATCATGTAACCAGAAAGCACCTGTAGTTTTTTGGCATCTTTTAGGTTGCAATTTTAGTTTTTGGCACCTATAAAAAAAACGCGTTGGTTTTAGAATAGTTATAAATGTCATAAACTTAAACTAAAAAGGAAAAACTACAATATATTTGAACTTATTTTAATATCTCACACTCTTACAGTTCAAAGTTTATCCTACTGGTTTCGCAGAGCAATAAATGACAACGTTGGCAACACAGGAAGTGTCACCCTCTTTGGTTCATGCTACTGTCGTCAGTTGTGAACTTCTTGTTCGCTGCATGCAAAGATGGATGTGGCGTGAGGTCTTGTGGAAAGTGTTAATTGTGTGATTCCCATGCTCAACGCGTGAGACTTGAGAGGCCTGCTAAGGTGAACATTGGATTATGAAGCAGTCTTATGAACCAGGTTGATTCTTCCCTGATGACTATGTTTTATCGTTCTTTTATCGAATCTGTTATCACTTTTTCTTTTATTTGTTATATATATATATATATATATATATATATATATCCTTTATTTAACCAGCTAAAAAAAACCTCATTGAGATTAAAACCTCTTTTTTATGAGTGACCTGGCCAAAATGGCAGCATGAAAACAATACAACAATACATACAAACACAGACAGTCAGTCACACATTCCGGGGAAACAATAGTAAAACAATAGTAAAATTTACACAACGGGGCAGTCACAAGAACCGAGAGAGATCATTTCTCTGTCTTTTAAAATGGATTTGAATTTACCCAAGGATTCAAGCTCAACCAATTTGAAGTCCTTCTGCGCATCATTCCAGGTTGACGGGGCAGAAAACTTGAACGCCTTTTTACCCAGTTCAGTTCTGGCTCTCGGGACCTTCATTTGAATAAAGTTCTGTGAGCGTTGGTTTCAATCTTTGAAGGTCAAAGGAAACTTGCTCAATAAGGTTGTCAGTCTAAGCAGTAAAATCATTGGGTCGGCTCAACAAACTTTACAAGAACTTTATAACAAACAGCTGATCAAGAAGGCAAACTCCATGTTGTCTGATTCTCACATCCCTTACATAAACAGTTTCAGTTTCTACCATCAGTTACTGCTTAGACTCCCTTTTGCAAAGACAAACAGATACAAACACTCCTTTGTTCCTCCGCTATTGTTCTTTTAAATGCCGGAAGGAAAAGGTAGTGGGTGAAAAAGCCTTCCCTCTTAACTATAGCTTAAGTCTGTACTATGATGTGTAACTTATTGTAATTTATTATGTATATTTTATGTATATTTACCATTGTGTGCTCCTCCTGTAGTGAAACTAATCGCCCCCTTGGGGACAAATAAAGTAATTGATTGATTGATTGATTGATTGATTCTCCGGTGTGCACTTGGACAACTCTGCTACTCAATGAAGTGAAGCCGCCCACATCTCCAAATCCTGTTCACAATGTTAGTTACAGCCAGTACTCGAGTTGTAAAAGAAAATCAGGTGGCATGGTGGATTTTATCATATGAGGACAGATAATTTGTGCTGATTACAAATAATATAATATATTACAAATAATAGCAGTGACCAAAACACCTGCAGAAATACTGCAGGAATGACATAGCAGCAGTTAAATGCAGCCTTCTGTAAGCTTTAAATATCCACTGGGCTAACATCAAATACATCAAAACACAACAATAAAAAACACTTTTCTGAACTTATCAATATGACTCTGTCCTTCACAGGATAAGTAAAATGGATCATTGCAAAAATTCAAAATCTTAACAAGAATATTTGTCTTAGTCCTAGTTAATTTTATTTTATTAAATTTATTTTATTAAAAAAATCTCATTACACTTAAAACAAGACTCATCACTGGAAAAAACAGTAATAAGAAGATAAATCTTGTTCCACTGGTAGATTTTCCTACTTATTTCAAGGGAAAATTTACTTGAAACAGGTGAAAATTGTCAAATAAGTTATTTTTCTGGTGTTATTTTTCTGGTGATGACTCTAAATGTTGAAATAGCAGTAAAACCACATTCATTGATGAAATGACATAAGGGATGGAAAGGAGGGATGGCAGTTTTACTGGGGGGATGATTTGGACCATTTTATTTCAGGGGGGATGCCATCCCCCCTCATCCCCCCTCAACTCCAGTACTGGTTACAGCACATTCCTGTACATGTTAACAAAGCAGATAAAAGTGCCCAGCGATGCTAACTGGACAACATTGTGAAGTATTTGATATACAGTACACCTACATTAGTGTTAAAAAGCCTCTCATCGGAGTGGCTGACCTTAACAAAAGCCACCTTAACTTCCCTGACTGCTGCTACATTTCTGACACACTCAGCCAAATAAAACAGAGCTGACTGCTCATTTGCTAAATGTGGCATTGGGTACATTTAATCAGCATTTGGAGAGAACGTGTCATTCAAATGAGAGAGCCCTTTAGCTTTGGAGGGGGGGATTTTAATTAGGATTTATCTTAAAAAAGGTCATCGCCGGCTCTCATCTAATCACAAGCGTTTCAGACTCTTTCAAAAGGTGAAAAGATACTGACAAACTCACTTTTTCAAATCTGCATTTCAATTAAATGTCTGCAGTTCAGCGGGTAAATGCATGTAATTAATTAGCCCTCAGCAAATAGAAATGTAATATTAAATAGCTAACTGGTAATTAACTGTGGAGGAGATCAAATACCTTAGCGCTACTTTCTTGATCTCGCTGGGCCGGTAGGAAGATAACATGGATTGTGCCTCTTGTCTTGGATTTCCAGAAGTATCAAAAGATAATCTAAAATTCTATTTCAACCTAATTCCGTTGAAGTACTTAAACCTTTATGCATCATGGGAAAGTTTTTTTGGACAGACATACTCTTTTTCATCCTTTCCTTCTTCTGTATTCGTATGGTTTATACGCATATAACTCTCATAACAGGAGCCGCGAGAAGAATTTAGTGTTGGCCATTGGGTAGTGTTGGCTCACAGGCACCGTGAAAACACACGTCGCAGGAAAGGAAATCATTCATTATTTAAACAGATACATTTCTCTGTCTCTTAAAATACTGCTGACTATAAAACTCAGGGTTTTCATAAATGAACATGTCTCAAAAATCCCAGGGATGAGGATCAGTGAGGAAAAACATCCGTGGTTTAGGGCTCACTTTTAGTTTTCAGTCCAGAGGCAAAAAGCGAGTCTCTTTGGCCTTGAGATGAGAGGCATTTTGATATCAGAGTCAAAGTGTTATCATATCTGATAACCAACTGTGTGGAGCTTTCGGCAGCACGAGACAAGAGTTGATTCAGTCTGCCTCTGAAAAGTGCTTTGTGTGTATTGTTGAGAGTTAAGATAAAAAAAAAAAAAAAATTCAAAAGCCTTTCTTGGATAAGTATGACTCAGCTGACATCAGAGAGACTTTTACTACGTTTACATGCAGTCAAAATTCGGGTTATTGCTAATATTCTGGTTACTGAAACATTGGGAATATTCCATTTCCATGCGTGAGCAAACATTATCCCTGTATACATGGTAATTAATCATTTGGGATATCTGGATCAAACCAATGACGCACAGAGAACGTGATGACGCAATTCCTGCTCTGAAGTATGCCTTCGGCAAACAACTGTCAAAATAAATGTTTTCGACTCCAGATTTCTTTTTTTTTTCAAATGTGCAAAAAGATGATGGGTTAGTGGCAAGACTGGGTGGTTAGAGGGGGGGGACTCAGGTGAGGATGTCGGCTGTTATACACCAGACTTCCTCACAGACAGGTGGAAGCAGCAGTGGGATGCTCAGAGGGGGGACTGCAGGTCAGCATGCAGCTCCTGAAGCTCTGGACTCTGTCAAAGAGGACCCAGAAAGTCCAGAAAGACAGACAAAGACAGAAGACAGTTTTGAATGGGGTGTGTGCACTAGCGACGCTGGCGCGGGTTTCCGGGTTATAAAAACCCAATGTCAACAACATTTCAAAGTAGAGGGCCCCCCCTCTGCCCTAAGGGGGGCCCAATGAGAGGGCCCCGTTTTGTGTGATACGTTCATATATAATCGTAAAATTGGTAGGTTATAATAACGATAACATGTGCATTGTGTGGCCAGTGCAGGTTAATTCTTACTTTACTACTGTCCTGAACGCATCAGGGCTGAGAGCCGACCTGATTGGCTGGAACTTAACTTGTTTCGTTTTTTTACATTTGAACTAACTCGTCTTGTATGTGAGACTGCGGCATTTTGGAGGGAACTTTGAAAGAGGAAAAATGGAGAATAAAAAGCACCAGTCTGGATCGTTAAAAAGAAAGGTAAAATAGAGAAAGGAGAGGCTAGTTGCTTCCTGTCCGCGGCGGAGGTGTGAGGTGAGCGGCGGACTCATATTTTGCAACGGCGCCGGTGGCTGATGAGGAGGCTAGTGTTAGCTGTAGCGGCCGTTACATTGTTTTCCACGTTACTTGGAATATATTGTTGGAGCCGAGGATGATGTTCTGGAGTTCGGAGTCTGTGAATTGGTGCAGCAGCAACAAGCGCAGAGACAGCAATCGGTGAGCACATAAATAATGATCAGAATGTTGTTATTGCCTTGACCACCTTAATATACCTTGTGTTGTTGTCAACTGTAATAGACCGCCGAGTCTATTTTCTATTTGAATGCATATTGTGTGCAGTTGATACATTTTTAATAGGCTATGCGTTTTGTTGTGTTTAGACCACGTGTCTATTTTCTATTTATAGATCTCATTAATGGCTTATACACAATTGTGTCTATATTCTATCTGAATAGATTGTGTAATTGTAGTTTACATTTGATGTTTTAAGTTATATTAAAGATGGTTCAGACCCTGTGAGTCACCGTCACACCAGCACTAAGGACAGCGATGCGCTCAGATTGACGGCTGTCAGGCTGCGTGGCGTGTGTGTGTGTGTGTGTGTGTGTGTGTGTGTGTGTGTGTGTGTGTGTGTGTGTGTGTGAGTGTGTGTGTGTGTGTGAACTGGTTTGTGGCTTTCTGAGGCACCTAGGCTTGCTTGGCTCAGTAAACGTGAGCATTTGTGTTGTTTGCTGGGTATGATGTGGTGTCCGTTATCTTTAAGTTGTTGAATAGTAAAATAATTATCATAAGGGCCCATTGAGAATGCTCTGCCCCCTCTGTGCTGAAACCCACGCTCCGCCACTGACGGAGGCTAAAACAAAACAGAAGAAATCAGCAGCACAGAAACGAAAAGATAGAAAAAGCCATTGTAATGGCACCTTAAGTTGTTTTATTGTAATTTTATTGAGTATGTCTTTGTATTGGGACTGAGTTGGGAATGTTTAATGTGAATTTTATTTATATGCTGCTATGTTGGTCAGTCATGTGTTTTTTCTTATTTATTTATTTTGCCATTTTGTATAAAATACCAGTCTGAGATGGATGTTTGTTTAGCCCTATATGATGCAGTGAGTTGGAACTTGGAGGTCATTGGTATTTTGCTGAATGCAGCAATAAAATGAGGAGGATAATAATTATAATTGTTGTCATGACATTTTCTTTGGCTTTCTCGTTTCTCATTCAGTTTTTACTCCTTATATTGTCTAAAATTGAATAGGGGAATATACAGAGCTTTGCCCTGTTGCACTATTCACCACCCTGCAGTTATTATTATCCTGTGCTATGCATTCATCTGCTGATCTGGAATGGTCTTTTTTGTTATAATCATTGAAGCTGCTTGTGGCTGTCAATCTGTTTCTAAACGACTTAAAGTCATGCAAAGTTAACCGATCCGACCCGTAAGATCCCAAAAATTTTGCGCGTGCACGCGCAAAGCGCAGTTTAGGCCTCCACTACGCAGGGGCCCCTTTGGGCTCAGAACCCATAAGGGATTACACCTGGCGACGCCCCTGGGTGTGTGTTGCTGATAATGCAGTTGTGTGTGTGGTGTGGTGCAGTCTGTGATCTGTGTAGTGGTTGGAACTGAAGAGACACATACAGCAGTGACTACGTTTACATGCAGTCAAAATTCGGGTTATTGCTAATATTCCGGTTACTGAAACATTCGGAATATTCCGTTTACATGGTAATTAATCATTTGGGATATCTGGATCAAACCAGCGACGCGTGGAAAACGTGATGACGCAATTCCCGTCATTTCCGCTTCTTCTTCCTTTATCCAAATTCAAAACAAATGCTGCTTCGCGCAACTTTTCTCTCACCTTCTTGTAAATCTTCTATCCCGGTACTTTCTACCGTCTACAAATGCAGAAATGTTCATATCCTTCATTACATTTATGAAGTGATTAATCTCCTCCTGGTCTTGCGTTTCTCCGTGTTTATAAGAACTTCCTGGACTCAAAAGACCAAGATTCCTTGTGAACAGAGCATGTGCAGAAAACAAATTCCTGTTCCGTTTGATGGGGATATTCCGTTTGGCGTTTACATGACCCAATATTCAGGTTTTAAAAGGAGTAACCCAGGGGTCATATTGGGGTTTTTAAAAACCCGAATATGAGCAAATTCGGGTTATTCAAAGGGGTTATTGGTGTTTACATGGCCGTGCAAATTCGGGTTATTGCCAATATTCAGGTTTTAAAAGGGTTATTGATGCATGGAAACGCACTGATTGTGGATTAGCCTGACATTTCTCAAAAAATGTCAGTACAGTTTGCCTGGACTGATTCTAGTTCAAAAATATTTTACCCGTGTTGTGTTTAGGGAGGGCTTTACATAGATCTTACATATGACAGATCATATGTGCCCTTTCTGTTCAAGTTTCATGCAGCACTACTGAGCTATCTGCTGTGATTTCTTGTAACAAATCTCGGGCTGCTTCATCATCCACCCAGCGATGTCATCATTCAGTGCCAAATACAGCCAGATACTCTAGCTGAGGGATATAAAAGACAATTACAACGCATTTTCAAAATCTCAAGCGGACTCAGGCCCTGGATACATCTAGAACTCTGAATAAAACATGCAACTACGCAGCTGCACCTTGATGCAAGGTGTCATGCATTGAAAAATGCTGCAATGAATTTCCAGCCAATTCCAGCTCATTCCAGAGTGAGGCCCGCTGAGAATAAGACACGCAGAATTGTAGGGAAAAACAAATACAAAATCACACACAACGAATCCAAGGAGTCAGGCACTCTATTACAGACTCCACAGACGGCGACGGAGCTCACAGGGGAGGAATGAAAAGCTGGCTAGATGCAGCTGTCTGTCTCTTTGTTGCCGTGGTGAGAGGGCTCATCCTTCACAGACGTGGATGGAGGGACCCAACAACTTTGTGCAGCTAAGTAGAATTCAATTGTGTCTCAACTGAAACTCATTGTCATAAGTTCCTCCTCTTCTATCCGCCTCAGAGCTTGACGGCCTCTCATCTCCCCTCGATGGGCAGACACAATTTTCAATTATGCACACCAGGGAAAAGAATTAGAGGTCTAATCCCAACCTAATCCCCAAACAAACAGATCTATGGCCTCCATTTCCAGTGCAGCCACCCTGGTTCCCTCTCCTGCCTGCACCACCGTGCACGATGAAACCCTCCCCACCCGCACCTCTGCAGACCAGTTGTGGGTATAAGTCCTTACAGCTCGCATACCTTTTTAAACTAAGCTCTGAAAACATTAGCTGCTTTACTGTTGAGCTGAATCTCAGGAATGCATCCCAACTACACTTCCCAGAATGCAACAGTAGCAGCAAGCAGGCTGCTGGTCGCCTGATCATTCACTGTCACTGGGGGAAGCTCAGTTAGTCAAACAAACAAACTTCAGAGGAAAGAAGCTCCAAGTCCACTCATGGATTCAGTCCAAAGACGCCAATGGTCGGTGAAATGTTTTATTTGCTTTCATATTTTGTGAAATGCTTCTTAATATGGTCAAGTTTATGTTTAACTGCTGTGTAGATTGGTTAATGCACTGCAAAAACTCAAAATCTTACCAGGAATATTTGTCTTATTTCCAGTTAAAATGTCTAATTTTTATTCAAAAAATCTCATTACACTTAAAACAAGAGTCACCCTCAGAAAAATAACTTATTTGACAATTTTCACCTGTTTCAAGTAAATTTTCACTTGAAATAAGTAGGAAAATGTGCCAGTGGGACAAGATTTATCTTTTCATTACAGGCAAAAAAATCTTGTTCCACTGGCAGATTTTTCTACTTATTTTAAGTGAAAATCTACTTGAAACAGGTGAAAATTGTTGTTTTTTTTTCCAGTGATGACTCTTGTTTTAAGTGTAATGAGATTCTTTTTTACTAAAAATGAGAAATAAGACAAATATTCTTCTTAAGATTTTGAGTTTTTGCAGTGTGAAAGCATTGCAGCATTGACTTCATTGGTTTTGTGTTGAATGAGTTTGCACTAAGATAATCTTTCATTTTTCAGTAAGAAAAAATGTCATTTTGAGTTTGAAAAATTAAAAGTATAGAATACAGAAGGATAATAAAAAGGTGAAAATGTTACAATTCTGTTGAATGTTAAAACTTTACTAAAAATGTTTAAAATGTTTAAGATATTTGATTTATTTAAAATGTTTAAGATGTTAACTTTTGTTTCTGTGTTTAAAGGTTTACAACCTACTGTATTAAGATGAAGTGACCAACCGACCTAAGAAAAATAAAAGTTTGAGTTGGAAATTGGAATTGAGTTGTCGTTGCGTCCTTTGGAGGGAAAAAGAGGTGGACTTGACAGCTACTCAATGGAAACTCCAACTTGCGACTGTTTCCAGTTTACTACGTTACATTAAAAAAGAAAAAGCTGAGAATGTTATTTTATCCTGGAGTTGATCTACTTACACTTAGTAATTCAATACCCAGGGAGGGCTAATCATATCAGAATCATCATTTTAAAGAGTCAAAAAGTGGAAGCATGTTCATTCAGCAACAAAAAATATATTTTTTACACCTCTTCAACAAAACTCAGGTGGCCATCTATAATACATACTATGTGGACAGAATGTATAGTTGCAGTACGAATCAAGAGTAAGTCAGTAAAAACCAGTGTGGAGCCTTGAAGTAAGCCAATAAATACGATATTGGACACTGTTTTTAACCATTGGTAGAACAAATATATATGCTACGTAAATGCACAAACATGATTGGACACTATTCTGAAGCTTGAGACTGCAGGGATGCTTAACAATGCTAATGTGAAAAAGATTTTGCCGAACTCCTCAAAAGTTAGCTTTGAAAATAACAAACACGCAAGCAAATCTACCTCAGAATGATGGAAAAACAAAAGCACTGGGACTTGCAGTGGTCCAGTCGCAGCTCAGACCCGACTGAAATGCTGTGGTGGAACCTTAAGAGAGCTGTGTGCAAACAAAAACCTGCAAACCTCCAAGAACTAAAACAATATTGTTGAGAAGAGAGACCCAAAACTCCTCCAAAACTATGTGTTGTGATACAGAAAACACTTCCTGGGATCCCTGGGAACCCTGGATGTTCTTAGTTCACTCACTGCTCCCGCATTTGGCTTAGTATTCTTTATAATGACACTGTGAAATGTGTCAGTTGTTCTTCTTTGTCTAAAAACAGACAATTACATGTTTCAGAACTATAAGAAGCAACTTGTCTTAAATCAAAAATTGCTCCAGAGCATTTGAGTGAAGGCTCAAGTTTCTGGTTGTTGAAACCCAAACACATCTGAAAGCAAAGCTGCTTATATGGGTAAGTATATTATAGTCCTTTCAAGTGACCTATCTCAAAGGCAGCATTAATCTAAGTAGCATACATTAAGCATGATCAAGTGGATCTGGAATCAATGAAGAAGGCTCATACCAAAAGGCACTCAATCTGGAACAGACTCAAACCTTTAATGTCATGAATGTGTTACAAATGCTGACGCAGTGACTACATGCCAATGCTGGAACATAATTCCCAAAATATTGAACCTACTAGAGTCAGTAATGTTTACATGTTATCTGTTCGGATGAGATTTTTCTTCTTTATTAAAAAAAGAAGAACACGTTTAAAGACATAAGAGTGTATGCCTTAAAATTTCGATAATGCACCCACAACAAATCAATCTGCCGCACAAACACATTCTTGGGCCGTAAGCTCTCTACCTCATTACGATGCTGCCTGAGAGGGATTTCAGTCAATCCAGTGGTGGTCAGCTCGCTCTCGTTTCCCTTTTGACATGTATGAGCAATCGATAGGGCTCAGAGACGAAGGCCGCTGCTTCTAACTTTCCATTTCTTCCCATCGCCCTCTGAATGCAGATGGCTTTGGGAGTTGTTACAACAAAGGAGAATGACAAAATCTTTAATCTCTAAAGGTCCCAGCAAAGCACATCATCATAAAAGCTTCTGAGAAGATTTGACTCCATCGAAAGAGTTTTACTCACAAGGTGACACCGGCAACATGGTGTTGTGAGTTTTTACCTTGTGAGCAAATTTCTTTTCTGACATCCATCTATTTGGTTTAGCACAAAAATCAGTAGATTAAAACAATGCGTATGAAATTTATTTACTGCAGATTTCTGTCTTAAAGGAGCATGAGGAAGGATTGAGACAGGATTTATGAAAAAAATTCGTATACGTTTTAAGTTTTCTAGTAATAATGTCAGATGAAGCGTTCCAAACCAAAATGAATGAGCCCTCTAGCGTATCACTCCGTTACCTTGAACAGCTGTTGGCTGCAGTACCCCCAACTGCCATCATGGCGAAGGGTGGCGCTAATGAGTCTCATTTCTTAAAAGGAGCCTCATGCTCCTTTAAGAACATATTACATGAATAAACATATGTGCATACTCAGCAAATAAATATGTGCATGTATTTTTTTCTTGTCTTTTGTGGTGCCACAAACGGGGTGCTGGTTCAGTTATCAAATAGTTATTAATAATTGTCCTCCGACAAGTATTAATAATTAATAAAGTACATTATTTATCTAAGTGAATTATCAAAATGAATGAATCAAAACGGGGCCCCACCTGACTTAATCAGGAAAATGATAACTAAACAGCAAAATCAGTCTCAAGGTAAATTATTCCTCAGAATAATAGGAGTCTGAGCACAGGCCTTTGCAACCAGCAGCTGTGACAAATATGTATACAATAAACACAAAAAACTTCCCCCATTCAAATGAATCAAAATGTATTTACACAAGTGTCAAAAAGATGATAAAACAACACTTAGGATAAATTCCAATGCCTAAACTACACATAAACAACAACTAACAAAACATTAAACATAAACTTCAGATTATATGTGTGTGTGTCAGAACAACATCGCCTCACGATGTTTGTTTGTATGTCCTCATGGACATACAAACAAAATAGCAGACCATGCCACGTCACGTGGACCAAAAGGGAAATGGCAGACAATGTTACATGGACCAAAAAGAAAATGGCGGACAATGTCACGTGAACACTTTTTGGAAAACCTTTTTATTTTCATTGCAGCATTGCTGTGTCGTAAGTTAATTTAAAGATGTGAATGTTTTTGGAAAGGTTTGGAGGCGTTTCTTCTTTCAGAGACGTTTGATGGGTTTGATAACCAGTGCTGCATCACAATTACTCTTGACTGCACAAAACATCCATAGTGGTGTTATCCCTTTCACTTTTGTTTACTCTGCCATCATTAACCATCGACAGTGTAGATAATGATCATTGGTGGCTTATAGATTTACAGGTATCAAAGAATTTTACAATCGTCAATTTGAAACAAGTATATTGACTTTGTATGTTATTGGGGTTTCCCATTTTCTCAACATCTGTGTTGTTTTAGGTCGGGGGTGCCCAATCCTAGCCCTCTTGGACCCCTGTCCTGCATGTTTGAGATGTTTCCATGCTCCAGCACTCATTATTCAAATGAATGAATAATCACCAGCTTGGTCTCATCGTCATCAAGGTCTGCACAGGTGGGTAAATGACAGCCATCTGTATCAGGATGGGTTGAAGCTGGGCAGCATCTCAAACATGCAGGACAGCTGCCACATAGCACCATCCTGCCTGCCTACTGCCAGCAAGAAAATGATGTAAATAGAGAAATAAGATGCTTTTTTTTTTTGAATTTACCAGTGTATGACATTATGAACAGTGCAAAAATGTTAGGAATTTACTGTTATGGACAAAGACAGATGTGGATAAACCATCTGTGGTGTTGCCAACAGGTTTTCTGAAGACTTGGTGTAAAGCTTTGCACTTGTTGACCTGGATGTTGCATTTATGGCCAGGAACTGACTCTGCCCAGCCCTCGTTAACCCAGAAATGGGCAAATATGTGGAACAAGAGAACACCTAATCTCTGCCACCACAAAAGAGCTATTTTAGCTTAGCGTATCTCATATCAACTCTCTAATGTTACCTCACACTTATCCTGACCGAATCTGTTCTCGTTTCAGATGTCAGTAGCATCATCCATAGCATTGACGAAGCTCTGCCAGAGATACTGTGGCCAACCGCCGCTAGCCTTGGTGGGTTGGTGGCTCAGGTAAAAATGCAAGACTCCATCGTCACTTTGTTTTTTTTTTTTTTTTTTTTACCTTGTCTGCACACATATTAATGATTGATACCACGTAGGTAAAAACCAAAGGCATATATCCATCCATCGTCACTTTGAACCTTCCAGGTTGGTCTTGAATGGGTGGGGGCCAGTGACCATCTCCCCTCTGAGAGTCTGCACTAACAGCTAAGGCTGATTCAGCACGAGAGTTTATCCTACAGGAATCAGAGAAGAGCAAATTCCCCAAATCATGTTTCTAGGCTTTTTGTCTAGTTTTCTTTCTGTATGATATATCACCAGGTTTCGTTAGATGACTTGTATCAAGAACATTTTTGTTGATGGTCTAAATGTGATTTTCTTTTGTTCCAACTTGTGTGCAATTACGTGTTTTCACAGGACAAAATGACCTGCATCAAATGGGACAATCAACACCAGTTAGTTCTGAGTGGACTAAAACCTGCAGGTGTGAAAGCTCCTTTAGTACCATCCAGTCATCGGTGTGCCTTCAGCAGAGAAATGAGTTTCAGGCCTTCAATTCGAAAGTTTTAGCTCAAGTATGAGCTGGGGGTTTATAAGAAACTTTAAAGCAAAACACAGAGTTTGAGTTAAAGTTAATCAAGGAGCCAGCTGAGGTGGTTCAGCTGGGGGGATCTAGTTAAGATGCCCCCTGGTCGTCTGCCTGGGGAGGTGTTTTGAGCATGTCTAGCTGGGAGAAAGTCTTGAGGCAGACCCAGGACACGCTGGAGAGATTATATTCCTTGTCTGGTCTTTCAACACCATGGTGTCTTCCTGGAGTAGCTGGGATAAGTGGCCGGGGAGAAGGAGGTCCGGACCTTTCTGCTTAGGCTGCTTCCCCCGCGACCCGGACCCAGATAAGCACAGGGAACTGGACACAGCTGTGATAGACACACAGCTTCTATTTTCCATAATGATCATGCTATTATTGTGAGAAAAACAATAAATGCTTCATGCTTCGGACACATTTGTACCGTAATTTTAAGCTCCTCTCAACAGGGTTAACATCTCTGTGGGCAGTAATATTTGAAAGATGTCCGATGATGCAATGCTCTGGGATAGCTCCCTTCCTGGTTTCACATGATGATAATACCTTTATTACTCTCAAATCTGCTGTGATTTCCAGCACAGTCTGCCTCATCACTGTGTAGTGTTTTGACGTTTACATAAAAGACAGATCCCTCCTGACTTTTCTGTTAAATCCCACATTCCTCGTAAAGCTCTGCCGGTTGGCGGGATTTATGACCACATTTCAGGCAAATTACTTCCAGTCGGTAGGCAGAGTACTTTACATGCCTTTGAATCTTGGGGAGGGCAAATAAAATTGTGGACTGCGTGGTCAGAGTTCAGCGAGTATTTTCTGGCTGCTGAGTGATGACTTTGAACTTCTTTGATGTCAGCTACTTACAAAGCAATCATAAGCTGCAGAAATCATGTTTGGTACTTGGGGTTTTCACCATGACGTTTTTTTTTTCTCCCAATTTACCCTTAATGTACAGTAGTACCTAAAGTTAAAAGACTGAAGCTGCTCTTTAAAAAATTACACCTTAACATTGTCAGTGGGTGGCGGCTCCATAAAGTACGGCGTTCAGTCACCGGCCAAACTACTGTATGGTCTTGCGTGTCCTTGGGTGAGACGGTAACTCCGGTGCGGCACATCTCCAAAGCGTCCCAGAGGCACCCTTTGTTCTGTAACACTAAAGATATGAGCTGAGTGTTGTTTAACCTCTACATGGCAGCTCAAGCTTGCAAGACGCCAGACACAACAGTTCCACAGAGATTAGTTGATCTTGCAACATTATGTCAATGACTACGTCTCCATGCAG
Source organism: Cololabis saira (assembly GCF_033807715.1). Classification (NCBI taxonomy): domain Eukaryota; kingdom Metazoa; phylum Chordata; class Actinopteri; order Beloniformes; family Belonidae; genus Cololabis; species Cololabis saira. The sequence goes on from NC_084602.1 coordinate 7,108,431, forward strand.
TCAATAACCCTTTTCTAACCGGAATATTAACAATAACCCAGTTGCGCACGGCCATGTAAACACCAATAACCCCTTTGAATAACTGAAATTTGCTCATATTCCGGTTTTTAAAAACCCAAAAATGACCCCTGGGTTACTCCTTTTCTAACCTGAATATTTGGTCATGTATAGCCTAACAGGATTTCCCCATCAAAAGGAACATGAATTTGTTTTCTGCGCATGTTCTTTTCACAAGGAATCTTGGTCTTTTGAGTCCAGGAAGTTCTTATAAACACGGAGAAACGCAAGACCAGGAGGAGACTAATCACTTCATAAATGTAATGAAGGATATGAACATTTTGGCATTTGTAGACGGTAGAAAGTACCGGGATAGATTTTTTACCGAGATTTACAAAAAAGGTGAGCGAGAAGTTGCACGAAGCAGGATTTGTATGAACGCCAGACCAGATCAAGCTCTGCTTGAAGACGCTGAAATAGGCGAACTACAGGTCAAGAAACAAAACGACTTCAACTGGGCTGTTGATTATCCGCCGTGCTGCTGTTATTGTTGTTGTTTTGAATTTGGATACAGGAAGAAGAAGCAGAGATGACGGGAATTGTGTCATGGCGTTCTCTGTGCATCGCTAGTTTGATGGAGATATAAATGATTACAATTACCATGTAATTGGTCATCAGGGATAACCCTGTTTGCTCACGCATGGAAACAGATTATTCCGAATGTTTCAGTAACGGGAATATTGACCTTAACCTGAATTTTGACTGCATGTAAACTTAGTCAACCTGTCCAGGCCAACAGGTGAAAAAAGTCAAAGGGACATAGATGTGAGTTCAACCAAGGTTTATTTTAGAAGCTAAAATATTTTACTTGACACCTTCCTATTATTTTTACATGGGTAACAGGAGAAAGGACGAGAAATAGCTACTGATGATGGAGTGGAAGGTGAGGATTCTAAATACGTTTTTAAACAAGTACGTTAGTAACAGATGGCAGACGGCAGTACGCTGCTGCTGAGGTTGGGATGAGGATAGAGCAGAAACGTGACAGCCCCAGTGATCCTGCCAAGCCCATTTCACCCTGATGTGATTGTTAAGGTGTGAGTGAGTTTTAATAACAGGCATGTTTTTCTGCTCGTATCTATTAAAGATACAAACAGAAAATACCAGAGCCTGGCTCTCTCAAACCAAAGTAGATTTGAATCTTAACCCTTGTGCTGTCTTCAGGTCAAGGAAGGAGGAAGGGAAGAAGGGAGGAAAGAAGAATGAAAAGAAGGAAAGAAAGAAGGAAGGGAGAAAAGAAGGATGGAAGGGAGAAAATAAGGAAGGGAGGATGGGAGAAAAGGAAGGGAGACAAGAAGGAAGGAAGGGAGAAAAGAAGGAAGGAAGGGAGAAAAGAAGGAAGGAAGGGAGAAAAGAAGGATGAATACATGGAAGGGAGAAAATAAGAAAGGGAGGATGGGAGAAAAGGAAGGGAGAAAAGAAGGAAGGAAGGAAGGAAGGAAGGAAGGAAGGAAGGAAGGAAGGAAGGAAGGAAGGAAGGAAGGAAGGAAGGAAGGAAGGAAGGAAGGAAGGAAGGAGAGAGCAGGAAAAAAGAAGGAAGGAAGGAAGGGAGAAAATAAGGAAGGGGAGAAAAGAAGGAAGGAAGGAAACCATGAAAGAAGGAAGGAAGGGAGAAAAGAGGAAGGGAAGAAGGAAGGAGAGAGCAGGAGGAAAGAAGGAAGGAAGGAAGAAAGGAAGGAAGGAAGGGAGAAAGTAAGGAAGGGAGGATGGGAGAAAAGGATGGGAGAAAAGAAGGAAGGGATAAAAGAAGGAAGGGGGAGGAAGGAAGGAGAGAGCAGGAAAAAAGAAGGAAGGAAGGAAGGAAGGAAGGAAGGAAGGAAGGAAGGAAGGAAGGAAGGAAGGAAGGAAGGAAGGAAGGAAGGAAGGAAGGAAGGAAATAAGGGAGGGAGGGAGGGAGGGAGGGAGGGAGGGAGGGAAGAAGGAAGGGAGAAAAGAGGAAGGGAGAAGGAAGGAGAGAGGAGGAGGAAAGAAGGAAAGGAGAATTAGGTCATTTTGACCCAAAGACAGTACGAGGGTTAATTAAAATCAAAGTCTCCTTAAAAATAGTTATATTTGTGCTCAGTTATGAGCAAAGTCGTAATAAATCCAGACTTTAGCACTGAAAGTTTTTTTGTTTGTTGTTTTTTTAATAACGAGACTGCAAAATACATCTAGTTGTCCGATAAAACATTGTTAAAATAACGCACTTCGGCAGAATACTGTTTAGGTGCTTTGTAGGACCTAGAAGAGGTTATTAAGGGGAAGAGTTGTGGAGCATTTATTACTGTTGGGCCCACCTGAAACCACACGGAGCGAATCCCTCCCAGCCTTCAAAGCCCTGGCATTACAGTAGATTTTCAATAACAAGGCAGTGAGAAGTGAACTGCTCAACACCTGTGAATTTCAAAGACATAGGCAGACTTCTGTATAATACGTTTCTATGGGACTAATAAAACACGAGTCTGAAATAAGCTCAGATTTGATCAAGGACGTATGGAACATCCTGGTTCAGTGGCTGGAGAGAATCTGGTGGTCTTTCCTCGGCGCAGGATTTCACTCATGTACACACTGCAGCAAAGTAACGAATAAAAAATAAGAGAAAGTTTTAGAGAGAAAAGAACCAAGAGGGGGCTTCATGCCGCAGTTTTATGTTTTATTTGAGCCATAATTGGTGCTCATCAGCTCACCGTTGCTGACACATCAGTTCCCCTTAGAATCACACAGATTCAACAACTGGAATGTCAATAAACCAATGTGTTTGGGCATTAGGAAATATAATGTCTAAAATAAAATTGAAATATATTTTATTATTTCCAAAGGGAAAAGAATAAAATAATGTTGACATTTGTCATGGCTGGGATGGTTTTATATTCTAGCAGTGTCAACCTGGTTTAAGTAAGGTTTGGGAGAGTCATTACGAAATGTATAGGTATACATCAATCTAAAAACGTAGGTTTAAGAACTACATTTTCTGTTTTGAACTGGTTAACAAAACTACTTTGAAAATATTCTAAACCAACATTTTAATCTGGATTTAATTACACATGATCTCGTCTTTAACAGCTCCCAACATTAGAAAATGCAGCGTTAGATAAACAGCACATGCGATATTACACTGTCATTATTAATTTTACACAGACGTATCCGAAGAAGCAGACACGTGTGTGAAAATCTAAAAACACCATCACTGTTTCAGTTGTAGTAAAGTGATTAAACAGACGTTTAATAGAATGGTGGTGCTAATGAAATGCACTTATGAAGGCAAGGCAAGTTTATTTGTATAGCACAATTCAATGCAAGGTAATTCAAAGTGCTTTACATCAACATTAAAAGCGGCAAGACACAATTAAACAGTAAATAGCTAATAAAATGAAATAAAATGATAAGAAAAGAGGTAAAATAATAAAGAGCACAAGTTGTTAAAAAGTAAGGGCAGTAGAGTACAGCAGGTAAGTATTTAATTTAAGAGTAATGTTTTTAGGCCTGATTTAAAGGATCTACAGTTGGAGCAGACCTCAGGTCTACAGGAAGTTTGTTCCACCGGTGAGGAGCAGAATAACTGAACGCTGCTGAACCTTGCTTGGTTCTGGTTCTGGAACCACAACAAACCAGATCCAGATGAACCTCAGGGGTCTGGGAGCTTCATAGGAACTAACAGATCCAGATGAATCTCAGGGGTCTGGGAGCTTCATAGGAACTAACAGATCAACCATGTATTTTGGTTCAAGACCATTCAGGTCTTTGTAGACCAGCAGTAAGATTTTAAACTCTATCCTTTGACTCACTGGAAGCCAGTGTAGTGATTTCATGACCGGTGTAATGTGGTCCAGTTTCCTGGTGTTTGTAATGAGGGAATCAGATGGAAATGAAGGGATCGTCAGCAAATTTGAGAATCTCCACAAGAATAGAAACTTTCACATTTTACTGTTTTGTAGTATTTGCATGTGTTTTGACGCAATGCCGGGGAAGAACGGCATCAGTAACGGTGTTGGAGAAAAAAAACTGCTGCTGCCTGTCACGGAGTGGTTGGTTAAGCCCCAAATGCAGGAGAGTAGGAGCCAGGAGTTGCAAAAAAACTGGGTTTATTAAGAAAAACAAGAACCAAAAACGCTGCAGAGCAGGATTAGCAAAAGACACGAGCGCAAAAACAAAGAACCTGACAGGACACATGGAGGGAGCAAACAGTACGGAACCACAAGGAGCAAGGGAAAGACAAGACCAGATATACACAAGGGGGTAACGAGACACAGGTGTGAACAATCAGGGCAGATGGAAGACAGGCGGGGCAGAACAGAAACACAAACTGGGGGAAATGTCAAACACTGACACTGCCCATCAAGGCATGGAAGAGTTATTGGACAATTTCTAATCAAACTGGAATCAATCATTCTCCAGTGAGAAAGTCATTCATAAGTAAGTGAAAAACAATTAAGTAATCCCAGGGATGAACATCCCAGCAAGTTCACCTGACGTCAAACCATGCAATGTTCAAAGAAACTGCAAGAAACAAAACAAAAAAGATCTGCTACTCACAATCTACAGGCTTTGTCTCACTACTTGTTGGACTGAGGTTTGTCAAGTTGCATGTGAACACACCACAGGACCTCTAAAACACTGTCCTTTGTACATGTGACACCAACATGGTTATATTTGTCTATAATGTACAGCCCCATGTTTACCTAAAGCAACACATAAGCACACATGCCTCATAGCCAGGGGTGCACACAAGCCGGTACTCAAGGGCCAGTCTACTGCATGTTTTAGATGTTTCCCTCCTTCAACACAACCCTGACAGACATGACCGTGTCACAAACAGAGTTGTGTAAGACCTTTATGACATGCTGATGATGATCAGTGATAAAATCAGGTGTGTTGAAGCAGGGAAACATCTAAAACATGCAGTAGACTGGCACTTGAGTACCGGTTTGTGTGCACCCCTGCTCATAGCGAGTGTCAAGCATGCTGGTGGAGGGCGGTTGTTCAGCCTTGTGTTTTGGCCACAATGGGGACCATAATATCCTTTGTATAACAAACTATTCTTGAATCAATTGCCGGGCCATTATTTCCAACAGCTAAAGCTTCACTAAAATTGGGTTATGCAGCAGGACAAAGATTTCAAGCACGCCAGCAAATAATCGTGGAATGATCGCAATTCCCTGCACAAATCAATCATCAACCTGACTGAAATGGTGCTGCAAGATCCCAAAAGTGCTGCGCATAAACAAATACCTGCACACTTGAAAACAACGAGGACGTGTTGTCATGAAAAGGGGTTTAAAATTCCTTCCATTATGCTGTGAGAGACTGATAAAAGCCTCCAGAAAACAATTAGATCAAGCTTACTGATGGCTCTATGTGCTATTGAAGCGTAGCACACATTTACCTTTCCTTCCACTGCCTCAGAATTGAAGCGTAATTATTGTTAAATAAGTAATGACCCATTATGACACGTGATGTTGCTCATCTGAGGATGTGTTTTTTATTGTTACGTCCCGGTACATCCAACCTTCAATTAAAACAGGGTGAACTGTACATGTGTAATTGACCAATCCTCTAATTATGGTCTCCAGAACATGCACTGCGTTGAATAAGAAATCATTAGTGTCACTTCATTTTGACTGCAAATGCCTCTGTATTAGTTAGCAGTTAATATCCCCAAGGTCGTAACATTTGATAGATCATAATGTCAGCGGGGCTGATCATAAAACCCCTCGGACGCCGTCCTCCGTGGCAGCTACAGTCTGCTCTCATCTCACGCCTTAATTGACGGGGAGAGGGGCAGACAGCGTGCTCAGGCCGAGGCAATCGATTGTGACAAACAAATTAGAGACGAGTTTGAATGATTAAGTTGCGTATTGATTTTGATTTAAACATTAACAGCTCATGTACTCGTGAGGATTTGTCGGAAGGACGTAATGTAATCAGTGCTTCCTACTACATATCAATAGGATTCAGCATTAAAGAGTCGGTCAATGATGGAAGAGGAGTCTCGCACGCTAAATATTCAGTTTTTTTCTTTGTGGCTGATTGGTTAGGGATCGTGTCTGTAGGTCAGGATGGCATTGAATGTGGTCACTAATGTTTTCTCCAGGTAAACTCTCTCAACACTCAACTGCATGCAGTGAACCTTAATACTGTGTTGCATTCACAAGTGAAAACTGGAGTGCTCATTTGTTTCACTTAAGTACTCTTTCTTTTCTTTAGTTATTATAAACAACCTAAGGAAAAAGCTATTCTTTAAGAAAATTTCACTTAGTTTTACCTGTACTAAAAAATGACCGTAATATATCTGCAGGAGGCTGATAGGGGCCTTGATCAAAACTAATGACTCAATTATCCTGCTCCAAGGTCCTGAGAGTCCACGTCCTCAGGTCACTTCCTGGCCTCCTTTCCCATGCCACACTCACTGAGAAATATCCTGCAATGTCTAAAATAATACAAGCAGTGATCGAGAAAGGTGGCGCTTAACCCTTGTGCTGTCTTCTGGTCAAGGAAGGAGGAATGGAAGAAGGGAGGAAAGAAGGAAGGAAGGAAGGAAGGAAAGAAGGGAGAAAAGAAGGACAGAAGGGAAAAAAGAAGGAAGGAAGGAAAGAAGGGAGGAAAGAAGGAAGGAAGGGAAAATAGAAGGAAGGAAGGAAGGAAGGAAGGAAGGAAGGAAAGAAGGAAGGGAGACAAGAAGGAAAGAAGGGAGGAAAGAAGGAAGGAAGGGAGAAAAGATGGAAGGAATGGAGAAAAGAAGGAAGGAAAGAAGGGAGGAAAGAAGGAAGAAAGGGAAAAAAGAAGGGAGGAAGGAAAGATGGGAGAAAAGAAGGAAGGAAGGGAAGATGGGAGGAAGGGAAAAAAGAAGGAAGGAAGGAAGGAAGGAAGGAAGGAAGGAAGGAAGGAAGGAAGGAAGGAAGGAAGGAAGGAAGGGAAAAAAGAAGGAAGGAAGGAAGGAAAGGAGAAAACAAGGAAAGATTGTACGAGGGGAGAAAAAAAGGAAGGAAGGGGGAAAAGAAGGAATGAAGGAAAGATGGGAGAAAAGAAGGACGGAAGGGAAGACGGGAGGGAGGAAAGAAGGAAGGAAGGAAGGAAAGAGGGGAGGAAAGAAGGGAGGAAGGGAAAAAAGAAGGAAGGAAGGAAGGAAGGAAGGAAGGAAGGAAGGAAGGAAGGAAGGAAGGAAGGAAGGAAGGAAGGAAGGAAGGAAGGAAGGGAAAAAACAAGGAAAGATTGTACGAGGGGAGAAAAGAAAGAAGGAAAAGAGTAAATAAGGAAGGAAGCTAGAAAAGAGGAAGGGAGAAGGAAGGAGAGAGCAGGAGGAAAGAAGGAACAGGAGAATTAGGTCATTTTGACCCAAAGACAGTACAAGGGTTAAGAGACAGCCCTGCAAATCTTCTGTCTCCTGTTTGATGCCTCCGTTGGTTCGGGGTTTGAATCTAGTCGACAGTGAGAGGACAAAAGATGGAACTTTAAACAAAAGCCTTTTGCTACTCTGGTAACTTGAACCACGTTCGTACGGCATACCTGGAACAAAATAAGAGCCTTACTACACATCTTTTGAATAAATATTTGATCTGGAATCAAGAATGACGCAACTGGCACTGTGTAACAATTATTCAAGGCACACAGAATGATTACTGTTTATCCTAGGATAAAAGTTAATTAAGTCGACAAGTGACTTTTTGAAATTTTAAATGAAAAAACCTCTTTGATATTCTCGAAATCTGTTAACTACTGAGCTTTTTTTGCATCTGTGTACTATATGATCCATCAACGAGCTTTTCTTATATAATTTTTACTTTGTAGATGTTCCCCTGCATGCAAATGCATTAATACACGTGATCCTAATCAGACCTAACACACAAACACAAATGCATGGAGATGGACTGTGGAATCATGAATCAAATGTTAGCGCATGTCGCGCATACCGCTGAGGGAACACGCAGCATCAACAGAACTGGGCCACATTATTAAGTTCCCAGGGTTCTGGTTTCACTAAAACAGGCTTTGTTCTTCTGCCTGAATAACAATCTAGTGATGAGTGCCATCCCAGTCTCAGCAAAGCAGCAGGTGACGAGCACAGATGAACAATTAAAAACCACAGAGGCCCAATTATCACACACTTAAACCTCTAGTGATGCATATCAATAAGATGATCGTCTTTGTGCAGAGTGACACAAAGCAACTGGAAATAAATGGTTTCTTTTAAGTACACGTTTTTAGGCAAGTCTTTATTTCTTCTTCTTTATTTTTTGTTTCAAATATTCATTTCCAGCAAGTCTAGTAGAATTAACTGGTTTTCTGGATAAAATGTGACCTGATATTCATCAAAATCTCAATAGTAAACACACAAAAAAACAAGGTGCTTACGTTGATGACACACAGTTAATCATCATTTGTTCACATCTTTATTGAAAACATTCAGAGTACTGGAGGATGTGTCTTCACAGACCTTCAGCTCAGAGGGATTCTGGTGAAAACGCTGTAGTGTTGTGAGATGCTGCGGAGTGACTGAGGTCATCACCAGCATCTCCACACAGTTCAGGGTTCTACTGTTTCTGAGAAACACGTAGTACATAAAACCGACCACAAAACATTTTCCTTTTTCTTTTTTAGTTCGTTCAATGCAGATAAACCTCTCTTTATCACATCTCTTGCAGGGTCTCTGGCCGACATTGGTACATGCTGCCTGTGACCGGAGCCGTCCTCTGCCAACCGGATACCAGCGGTTTGAGTCGTGTCCTCACAGTCCAAATGTCAAATGGCGCTTTTCCACTAGTACCTACTCAGCCCGACTTGACTCGCCTTGCCCTCGTTTCTTTTATATACCAGATGAGAAGTGGGAGGTTGGAGTGAAGCTGCTGTGACGTATTTGATTGTGTGATCTAAACAAAGAAGACAACAACACTAAAGATGTAGAACCTGGAGGAGATGATAGATGTGCTGCTGGGTCTGTGGCTTGTGTTTGATATCAAGTTCAAAAATGAGAGTGAAAGAAGCTTCAAGTGTGACGCTTTTTTTTTGTTAGTTTGTCTCTGCGCTGCTGAAAAGTCAGCTGGAGCCGTGAGCAGCTATGAAGAGACAGAGCTCCTGGTAGATCTGGTCGTTCCTTATCTCCGTCTAGATCCCTTTTTAATTCTCTCCTCAGCACCAGGTTTATGAACATCTGACCCTCAGAGTTGGATCACCAAACAGACTTTTGCTGCCATTGCCTGTTGAATAAAATGAACCAGAATCCGTCAGAGTCTCTTTCTCTGATTTCCTCCTCCTGACTCAGACGTCTGACTCCAACCCCCCGACCAATCGGTGGTCTGTAGTGTGATGATGTCAGATACAGCCGACTCAGCCGCTTAGAACCTCGGCAGAATAGTTACAGAAAAGTATCTACTCGGCACGTTAGACCCCTAGTGGAAATAGTGGTATTTTCAGGTGAGCAAAAGACTGTAAAGATGCATAAAAAGTAGCGACACAGATGTATAATGAATGTGTGCGTGTTATGGACTGTGTGTAACGCAAATATAATATTATTGTCGGAGTTTGCACTTTAATTAACGACCCGGTCGTCGGAAATGGTGCTCCACCTAGCGGCAGCAAGTAGTTAAGACAAGTAATGGTGTAACCACCTGTAGCTGCTGGTAGATGCCTGCTGACATCCTGGCCTGCAGCTCCCCCCCTCTAACCACCCAGTCTTCCCACTAACCCATCATCTTTTTGCACATTTGAAAAAAAAAGAAATCTGGAGTCAAAAACATTTATTTTGACAGTTGTTTGCCAAAGGCAAGATACCAACCTTTAACCATGTATTCACCTATATTTAAGTCAAACCTTGTCTTTATAACACCTATCTTATGTCTAATCATAGCCGATCAAACACAGCAAAGGACTAAAAGGCCCTAAACTCCTACCCTATCAATCTGTCTGTCTGTCTGTCTGTCTGTCTGTCTGTCTGTCTGTCTGTCTGTCTGTCTGTCTGTCTGTCTGTCTGTCTGTCTGTCTGTCTGTCTGTCTGTCTGTCTGTCTGTCTGTCTGTCTGTCTGTCTGTCTGTCTGTCTGTCTGTCTGTCTATCTATCTATCTGGGTGTTTTTTCTGTTTTTTTCCTTTTATTTTGAAAGAATACTTCCTGGTGTGTAACTGAGAAGCAACTTCAGGGTATTCTACTTTCTATTTCTGTCAACTCTTTTACAAAGTCAAACTGTTCAGCTGTTAAATTAAAACGTGAATGCAAAACCATTAAGTTTAATGACATATACTCCCGTTAAATTCAGTTCGTCGTGATCCGTTTACTCGATTTATTATTATTTATTCTAATCTGTTGGAGATGTCTCATTGGAACAATATCAATGCCAAACTCATAATTAGCTTTACTGATGATTAAACGTGTTTTCATGTGTTCAGAAGATAAAATGTATAGTTGTTATTGTGCATGGTGAATGCTCAGGATGGGGGACGGCGTGTAATCTGCTGGGTTGCTTAGCGACATTGATTAGATTGGCATTATATACATTTTGAATTTCAACTGGAATGAATTAGATTATAAACTAATTACAGTGAAGTGGACTGAATTGGATTATAATTGAACTGAAACAGACTTTAATTGGTCTCTCTGTTTTCTTGCTTGTTTACATTTTGGTCTAAAATGCTTTAAATTAACTTCTGTTGTGGATTGATACTAAGCAAACAAATTGAAATGAACTGAATTGCAGATCCATTGAAAGGCCGACCATTGCACCTGCAGCCTCCTCAGATTTATAGAGCCTTGGCTCAGTCTACCATGGCCCTTCATGTTTTATAACTAAATTAAATTATATTACCCATCATTACGCTCTTCATGATGGGATCAGAAACGCTGCAGACAAATAGTACTGTTGCATCTTTGTCTAGAAGGTGACACTGAGCAACATCCTCTTATCTGGTAGTTTACAACCCTCTGACTGTGCGCTTGTTCATTTGTCCCAAATTTTGATAAATATGGAAAAAAGTCATTTTACAATGTTCCTTGGACCTTTAATTATCTGCACAAAAATGACAAAAAGGCATATAAATCGATCCATTGGTGAATGTAAAGATTATAGTAGCTATATTTTAATTAATATTTTTCAGTGTAGATACCATAACACAATCTTGTCACGTTATTTGGAGCTGCGTTAATATGAAGATATGCCATTCATTGAGTGGATAAGGTTTACGGGGTAGTGTGACATCACAGCCCCAGATAACAGTAAAATTGTCCAGCCTCCGCCATTTTTTTAAATTTCTACTCAACTTCATTTCAGCTTGCAGTCGCTGCACCGCTGAAGTGCAGTAGGCACAAAGCTGCGACGCTGAATTCAAAAGAAGCGCTCTCCCTGGATGAGGAGGGTGGAGCTGGGTGGCTGACTCCACCCTCCAAACCAGCCACTATGAATAAGACTGTAAAGTTGTGGTTGAAAAATGAGCTTAGGTTGTATCCATGTGTATCCATGTGCTATTTTTACCAAAACATGTCTCAAATATTTTATTACAGATTTCTCTTTGGTTGTTCGAGGCTAATTCCTCCCTCACTGGAGAGGAAAAAGCAGTGGCCTGTTAGGCTAACAGGCTAACAGGCCTAACAGGCCACCTTTATACACGTTTCTAAAACATGAGATATCCGTCACATATACAACACCTCCAGGTTTTAAGCGGTGCTACTGACATACAGTGGGGCAAAACAGACTCACATCCGGCACTTTAAAAACCCCATATTGTACATTTCTGTTTATACATTTTATCTGTCATCTGTCATCCTACGTCACTTTTTGTAAAGACTCATATCCGGCACTTTTTAATCCTCATATTGTACATTTCTGTTTATTTCTGTTTATACATTTCATTTTATTCTATCTCTTATTTTATCTCCATATATTTGTTTGTTTTTATATTTTTATTTTTACTGTATTGCACCAATCACCACAACAAATTCCTTGTGTGTGTTAACAAACTTGGCAATAAACCCCCTTTCTGATTCTGATTCTGAAAAAAGTATTTAGCCAGCCTACAGTATGATTTCCATCATTTTTATGATTTCCATCATACTGTAGGTAAATTCAACTATGAGAGACAGAATGGGGGGAAAGAATCCAGGAAATCACATTGTAGGATTTTTACTGAATTAATTGGTAAATTCCTCGGTAAAATAAGTATTTGGTCACCTCCAAACAAGCAAGATTTCTGGCTTTCACAGACATGTAACTTCTTCTTTAAGAGGCTCCTCTGTCCTCTGTACTCATTACTTTACCTTTAATGGCACCTGTTTTAACTGGTTATCAGTATAAAAGACACCTGTTCTAACTGGTTATCAGTATAAAAGACACCTGTCCACAACCTCAAACAGTCTCACTCCAAACTCCACTATGGCCAAGACCAAAGATCTGTTAAAGGACAGAGAAACTAAATTGTAGACCTGCACCAGGCTGGGAAGACTGAATCTGCAATAGGTAACAGCTCGGTGAAGAAATCAACTGTGGGAGCAATTATTAGAAAATGGAAGACACACAAGACACTGATAATCTCCCTGGATCTGAGGCTCCATCAAGATCTCACCCCGTGGGGTAAAAATGATCTGTTGGAGATGTCTCATTGGAACCATATCAATGCCAAACTCATAATTAGCTTTACTGATGATTAAACATGTTTTCATGTGTTCAGAAGATAAAATGTATAGTTATTATTGTGCATCGTGAATGCTCAGGATGGGGGACTGCACCAACAGGAAGAGTGTACCAAAGTAACAAAGGAACCATCAGTAACTCACTATGATCAGGGACTCAGATCCTGCAGGGCCAGACGTTCCCCCTGCTGAAGACAGTACATGTCCAGGTCTGAAGTTTGATAGAGAGCATTTGGATGATGCAGAAGAGGACTGGGAGAATGTTATATGGTCAAATGAAACCAAAATAGAACTTTTTGGTAGAAACACAACTTCTCGTGTTTGGAGGAGAAAGAAAGCTGAGTGGCATCCAAAGAGACAAATAAGACGTGATTTCCTGGATTTTTTTTAATTTTGTCTCTCATAGTTGAGATATACCTGTGATGAATATTATACGCCTCTCTTATCTTTTTAAGTGGGAGAACTCGCACAACAGGTGTTTGACTAAATACTTTTTTGCCCCAATGTATCTCCATTCCAGTTGACAGAAACAGCTGCATTGTAGAGTGCAGCACATCTCTCAGCCAGTGCCAGATGTTTTCCACAACAGCAAGCATTATTTATCATGAGAACGTTATCTGCATTTCACAAATGTTGTTTGTCCACGTTGAGAAATAATGTACAATAGCTCTGGGCCAAGCGTTTCAGTCTGCAAAGGTGTTAAAGCAATTCTGATGGGTGTGAATGTATTTCTTACCAGCGATGACAATGTGTCGGCAGCTGCTTTTCACAGTGTTCCACGAATCAACTGTGCTGTTTTGATGCATAATGTGATGTGTGACTTCAGATGGACATGAATCTGTTAAAAATTAATCATTTTTACACCATCAGAGTTACCCCAATACGCCGTCACTCAGAGGTCAAACATAAAAAGACTGCAGCGCCTCCAACAAAAGGCAAGCGGGGGTTTACACATGCGGAGCAAAGATAATCCCCGCGATGAAATTACAGCCCGTTACTTGTGGGTATGAGTGGGAGGAGGTCAGACTTGAAGCAGTCAGACAGAAGGACGGGGGAAAGTAGTGAGCTGTCAGCGTGGGAGAGGTGATGAGGAGTGACATGGTGCGCCAGCAGCAGCGGGCCTACACGAGGAGTCGGTGCTGATGCAGGATTTAGACTCATCAGGCAGTGAAGTGGCCCTGTCACGGACTGCAACGTTGACAGCCACACCAGTCTGTCAGCTGTGCCACGGACTGATCGGCTCCATGTGAGGGATGTTTATCAGCTCATGATTAAGCCTGGACAAGTGGAACGTCTGTTTGGAACACTTTGTTTATGCAGGTGTTGGACGTGCTCACCCGAACATGTCCACGCTGCTCAATATGTGATGGCTGCCATTGCTGCTTTTTAAGTTGTGAAACTAAAAAGAATGTTCTTAATTGCACAATTGTTTCAAAGCCCTAGGGCAGGGGTCAGCAACCCAAAATGTTGAAAGAGCCATATTGGACCAAAAACACAAAAAACAAATATGTCTGGAGCCGCAAAAAATGAAAAGTCTTGTATAAGCCTTAGAATGAAGGCAAATGGCGAAAGGCGAAATGTTGATAAAAAATGCGAAATGTTGAGGAAATAGTCAAAATTTAGAGAAAAAAGTCGAAATGTCGAGAAAAAAGTAAAAATTTCAAGAAAAAAGTCAAAATGTCGAGATTAAAAAGGAAAGGAAAAAGGAAGAAGAAAAAAGTAAAAAAAAGAAGAAAAAAGAAGAAAAAAAAGAAGAGAAAGAGAGAAAGAGGAAAAAAAGAAGAAAAAAAGGGAAAAAAAAAGTCAAACATTTTTGAAAAAGCTCCAGGAGCCACTAGGGCGCCGCTAAAGAGCCGCATGCGGCTCTAGAGTCGCGGGTTGCCGACCCCTGCTCTAGGGTTTCTGGGTTGAATCTCAGCTGGGTGCTCTCTTTGTGGAGTTCCCTCCAGGTACAGTAATCCCTTCTTTTCCCAAGGGTTACGTTCCAAAAAGAACCCGTGATAAGTGAAATCTGCGAAGTAGCAAACTTTTTTCTTTTTTTTTACAATTATTATACAAGGCTTGAAATTGCTGAGATCAGCCCCACCGCGACACGAGTGATTGGATTTGAACGAGAGAAAATGAAAAATGATTATGAAAAAAAATACAATAAGTACAGTAGGACAAATAGTGACTGGTGTGTATTTCACTGCTCTTGTGATGCTGCTGCATCCTGACTTTACTCTGTAGCATCTTTTTCTTCTAAAGCCGTGGTGCAGGTGTGTTTTTTCCAGAGAAGAACATAGTTCTGGGTCGTTGTTGTCGCTCTTTTTTCATCTGGGCAAAAAGATTCCTATAAACCGACATGCCACCATAGATTATATCTGAGACTGTAATGAACGATTCATCAAAGGGTCCCGTTCTTGAGCTGCTGCTGAAGCTCATTGGCCGTTCTCAGCTTGTTGCTAAGCGACCAACGTTATTGACACAGGAAGTGAAGAAGCGGGGAGACTGTTTAGCCAATCAGAATGCAGAACACGAAGCACAATGCAAATCCGTGAAGCAGCGAGACGTGAAAGGTGAACCGCGTTATAGCCAGGGATTACTGTACTCCGTCTTCGTCCCAACTTCCAAAGCGAATGTTCTCGGCTGATTGGGGTTTCCACATTGAACCTAAGTGTGGACATCCATGGTGCTCTATTTTTGTTGTCTGTGCCAGTGATGGACAGGCAACTTGTCCAATGTGGCACCTTGCTGCTTGTCCAAGAGCAGCTGGAGCAAAAACACTTTATTAACCCCTGAAGGGAAATTCAATAAAAAATTTGGAATAATTCATGTTCATTTGAGACAGTCTTTTTTATTGTATATTTGTGCTTTATTCTGAGAGACCTGTGTGGTTTGAAATGCATCTGTGCATATGAGCACAGTTGCAGAGCCTGTACACAGATACCAGATCAGGGGATACGTGTCTGTGCATATCCAGCTGTTTACTCACACTTTGGTTCGGAACCATCTTAGCATCATAGCTCATGAGGACGGACATCTTCTCACGCCTCAAAAAGGATAATACCTCCTATTCAATGACGGTTTGAAACCAGTGTATAGATGAAGAATGAGAAACAAATGAACAGGGAATGTATCATCCCAAACATCCAGCAGCTCTTTAAATGGCTGTGATAAAGTATCCTGCAGGTCTGGACCTGCTTAGCAGGATTTGATTTCTGCGTCTGTGTGAGTGCATGTGTGTGTGAGATGGGGAGGCTACGTCTTGTAAACAATGACAAATGGCATCATGTGCTTTCATGCATTTCTCGGTTTAAAAACTGGATACACCATTTATTTTCTGAAAAATTTCCAGCAATCCATTTCTTTCTCACTGGGCAGGTTTGCTGAACAAACTCATTTACAACGCCGACCCGCGTCATGTTTTCACATAGCTGCACCGCCGCAGCCCGAGGTGTCTCGGAGATCATTCACAACTGTTCAATCCTTTGCTAAGGGTGTACTGACAGGCAATTTTCAGGGATGACTAAGCATTTCTTATTTATTTTGAGCATGTTTAGATTTTCATTCATTTAATTTAACAGAGATTATATTCTGTAGCTGAGGCTCATAACCACACCTCAAACATTTCTTACCATCCGCCCACAGATGCTTGCCCTTCACGCCTGTTTATTCTCATTTTCTGGGCCCCATCAATCACCTCTGTACTTATTCACCTCTTGCTCTCTTTCTTTGTCCTTATCTTCGTTCTGGTATCTGCAAACAACTTCTGGCTTCACAATTGGGGTGCCACTTGTTACACTGCCCTACTGTGCTGAATGTATGTTATGTATACTAACTTGTTAACTAGCCTGTACGTAATATACGTATGTGTGCAAATTTAGTTCAGTGCAAGACACACACCTCCATGAACACGTGTGTACTATGGCAGTATGTACCACAATCTATGGGCATTGTGCAACACAGTGCATGGGCCGGGTCCGATATGATCTCTAGGTCAGGGGTGGTCAACCAGTCAGAGGAGCCACGGTTGGTTAGTGTGTTACTGCAAAGAGCCACATCGTACACATGCACACATCAACTGCCCCATCCCTCACTCCCTGCTCTCTCTGAGACATTAAAATACCATTATAAAACGGAAAGGTGAAATCCGGAAATCTGATTGGTTGTTAACTGTGGTATAATGAGCATGTTATTTTTCATTCCAATGTATACAGTATACTGTATACTGTACTGCTGCTGCACAAAGTGAATTTCCCCATTGAGGGAGAAATAAAGGACAATCTTATCTCATCTTATCTCATCTTATCTACCATGGCTTCTATTCTAAAGCCTTACAGTATCACAGCATACCATTCCATGTCAGGAAAGCAACAATGTATCCATGACAACAACCAACTGTTACATATTTTTTTAACGGTTACAGCAGGTAGCAAAAAGTAGCTGGTGTTAAAGTTTGTTTTTTTATTTTCGTTAACAATTAATTAGGCATGTTCACGGTAAACTTTGATCTGGGGGGAGGAGCTAACGATGGATGGATGGATGGAGGAGTTCCTCTCTCTGAAAAAAAGACGAGCAAAAGACGACATGCGGAGCTACATCTGGAGAGATGGGACTATTCTTTTCCACAGTGGGGCTATTTTTACAGGATAATATGTATTTCTGATTAATTAAAAACTACATAAAATAGATTGTGTATTCCTCTTTCATATTTGCATTATTGGTAAACGTTTTATAAAAGCAATACATCACTTGGCGTCGGGCCGGAGACTCCCCTCAGCTGTGATATAATGAGCGTATACCACGGCCTGTCGTGATGTATTGCTTAAATATTAATATTTAATTTATATTATATATATTAAACTCTCCCACTCTGTTAAAAACATACTGTGTTTATGTTCATATTTTCGCTTGGCTGTGCATTTTGTCCCTGCCATTTTGAGAGTGGATATTTTCCCCTCCAAGTTATTTCCGTCACAAACACAAGCACGCGCCCGTATAGCTCAACAGGTTGAGCAGGCGACTTATGTAAACCTTCCCTTGTACAGCGACGTGGGTTTGATTCCAGTCGCGGCATATTTTGACCCACTTATCAAATAAAGTCGTAAGAGACATCGGGCAAAGAGCCGCTTGCAAGAGCCGGGGTTGGCCACCCCTGCTCTAGGTAGTGTGAAACACACACTGCATAGTGTGGCAGCATGCAATATAATCAAGCTCTTTACAATCTGTGCAATAACTTCTTGTGTTCGCGGGACCACAAGAAGTTTTATTGTTACTCAGTTTTATTGTTACTGTTGCTTATAATTGATTGACATCAACATACCAATGGGACATGCCAATGGGACTGGGAAATACATCATTAATTCATTCATACAAGCTGCCACCTACCCAACAAGCTTTAACTGCATCTATATGTCAAAATAACACATTTAAGACTTTGGTCTCCCTCAATACCTGTGGGAAGAGTCTAACAATTTTCTATCTATATGTTCTTTTGCAGGCCTTTTGATTGTTTTCTGGCTTTGTTAGATGCACTACTAGAATCAATAGGCAGCTGAGAATCATGACTGCTCTGTTCATCCACCATCCATTTAATTCATTTAATCCCATACGTGGTCACAGGGGTCCATGACATCCAATCCCAGCTCATTACAGGTGAAAGGCTGGGGTTCACGCTGGAAAGGTTTATTTATATCTATTCATATTAAGGTTAAATGTTCTGAATTTTTTTAGTTTGCATTGATTTATGGATTATGAATATTCTTATGGAATTTAAATTTGTATGAATGTGTGTCTGTATCGTGTGTGTGTGTATGTACTGTATGCATACATGTATATGTGTGAATGGATCTGTATATATATATATATATATATATATATAGGTGTGTATGTGTATGTATGTGTTTATGTATGTATATATGTATATGTAATTGTATTTTATGTATAATTGTTTATATACTGTGTGTCAATGTAAGGGGGGGCTGAACTTGAAAAGCTTTGCTTCCTTCAGTTCCTTCTCGAACTTGCACTTCATCGCAATGTGCTATTTTATTTTAATATCATTATATATACCGTTTGTTTTATGCTTGTGTATGTTTGAGACAAATACAAATCAAATCAAATGAAAAGGTCACGAGTCCATTGCAGTGGCTGCTTTATGCAAATCAATGATTTCCTTAAGACTGTCTTTTTTAAATTAAGCTTTACACTTGGAAACCAATGCCAGATCACGCCAGGCGCTTCTTAAATAGAAACAGAATAACAGAAAGTTGCATATTTGCAATGCCACTTTACTTAACCACATCAGAGCACTGTCTGTGTTTAGACTGGACTAATAGTTTTCTCTGATAGTGAAAGGTTAGTAATGTAGTGCTTTTGATAGTAGATCCAGATGAGGAAAAAGAAAGGTTGGTACATAATGTTGTGATTTTAATTATCATTTATCGCCAGCATTGATACAAAGGTGGTGTTATACATTTACAGTGTCACTGTTTTCAGGAATAACATCAAGCTATTTGTCAACCAAGTACATGAGTTCTAGGACAAAATTGTCATTGATGCGTAAAGAAGAAAGAAACCCTGATAAAGTCTTCCAGATGAGTCTTCCAAATATACCTGGAGAATATTTCTATGGCACAGTCAAACATCAACAAATTAGCAATAACAGTTAAAGGGGACCTATTATGAAAAACATGTTTTTTCTTGCTTTAAAGGAGCTTGAGGCTCCTTTTAAGAAATGAGACTCTCTAGCGCCACCCCTCACCACGACGGCCGTTGGGGGTACTGCAGCCAACAGTGAAGCCGGCACGGGAGAACGGGGAGAACGCACATGCAGCGTCATGTGACGTCACATCCGCAGGACAGCGCGGGAAATTCGGGACCGAATTGCAGCACATTTTGCAGCACACAGCCTGTTCAAGGCAACGGAGAGATACACTAGAGGAATCATTCTTTTTGGTTTGGAACGCTTCATCTGACATTATTACTAGAAAACTTAAAATGTATACAGATTTTTTTCATAAATCTTGCCACAATCCGGCCTCAAGCTCCTTAAACATATATAAAGTGGTCTCCCCTCATCCTGCCAACTCAGAGAAGGAGGAAAGCAACCAAATTCTGCAGTGTCTGTACAGCCGCCCGGATGAGCCATCCAGTGTGATACGTGGCTTCTACGAGCCGTTCAGATTCTGCTCCTGTCGTAGGTCGGCCTCCGCTGCGTGAAACTAACAACTACTCCGCCGGAACAAGAACCTCGGGCTGTTTCAACAACGAAGGACAGTAAAAATTAGGTTTTGCATCGACACGTACCCTCATAAAAGGATCAGTACCAACAGCACGGACCCGGCAACTGCACACGAGTCAGTGGTAAGTGACGTTCATTTTTTATGTTATTTATATTTGTCGGTAGCAGCGGTAGTAGCAGTAGCAGATTAGAACAACGAACAAGTTAACATGACAACATTGGATGAAGGGGAGATTATAACATGGCTTTGGTTTGTGATCTCGGCAAAGGAAACGGTGCCAGCGACCGCTGCGCCGTCACTTGTGGCCAGCTGGTATCAGACCGGGACCAGTGCCACTCGCGGCCAGAGTGAGAACTGCAGGTCGCGTAAACGTTCAGTGTCTTTTGGAGAACGTGCACGTTGACGCATCAAATGAACGCAGGATACGCGTGGCGGCCATGATGCGTACGCATTCTGAACTGCAAGTATATCTGGGCTCTAACTGATGGTTCTAAATTGCCCGTAGGTGTGAGAGTGAGTGTGCCTGGTTGTCTGACTGTATGTGTGGCCCTGCGATAGACGGGTGACGGGTGTCCAGGGTGGACCCCTGCGTCTCGCTGGGATAGGCTCCAGCAGTCCCCCATGACCATGGAAAGGAGAGAGCGGGTCTAGAAAATGGATTGATGGATGTTTTCTTACCTCCCCGAAGAGAGAAAGAGAGTAAAAGAAGATATCCATGAACTGTGGGACCTTGCCTAGGCTGTAATCTCTTCATCCTACTATTCATGAAAAAAACTCACTACTTGTGACGCCAAAAGTTGGTAGTTGTCAAATTTGATTCCTTGAAAGGACGAAGATACATTCCTTGTACAACCTTGTTTTTAAGCACCTTGAAAGGTGTGAGCTGGTCTACAATTAATGCAGTTTGTTAATAGGAACTTCCGGAGAGATCCGGATAGAGCCAAAACAGAGAAATTAAAAAGAAAAAGGTGTGAGGTGAGGTGAGGTGTCAGAAACACATTGCCCAGAGATGCATTAAAGTAACGACATGTTTCAGGACATGTCACCACTGGCCCCTTGCTGGGATCATTTGTCGTTTTGACTGAGCCAGAATAATTGGACATTCCTGCATCAGTTTGCATAAAGGTTTTTCCATATATTCCTGCTGATCATTGATTGCCTCGCCGAACATGTCATTCAGATGCCCTTATAACACCTTTATATTAGCAAACACCTCATTTACCGCCAGTCAAAGTTTTTCACCCAAAACGGGGAGGTGGCACTGTGAAAAGGCAAAGTACCCGGATGTTTTGCTCTCATCTGCTGATTCAACACAGCTTAATACTTTTTCTTTTTCAGCAAGATAGTGGAGAAGGTGGATTACCTTTCAACACCTGCAGTACCTTTAGCCAGAGGGAGGTATCAAGACATTCAATATCATCGCAAAGAAAACTCTGGATTGCATGAGCAGATTGTTATTAGGCACTGATTCATTGTTGAAAGAAACAGTTTTGTAAAACACATTTTACAGTTTTGGTGAGGTCAAATTTTTGGTGAATGCCACATGTCGCAGGTGTCCTGTATCAGAAGAGTTTCTTCCAGACTGTCATGCTGACAAATTCAAGCAGACAGCGTGTCAAGAGAATCTGTCCCTGATAGGAACACTCGGTTCTTAGGCCCAGCGAGGTGGTGTACCCCCCACACTCAATACTATTGTTACTGTTGTCACACACATGAATCTGCTCAATTGTTTTTTTTTGTTTAACTGTTAATATTAATTTATATATACCATTAAAATGTACTATGAAATAAGTAAGGATAAGTTCTTGGTTGTATTTTACACTATTGTTTTCACTTCAAATTTACAGGACTGTCTCAGAAAATTTGAATATTGTGATTTTCTGTAATGCAATTAAAGAAACAAAAATGTCATACATTCTGGATTCATTACAAATCAACTGAAATATTGCAAGCCTTTTATTATTTTAATATTGCTGATTATGGTTTACAGTTTAAGAAAACTCAAATATCCTATCTCAAAAAATTAGAATATTCTGGGAATCTTAAACTGTAAGCCATAATCAGCAATATTAAAATAATAAAAGGCTTGCAATATTTCAGTTGATTTGTAATGAATCCAGAATGTATGACATTTTTGTTTTTTTAATTGCATTACAGAAAATAAAGAACTTTATCACAATATTCTAATTTTCTGAGACAGTCCTGTACTCTGGTACTTGTGCATTGGCATGCAGTTTGTAAAATGAAGATATGAACACATCAGTTTTAATTACATTTCTGAAGTCTGTCCCTTGTACACTGAGAGCAAGCTAATTAAAACTAGTCTCCTCATTTGTTTATGCAAACCTGATCTATAAAGTTGATTCTCCTTCTACTCAGAGGATCGTACCTGTTCAGGGGGATTATCTGATCCAATGGGATGGAATATATGAACAAGTTTGCAGCATCCATACAGTGGATGTCAAAGTAAGAAGCTGTGATTTGTTTCAAACATGTGCTGCATGGTCTTATTGCTGCCTCTGACTCCATTTGCATTGACAGATCGCTCTGAAAGTGACTCTATAAAGAATGTGCCAAGTTTTCAAACACTTAAGTTCCATGTTCAAGCACATCAGTCATGGCCAGTGATTTATTGACTAAAGCTCCGGCTCTGCATTCACATCAGGATTGGAGCTACTGCCCTCCAATTCCCAGGGGCCATGCTGCAGCAGGATATCCTGGCACAGGGCAAGCGCCAGAAGGCTCGATGGCCTGGCTTCTGGGAGGAATTTGGAGAGAGAAAAATGCTTATTGAGGTGCATTGCACATTTTTGTTGCACGCTTATTGTCTTTCTTGTTCAGCCAGCTGATCACTGTCAACCATGCACTTTCTCAAACATGCACTGCCTTCCTCACTGACTGATTGAAATTAATTACCAACAACAACAAATACATGAGAAAAGGAGATGTTTATCTGAGTAATATGTTGGCATCTTAAATTAATTTGGCCTTGTCAGTGTTTTCAATAACACCCAGACTAATGCAAGTGTTTCATAATATTCCAAACCAATAACCTGAAAGGAAATAAAGCTAATCACGACAGATGTCAGTCACAGACTTGTGAAGTGTGACGATACGATCGTCCCAAGACAGACACACATCAGGTTGTTGCTGTGGAACTGAATCAAAACTGATTACTTATCACCAAAGGATGTTTTTTCTTTCCTTTTTTATGTAATTGAAGAAAAATAAATAAGTACCCAGTAAAATATAACTGACATGATAACCCGATGGTGGCACGGTGGTGAGCACCGTCGCCTTACAGCTAAGGTTATCTCAGCGAAGGTCTTTCTGTGTGGAGTTTATTTCCCTGTGCTTGTCTGGGTTTCACTTAGGTACCCTAGTTTCCTCCCAGAGTCTAACTAGCTATATGTTTGGCCAACTGGTGATTAGAAATTTCCCAGGCAAGTGTGATGGGTTGGTGATCTGCCCAGGGTGTTCCCCTGCCTGTTGAAGAGCTAGGAAAGACTCCAGCACACCTCCATGACCCTGGGTAGGGAGAATCGGGCATAGCTAATGATTGGACATAAAAACCAGTTGGAAAATTGTGAGAAAGTTGGAAGTGTCACAGAGAGAAGCTTCCTTGAAATCTGCAGTGATCCCAATGAATGCAGTGGGTTGTTGTGCTTGTAGTCTGGCAACGACTGAGCTGATGATGCCACAGTCCGTACGGCCAATTAACACAGAACTCACTCGGTAGTTGACATGGGCAGAAGGTCACAGGTAGCAGGTAACTGTATGGCATGCTGAGACGCTCCTTCACACTAACATGTCCAGGGTCACTCTGTTGTTAATAACCACTACACAACCTCCTGCTTTACAGAGGCTTAAACACGTTCTCCATCTCATACGAGTAAACGGTCCCGCACACATACAAAGTATATTTCATGGGCCAGCTCTGGCTGTGCAGCAACAATTTGACCGATATGACCTGACATTCAATTTTCAATTCAATTTTATTTTATTTATATAGCGTCTAATACAACAAAAGTTGTCTCTAGGCGCTTTCCAGAGACCCAGAACATGACCCCCGAGCAATTATTACATAAACAATGGCAGGTAAAACCTCCCCTAGTGTGAGAAAAACCTCACGCCAAACAGTGGCAAGAAAAAACACCCCTTTGACATTCATGTCAAAGCATGAAAAGTTGAAAATTCCCAGAGTTTTTGACAGAACAACGTTGCCACCAGAGCGCACGGAACCTACAATTCAGTTCAGCAACACTCAAAATGAAGGGACATCAACGACTGTGGACACTGAGCATGCACAGGAGGGAGGGTTTTTGTGAAGTCTCTTTCCCTTCGTATTGTCTGAAACCTGGGTGAAGAGGCGTCCAGAATATATTCTCGCAGGCATATTTTAGCAAAATACTTAATGCTGCATTTCCAGTATTGTGCATCAAAACTGATGTTGAAAAGGTCCAGAAATCCCAAGCATGCCATCCAAACCAGAGGAATCTGTTTAAACAAAAATAGTAAGGTTGCAAATCTGGAGCAGATCGGGCCACCACTAAAGCAATGCCAATGTAAAAACTATTGTTTAACAACGTTAACTAAAGTTAACTAAAGTTAATTTAGTCAATGGCTTTACAATTTAATTTGTTAATCCTTTTTGTCCGACAAGAATATTTAATCTGATGAATGTGAAAGGAATCGGCGAAATATGTCAGGAATTTAAAAAACCTAAATATTCTTTTCCGACAAAAAAGAATCAGCATATTAAAACGTTAACTCTAGTATGAATCTATGCATCTTGATACAAATAAATACACATATACACACACACGCATACCCACACATTTTGAACATACATAATCCCTTGTTAATACATTTATGTAAATAAATAAATCTTATTTTAACTGAATGTACACAAAATAAATAAATCTATAAAATAAATCCATGCCCAAGGTGCACACACCTATATATACATACCTGTATACATGCACACGCATAAAAATAGACATAACACAAAAACTGATTATTATTTTAAAATTTATTTAACTAATTTTAATTGAGTTAATTCATGGTTTTTATACATAATCCTCACAACTCTTTCCAAGACCTTACAGGTCCAAGCATTCTCCAATAACTTCATTTTAAGCCTTGATACAACTCTGCCTCAATGTGTAAATGTGTGCATAACATCGATGCTGTTATTTATGCAAAAAGAAATACCAAGCCTGTTCTCAGTCCGACAGCATATATTGCTGATTTGTCAAGCCTTTTGGCATCAGAGATCAATACACAAGGACGCTCTATTTTAACATACCATTTGTATTATGCATTTTTAATGTGCCAGGTTTCGGTTTCTGTCTGTGATTATTGGCTGAAAACAACATTATAAAAACAGTATATGCTCATCCTCCTGCTGTCACGTTTATAAATATTTATTACATCACCTATGCAATATGAAATTAAAATAAAGCAAAACTTTTATGTCACTGGCAGGATCTTTCCTGAGAAGTATTTTTATTGGCAGCCGAGCTGTAGGTGACACTTCATCACGTCAAGGATACGCAGCAGATTGGAGGAACTGCTCATGCTTGCCTTTATGGGCCCTTGTTCACACAGATCCATCATAATGTCCCTAAGCAAACAGTTCTCATTGCTAAACTGAGCTGCGCGGAGCCATTCCACAGGGAGGTGGCGACTTGTTCTGTATGCACAGCTACAGTGATGCAAGGATTTATAGGGAATGAAAGATGCAAAAACAGCATGAACAGAAGGCCAGTTCAGTTGTGTGTGTGTGTGTGTGCGTGTGTGTGTTCTCTTTGGGGTTTGCTTCTATCAGGGTTGTACAGTCTCGTTTGCGGCCGTGAATAATGCAGCCTGATTCCTATGCTCTGCCAGGGGTCTGTCGATTTCACAAACCTTGAGATAAGGTCTCCCGCATTTACATTCAAGGTGCTGCCTGGTTTCTGTATGGAGCCAGATGCTTTAGCTGAGCTCACGAGTGACAAAGACATGAAGCTTGGAAACGTCCTGGTGGCCTTTCCGCGTCGAAACGATGCTACTGCAGTCTTATATAATGTGTAACCTGGTTGGCGAAAAATCTCTTAAATCATCTTTTCAATGAAAGCAAAAAGGACAGAATGCCTTTGAGACAGTTTTGTTATTATTTCCATCTGAGGTGACTCTGTAAGCACAAACTGTGGATCTGATGCATGCCCTTGGCTCTTGTTGTGCTAAAATATGCATCCTGGGTCATCATTTAAATCTGCCAGCTGGGCACAACTTTTTAAGCTTTAAATTTGTACCACCGTGGAAAATTACTGAATTGATTCGCCAGCAAGAAGTATAAAAGTATATATTGTTTTCATTCTCGCTGGCGTGATTTTTTGGAAAACAAATCATTTTATTGCAGACCAATAGTCCACAGCAGAAAATGTTACAAGGTAAAAAAAAAAAAGCAGACTATTTTGTTATGGTTATCTAGGACTTCTGAAATAAATGTGTGCCAGCACTACATTACTTTATCTCACAGGACGTTGAATGCAGGTATCTGACCTGAAAGCAAGATGGAACTATGCTAAACACTGTGTAGATGGATTGAGGAATCAATTCAGAAAGTCCCACAACATATTGGTTATCCGGTGGTAAAATTGGAGGAGCTGTTATTCAGCAGACAATAAAATAACTATATCACTGAATTTCAGATGAAGTAAAAGCATTTAGCCATTCTAATGTCCCATTCGCACGGGATTAAAATTAGCTGGGGACCAGCGGTAATTTGTAAAAATCAGAGGACATCTGTGGTTTTAATCCTGTCCAAATGCTCCATGTCTATGATTTGTAATTTCTGCAAAATTCAACCCTATTTCACCAAACACTGAGGTCATGGGATCATTTCCGAATGTACGTGTTGGTGATGTCTGGGCTGGAATCTTTAATCCTTTTCTGCCTCTTTCCTGCTTTAACTTTGACAATTGCAGCACATAGTGTGACATATTACAACTTCAGCCTATTCCCACTCCATATGGTGTAATGATTTGATATTTTTAGATGATAATGATACAGAAAGTAATCAACATTAAGCTTCACATGGAGACATGAGGAGTCCAGATCAGCAGAAGAACGAGATGAAGACATGTCTGGCTGCATCACGCAGTAAGGGACTTTTTATCTTTTATTTGAGTTAAGAACCTCTCTGACAACACAAAACCTTTAGGGCTTTAACGAAAGCCCTGGTTATATGTTTACTGTTACCATGGCAACTTACACACATAGGCTTTTGTACCTTTGACAGTGTGTCTGTGCCTCTCCTCTCTCTGTCCTTGAGTCTCCCTGTCTGATCTCTCTCTCCCTGCTCCGCCCAGCTGCCCTCCAGCAGGAGAGTCCCCCCTTGTGATCCAGGTCCTGCTCAAGGTTTCCTCCCTCCCAAAGGGGAGTTTTTCTTTTCCACTGTTTGGCTTAAGGTTTTTTTACTGGGGGAGTTTTTACCTGCCATTGTTTATGTAATAATTGCTCGGGGGTCATGTTCTGGGTCTCTGTTGTAATATACGCCATATAAATAAAATTGAATTGAATTCACACATGTTTCTTGTTGAATGTTTACAGTGTCTTCCTCTTGCTTAGTTCTGGTTTCCCTTCGCCATCGTGACCTCAGTCCATGCTTGTGCTTTCATTATATCAGGCTGGTGTGGTGAGGACCCAGATGCAGGAGAGCGAGAGGCAGGAGTTCAACAAAAAAGGGTTTATTTTACAAAAAGGCAAGAGCCAAAAACCAAAAGCGCTGCTTGGCAGGATCAAAAGTCACACAGAAACAGGGATCCAAAAACTAGAGCAAAAACTTGGCAGGACACATGGAGGAAAGAAACAGGATGGAACCACAAGGAGCAAGGGAATGACAAGACCAGATATACACAAGGGGGTAACGAGACACAGGTGTGAACAATCAGGGCAGATGGAAGACAGCTGGGGCAAAACAGAAACACAAACTGGGGGAAATGTCAACCACTGACACATTTGGTGTAACTCAAATGGAGAGTCACGTACAGTGTGCTAGATATCGACTGGCCTTCAGTCATTTCTTGGCAACCGTCTTTGATGAGTCTCCAAGTTGCTGTACGCAACAACAACTTGTGGCTTGTAACAATGGGTTGCCAGTAAGGAAGCATCGACTGTTCCCAGATTGCCTCTGAGCAGTCTTGAGCTAATTGCGTCTAAAATCAAAGCAAGGTTAGCGAGAGATGCGTTGCTGGTGCTCCAGGTCAGATTGTCGTTGTAGATGCCCAGAAACTCAAAGCCTGTGATCTTCACACAGTCCGCACCACTAAACAGGGGCTACATTTCTGTCTTTTTGTCCTAAAATCTAAAACCACTTTCTTGGTATTGATTGTGTTTAGAGTCAGGTTACTGTCCATGGGTCATAGTCAGCCTCATCCCCCCTCGAGATGAGCCCCATCACAAAGGTGTCATCAGCAAACCTGTTGATGGAGTGGATTCAAAAGGGTCAATAAACCTATTCAGAAGGTAATCTCAACCTGAACCTTGGAGCTGGACGAGGAAATGCAGCTGCTTTAGAGGAGAATATCATCACTCTTATTGTGGACGTCAACCGGCCTCTACACACACCGTTAGCTAGAGGAATTTCAACCAGACTAATGACTGTTGGCACTGGAATGAAATTACCTCTGGACCTGCAAAGGTCAAGTGATTCTGAAATGACACTTAAGATATCTGTCTTTAGTTCCGTGCATTCACACTGGATAAGCAAAGTCTGTCTGTTACTGTAATTTACCAACATTGGTCCTGAAAGTCACATTGAGACCTTGCATTTCGTTAATCGATTACCTTCTATTTAACATTAACTTTGAATATCTAGTTAAAGCATTTGATCAGACCCTCAAAAGTTAGATTTTGGTGACTACATGTGACATTTTGAAAAGTGACTAAATCGAAAATGGCTGATTAGCCATTATTCAATTTTATTTATATAGCGTCTACTACAATACAAGTTATGTCTAGGTGCTTTCCAGAGACCCAGGACCCCTGAGCAATTATTACATAAACATTAAAGCTGCAAGCAGCGATGAACGGACCCTCGCACCCTTGTGCACGTTCAGGCTGCAGTGGAAGCTTGTATGACTTGATGTAGATTCTTCAGGCCTGGACATTTAGCGGATGAAACCAGCCACGACTCTCTATGTCAAACCATTCAAAAGTTATAGCAGAAAGTAGGAACTATCAGATATCGACCAATCAGATGAAGGGGCGGGGCTAATTTGCACCAATTATGTTCAAGGACTCAAAACCGAGTCTGATGACACACATGAGTCTTTATGTCAAACCATTCAAAAGTTATGCCAGAAAATAGGGACTATCAAATATTGACCAATCAGAAGAATGGGCGGGGCTAATTCAGGCCAATGAAGATCAAGTACTCAATACCGAGTCCGATGACACCACCCACATGCCTTTATCACAACCCGATCAAAAGTTATGGCAGAGAATAGGGACTATTAAATATGGACCAATCAGATGAAGGGGGGGCGCGCTTTTTGGCATCTATCGTCACCACGGTAACGCTTTTGACTGAGAAAAGTAATGCACGTCATTGCAGGATCGAGACGCACATTTTGATGTATAACACACCTGGGTGCACATTACAGTTCGGGCCGTATTAAAGGCCGAAGAAATGGCATAAATTGCGCCAAAATTACACGATTAATTAAAAATGGCCGACTTCCTGTTCGGTTTCGGCCATGGCGCCAAGAGACTTTTCTTTAAGTTGCGACATGATACAGGTGTGTACCGATTTTCGTGCATGTACGTCAAACCGTATCGTGTTCTAGGGGGTGCTGTTGAGCCTTTAGGCCACGCCCATTAATGCAAACCATTAAATATCACATTTTTCGCCAGGCCTGGCTTGGTGCAAAATTTGGTGACTTTTGGGGCACGTTTAGGGGGGCAAAACCTTATTAGAGGACCAGTCTACTAGTGTTTCATAATACAATGTTTTTTACTCCCCTCTGGACCTCTCTGTAGTAAAGATGATCTCTGCTGCCCTCATGTGCTAATCCATACCTTTACCATTGTCCGTTACCCTATCCTTTCATATTGACGTTCCCAACAAATCAGTGCACACGCAACTTGTGCTGTACTTTGTTCCCTCGGATCGTTTTCAAATAATCAGCTCCTGCTTTGTGTTATGCACTTCTTCACAAAACGTGGTTCAGAGATCAGGTAGGTGACCGAGTTGCTGTCAGCTTGTATGTAACCTCACTGCAACCATCAGTCACATAGTATGAACACTTCAACAACTTTGACACATTGTAAGACAGCAGGTCACAAACTCTGAGCAATTATGTCTGAAAGAGGCCTAAGAAAGCACACAAGACACCTCACACCACAGCTTCCTGCATCCTTTTTTGCTGATCAATTGAAAGTATAGTAACATACTGCATATTAGCATAAATCATTAGTACGGTTGCTGAACGCATTTTGTTTCCAAGATGGCGCCTTGCACTTTTAACAACATTGTGGGTTTTCCTCCCATAGAGCACAAAATCCTTGCTTAAACATGCCCGTATGAACACATTTAATATCTTCATATAAAGTATCTCTGTCACCTTTCCTTAATCACTGTCAGAGCTGTAATTGTAAAAAAAAACACATTCTTTACACATTGATTGTGATAAAACCAGCGCTATAAGAATGAGGCTATAACACAGTTAGAGACTTATTCAATCCTAAATCCCACCACTTCAAATAATCGTGTTATACTGCTGAGTGATTGTATCGGCTTCAGTGTTTGAGGGAGATGGAACACAGCGACAATATCTCAGTCATCAGCAGCACAATCACACTTTGATTTCATTTACTGTAATGTGATGAACTCGTCTAGATGTTCTGATCCATCTCTGTTAATGTGAATATAATTGGATGATTAAATGCACTGGCTTTCTCAAGCGGAAAATATGACATTTCCAAAACATTAAGGTCCAGGAAAATTGCCAAGTTATTACTGTTTGCACACGATTGTCTCACCTACTCAACAGTAGCTGTTTTAAACAAGCCTCACAGATGTGTTCTCCTTTGCTTTTCTTTCTTTAAGAGGAGTGGGGGGTCATCTGTGTAGCTGTGCCTTTTAAGAAAAATAAATACATGAATTGATTCATGGGGAAATATGTTCCTATATCATACAATGTTGTTTTATTTGATTTTTTTTTTAATTGACAGTGTGACAAGGGTCTGCCTTTGGTGAGAGCGAGGAACAGTCTGAACAGTTTGAATGGGACAGTCAGGGCCATGTAGGCGTACCAGCATGCAGGATAGTGTTTTTATCTGAAAAGATTACTGAAGGCAGCCATCGCCTCTCGTCGCAGCTGCCAGGGTGCCCTCACTTTGATCCTAACTCCTTCTGAATGGTAATCACCTGGGAAAAGGTCCCAATTATCTCTCTGAAACTCTCAGAGGTACAGTGTCCCTGTCGCTCTCCCACAGCTTTGGATTAGACACAGACACACAGATAAAGACAGGCAAGGAAACACTTTTACGCCGTATAGTGAATGCCAATTTCATTCACAATTTAATTCTCTACACTCATTCCCTAACCTCCAACCCAAACCTCGAAAGAACACTGAGAGTTTTGGAAATATGTTTGGTTTCTTATCAAAAGTGTCAAGCAAAAACATTCATGCTTCTAAATATGTGCATTGTACATGGATGGTGGCCACTTTGTGCATGCTGCATGTGTAAGCTATGCACACCATGTTCACAGCACCTGGCTGAAGTCCCCTATATACTGTAGGATTCTTTTTCCCTATTAAGTGGATCACATCTTTTTTAAGAGCTGTGTGGGCACAGACATCTGATCAGGCTTCAGTATGTGGTACAAATCAGATATATATTTGTGTCTAAGCGACGTGTGTGATCACAGACACAGTGTTTTGTCTGTAAGGGTGTGCTGATTGTTACCATGAATCTGCACAAGTCTTACGTCTGCATCCCCTGTCACAGGAATGTGCCCAGCTAAAGTGTCTGCTGCTTTCACGCACAAAGCACATCTATGTGCAACACAGTGGAAAAGATCAGATATGATCTTTCAGACAGATCCTTAACCACCTTTAAAATATTATTAGCAATATTCACACTTACTTGTTATAAATGACTTCAGAACCTCAAAATACACGTTTGTTGGTAGCCTTCCATTAATGAAGGAAAAACCCACAATAGTTACTGTAATTACATGAAACTGGAAGAAAGAATTAACTGAACACAAAACAAAACAAAAAAAACCCATAAACGAACCAAATCGGTGTGGACAAAAATGATGAGACCCACTCAATATTTTGTTGCACACAAAACACCACATTTGAGCCGCTCACTGCAATCAAGTGATTTCTCTAACTCTTAGCGAGAATCGTGCACCGGCAGGCGGGTATTCTGGTCAAGTCCTCTTCAACAACTCTTCCAGCCATCTCAGGTTTGGAGGGTTTCTTCTCCAGACTGCATGTTTCCGTTTTTTCTAATGGCGGATGTTCGACAGGATTTAGATAAGGACTCATGAAGAGACAATCCTGTGTTTAGTTCTTAGTCATTCTTGGCCGATTTTCATTGTGCGTTTCGGGTCATTATTCAATTCAAATACAAAATAGGGAAATTAATGAATTCATTATCTTGTTGTAAGACCGATGACATGCAAATGAGACTGAGCTGTCCGACACTGGGCAGCACATACAGTCACATATAGTCTTGGGATTTCATTGTTCCTGCATGCACAGATTCAAGAACGCAACAATGCAGCCCCAGAATATGACCAAACCTCCTCCGTGTTTCACATTAGATACAGTCTTCTATAAAGCCTTCACTTCCACCTCTGCAAACACAAAACTGACACGTCCTCCCACAAACCCTCAGTTTTGTCTCATCTAGGACATTATCCTAGAAGATTTGTAGCTTTTCAGGGTAGGATTTTGACAAATTCCAGCGTGACTTTTTTATGATTTGCTTTCACCAGTGTCATCGTCCTCGGTTGTCTTTCATCAAGTCCACTTTGGCTCAGACAGTGATGGATGGTGGTCTGACACTGATGTACCTTGACCTTGGAGTTCACCCTTAACTTCTGCATGGACATTTCCAACTGTAATGTCCAACAAGTAGCACCAAGCTACTTGAAGATGGTCTTCTAGCTTTTGCCTTTAAGACGTTTGTCAATGAGTTTCTTTCTGACATCCTCAGACAAATCTCGGCTTTGCTTTCTCTGGTCGGTGTTCAATTTGGCGAACGACAAGCAGAATGACTCATTTTCACTCTTGAAATAGGTAGACGGACTGCTGTAAAAGTGATGTGATGTTTGTTACAGGACAGAATTCATCTTGACTTGTCATTATGGTCACATCGTTCTCCATGTGTTTTAGAGGGACCCACTCATTTTCCCAGGTCACTTTCAATAATTCTTTGTATTTTTTATGCTGTTCAGGGACAATACAAAGTAATAACTGATTTGTATTAGCTGGTGTTCAGTAAATTTATTATCACTTTTGTCACGTTCCAGTAATCTCAGTGACCATTGTGGGGTTTTCGTTCGTTCCTCTCCATGTTTGTATGTGCTGCATTTTTAGAAGTGAAAATTAAATGAATTAAAAACAAAAAGTTAAAATTTTTTTTGAAGTGGGCCATAATATTAATAATAACTAGAAAATTTCTGGAAATTTTGATATGGGCATGCCCTACTGCCCATTCGTCCCCTCTTGCTGCTTTGGTTTGGGGCTGTAGTGGTTGTGTTCGGGGGGGTTCTATGTCAGTTTGAGGTGTTTACGGTTGTATTTCATTAATTCCTGTACTCCCCATAGTTATTAATGGGGGGCGCTTTTTGGAGTCTAGCGTCCCCACGGTAATGCTTTTGACTGAGAAAAGTAATGCCTGAGGCACGATGGAGATGCATCTAACGATGTATGCCATGCATGGATGCACGTTCCGGTTCAGGCTACGTTAACGGATAGATTATTTTTTTCACCATGGTAAAAAACCCCATCCGAATGAAGGGGGCCATTTGGCATGGATTTTGACATAAAATTTCCTTAAATCACAGCTTCATGAAATTTGAATATATTGAAGTCCAAAGCGTGCCGAGTCGGGGAACATTTGTACGATGTCTCTACGATAACCTGTTGCCTAGCAACAAGCGTCCAAAGTCAAATGGAAATTAAAAAAAAAATTAAAGGTAAATTTCTATCCATCCATCCATTCTCCATACTCGCTTTATCCTTTGCAGGGTCCCGGGGGTCTGCTGGAGCCTATCCCAGCTATTTTCAGGCGAAAGGCAGGGGTACACCCTGGACAGGTCGCCAGTCAATCGCAGAATAATAATATATACAGTAAATGATAAATAGAGAGCAAACATGGGAGAAAAGCCATGTGGTTCATTTAACTGTGGTTGACTTTGAAGCCGTCATGCAGGAAGCACTACAAACGGGGCGACCTGATTCCCTGGGGATTTCAGACGCGGCCCACATAATCGCAACATTCACAGTTTGAGCCTGTCTCAGGTGACCTTTGTTGCGTGTCATCCTTCTCTCCCTCGATTTTAATGTTGCAGTTTAATGTCAGCACTTCATTAGTTCCCATTAAAGTTGAAAAAAAAGGTGCCCAGTACGCCATCCACAACTGCATTTAAAGTGCATCTACACAACCGATAAACCTGTGTGTGTACGTGCAGCTCTCGTCTCTGAATCAAAGCTGAGACCGATTCCAGCTGGTGCTTTCCTCTGATGGTGACGATGATGTGGGTTATGTCGTTACCTCATAGGTTAAAATTGTATTAAGTCATGAATTAAGACATTATTTGGGGCATTTTTTCAATGACAGCTGCATTGCGGTCTGTAGCGTCAAGCAGCTAGTTGTCATCACTTTAGTTTTTTAGCACTTTCAGTGAACTTTGCATAAAGCCCTGAGAGAATCATTCTCATTTTGAGATGTGCCTTGTTGTGGAGTTAATTGTTCTAACAGAATGCAGCAACCGGCTTTGGGTTGGTCTGCTCCTATGCTGGAGGAGTCAAAAGCAACTACCTTTGGCCCTAACTGAAGGCAGTTAGCCGGGGCTAGCCAGCGGCCGGACAGCAGCTAGCTCCTCGGCAGAAGGCTCCAAATAAGCAACTTTTGCCATCTGATCCAGCTTAACCTAGTGGTCATATACAAACAGGGTTGCCACCCGTCCCTTGAAGTACGGAATCGTTACGTAATTGGGAATTAAAAGTTGCATTCCGTATTGAACTAATATGGACATATATTATGCTCTTATTTATTGATGTCACAATATACAGGGGAAGGTCGGAAAATTTGAATATATTGAAAAACTTCATTTGTAATAAATTCAACTAAAGGTGAAACAAATATATTATTTCCCACTACATGCAAAGTGAGATATTTCAAGCCTTTATTTGTTATAATTTTGATGATTATGACTCACAATTTATGAAAACCTCAAATAAAAAATCTCAAAAAATTAGAATATTTTATGAAATCAATAAACAATTCAATCATCAAAATTATAACAAATAAAGGTTTAACATATCTTGCTTTGCATGTAATGAGACTATGTAATATATTAGTTTCGCCTTTTAAGTTGAATTATTAAAATAAATTAACTTTTACACCATATTCTAATTTGACCTTCACCTGTAGGCTATATTTATATTTACCATAGGAGCATATGAGGCTATTTCAGTTTCTATATGGTTGTCTGTACAGTCATGCAAGTTCAATGCTATTAAAGCACTTTAAACTTTAAATCAAAGCATTTTGTAGTAAAGTAAAGTAAATACATTTCTATGCATTTTAGAAGTTTTGGGGATGTCCCTCTTTTTTGGCGCCTGCACTGCTGAAATGGGGCTTCCCTTATTTCTATTTCTGAAAGGTGGCAACCCTACAGTATATACAAACCAGTAACTAGCGGCAAGCCAAGTGCAGCTAGCTGCAGCTCATTATGATCATAGGCTAGCATGAGCAAAGCTAAGCTAAAAGAGCTAGTTTGTGGTAATTGAGTTAAGGTTGGAATGTTCCAGCCAGCTATGAGACTTCTGCCCAGTTTTGGATTAACCGTGGTTAGGAAGAGTCAGCTCCTGTCAATGTTGCAAAAGCTCTGAAAAATGGGCTTCAAAGCACTTTTCAGACAACATCATGGAATGGTTACTAGTGTTTTCTTTAAATCCAGTCCATGGTCCATACGTTATTAGCTTCTTATGGTAAATAGCTTACACTTATATAGCGCTTTTTCCAGCTGAACTCCTACAGCAAATGGGGATTCAGTGTCTTGTCCAAGGACACTTTGGTGGACACAGGGGGAGCCACCTAACCCTTATAATGTACTTCTCTGGTGTTCATCCAACTTTAAAATGGTCTTGAATCCATGCTGTTGCTTACCTTATGAATTAGCCCAAGATGTCTTTGTCAGGGTTAAATTCTGTTTTTGAAATCCCCTTTTGTGATAGAAGTACAAGGTAAAATACAACGTATGATTAATGTCTGTCAACTTGAATGATTCTGAAATGCAGAATTAGACACATTCATGCCACTAATCTGCTGTTTCTGTTAGGCTAAGCTAAACTAATTAAGCATCCGAGCCACACTTAAAAACAAGATTTTTACGGTAAGTTGTCGTTTTATAACTTCTACTGTCTCATTGATCAAAAAACTAGAATCTCAGTTGATTAATTGTATTCATTTACATGATTTACTCTGATTTTTAAATTCCCAATATGTTCAGTATGTTGAGGATTCTTGATTTAACATCTCAGACCCCTCCTCTTCTCGATCACCGTAAAATTGCATCCTGTTGAAGTGACTTTGTGTTATTTTGTCGAGCGAATTAGCTAGATGCAGATGTTGTCTGCAAGAAACCTGCCAACCAATGCTTCATTAATTTGTTCTAAAACGAGTTAATTACACATCGACTCAACATGACTAATTTCAAGCCCAAGCCTTTTTCTTCCCACACTCGCATACGTACACATGGAAGGCTACACACGTAGTAAACTGATCTCAAACCCATTAAATGCAACATCTCAGCAAATAAGAGGCACAGCAAAGAAAGCAGAAAAACACACAAACTGTCCTCAACCATTGAGCCGTGCAGTGATAACCCTGACGACTCACACACAGTGCATACATACTGACTCAGCAGGCGGCTGCCAAACATCTTCTGCCTCCACTAATCAGGAAATTGCACATTGCTTTTGAATTCAGGCGGATCGTTTCATGAAAGAGCAGCAGTTTAAGGCAAAGGTGTGACCAAGCTAAGCACGGGTCAGCTGGTGGTTGCAATATATACAGCAACTCATTTTCTGCAGGAGATCCAAAGATGGTGTCGGTGATTGTGAAGTGGAGAGCTGTTGATTGAGATAAAAGACTCTGCCTTGCCTTCGAAGGCTACTTGATTATGATTGGGTAGTAGATCAAAGAATGTGACAGAGAGCAAAATGGATCGGGTGGATAGATGAATATATAAACGAGCAGCTGGGTGGAAGTGTGGGCACTAGAGGGATGCTGTATCTGGGTGGTCACACTTTATATGAAAGTAGCTTTTCCTTGCTAAATATCAAGAAAAAATAAATAAAAAAGCAACCATAAGTCCACCAGGCCAGGATATGTGTGATCAGCCAATGTTTCACTGCCAACGAACTGTTTTCATGACCAAACTTTACAATCCTCTACACAGCCAAAGGCCACAGCATCATTCACAGAGTTTAGCTGCACCATTGTCTGGCACCTTGGGGACAAAGCTTCTCCCTGAGTCACATCTAATAATGTGATTTTTGCCCTTGAAAATGTAATCACACGATTTAAATAAGCCGTGTAGTCCACTACAGTAATTCCCTTCAGTGTGCCTGCTGCGAGATAAAATAAGAACTGGATGAGTCATTTTGTTAGCGTGCTAATCGTTTTCTCTTCTACAATTGTGTCGTGGTAATCCCATGTAAACTGGAACATGCCATAATGTTTATGGTTTAAAAATAGCCCAGAAACATAGACTTTAATAAAAACTGAACTAAGATACGTGGACTATGTGTGGACCGACCTAATCACATTATGTGCAAGTGTACACCTTGAGCCCACTATCAAGTCCTATAAGAATTTTCACAGAATCGTGTAACTCGCATCGCGGCATCATAACGCATGCTCTGACCTCCAGAAGAATTAATGCAAAACAGCAGACCTGTGAAATTTAAATTGAACTTCTACCCAAGCAATAGTCATGAAGAATTTTTGATGAGTTATCAAAGAAACTATTACATGTACATGGCAAAGAGAATAAAATATGTTAACTCATTTCAACATCATAAAGAAACATTGTCTTTTCATGAATCCACTTGTAAGGATTGACATTATTTTCCACTTTGCTCTTTGGGATTATCGCTTTTAATGTAATGCACAGTGTAGTCTTAAAATGTAAATTTAAATAATATAACATAAGAATGTTTAAAAGATTCATAAGATGAACATTGTATTCTATTAAAAGTGCACTACAATGCAAATCAGAAATTTACACATGGAATATGGCTCTGTTTCCAAAGCAACCATTTATTTTCATTTTGAACTCTTACATCTTTTATCAGAATACTAAAAAGAACAGTAATGTTCGCCAACGCTCTCACCACTAACCTATCAACTGTTTGTAATGCAATGTCTTACTGTAAGTAATACTTGTATTACCTACAGTATAGGAATAAAAAGTTAGTGAAATGGCTCATTTTAGTTTAAAGAATCAGGAAACAAATTTCTCATGGACAGTTAATGCAATATTTTGATATTCAAGTACATTTTACATGATTTTATATATTAGCCTGCATATTAAAGTATTTCTCATAAAAAAAAACGTTAGAAAAGGAGCACAATAAGATTACCATTTTGATAAACATTTTGTTTAAGTATGGTTATCTGATAATTACTGCCGAATTTTGGAGCCTATCTTCACAGTAAATGGAGATAAGAGTGATGAGAGTTCAGCGTTTGGTCAGATTAGTCATCACTTGACTGCACACAGATGTGGTGAGTCAAGCTTTGATTGTAAATAATAGAGTGAGTGTGTATATATGATAGAAAGGAATTATGCTAAACGCTTTTGTTTTTGTTTTTGATGTAACTAGTTTATCCTATCAAGGCAAATTTATTTGGCACAATTCAACAAGATGACTCAAAGAACTTTACAGGGGCATTAAAGCGGCACTATGTAACTTTTCCACCTTAATATCATATTTCCAGAGTCATTGTGATGGTACATCAACTTCCAACAAGTTTAATGAACCTCTGTCATGGTCTGAGGGGTCTGTATCGCCTTCACTGGCACTATGTAACTTTGAGGAGCATGGTAGGAACCCTGCCACACTAAAAAACTACACATTTCTACGGCTTTGACTGCTTTACGGCATACGTCACTTCCCCCTCCTTCCCAATTCGCAGTCGAGACGAAAATGGGCGGGGCGTGGAGCGCAGAGCTCAGCTGAAGCTGGTAACCCGTTGCTGTGTTGTAGCTGCAGCAGCTCCACACAACAGACGTGGGGAAAAGATCCCTAATGGTTTAACTTTTCACCAGTTTCCTGCTCGGAGGCAGAACTACGGAGACCAAGTATCTGAGATAACAGAGTAAAAGAGTGAAAGAGTCGTCGGCTCGCTTGGATTGCGGCGAACGACCAAACACCTTCCACACAGTACCACAAACACTCACACAGACCGGGTCGGATCAAAACACAGGTTTTATTCCCCACTTCTCCAGCTAAACGCAGTTGCTGGCCAGCTCTCTGCGGTGGAATTAACCCCAATCTTCAGATAAAACTAGTTTGTTGAGGAAAAAATATTAACTCTTA
Organism: Cololabis saira; assembly: GCF_033807715.1. Taxonomy (NCBI): domain Eukaryota; kingdom Metazoa; phylum Chordata; class Actinopteri; order Beloniformes; family Belonidae; genus Cololabis; species Cololabis saira. The sequence goes on from NC_084602.1 coordinate 7,148,145, forward strand.
TTTGTAGCTGCAGAGGAAAAAAATAATCTCACGAGGAAAACAAAAATATTGCTCACGCCTCGGAGCCTCTTCAGCATAATATAGCAGTCAAAAAAAAAGAAAAGAGAAGTAAGAGTAATACAAAACATGTACTGTATGTTGTACTATTATACTAATTTATTGAAACACATGGCGAGTCAAACATTTACCAAAGCAGCTGCCAAACACTCCTAAACAAGGTAGCCGGAGACGTGGGTTCTGCAGAACTGCGGCAGTAAATCCTTTCTAAAGAGTGCAGCTAAGACGAGGAGCTCCATTCTTCAGTAGGGATTTCATATGGATCCAAACCGTTAATAATCATTATTTTCTCCATATACCGCTTCCTGGCTTCCTTGTTTAAGGTATCCCGGTAAATTCCAGTTCCTTTCCAGCAGTTTAACATCTTTTTTTTGCGTTCCGTCTGTTCACTTGGTGAAACAGAAAAGTCCGTCCCATCTTCATTCACTATCAAACAAAATGCCAATGTCGTTTTCTTATCGGATAAACTTTAAAACTAAAATAAAACTTGCTTCTTTGTTTAATAATACTGTTATTGTTATTATTGAAGTCTTTTTGGAAGGGAAAAAAAGAATATTAGACTGATCCGATGATCTTGTACTGGGTTGATATCAGACATTAAGGTAGCAGATAAGTTTTACTGTATCTAGTGTTGTCCATCCACACACACACACACACACACACACACACACACACACACACACACACACACACACACACACACACACACACACACACACACACACACACACACACACACACACGTTTACAACACTTCCAAAATGATGTGGGGAGAGGGGCGACCACGCCCACTTAGGAGACAGGAAGTGTATACCATTTCATACCATTGGCAGAAACGGTAATGCGTGATCTTCTGTATAGATTATCTTTGGCTGAACTCTGCCCCCCCAGGCCCCCAACCCCCTCTCACTCACACACACCAACCCCCCCATCCCTCCACCCCCCCAGAAGTGAACGGGGCTAGTACCCACTAACTCTTTGCACCATTCTGCACAACTGTAATATATTTGCACTGGACTTTTTACCTTTTTACCTTTTAACTACCTCCTCACACCACTGTAGATACCTCCACACTCATGTAAATATTGCAATCACCCATGTATATAGGCTACTGTAACTCAAATCTGTATAAATCATATAATCACATCTCATCTGTTCATAATAGCCTATATATTATCATTCATTCATGTCTGATCTGCAGCTTATAGCAACAGTTATTTATTAATCTGCACTATGTACATGTGACAATAAAGTTGAATCTATCTATCTAAAGTCTGTCCTCTGACGGACAGGCCGCCTGTGTAAAGAGCTCAGAGCTGGACTGATGTGTCCACTTTTAGGTCTTAGTCCTGACTCGGGCAGCAGAGTGATGAATGAGCTGCAGTTGTCTAACTGACTTTTAAGGTGGACTTTGAAGAATCTGTTACAATAATCAAGCTACTACAGATTAATGTATGGATTAGTGTCTCCAGGTACTGCTGAGACATCAGATCGTTTAACCTTGATATATTCTTAAGGTGATAGTAGGCTGACTTTGTTATTGCTTTAATGTGTTTTTCCAAATGTAGGTCTGAGTCCATCACTACACCCAGATTTCTGGCCTGGTTGGTGGTTTTTAGATGGATAGATTGAAGCTCTGTGGTGTAATCTGTGCCGGTGGAAAAATGTAGATGTTAAACAGAAGAGGTCCCAGGATGGAACCTTGGGGAATAAGCTCAAAAGTATCAAAGTATCATAAAACCTGAGCTTGGAAGCATTTATGTGAATGTCTGAAGTGACTCTCATCTCAAGAACTGTAACACCAACCTGTCACTTTTTGGGGCCATCTAGGTCTTGAGATTTGCAGGGGGCTGTGACATCACAGGCCCAGGTGAGAGTTGAATTAGCTATTCTCCCCATTCCGATCTTAACCAAATGTCACATCCTGCTGCTATTGCTGTAGCTTCAAAATGTGTAACATGAATCTGTAACACCAATTTCAAAACATACACCCTTAATTGATTATGTGATGTCAAGATGCAACGATAATTCCATCCCCTAAAACGGAACATTGTGAATAGTGGTGTGACAACATACTGTAGTTGGAGAGGTGGCTGTTGTACTGTACTGTAATCCATTTCCACATTTTAACTCCATACTATCACAAGTAAATTGAATTATATTTACAAATGAAATAAAGATGGCAAAAAAGATGTGAAATATTTTGTTTGAATACTGTCTGAAGGGAAATAAAAGTCAAAGTAAATGTAAGAATAACTGCATTTTATGTTTTCAATTACATTTGATATAGTGTCCCAAACTCTTAATTGATTATGGTTTATATTTGTGCTCAAGTGTTGAACTTGACCATCTTTTAATTTAAATGTGTGCTCATTACCTGACGAGAGCCATGTCCGTGGACACAAATCAGTAGAATAATGTTTGTAGTCCATTCACATTTTGCTCTAACACTGGGTTTTATTATATAAACTGGGTTAGTGTTATGATATAATCATGATGTTACATTGCTCAGCTTAAGTGAAGGAACGGGAAATAAATGCTTTTTCTCTGATACACCTGACTGTCAGTTTGCCTTAAGCATTCTGCAGTCGTCGCCTGATGATGGTGGGCGGTTTCCCCACGGAGGGGGAGTGATGATGCACAGTCTGCATCGCTGCCAGCGCTGGCCTTGTTAGCTTTACCTGATACCTCAGCTCCTTTATTGTGTTTTCACTCCCTTCAGACCAACTCATGTTTCTGGCGATTGCACAATAAACACAAGTATCCTTGGATTCTAACGTACATACACATGACATCATAAATGCAATAAAACATTTATTAATGCACCAAGATTCTACACTGATATGAGAAGAAGTCATATGCTGCCGGTTAATACGTGCATTCTGGATGATATACATAAACATGAAAGTACAGTAATATGCACGCGCACACACACACAGTGTATCTGTTCTCATTATTCCTGTCTTTGCTCAACAAGGCTGCTGGATACACTTGTGTTTAGAGTACAGTCTGATTTGTGCTGATTTCAAAGTGATGACTGCGATACTCCTGTTTCTATGTTCCCCTTCTTTTCTTTGCAAGGAAGCCTTATGTTTGTTGCGCCTCTGTTTTAGTCTTGCTGCCCAGCCAATGCCCGCCTGTTCTCCCCAAACAGCAAACCTGTATATTTCAAAACGACAGTTATTCAGGTTGAGTCCCAATGAAACATGGAGAAGCAGCATTCAGCTTTTATGCTCCACAGATCTGGGACAAATTTTCAGAAAACTGCAGGAACGCTGATACCCTCAGTTCCTTTAAATCAAAGTTAAGAACTAATTTGTTTACAGTTGCCTCAAACTGAATTATTTAAAAAATTTCAATTTCAGTACTAAACTGTAACTCTAGCTTAAGTCTAATTTCTTTATTCTGCCACTGCACTGTAGCTCATGTTTTTTTTCTTTTCCTCATTACTTTCATGTTTTTTACTAAGTAAAGCACTTTGCATTGCCTTGTTGCTGAAATGTGCTATTCAAATAAACTTGCCTGTCCTCTAAACGCATTTGAAATTTGTTGAGTAAAAAGCGGCGAATAGTTGATTGATAATCTGCAAGTGCAAGCCGGCCCAGACTCATCCCTAAGTGGTGCTACTTGGCCTGGTACGTGGAATCAGACTGCCATCTGATAAAGCAGATGGAGATTCGCCTTTTCTGCAGAAAAGGGGAGGGGCCAAAGGAAACATGTCAATGGGAAAACCTTTGGATATGAATAACTAGATGACATTTGTAGTTGTGAATATGGTATTTTAAAGGGGACCTTTTATGGCATCTAATACCTATTTTAAACAGGCCTTGAATGTCTTAAAAACAAGCTTTTGGTTGTTTTTGCTAAATAAATTAGAAATTCAGCCCCTGAGCCATGTCTTTATCTTCCCATTCTCTAACCTCATTATCTATGTGGGATTCTGAGTGGGCGGGGCTATGATAATGAGGCTCTGTGCTGATTGGCTGACTGAATGACGCGATACACCGCTACGAAAAAATGGCGGAAGCTCCGGCCAGCGGAGTTGTTGTGGTTGTTCCGGCCAGAGTTAGTTGTGGGCGTGGTTTCACGCACCGCCTGTTACGTAACGACGGGAGCAGAATCTGAACGGCTCGTAGATCCACATCACACTGGACGGCTCATCCGGGCGGCTGTACAGACACTGCAGAATCAATCAATCCATCAATTACTTCATTTGTCCCCAAGGGGACGATTAGTTTTGCGACAGGAGAAGCACACAATGGTAAATATACATAAAATATACATAATAAATTACAATAAGTTACACATCCTAATACAGACCTAAGCTATAGTTAAGAGGGAAGGCTTTTTCACCCACTACCTTTTCCTTCCGGCATTTAAAAGAACAATAGCGGAGGAACAAAGGAGTGTTTGTATCTGTTTGTCTTTGCAAAAGGGAGTCTAAGCAGTAACTGATGGTAGAATTTGATTGCTTTCCTCCTTCTCTGAGTTGGCAGGCTGAGGGGAGACCACTTTATATATGTTAAAGCAAGAAAAAAACATGTTTTTCATAATAGGTCCCCTTTAAGTATTTTTCCATTAGTGAGAGGTTGAATGTAAACCCGCCTGACAGGAACGTCTAACGGGGCCAAGCACCTCCTCAACCCCTTCAGCCGGCAGGCCTCCAAGGTTAAGACACCCTGCATTACACAACAGCGTCAAACAAGAACCACTGACCAAACAAATAACACTGCCAACCATGTGTTGGCAGTAATTGACATTTTTTTCTGTTCGGAAATGGCCAGCGTAAAAGGAGATGCATAAGAAGAATGCAGCAAAGGAGGAAGAAAGAAGTAAACATAAAGCTCCAGAGATGTTTTTTGCATGTTTATTTGCTATTTTAGCATACACCATGGTACTGTACATGCTAATACTAATTAAAGCTGCAAGCAGCGATGAACGGGCCCTCGCGCGTGCAATTTCCACCAATAAAGGTCAAGGACTCAAAACGAAGTCCGTGACACCACCCACGAATCTTTATGTGAAACCATTCAAAAGTTATGGCAGAAAGTAGGAACTATCAAATCGCCAAGGGGGGGCACGCTTTTTGGCGTCTATCGTCGCCACGGTAGCGCTTTTGACTGGGAAAAGTAATGCCCATCGTTGCAGGATGGAGACGCACATTTTGATGTATAACACACCTGGCTGCACGTTACGGTTCGGGCTGCATTAACGGCCGAAGAAATGGCATAAATTGCGCCAAAATTACACGATTAATTCAAAATAGCTTCCTGTTCGGTTTCGGCCATGTCGCCAAGAGACTTTTCTTTTTTTTTCCTTTAAGGTGCGACATGATACAGGTATGTACCGATTTCCGTGCATGTACGTCAAACCGTATTGTGGGGCTTGAGGCACAAAGTTTTCCGGGAGGCGCTGTTGAGCCATTAGGCCACGCCCATTAATGCAAACCATTAAATATCAAATTTTTCACCAGGCCTGGCTTGCGTGCAAAATTTGATGACTTTTGGGGCACGTTTAGGGGGGAAAAAAGGCCCTCATTTCGTCTAAAAAATAAAAACTAGAAAAAAAAATTCCTACAGATAGGGCCTTTGCACTGTAAGTGCTCGGACCCTAATAATTAAATTGGTAGTAAGAGAAACCCCTACCCCGAGCTGAGGCCTGAACCGATTTGTCGTTCCATTCATCATTTTTTTCTTGTAATTGCCATCTTCATCAAAAGTACTTGTACCAAAATGTTTCTGGTCCAGTAGGTTCAAATGGGATGTTCTCACGTGATTTATGTTCATGTGAGCTAGCTTAGAAAATCCTGAGCAACAGAGATCCCCCACTAGTTCCCAGAGGGCAATCTGAGTCCCTTTCCTACCACAGGAACATTTTTTAACCTGTAAAGGTTCATGAAGGCCACTTCCACCGGGCTGTTCCCAGTAATGGAGACACGCGTCAATGATCCGGCCCCTGAAAAACTACCCAGAACCCCCTGCTAATGGAAAGGCACCTATTAATGATTTACGGTCCTATACCGGAGCACCCGGACCCCTTCAAACAGCCCTAAATGAGCCCCTCTAATTGGACTGATTCGGCTGAATAGTGTAGTCTCTGCCAGCCTGAAGCCCTGGAGAAATGAGAAGAAAGTTGAGAAATTAAGAGCAGTATAAAGTGCAGAGGGAAAGGAGGAGGAACAGGTACTGTCTGGCTACTGATGAACTCTAGCCACAAGAGCCATTACCTACCCTGTTAAACTGCTCTTCTTATCTCAAACAGTGAATGGATCACTACATTTCCTTTGTTTAAATTGGATTTTTCAGGAAGGAATCGTTACAGAACATTGATGCTTTACCCTTTAAGCTCTGACATGACATGGAACCTGTCTGGACAACTGCTTTTTTTGTCTTTGAAAGCCTACTGAGAATCATTGATGGTGTGGGGACAAACGGTCCTGGATTTCAAATCAGCCTTACGGATTTCTCAATAGCTCAATTCCCAGTTTAGCTAAGGTGTAAGATGCAATGTAAAAGATTAAAAATATTAATTCTTCATGACCCTTGGATAAATGTTGCATATTCGTTCACTCTGTTACTATATCAGTGAAGATAGACAGGAGACTGTAACCTCTTTCTCCTTTGTAACCTTGTCTGGTTTCTACGAAGCACTTGTGTCGCACATTCACGTAATTACCGATTAAGTAGGATTTTATTTCAAATGAACACATTGGGGGCGATGTTGGAGTTCACTGTCTTCTCCCAAGGACACATGTTGGCTACCAGAACTGCAAATACATGGCTATAAAAGTTGCAATGAAATAGGCAACACTTTTATGGCACCTTTCAATTTTGTGTAGGTTCTACAAAGTGCTTTACTGTGTTTCCTTTTTCACAATTTCACCCATTATCATAGTTTTCAAGCTCCTCTTGTGTGGAACCAGACCCTGTTACTGCTGGATGGCTCAGGTACCCTGAACTATCCCTTTAATTATGCAACTATACACCTACACTGGGCTCTTCCTGGGTCTCTATTCTTTACTCTTCTTGAATTTATATGAACTTGTTATTACAAATGACCTTGTTCTCTTCTGTGTTTCAGAGGCAGATATCTATGGACCAATTTCTCTGTGTATGTTGGTCTTTCCTCCTGTCATATCAGACACTATACATATAAATACACTAAATACACTATATATGCAGTGCAGGTTTCAAAGTGTGGAGAGCTGGGGTTTGATGGCCTGGCCAACCCTCAGGTTGATCACTGTACCTGCTGAGACACAGCTACTTGATCTGTAACACTGAAGGATTTATTTTCAGGTATTGTTTGTATGTATTTCTCTTATTGCATTACGTTGAACCAGTATGTGTTCTTAACAACATTTATCATTTGTATTTGAAAGCTTTGTATTCGCTTTTATATTTTTTGCTGTCTTTCTGGACTGTAAAATTACCAATTGTGGTAAACATACTGTGAAGTTTCACAGTACAGTATGTTTTGAAAATGGCCTCTTTATCCTGAAATTGACCTCAAACATTGTGTAAAAAAAAAAAAAAAAAACATTTGTTAAAACATTATTATTAAAGTGATTACAACGGCTGGCATTGGACCACTCGACTGGGTGATGAAGGCAAAGCATGGCTGTTATTTCCAATTTCAAAATGAGTCGGTCCACTCTTGCAGCGTAGACTTGGTTCTTGGGGTCTAGTCTTCCATCTTGTATGTTACACAACTTGGATACTCTCAGTACCATAATATTATCATAGCTGGTATTTCATTATCGTAATGTGCATTTTTTTGTTCAAGTGACTTTAGACTCAAGTCACTTTAGATACAATCCATAATGCTTTTAAATGCTGCTAAATCTATTTCGCTACCATGTATGTTTTATGTTTGTTCCCTTGTTTGATTGTATTGTTTGACTGAATTTCTTTTTCTGTTTTCTGTGGGGACTGCAGGTGGAAAGTAGCATTTCTGCTAAAACCCAGTGTATTTAAACTGCTTAATGTAGTGTTCATTAATATGCATTGCCCCGTCTGAAATAAAAATAAACTTAACTCAATCATGCTTCAATCAGCCCCACGCATTAGGATAACATAGAGATACTGAGCGTTATGAATTTAACCTTTTGCCATACAATTAGAGCCTCCATAAGGAATTTGAGTTGGGTTGGGGTATTTTAACAGCAGCACAGTTGGTGGGGCAGAGACACCAGAGGGCATCTCAGAGACAAGTACCTCTTTCTCCTTATTTAGGTCTATGAATTAGATATGAATATGGAATGAACCAAGCAGAGCAGTGAAAGCAAGCAGAAACACTGTCTGACTTGTATGCCCAACTTAACTTTTTAGGTTTACCTCATCATCAAGGTATAACATACTGTATATAGTTGTTTCAGTGCAAGTTCAGATTTTACATAATGTATATAGCCCTTGACCTTAGCTCGGGGGTCGGCAACCCGCGGTTCCAGAGCCGCATGCGGCTCTTTACCGCCGCCGTAGTGGCTCCTGGAGCTTTTTCAAAAATGTTTGACCTTTTTTTTCCTTTTTTTCTTCTTTTTCCCCTTTTTTCTCTTTTTTTCTCCTTTTTTCTCTTTTTTCTCTCTTTTTCTTCCTTTTTCCTTTCCTTTTTAATCTCGACATTTTGCCTTTTTTCTCGACATTTTGACCTTTTTCTCAACGTTTCGACTTTTTTGTCGAGATGCTACTTTAACATTTATCTCGACATTCTGACTTTTTACAGAATGAGTTTCCATCAGGATGTGAATGTGTTTGAGGCTAAATAATCCTTTTGTTGGTAGTTAGTCATAAACTAAATTATTTGAGGGATGCTGGTCCTACCTTACCACAAATATCTGTCCAAACCTGTCCAAACAGCTACAGTAACAGGATTTATGAGGAGGCCTAGATAACACACTTTATGATATCTCATGCCATTAGGATGTCAAAATAAATTCTATGGAACATTTAATTCAATGTGACACCGCCTGAATAATGTGAGACTGGAAGATGAAAGATTCATTTTCTGCAAATTCCTTTGACTAAATGCAAATACATGAATAGTATTTCCTCTTAATCTGATAGTGAAAGAATATGCATGAACCACATGACTGAAATCTCTCCAGTATGGCTCGATGACATTGAGATCAAGGCTGAGATGGCTACACAATCCTTTTTCTTTTGTAACTTCGCCTTGAGCTTTGGGTCATAGCGGAAAGTCCAAGTGCAACGTTCTTGTTAAGGAATGCAAATGGTCTGGCAGTATTTTCTGACAACGGCTACATTAATTTTCTCTGCTACTTTCATTAGATTCCCTGTGCCTTTAGAGTGCACACACACCTCAGAACATCAGAGAGCCGGCACCGTGCTTAGAAGATGGTGTACATTTCACTACGGGCCTTGTTGAGTACTCTCTAAACGTAGCTCTTACAGTTGTCACTGATAAGTTCTATTCTCCTGGGAAGGTGAATCTTCGACATCTTTCTTGGTCTAGCTGACCTTGGCTTATATTGTCAAAGCTGTGACCCTGTGCTTCTATTAAAAGGTCCAACAAGTTTATGTCAACTTTTGATCGGGGACATCTGGGTGATTCCAGTTGTCATTATGATTTATTCAATTCAGTTCAATTCAATTTTATTTATATTGCATCTATTACAAAACAACTTGCCTCCAGGTGCTTTCCAGAGACCCAGAACATGATCCCAGAGAAATTATTACCGTATTATTGCGACCATTAGGCGCATATAAACGTCTTTTTTTTAAATGTACTGCGCGCCCAATGACGCAATGCGCCCATTGTATTATTGTAAAGGCTGATTTATGGACGCAGAGCCTACGGCGTAGGGCTGCGTCGACTTAACGCGGATCCATAAGGCGGACGTTATTGAGGCCACCATAAGAACGTTAAAGGGGGAAGGGGGGCGTGTGAACTGCCCGTGATTGCCCGGCAGCGGCTCCGTGGCGGGACACCTGGGGCGGACGGGGAGACTCGGCCTCGCTACCGAGAAGGAGACGCGGCCCCCCCGGGGGGGGAGCTGCGCCACAGAGGCGGGGCGGAAGGCCGGAGGAACCGAAGCGTCGGCTGCCGCTCGGTCGGCGGGCTCCGTCGTTTACTGTTGATGGATTGTAGATGCGTGGGCCGACGTGTCTGCTGGGTTGGACTGTTGTTCGGGCTTTTGCAAAAGCCGGCATAATTTCCGAGGGGCCGCACGGCACGGAAAATGGCTCGGCTGCTCAGCGCGGCCAGAGAGCTGCGGCCTCTGCCCGTCTCAGCTGATCAGTTCTCCCGGTCTCAGCGCGATCAGGCTCGGATGAATGCAGAAACGGAGGATGAAGATTTCGATGGATTTGATTCATGTAATAACTTAAATAAAGTACAATCAAACTAAGTTTTGCTCCCGCTTTATTTTAAAATACGCACACTTGTATGCTTGTGTGTGTGTGTGTTGTGCGGCGAGCGTGTGTGTGTGTTGTAAGGCAGCGCTCCGTGTGTGTAGACGGCGCCTTTTCGGTCGGTGCGCTGTATGTGTGTTTTAAATCCAAAAATGACAGACAAAACTGAGGGTGCACCTTTCCACACAGCGCCCCGAATGGTCGCGAAAATACGGTACATAAACATAAACACAGGCAGGTACAAACTCTCCTTTAGGAGGGAAGAAACCTTGAGCAGGACCTGGATCATAAGGGGGGGCCTTCCTACCAAAGGCCTACATAAAGAGTAAAACAATTTTGAGATAACAAATCACTTCACCTGATCACCATTGTTGATACAAGTTTTTTTTTGCATGAGCCCTCATAACTTCAAAATAAATGCCAACATGTCATAATTTCTGCCTTGGTTTGCAAACTTTTGAGCACAACTGCAATACACACTTTCCTATGTGGAAAAACTCCAGACTTTGATGGAAACACTTGCGGAGAAACTTTAAATTTCCATATTTTCTATCACTGTCACTTGTATTGACATTATTAGGTGGTTTTGATAACTTTAGTAGGTCACTTTTGTTGTCTTGATAACAGACCTGTCACTACTGACATTTGTCCTGCCTTAGCTGTCGGCAGTGCACATCAAAGCCAGACGACGGGGAGCGCTGGAGATCGGGGAAAAATGCCCACAGAATTGTAGATGTGTATCAATAAAAATATAAAATAGTTGTGGCTGCGACTGGCACCAGAGCTGTCTTGTATTCATTAGAGGGCCATGCTGTGTAATCTCTAGTTGGCAGCTGGACGAGACTTTGTGAATGGCAAGCGACAGGTTAGTGACAAGGCCTTCATCACAATCACGAGCACAGCGAGTCTGAGCTGCTCCACGTCCCTGTGTGCCCGGGGTATGTTGTGCTGTTCAGAACCGTCCCAGACGTCTCAGTGCTCCTTGGCTGTGACTCGGTGGTGAACACAGAGCCAGACATGATAAATATTCCATCTGCTCAGAGGCCGTTTCCCTCCCCTGATCCCTCGCAGAGTGAGCCATGAAAAGAGCTGCCTGTCTGCTGTCTGTCTCTATGCATGTGTGCTTTTGTCTGAGCCTCGTCACTCGCTCTCTGGCTTCACATTTGTCAGTCCGTCTCTGCTACCAGCTCTTGTGGGCTCTGTTTGATTAGATTTGAAGATTTGAAGATTTCATTTCGAACATGCATGTAAAAAAATAATACAAATATATTATATATATATTCTGCACCAATCACCACAACAAATTCCTTGTGTGTGTTTTCTTAACAAATTTGGCAATAAACCTTTTTCTGATTCTGATTCTGATTAACTAGTATTTAGTATTAATTCATTCATTTATCTATTTGGGCCTCAGCTATATGTGTCTGTCTTGATGACTGTCTAAGTTTGCTGATCGCAACATGTTATTTTATTTTTAATACAGTCAAGTGCAAAAGTTAGTATCCAGGAAAATAAAAAAATTATAATTTGGGCAAAACTAATTCCCCTCACGATTCAAATGCTTGTGGCATCGCCTTTAGCAGCAGGGACTTGAAGAAGTTTTTTCTTGTATGACTTCTTTTATTAGTTGTTCTTTTTTACAACATCAACAACTAGGGTTGCCAACTCCCTGTAAAATAAATAAGGGACACCTCATCTGCAGCCTTCACCCTTCCTGGAGTGGTGAGTTTTTTTAGTCCCTTTTTTTGTGAGTGAAACAAATTTTTTAACTATTTGACTCGAACCTGAATTGAATTAGATGCATATTTTTGAATGCCATGAACACATGGAAAACAAATTATTATCCAGCAATTCACATTAATACAAAATAACAAAATTAACTGAATAAAATAAGTATCTTTCTTAAACAGAAACCTGTCCTGCTTAACTTGAAGTTGTATAAATTAATATAAAACAATAGAAAGAAAGCAGAACATCCATTCTGTAATAGTGCACATTTTTAGTCCAATAAAAAAAGTGCCAACAGAAATTCTGTAGAAAACTTGTAAACATATTTGTGCCTCAAAGGCCATGACTGTAGCTACAGTTGTAGTAAAACAGAAAAAAATAACTTATGAACTCAACAGCTCAATGCCATTTTCCATTGGCATTTCATGGCTATTTTCTGACTCTCACAGCAATACGAGACAAAGTGCGTCCCTTTTCAGCTCAATACGGGACACGTACTTTAGTTTATAAATACGGGACGATTCTGTTTTTCAAGGGACGCTTGGCAACCCTTTTTTTGAGTGTTCACGTACGCTCAGCTCTCTCAAGATCCCACCAGTTGGATTGTCTGGACTTGAAATCCCTTGACTGGTTTGAAGACTGGCAGCTATCTTGAAAACTTTCCACTTGTGAATAATCCTCCTCACGATAGAATGTTGAACTCCAAATTGCTTGAAAATATCTCAATAATCCTACCAAGACTGATTTGCCAGAAGTTTTGCATCTTTAAGACAACTGTTTATCTTCTTCCCTCTTGGCATTGTGTTAATACACCAGACCTGAACACACCAAACCAACAAACTGTGAAAAAGACGACTCTTATCGAGGACTACACCCCTGGCTGCAAAATACCCTCTTACATCTTAGAGGAAGTACTTTGTGTTGTCCACACATTTTTATTTTACTTTTTAGTTTCATTTTTGTTGAAAAGATAATGGCACTGTGAAAAAAAAGCGCTGCATTGTCGTTTGTTTGAGGTTGCATGCGCCTAATACCAAGAAACACTAACATTAGATTTTTATTCACAAATTAAAGACAAAACAAAAAAATGGCAATGCTTTCCCACATGACTGGGGGAAATGGCAGTTAAAATACACATTACTTTGTGGAGTACAGAAGAAAAACACATCTTCCATATCAGATGACTATATTAGAATATACAGGACTGTCTCAGAAAATTAGAATATTGTGATAAAGTTCTTTATTTTCTGTAATGCAATTAAAAAAAAAAAATGTCATACATTCTGCATTCATTACAAATCAACTGAAATATTGCAAGCCTTTTATTATGTTAATATTGCTGATTATGGTTTACAGTTTAAGATTAAGATTCCCAGAATATTCAAATTTTTTGAGATAGGATATTTGAGTTTTCTTAAACTGTAAGCCATGATCAGCAATATTAAAATAACAAAAGGCTTGCAATATTTCAGTTGATTTGTAATGAATCCAGAATGTATGACATTTTTGCATTACAGAAAATAAAGAACTTTATCACAATATTCTAATTTTCTGAGACAGTCCTGTATATGATGATATTCTTGTGTATTATCTTTTTGAGGGACACAGTAATATTTACTATATCTGTATTCTCAGCCATGCTGCTCTGACCTTTTGATGTATCTTATTTTAATGATGTACCATGTATTTGATTGGGAAATGTATTCTCATTTAGCCGAGAGAAATGCGGCAGAAGTGACCTGGAAAGATCAGTCAGTGACATTTATATAACTTCTTCTTATTCACTGTCCGGTTGATCTGTTGACAAGTTAACTTTGCTTAAATAATGTCCGAGGAGCTTTTCCGCGGCAGCGCGCCTGCTGCTGGGACGCCATGACCACGTTTGTGTGGCATCGCTGTGGAACGGGGCCAAGGCAGCCGGCGGGGAAATCTGCAGGGGGAACTAAAACACAAAGCACTTCTCCCAGAAAGAATTAGCTCCCCTTTTATCATTTAGCGGAAGTAAGACAAATGGAGATATGCAGCAGTGTGGGAATACTGTCTTCCTTTGAAATAACGCCGCTGGGTGGGTGACCTTCACTGCTCTCATGTTAAATCCTTACACTCATCTGGTACCATATCTCAATGTGACAGAGAGCTTGAGCTTTAATAGACATTTTTATCAGGGTTTCCCACTCAATGTTAGGACTTGGGCGGGCCGTCCCTATGCAGTCATGGGATAAAGGAAGTATGTCCTCTTCCTATTCTTTGCTTTTATGTATCACAGCATCAGAAAAACGCAGCCTTAAGATGATTTACAACCTCAGAAGAACAAGACCTGACACATCCAGCTGTGTTTTTGTTTATTTAACAAAAAAACAAGACAAAATCCTTTGTGAAAATGCTTGTGAAAAACTAAAGTAAAGCCCAGGATTCATTTGCTTGCAGAATCACATTTTGCAGCAATAACTTGGAAGTATTTATATTCTACGTGACGCATCAGTTTCTCACGTTGTTGTGGAAGAAATTTGGGCCATTCTTCCTTCTAATGTTACTTCAGTTCATTAATATTTATTTGTTTATTTATAGGATCCCCATTAGCTGATGTCGCGACATCAGCTATTCTTCCTGGGGTCCCCAATGCAATTTAAAGGAGCTTGAGGCTCCTTTTAAGAAATGAGACTCTCTAGCGCCACCCTTCACCACGACGGCCGTCGGGGGTACTGCAGCCAACAGTGAAGCCTGCACGGGAGAACGGGGAGAACGCACATGCAGCGTCATGTGACGTCACATCCGCAGGACAGCGCGGGAAATTCGGGCCCACAATTGCAGCACATTTTGCAGCACACAGCCTGTTCAAGGCAAAGGAGAGATACACTAGAGGGCTCATTCTTTTGGGTTTGGAACGCTTCATCTGACATTATTACTAGAAAACTTAAAACGTATACAAATTTTTTTCATAAATGCTGCCTCAATCCTGCCTCATGCTCCTTTAAAAGAACATAGTCCAAACATACAGACATTTATCGCTGTTACAGGTCACTGTTACACCGAGTCATCATATACACAAACAGCAAACTTTCTAAATACATTATTGGTACAAAGAATGCATCATACAGTCATTACAATACCACAAGTATAACCCACAAATAAATTCCTGTAATAAATTATAGCACGTGATATATTTCTTACTCATTGAATGTTATGTAAAAAGTCTTTTGCTACCTTTTAAAAACTGTATTTTGATGTAATATTTTTGATGTTATTAGGTAATGTGTTCCATCCTGTGATAGCTCTGTATAAAACAGTGTGTTTTAAAAAGTTTGTTCTTGGCTTAGGTGCCAGTAAATTATCATAACATGATTGTTTGGTTGGATATTTATTGGCATTTCTAGTGAACACTATCTGATCTGCAAAATATTGTGGTTTTTTACTATTAATCAAATTCCTCATGAAAGTGAGCCTTTGATTGTGAACGTCTCTCTTAAAGTCCAACGTCATCATTTTAGTCAGGCTGAAGTCTAACCTTTGACTGGATCTTTGAGACTCTGGATTCAGTTCCTCTCCAGCTATTCTGTTGTAAACTGGCCGGTGTGTTTCAGTCCGACCTCAGTCGACCTTTACCTGTCACACGGATGGCCTGGTTTTTCCCTCCAGAACACCTCGATACACGGAGGAGTGACTGCAGGCCCTAGCTCCAAACCAAAATCACCATCATCCATCCATCCACTGCGCTTTAAGGTATATGAGGGACTTCAAATTAAATGCATTATAATGGGATTATAACAAACTGGATTTAATTGTAATAAGTGTGATTATATTCCAATTGAAAGGGGTCAAGTTTGACAAAAAAAAACAAAAATGCACAAAAAAGCATTTATATTTGAGCATTTATATATGTACATACAGTAATCCCTTGCTATAGAGATAGTATGGTGTAAATAAGTATATTTATATAAATATTTATATGGGCATGTGTGTACAAATACATAGAAATACTCAACTATGTGTAAGTGTGTGAGTATAATTACAGTATAGTTAGTTATTATAAATACGTGTTAATAAATGATCAGTGAATGGCGGTAGGATTAAATAAGTTTACACTTCTTACTACTCCTTTTTGCACATGTAATTAAGATATTAAGTGTTAAAGTATGACATTCTTGTTTTGTTGTTTTTTTGTTTGCTTTGTTTTGCTTTCTTCTCTTCTCTTTAATTGTTGTATTTTACATGTACAAAATAAATCAAATATTACAATACTATGAATCATTTGAATATGAGTATGTGGAAAATAAAAAATTGAAAAGCTTTCTAAAGTAATGCAAAATTAAAGCTGCAAGCAGCGATGAAGCGTGGAAGCGGTGGAAGCGCTTGTATGACTTGCATGTAGATTCTTCAGGCCTGGACATTTAGTGGATGACAGCAGCCACGACTCTCTATATCAAACTATTCAAAAGTTATGGCAGAAAGTAGGAACTATCAAATATGGACCAATCAAATGAAGGGGGGGGGCGCGCTTTTTGGCATCTATCGTCACCACGGTAACGCTTTTGACTGTGAAAAGTAATGCCCATCGTTGCAGGATCTATTTTGATGTATAACACACCTGGGTGCACATTACGGTTCGGGCCGCATTAACGGCCGAAGAAATGGCATAAATTGCTCCAAAATTACACGATTAGTTCAAAATGGCCGACTTCCTGTTGGGTTTCGGCCATGGCGCCAAGGGCCATTTCTTTAAGTTGCGACATGATACAGGTGTGTTCCGATTTTCGTGCATGTACGTCAAACCGTATTGTGGGGCTTGAGGCAAAAAGTTTTCTAGAGGGCGCTGTTGAGCCATTAGGCCACGCCCATTAATGCAAACCATTAAATATCAAATTTCTCGCCAGGCCTTGCTTGCGTGCAAAATTTGGTGACTTTTGGGGCACGTTTAGGGGGAAAAAAGGCCCTCATATTATCGGAAGAAAAACCTTTGCACTGTGCTCGGGCCCTAATAACAACAATTGATAGTATTAACAATGGTACAGAATAGTGACTAATGGATGGAACTGTTGCATCAGCCTGTGCTTTGAGAGGGTTTAACCCTGGTAGCTTTTCCCTCCCCATGGGGCCCCGTCCAGGGCTTGGGGAGGAAATGTACCATAAAAACGGCACTTGTTGAGGGGAAGATTTAACTCACCTAGGTGCAGGGATGACAGATTTTCATCCAGAAGGCCAGGCTGAACTGATTGTGTTTCAACAATCTCTGAGGTTAAGTGGCCTTTACTTGACCTGTTTCATTGCATGAGGGAATCCTTGCCTTCCATAAAAAGAGAAACAGCAAGTCTCTATAAAAGATGTAGTACTTTGACTGTATTACACATCAAAATGTCCTTGGAGGGTGCAGTGTAGGAGGAGGGGGTCCTGCAAGCATCGCTGTCTTCTTTATCAAAACACCAAATTTACCGACATGGGAAAATTGACGCCGGGTCATCACAGTGAATGTCGGTAACAATAAATTTTCGGGTTAATCGCCCAGACCTACTAAAGCGTCTCTTAGGTGACTGGATCCAGCTCGTTCAACATCCAAAAAGACAGAGCAGAAACTGAAAAGAGTTCTTGTAACATGACACTCCTTCCCCGTCTTATCTTCTGCTAATTGTTTGTATTAAAACCAATGGACAAAGGAGAATCCAGATATCATAAACTTTGTTTTCCTCTTTTTTTGAACATTTCCAAGACCACACATTGAACTCTGCATAAAGACATCATCATGCGTGAGTGACTTGCTTCATTTCAGCAGTGGGGGAGTGTTTGCGTAATGCACTCTACGCCGCTGGGAATTCTGGTGGCTGAGATTGCCTCAGAGTCAGTTACAAAACAACAAAAGGTTTTTCTAACAAGATTGTTTGTTTAATTATTCAAAAGTGACAAATAAGTATTCTTTGTTGTTCCATCGTCCCCGCTTCTTTCGACGATGACAACTGGGATTTGTGACGTATCTTTAACTTCACCGTGAAATTGGATCCCATAAGGCATAACCCCTCATGTCTGTGTCTCCGCTTTTGTCCAAATGTCTGTTTGCCTCCATTAAACACAAAACTCATCTGTGTTTCTTGGTAGCAAAAGAGAAAGAAAGTAAGCTTGTGGCCATGATTCTTTGTCATATGTGCGGACCAAAAGGACAGCTACCCTGGGCTTTAAATTGACCCAAATCTCTTCCATGGTACAACAACAATGAGATTTCCTGAGATCCCACGTGGAATAATAACAAATAAATGCGATGAAATGGCTTCAAAAGGGTTTCTGATAAATACTTACAGTCAGGTCAAAAAGAAAGAACACGCTCTTCCCATTGCTCTCTTAAATCTAATGGAAGCAGCGTTTCCACAGCTTGGTTTAGTTTCTCACAGAAATGAAAGCGCTGAACAGTCCAAACCACTCACGTCAGGTTACCTGCTGATTCTACACTGTGTGTGTGTGTGTGTGTGTGTGTGTGTGTGTGTGTGTGTGTGTGTGTGTGTGTGTGTGTGTGAGTGTGTGTGTGTGTGTGTGCGTGTGTGTGTGTGTGTGTGTGGACTGATGACCTGTCCAGGGTGTGATCCTGCTTTTCACCTGAAGACGGCTGGAATGGACAAATTAAGTGGAAAGATAATGGATGGAAATGGCCTTGATACACTTTGTATTGTGATAAAAGACGACAAATGAGTAAAATCAGTAATACTTCAATTATACTTATACTTCTGTTATCGTTAGGCCTGTGTTGAAAAGATCGATTTTCCGATTCTAAATCGATTCTCATATTAATTCCTAAAAATCGATTCATATGTCTAAAGATCGATTTTTTTTCATCATTACATTACAACTTTTTGTATTTTTTTATTTATGCCAAAAAAAGGAATGTTTTATTGGACATGAGAATAACTGGTGCCATGTTTTTGCCTTGAAATATGTTTAAAGGTATGAAAACATTAAAGTTTTCAGTTATAATTGCATAAATTGTCTATATTTCATTGCCTTATATACTGTCTTGGGGTTACATTTGCATAAAATAGTAAAAAACCAAATTTTCAAAAAAGGAAAAATAAAACTGATTTCATCCGTCTCTGTTTCCTCCCTGGATCTGTTTGATAATTAAGACCCACGATGTTTCTGTTTGCAGTTCTATCAGCATTCTTGGAGGTGATTGGTCCTTAGAGCATCATTAGCTGCCAATACTTGCTGTTTAATCTCAATATAATACTAGTATCAATATGTTGCATAACTACACAGTCAAATCATCAAAAGAAGTTTCTTACGAGGACGCATTGGTAGGTCGTCTCTCTGGGTTCCAGCTACCATGTTCTGTGGCTGCTGGCTCATTTGATCAATTCATGCAACAGCTCAAAAAACATTTTAATAACACTAACCCAAATCAATATCGGAATCGAATCGGATCGAATCAAAGTGTGATAATCGATTCTGAATCTTAAGAATCGAAATCGAATCGATTCTTGACATAATCTGTCTTAAGGAACCATCTGCAAAGTTCTGCATTCAAACAGTGGATCATAAATCTATCCATCAGCCAAATCACTCACTTTTACTTATACATTTTTATCTGCGCTACAAAACAAGCCAACAAAAACACACACACAGAACAAATAAGTACTTAGATAACACTCACTATATTCAGTTGCCGTTCTTTCTAAAAGCGTCAGCGTTGATGTCTGCCACCTTTTATATGCAACTTTACAAGCTCCACCAGAGCAGAAGTGATTCCTTCAGTCGGAGTTTGCATTTAATAAAGTGTGATACTATGACCCACTCTCACAAAATGACTGCTGGCGAACGTCAGAAGCACATTATGTGTTTTCCCTTAAACTGATAGATAACAGGCTTTTGAATGATTTAGAAAATCTATAAGTAGCACTCTGGAAATGTACTTTTAAAGCATAATATAGTGGATCCGTGGTGAGCAGCTGAGTTGCAGAGCGTCATCTGTGTTTTCAGCCGGAGAATAAGCGGGGATAGGGTGAAAGACTTCAAAGCTGCTTCTTCGTGCCACCAGAGTATTCCGTGGATAATAGACTTAAGGGGAAGATTTATCAAACAGCACACTTGCGGACTCTAATGTGAGTTGTGAATAATAGGAGTGTGAGAGAGCCTGAGTGATGTGTGTACGTGCCCGCGCCGTGTCTGTGTGACCGGCGGGGCCCGTTCCCGTTGACAGACGTGGGATTTTTCCTTTTGGGCATTTGCTCGCCAATTTGGTTGCTTTCGAGGTGCGAGTAAGACAGAAACAAGGTTCACGGCTGCAGCTTTTAGTGAAAGCGAATATGCTGACGAGCAGCCGGCTGCCCACGCGAAACACTCGCCGTCTCAGTCAGAAGCCGTCCACCTACTAACGGGCGCGTCGGGGCCCAAAGGCCGCGGGGAACGGCTTATTTATGCAAACGTCTGGGGATTTCTGCTCGACTTTGATACATGTTGAACAGTTTCCATCAGCTCACAGTCGTCATCTAATCCAGAGCCCCAGCGGTCACAGTGCACTGAGGAATTAGACGTGCACCCATGCCCCATCATTAAGCTGAAAATATTAACATTTCAAGTTACTTGGTGATTAAGCCTAGCTGACTTTTTGTGCCTAGTAGGATAATGGCCTACTAAATATTATTTGCAGAGGGCCCTTTTCCCTATCCCAGCATCGCCGCCGCATCATTAATAGTGCACTGTTGACGAAAAATAGTCATTAAGGGAGTCGACATCTGATATGCAAACTATGCCTTTTTCCAGTAATGAGGAACCAGGACTTTGCACTTCATGCAGACGGATGCATGCATGCTGTCTGGTATTTTTGTCTGTTTGCTGCACAAGAAGAGGTTCATGTTTCGGTAAAGGCATTCTTCTGATTTGGTCACATCAGTGCATTTATGTTGCAGCTCCAGTCGGTGCTGCTGGCCGGGTCTGCTCACGCTCAAGCACGTAAAGCTGATCTCAACTAGGGATGGGCGGTATGGACTCAAAAATGTATCACAATATTTTCTGGCATTTATCCCAATAACAATAAAATGACGATAAAAAAAATACCAATTCAACTCCACCTTTTTAACTATAAATCTATCACCACATTCAGTCTTTGGCGCCCCCAAAACACTGCTCTAAAAGAATACTAAATGCTACTAAACTACACCAATTAAATTGAATTCATAAAAACCAATTAAATTAGTACACCTGTACTGCAAAACTGTAATGAGTCAAATGAAACAAGTTTGAAATGTAAGAACAGATTCAACATTTATTCAAACTGTATGGCTTAAACAGTGCGATAACAGCAAACAGCACCATTGTCCTTCAAGTTTTCTTAGCTTATAAAATCACAAAGTAGAAAAAAATACAACCTGATAAATAAAAAACAGTATTGCCATCCTTTGCACTCACTGTTTTTTTGCAGACTCTGCACATAATAGATGATGTTTGCTCCTCGTCACTGTTTTAAAATCCAAACCAGTTCCAGAGCTGGAGCCTCTTTAACGACGAGCTCCTCGCTCTCAGATCCGCCTTCCACCATGTTTGTTACACGAAAAACCTCATCAACGGGAATTTATCCTTTTTACCGTGAGATACAAATTCTTACTGTGGGGAATTTTTTTGACGGTATATCGTGAACGGTAAAATATCACCCATTCCTAATCTCAACACAAAGACAACTTTCGACAAACTGAAGGTACAGTATGTGTTTGTATTGTCTGCTACATGTGGGCTATGATGACAGGTGAGGTCAGACTGACCTTGCCCTCGTCCCACTATGATGTAAATAGAGGGGGAAAAAAAGATAGGGTCATCTATAGGACTAGCTTTTTAAAAAGTATGCATGCTTGTTTTTCAAGTAGTTCTTTACAGTAAGTTTGAAAAAAAAAAAGGGAAGTGACTCACACCAGTCTGTAGCGCTCTGCTTCAGCCTGGCAGCTCAAATACCCAGACTGGATTGGAAAACTCTCAGTAACATCTGCTGAAGAGCACTTGAAAGAAGCGCGTGGCTTTTAACTGCTCGGCAAGCTGCTCAATAACCAGCAGATAAATTACCCAATGAAGCCTCACTTTAAATTGTGTTTGAAACAAAACTCATTTTATGTGTACTGATGGAGCGGAAGCGTTCTTTGTTACACCAAGACTGTTGAAGGTTTGAATTACTCCGGTGGCCTTTGTACAGTATATGTTCAGGAAAAAAACCTGCCATGAGGAGAAATAAGCAGCAGTATGAGTTTTTTTTTTTTTTTTTAAGATTTTTTTGGGCTCTAGTGGCCCTTTATTGAAGATGCAGGCTGGAAAGGGGTAGAGAGAGAGAACGGGGAAGACACACAGCAAAGGTGCGCGGGCTGGATTCGAACCCGCGACTGCTGCAGGAGGAGGACTGTAGCCTCAGTATATGAGCCGCCGCTTAAACCACTGCGCCACCGAGCAGCCAAGCAGTATGAGTTTAAGTTCTTGCCAACGTGTAAAGACGACTGGAAGGCTGTTTCCACGTGGTTCGGCCTGCTGCACCAGCAGCCCCGTGACAGCAGTAGGTGCCGGCATCGGTCAGTGTCAGTGGAGACGGAGCGTTGTGTTTCCATGACGACCGCCTTGAAGTGAAGGCAACGGCACAGTGACACAACACATGCGGGTTCTCACCTAGAGTTGGACGTTTCTTTTTCTGTATTGTTTGATTGGTGACCTGGAGACAAACTATACTCTGAAATTAAACAGTTTACACCAACATCTAGTTTGGAAATAAAGTGTGACTGTGGCTGAAGGCCGTTTCTCTGTGACTTTAAGCGGTATGTTCTTCAACCATGGCTGTATCTGAAACCACGCCGTAGTTGTTCTTTAACCCTTGTGCTGTCTTCGGGTCAAAATAACCTAATTCTCCTTCCTTCCTTCCTTCCTTCCTTCCTTCCTTGCTTCCTTGCTTCCTTGCTTCTTCCTTTCCTTCTTTTCATTCTTCCTTCCTTGACCCGAAGACAGCACAAGGGTTAATCCACTGGTCCTCTGTCACGATATGATCATTCGTTTGTAGGGATTTTTAGAGTTTACGGTAATTACTGTGCTGTTCATCACATGTCATAGCTGCCGCACGTATAGATTAAATGAAATCACACCGTTGTTGTCTGTGTTATATGTTCATCTTTTCACTGCGCTTCATTTTCACTCCACAGACCATACATTTGTCATGAACCACCAGTTTAAAAAATAAACATCACCATCAAAAACGTATCAGATATTATTTACTCTTTGCGGGACAGTCGTTTTTCCAACTTTTCTAAGACACTCAATACTTTTTCATTTTTATTCTCACGATCATTCAGATAGTTTTGAGTAAAACAAGAATTATAACTAGTAGGATTACGAATCAGACGACTGAGATGTGCTGAGCTAACAGGACGCAGTCCACCTGGAAGATAAATGATTTTAACGTTATGTTTACAACATAAATAAACTGGACTAACATATACTTATTAGTTATTACCTTCCACCTTCCACCTTTCTGTGCAAAACATGCTCACATGTGGCTCCCAGGAGACCCATGAAATGATGGCCGAATGTCATTCAAAACGGTCCTTCACAAACCAGCGGCTGATGTGTCAGCAGCTCCGTCCCTAATTCACTCTAAGGCCACGTTTACACATAACTGGGTATTTACAAAAACTGATATTTCCCCCTCTACGTTTTGAAAAATCTCTTCATTTACACGAACCCCCATAAATACGCTGTTAAGGTGCTATGAGAAGCCAAACCTACAGGGGGCAGTGTAACGAGAAGATAAAGTCATGCTAGCCAATCAGAATCCTGGAAAAAAAACATCAACAAATGACACGAGTAACTACGGCGGCCAAACAAATTGTAAACACAGGTCGCACACATGACGCTGGTGACGTTTCTGTCGCATAATGTGACGTTCTGAATCCTTAATGTCCGTTTCTCTCTGTTTACAAGCAAATGTGAAGACAGAGTTTTTGCAAATCTCCACTTTGGCCGGAGTTTTTCAGAAATTACCGTTTTTGGTGACTTTGAGCCAAAACATTCGGCCAAAACGCATGAAAACACCACAGTTTTTGCTACGGGCCTAAGTCTGAGGGTAAAAGGTTCTCCAAGCCACAACGACGATTCATAAAAAGAGATGGTTTCTCGACTGCTAACTACAATCAGCCCGTAAAGAATTTGCCGTTGAAACCAGACGCTTCCCCACTGGCAGCAAGACATCCAGTCAGGGAACAGAGATGAGAAGACTTGGCACGCCGTGGTTGCAGCGATCTGATAATCAAAAAAATTGATTGGTGTCAGAAAAATATTGTTATTAAAGCCAAATGCTGACTACTACATCCTGTGCTGCTGCATTTATTTTTGGATGGGCTGTGTTAGCAAAGGTGTCGGTTAGGTAATGTTGGATCATAAATCCATAATCCATCCATCCATTATTTATACCTGCTTATTCCTATTTTGGGTCAGGCAGATCTGCTGGAGCCTGTCCCAGCTCTCTGTGGGTGAACGGCAGGGGTAAATCCTGGACCGTCGCACTGTTTATAAATCAGATCAGTAAATTCAGATTGTCATTTGGCTCTCAGTATCTTAAAGTTGTGAAATTGATGGTACAAAGTAAACTAACGATGCAAAGAGTTTAAAAAGTTGCTCAGATGAGCACTTGTGTGAACAAAAAATTGTTGGTGTAATGTAAAAACATGTTTTTAACTAAACTGAGCCCTCTGCTCCTCTAATATTAGCTCTGCAAGAATGATGCAGCGAGGCTTTTGTGCAGCACACTCACTGGGATTGCTGTTTTGAAGCAGCAAGGTTTTTCAAATTGATTTTCCTTCTTTAATTATTTTCTCTTACAAACTATGAGTAGGTGTAACTTGGTGTTCGTATAACTTGGAATCCGGCAGGCTGCAGATGGATACCCTTTGAAATGTAATGTGCCAGACCTCTGCAATTACCACCTAGCTAAAAGCTAGATACTCCGCTTTGCAAGGAATTGCACAGTTCAAACATCAGCAGCATCAGGGAGAAATAAGGCATCATAATTAGAGAACCTCATTATGAGTAAATCAGAGTCATGATGCCACTGGAAGAAATCCTGCCCATGACAAACAGGAAAATGAGAAAACATGTGAGAAACATTATGAGAAAAACAGGATTAGCGTCTACATGACGTCCCTCTCAAAGGGGAGTTTTCTTCCTTGCCACTTGGGGAGTTTCATTCGGGGGTCATGTTCTGGGCCTCTGAGACACTGGATGCCCACTGGGAGTATAGCCCAACCTCTATTTGTTGTGTGGAACATACAACTGATAGATAAAATAAAACTGAAATTAACATAGTCTATAGAAAGCCTGGTTTATGCTTCAGTGACAAACTGAAGAGATCTGTGCAACTGCATGCTAAACATTTACCTCTCTCCAAACCCAGATATCTTGCTTCCACCTGCCTGCTGTGTAATGCTGACGTCCCCGACCCCCCAGTCTGGCCTTCGGCAGGAGGGTCCCCCCTTATGATCCAGGTCCTGGTCCAGGTTTCTTCCTCCTAAAGGGGAGTTTTTCCTTGCCACTGTTTGGCTTAAGGTTTTTCTCCCACTAGGGGAGTTTTTACCTGCCATTGTTTATGTAATAATTGTTCGTGGGTTTATGTTCATGTTCTGGATCTCTGGAAAGCGTCTAGAGACAACTTTTGTTTTATTAGATGCTATACAAATAAAATTGAATTGAATTGAATTGAATTGAATTGAATTGAATTGAATTGAATTGAATTGAATTGAATTGAATTGAATTGAATTGAATTGAAAATCTAACCCTGGATTCTGCACCGTACCAATCTTAAGGGTAGGCATAATAAGCCTTGGCTTCAGCCTATACCTTTTCGGTGCCATTTAAAATATTGGACCTTTTTTATGTTGTATTATGTTGTATCCAAATGGACTGAAATAAAAACTCAAACTCAACTCAATCCTCCTGCATCAGAACCGCTTTGAGAAGGTGTGGTCAGTAATGTGTGACGACTCATTCTTCGTATAGTTTAAACGTTGCAGTCCTGGATTAGCTGGATTAGATCCTCATTTGGCCACAGTCGGTGTAACACTGTTAATTTTATGTCAAATAAGCAGAGTCTGGTTTATAAATTAATGTATTATGTCATTGTGTAATAGTATTGAATTGGGCCCGATCCTGCTCCTTCCTGTTTATTGACCAATAGGGCTTGGTCGTCTTGACGTCATCACTGGGCGGAGCCGCCATGTTGGAAGCTACGTTAGCTGCTCTTCGGACCACTGCACACTGTGTACAGACGTGCTCCCTCTTCGTTGTTTCTTACTTGTAATCGTTACTTTCCGTTCTTCTGTAAACCATGGTAACCCATTGCTGTGTTGTAGCTGCAGCAGCTCCACACATAACAGACGTGGGGAAAAGATCGTTCCTTCACCCATCCATTTGTGAACTGCACATGAGACTCCAACGACTTATAACAACGGAACTGCTCCGAAGTGCAGGCGCTCACACCGCAAACAAGGTAGCCGAAGATGTCGGTTGTGCAGAACTGCGGCAGTAAGTCCTCGTCGGAGCTCCACTCTTTAGTATGGATTTCATATGGATCCAACCCGTTACTAATCATTAATTTCTCCATATACCGGTCCCTGGCTTCTTTGTTTAAGGTATCCCAGTAAATTCCAGTTCCTTTCCGGTATTTAAACATTTTTTTTTTGTGTTCCGTCTGTTCACTTGGTGCATACACACTGCTACTACACTGCTGTTTGTTTACAATCACGAGGCTGCCAACATGGCCGCCGCGTCCCAGAATGCAACTTGGCGACCCAGCCCTATAGTAGAGGAGCTGGGACCCAGAAGCCCCCCTCATTTGCATAATGAGACAGAAATGTATACGGTAAAGTAAAAAGAGGAGATGAGGAATGTAAAAAAAAAAACAAATGCATGTATAAGGAAAATGAAAAACAAAATATATATATATTGCTGCTTTTATTTTTAATTATGTCAGTTTTGGTCCTCCGTAGGAAGATGCCTCACTCTGAAGTTCATTCTCACCTGTCTTGCAAATGGCTGATGTATCCAAATATAACCACAAATCAAACTGACACGGCAGCAACAGATGTGATTGGTCCACTTAGAAGCAAGTGAAGACTGTGTTTAAAAATCACCAGCTGTGTGTGTTCTGCTATTTTGTCACGTTGTCTTTGTATGTATATATACTTAGATATACGTATTATATTTATATCATAGTTACTGTATATTATATTTATGATAGAGCTTACATCTTGTATTAAACAGGTTATTTTTGTAAAAATTATATATATTTATACAAATAAGTGTATAGTATAAAAAATAAATACAGACATATAATTTATGTTTAGTTGTGGAAAGGGGGTGGGATTAAATAAGTTTATATTTCCTCCCACTCCTTTTCGAACATGTAACTTGAAATATGTTTTAATGTTGTTTTCTTTTCTTTATGTGGTGGAATGCTCACCTGTATTTGTTTTCTTGTCTTTTTTCTTGTTCGAAATAAACGAAAAACGAAATGAAACAAAGCATTGTTCTCATCTTCTTGTGATCTACTACCTCTTTGTCATTTTCAAACTGGGTTCCTGAGAAATTGCTGCCATGTTGGTAAATAATTGCAGATATTTATCAGCCCCATCTCATACAAAACATGTTTTATTTGCTATGTTCCTATGCATGAGCTACACATACAGTAGGAAATAAAAGGACACTCAGCACTGCAAAAACTCAAAATCTTACTAGGAATATTTGTCTTATTTCTAGTTAAAATGTCTCATTTTTAGTCAAAAAAATCTCATTACACTTTAAACAAGAGTCATTACCAGAAAAATAACTTGTTATTTGAAAATTTTCACCTATTTCAAGTAAATTTTCACTTGAAATAAGTAGAAAAATCTGCCAGTGGGACAAGATTTATCTTCTCATTACAAGCAAAAAAATCTTGTTCCACTGGCAGATTTTTCTACTTATTTTAAGTGAAAATCTACTTGAAACAGATAAAAATTGTTGTTTTTTCCAGTAATGAGTCTTGTTTTAAATGTAATGAGATTTCTTTTTACTAAAAATGAGACATTTTAACTAGAAATAAGACAAATATTCTTGTTAAGATTTTGAGTTTTTGCAGTGCGGAGAAAGAGAATGACACAATCGACTCAGGACAAGCATAAACGGCAGCTACGTTTTGCAGCTGCCCCGTATTAAGTACCAAATGTAAACCTGGGAAAGGGTTTAGTTAATAACAAAGTCAAGCTCAATTCTGCTGGTTAAAATAGAACGTAGCGAGCAAACAGAGGTCATTCACAGAGTAATGCCAAGAAAGACAGAGACGATGAAGGTGGTGGGGAGTAAAGGTGACAGAAGCAACAATGGCAGCAGGGCTTAATTACAGGTCAGTCCAGCGTTCTTCAGGTCACACCGTGATTCACAACGTTCAAGCAGTCGTGTGTTTCTCTGCGTCGGCGGTGTGGGAACGAGCCGCCAGCTGCACACAAAGACCATCACCTTATCACTGCTGGGAGGGTCAAAGATATGAACTCAAACAACTGTGAATAATATTGTCACTGCGCAGGAGAGGAGAGAGAGGGAGGGTGACGAAAGGAGGAGAACACGGCAAAGAAAAAGACGGGCAAAGAGGTCAAGGGAAAGACAAAGAAGTGGCTGGTGATGAGTAAATGTAACGTTAAACAGAGAGCACTCGTATCTTTCTGTAAAATTATCTTATGTAACGAGACTTTTTGCTGAGTTCTTCAGAATAATTTACTGTAAAAATGATAAGAGTGACCGTAATTCTGCTTACTGGGTATAATGAGGATAACTCTGTTGTGGAAAAACCCACTATATGCTCTTTAATACGATGTTTCCAACTAGTGTGAATAACTGGACTGAAACTGAGTATCTAAATTACCAAGAATAAGACTGGAGAGATGATCCAGATTTCAGTAGATTTAACTAACCCTTGTGCTGTCTTTGGGTCAAGGAAAGAGGAAGAGAAGAGGGGAGGAAAGAAGGAAGGAAGGAAGGAAGGAAGGAAGGAAGGAAGGAAGGAAGGAAGGAAGGAAGGAAGGAAGGAAGGAAGGAAGGAAGGAAGGGAGAAAAGGAAGGGAGAAAAGAAGGAAGGGAAGAAGGAAGGAGAGAGCAGGAGGAAAGAAGGAAGGAAGGAAGGAAGGAAGGAAGGAAGGAAGGAAGGAAGGAAGGAAGGAAGGAAGGAAGGGAAAAAGAAGGAAGGAAGGAAAGAAGAAAAGAGGAAGGGAAGAAGGAAGGAGAGAGCAGGAGGAAAGAAGGAAGGAAGGGAAAAAGAAGGAAGGAAGGAAGGAAGGAAGGAAGGAAGGAAGGAAGGAAGGAAGGAAGGAAGGAAGGAAGGAAGGGAGAAAAGGAAGGGAGAAAAGAAGGAAGGGAAGAAGGAAGGAGAGAGCAGGAGGAAAGAAGGAAGGAAGGAAGGAAGGAAGGAAGGAAGGAAGGGAAAAAGAAGGAAGGAAGGAAAGAAGAAAAGAGGAAGGGAAGAAGGAAGGAGAGAGCAGGAGGAAAGAAGGAAGGAAGGAAGGAAGGAAGGAAGGAAGGAAGGAAGGAAGGAAGGAAGGAAGGAAGGAAGGAAGGAAGAATGGAAGGAAGGGATAAAAGAGGAAGGGAAGAAGGAAGGAGAGAGCAGGAGGAAAGAAGGAAGGAAGGGAAAAAGAAGGAAGGAAGGAAGGAAGGGAAAAAGAAGGAAGGAAGGAAAGAAGAAAAGAGGAAGGGACGAAGGAAGGAGAGAGCAGGAGGAAAGAAGGAAGGAAGGGAAAAAGAAGGAAGGAAGGAAGGAATGAAGGAAGGAAGAAGGGAGCAGGAGGAAAGAAGGAAGAGAAAAAAGAAGGAAGGGAGAAAAGAGGAAGTGAAGAAGGAAGGAGAGAGCAGGAGGAAAGAAGGAAGGAAGGGAAAAAAGAAGGAAGGAAAGAAGGAAGGAAGGGAAAAAAGAAGGAAGGAAGGAAGGAAGGAAGGAAGGAAGGAAGGAAGGAAGGAAGGAAAGAAGAAACGAGGAAGGGAAGAAGGAAGGAGAGAGCAGGAGGAAAGAAGGAAGGAAGGAAGGAAGGAAGGAAGGAAGGAAGGAAGGAAGGAAGGAAGGAAGGAAGGAAGGGAGAAAAGGAAGGGAGAAAAGAAGGAAGGGAAGAAGGAAGGAGAGAGCAGGAGGAAAGAAGGAAGGAAGGAAGGAAGGAAGGAAGGAAGGAAGGAAGGAAGGAAGGAAGGGAAAAAGAAGGAAGGAAGGAAAGAAGAAAAGAGGAAGGGAAGAAGGAAGGAGAGAGCAGGAGGAAAGAAGGAAGGAAGGGAAAAAGAAGGAAGGAAGGAGGGAAGGAAGGAAGGAAGGAAGGAAGGAAGGAAGGAAGGAAGGAAGGAAGGAAGGAAGGAAGGAAGAATGGAAGGAAGGGATAAAAGAGGAAGGGAAGAAGGAAGGAGAGAGCAGGAGGAAAGAAGGAAGGAAGGGAAAAAAGAAGGAAGGAAGGAAGGAAGGGAAAAAGAAGGAAGGAAGGAAAGAAGAAAAGAGGAAGGGACGAAGGAAGGAGAGAGCAGGAGGAAAGAAGGAAGGAAGGGAAAAAGAAGGAAGGAAGGAAGGAATGAAGGAAGGAAGAAGGGAGCAGGAGGAAAGAAGGAAGAGAAAAAAGAAGGAAGGGAGAAAAGAGGAAGTGAAGAAGGAAGGAGAGAGCAGGAGGAAAGAAGGAAGGAAGGGAAAAAAGAAGGAAGGAAAGAAGGAAGGAAGGGAAAAAAGAAGGAAGGAAGGAAGGAAGGAAGGAAGGAAGGAAGGAAGGAAGGAAGGAAGGAAGGAAGGAAGGGAAAAAGAAGGAAGGAAGGAAAGAAGAAAAGAGGAAGGGAAGAAGGAAGGAGAGAGCAGGAGGAAAGAAGGAAGGAAGGGAAAAAGAAGGAAGGAAGGAAGGAAGGAAGGAAGGAAGGAAGGAAGGAAGGAAGGAAGGAAGGAAGAATGGAAGGAAGGGATAAAGAGGAAGGGAAGAAGGAAGGAGAGAGCAGGAGGAAAGAAGGAAGGAAGGGAAAAAAGAAGGAAGGAAGGAAGGAAGGGAAAAAGAAGGAAGGAAGGAAAGAAGAAAAGAGGAAGGGACGAAGGAAGGAGAGAGCAGGAGGAAAGAAGGAAGGAAGGGAAAAAGAAGGAAGGAAGGAAGGAATGAAGGAAGGAAGAAGGGAGCAGGAGGAAAGAAGGAAGAGAAAAAAGAAGGAAGGGAGAAAAGAGGAAGTGAAGAAGGAAGGAGAGAGCAGGAGGAAAGAAGGAAGGAAGGGAAAAAAGAAGGAAGGAAAGAAGGAAGGAAGGGAAAAAAGAAGGAAGGAAGGAAGGGAGGAAGGAAGGAAGGAAGGAAGGAAGGAAGGAAGGAAGGAAGGAAAGAAGAAACGAGGAAGGGAAGAAGGAAGGAGAGAGCAGGAGGAAAGAAGGAAGGAAGGAAGGAAGGAAGGAAGGAAGGAAGGAAGGAAGGAAGGAAGGAAGGAAGGAAGGAAGGAAGGAAGGAAGGAAGGGAGAAAAGGAAGGGAGAAAAGAAGGAAGGGAAGAAGGAAGGAGAGAGCAGGAGGAAAGAAGGAAGGAAGGAAGGAAGGAAGGAAGGAAGGAAGGAAGGAAGGAAGGAAGGAAGGAAGGAAGGGAAAAAGAAGGAAGGAAGGAAAGAAGAAAAGAGGAAGGGAAGAAGGAAGGAGAGAGCAGGAGGAAAGAAGGAAGGAAGGGAAAAGAAGGAAGGAAGGAAGGAAGGAAGGAAGGAAGGAAGGAAGGAAGGAAGGAAGGAAGGAAGGAAGGAAGGAAGGAAGAATGGAAGGAAGGGATAAAAGAGGAAGGGAAGAAGGAAGGAGAGAGCAGGAGGAAAGAAGGAAGGAAGGGAAAAAAGAAGGAAGGAAGGAAGGAAGGGAAAAAGAAGGAAGGAAGGAAAGAAGAAAAGAGGAAGGGACGAAGGAAGGAGAGAGCAGGAGGAAAGAAGGAAGGAAGGGAAAAAGAAGGAAGGAAGGAATGAAGGAAGGAAGAAGGGAGCAGGAGGAAAGAAGGAAGAGAAAAAAGAAGGAAGGGAGAAAAGAGGAAGTGAAGAAGGAAGGAGAGAGCAGGAGGAAAGAAGGAAGGAAGGGAAAAAAGAAGGAAGGAAAGAAGGAAGGAAGGGAAAAAAGAAGGAAGGAAGGAAGGAAGGAAGGAAGGAAGGAAGGAAGGAAGGAAGGAAGGAAGGGAAAAAGAAGGAAGGAAGGAAAGAAGAAAAGAGGAAGGGAAGAAGGAAGGAGAGAGCAGGAGGAAAGAAGGAAGGAAGGGAAAAAGAAGGAAGGAAGGAAGGAAGGAAGGAAGGAAGGAAGGAAGGAAGAATGGAAGGAAGGGATAAAAGAGGAAGGGAAGAAGGAAGGAGAGAGCAGGAGGAAAGAAGGAAGGAAGGGAAAAAAGAAGGAAGGAAGGAAGGAAGGGAAAAAGAAGGAAGGAAGGAAAGAAGAAAAGAGGAAGGGACGAAGGAAGGAGAGAGCAGGAGGAAAGAAGGAAGGAAGGGAAAAAGAAGGAAGGAAGGAAGGAATGAAGGAAGGAAGAAGGGAGCAGGAGGAAAGAAGGAAGAGAAAAAAGAAGGAAGGGAGAAAAGAGGAAGTGAAGAAGGAAGGAGAGAGCAGGAGGAAAGAAGGAAGGAAGGGAAAAAAGAAGGAAGGAAAGAAGGAAGGAAGGGAAAAAAGAAGGAAGGAAGGAAGGAAGGAAGGAAGGAAGGAAGGAAGGAAGGAAGGAAGGAAGGAAAGAAGAAACGAGGAAGGGAAGAAGGAAGGAGAGAGCAGGAGGAAAGAAGGAAGGAAGGAAGGAAGGAAGGAAGGAAGGAAGGAAGGAAGGAAGGAAGGAAGGAAGGAAGGAAGGAAGGAAGGAAGGGAGAAAAGGAAGGGAGAAAGAAGGAAGGGAAGAAGGAAGGAGAGAGCAGGAGGAAAGAAGGAAGGAAGGAAGGAAGGAAGGAAGGAAGGAAGGAAGGAAGGGAAAAAGAAGGAAGGAAGGAAAGAAGAAAAGAGGAAGGGAAGAAGGAAGGAGAGAGCAGGAGGAAAGAAGGAAGGAAGGGAAAAAGAAGGAAGGAAGGAAGGAAGGAAGGAAGGAAGGAAGGAAGGAAGGAAGGAAGGAAGGAAGGAAGGAAGGAAGGAAGGAAGGAAGGAAGAATGGAAGGAAGGGATAAAAGAGGAAGGGAAGAAGGAAGGAGAGAGCAGGAGGAAAGAAGGAAGGAAGGGAAAAAAGAAGGAAGGAAGGAAGGAAGGGAAAAAGAAGGAAGGAAGGAAAGAAGAAAAGAGGAAGGGACGAAGGAAGGAGAGAGCAGGAGGAAAGAAGGAAGGAAGGGAAAAAGAAGGAAGGAAGGAAGGAATGAAGGAAGGAAGAAGGGAGCAGGAGGAAAGAAGGAAGAGAAAAAAGAAGGAAGGGAGAAAAGAGGAAGTGAAGAAGGAAGGAGAGAGCAGGAGGAAAGAAGGAAGGAAGGGAAAAAAGAAGGAAGGAAAGAAGGAAGGAAGGGAAAAAAGAAGGAAGGAAGGAAGGAAGGAAGGAAGGAAGGAAGGAAGGAAGGAAGGAAAGAAGAAACGAGGAAGGGAAGAAGGAAGGAGAGAGCAGGAGGAAAGAAGGAAGGAAGGAAGGAAGGAAGGAAGGAAGGAAGGAAGGAAGGAAGGAAGGAAGGAAGGAAGGAAGGAAGGAAGGAAGGAAGGAAGGAAGGAAGGAAGGAAAGGAGAATTAGGTCATTTTGACCCAAAGACAGTACAAGGGTTAAATAATTGCATGCTAAAGGGTCAGAACATACATTAGGCATCTCGATGCAGAATTACAAAGAAACAGAGGAAACGTAATGATTTTAAGGTATAAAGGATGATTAATTCTTACGATTCGGGTAGACAAAAACATCTTTAAGGTCAGTGTTAATCTTCTTTAAGCAAACTACCAGTCTGTACATTTAGTTGGGCCAAGGCTCTATTTTGCTGCTCTCAGCAGTTTTGGTTTAATGGCTTGATTTTCCATCACAAACTCACTTATTAATAAGCCCCCTACCTGCATTATTGAAGTCAAAGTCTTAGTAAAACACAAACTGGCTAAAGCAGGGATCACCAACCCTGGTCCTCGAGGGCCGGTGTCCTGCATGTTTTAGATGTTTCCCTGCTTTAACACACCTGATTCTAATTAATCATCGTCATCAGCTTTTCATCCAGGGCTGCACAATTCTGTTGATGACACAGTCACTTGTATCACGGTGCAATGAAGCAGGGAAACATCTAAAACCTGCAGGGACACCGGCCCTCGAGGACCAGGATTGAGGACCCCTGGGCTAAAGTATATAAACCGCTTAGAATTAACTTACTCTCTTAATGAATTTGCCCATAGTTGGTGACCTGGTCGTCAGCTAAGCTGTGATAATAGACCCAGACTTCCTGCATCTTTATTAAAGACCCATCGGACATTCACAGCGCTGCTGGAAAAAGTAAAAGTGTAAGTGAATCCACAGATGAATTACTTCTCATTGGAGTCTCGGCTTTTACTGCAAGGGGTTTGATTAATGAAACTAATTTGGAGATGTCCATTCCAGGGTGGGGATTGAACTTTTGTCCACCTGCCTCAGTAGTTGGTAACGTTTACCAACTGCATGTGAAAAAAAACGTCATAAATGTTCTTAGATTCAAGCACATTTTGTTGATTGATTTATCTAACATTGGTGTTTTATTGGAGTAGTGAACTATATAGTGAGCCCGGTGATTTTGGACATTATAATTTGGGGGTTGATTAACCAGGGCCGGCTCTAGAAAATGATGACTAGGGCTGCATCTCAGATCAGAGGGGGGGCACATGCCTGGCACGTTATTCAACACTAAATTATGCATTTTCCCATCATTTCAAGCGGAATGATACTAGCAAAACAAGAATATTTAAAGTGTATTTCAAATGCTTTATTGCAGCAATAAACGAATAAAATGCTACATTTAGTCTGGGCTACCTCACCCATCAGACAATCTAGCAACAGATTTTTCTTACCCTGAAAATAAAACATTCAAACTAATTTTATCTATACAGCTCAAAACCATCACTAAACATGACAGTCATTTCAAGTGGAATGATACCAGTCAAACAATAATATTTAAAGTGACTTTAAAGTGCATTTTTGCAGCAATATCGCTGCAGAACAAAGAAAATGCTACATTTAGTCTGGGCTTAGACAACCACCGTTGTCTAACTTGCTGGCGTCGTCGTGCTTGAACCACTTCTGAATATCCATCTTTACTTTGTGTTAACGGAGCAGCAGAGAGCAGCGTCTTGCTGGTGCAGGAAGCTGCTGGACGCAGATGAGTGACGGACACTGAAGCCTGAATTATGGTTCCATGTTAAATCGACGGCGTAGGTTACGCGGCGACGCGCGCCATACGCCGTAGGCTCTGCATTGGTGTAACGCGGAACCATAAATCAGCCTTAACGCGCACGCAGTTGTCAGTTTTTTTTTCATCTTTTCAACTGAGCATGCAAACACATAAACTGAGGGTGCAATGCATGCTTATGCACCCTCGTAGAACCGGGGCTGTGAGGAACGTCTCCGCAGCGACCTCTTGTGTCTCATGTAAAATGTCAGGGTGGAACATCTTCATTCTAGGTGCAATCTCTGCGCTGGAATCCCAAAACAACTGTTTTTTATTTGCTTTGAGCTGCATTTGGAGGGTAGCAGGTGTTGCATTTTTTTTCATTACTACCAAACAAATTATGCCTAAGAAATGGTGATGGGGTACAGGAGAAATCTGATTAGTATCCTGTTGCATGGAAATGGAAATTTGCAGTAAAGGTGTTAACACTGTGCGAGGATGCGTCCCTCATTTACCTCCGTGACCTGGATTCTTAATTGCATTTGCACACGTTTTCCGATCCAGTCTGCTTTTTCCACATCGCCGTCACGATCTGTTAAATTAGCGCTCTTGCCGCTGCACTACATTTACATCTGCAGCCTTGTTTGTCTTGTTGTTTTTAAATGTTAAATATCAATGGAATAAATGGTCGACAACAAGATTTAGACAACTTTCATTAAGGAGAGCAAGCGCTGTTGGCTGACTGTTAAAGCCCCTGAGCCTTTTGCAAATCAACGTAGCGCAGACACACGCGGTCCAGCACAACACGGTAAACACACAGCAGCACTGATGAGGATCAGACTCAAGCCCTACCTTTTAACCCCACTCATCCTCCCTCATCCTTCATAAACCCTCCTGAAGACTTTATTCTCTGCACATTTGCACTTCTGAGAGAGAGTCATGAGAAGCTGTTGCCTCTATCTTTAGCTGTTTTACATCAGTCCAGCCACAAATTCAGACAGAATCAAAGACGGGAGGAGGATGAAGCTATTTTCTTTTCTTTTCTAGAGTAATACAATTATAAGCAGAAGGAAAGAAAGCTCATGCAACTTCAGGCACAGATGTGAGGATTAATACCGTGTATAATTCCAGCCATATACTGTAAACATGTAGAAAAAGAAAATAAATAAAAAAACAAAACCCAAATCAGAATAAGTTGTTATTCAGTGATGAACAGTATGATATTCCTGCTTTTGACTTATTATTAACCCTTGTGCTATCTTCAGGACAAGGAAGGAGGGAGGGAAGAAGGAAGTAAGGAAGGAAGAAAGAAAGAAAGACAGAAAGAAGGAAGGAAGGAAGGGAGAAAAGAAGGAAGGATGGGTGAAAAGGAAGGGAGAAAAGAAGGAAGAGAGGAAAGAAGGATGGATGGAAGGGAGAAAAGGAGGAAGGAAGGAAGGAAGGAAGGAAGGAAGGAAGGAAGGAAGGAAGGAAGGAAGGAAGGAAGGAAGGAAGGAAGGAAGGAAGGAAGGATGGGTGAAAAGGAAGGGAGTAAAGAAGGAAAGGAGTAGAGAAGGAAGGAAGGGAGAAAAGAGGAAGGGAGGAGGAATGAGAGATCAGGATGAAAGAAGGAAGGGAGAATTAGGTAATTTTGACCCAAAGACAGCACAAGGGTTAATATTGTCCTTTACTGACTGAATTATTATGGGACACAAAAAAAAAACAGAAAAATCTTTGTGAACCTGATGTCCATCAAGTCAACCATCTGCCATTCAGTTTCCTATCTTCTCTATGCTTTGATGTTCTTTCTGCTGTCAGCTGCTGGTGTTACTTCTGGGTCAGCGCCTGGAGCCCGACGTGTGGTTTCACCTCCAACCAAACTATCTGGGTGTGTTAGGCCAAGTGTAGGTTTGATGTAGCCTCAATCAGACTGACCCACACCAAAAGAGTCACGGGCGTCAGAGTTCGTCCGGTTGCCATTCGTTCTCTATGAAAGCGTTGCAAGAGGGGTCGGAGGCCACAGAGGTGTTGGAGGTGTCAATTTGAAGTTAAAGATCTCAACTTTATGCAAATGAGCAGCGGCACTGCCGAGGCAGCGTCCAATCACAGACCGGGATTCCCAAAGCAAGAAGCCTCAATGCAGATTGTACTTTCATGTACACACAAACGTACACTCATTCACATGCACATGAGCAGAGCTGTGCACTAACAAACTTATTTAATCAGGAATTAATATATTTCATCCAGCAAACTGACATTTTTGCTGATTTGACTGCCGTTTTTACCTGAACAGCTCATGTGAAACACGTAACTGATGGTTGATGGGCTGGATGGTCCCAACGATTTTATTTGCTACATTGATCCAAAATAATTTAAAAACTTGCTTATTAATCACAAAACACAGTTTAAACAATATAACCAAATCCTCTCCGACCCGGTGTGTCAGTGTTCACCGCAGACAGACTGCAGCTTCACCGGGACCAGGCCCGGACTGACCATCGGGAAAACCGGGACATTTCCCGGTGGCCCGCCACCTAGTGGCCTGCCTGCCTGCCTGCAAAAAAAAAAAAAAAAAAAAAAAAAAAATCCAGCGCAGGCCAGGCAATGGGCATCCAGGCGCAGCGTTTCTTAAAAAAAAAAAGAAAATCCAGCATAGGCCAGACATTCAGGTGCAGTGTTTCTAAAAAAAATCCAGCGCAGGCCAGGCATTCAGGGCAGGCAGCGTTTCTATGCGCTACAGAGACTCAGTGAGTGAGCACCGTAACATGATACTCTACCCAGGACTGCATGGCTCTCGCTCTCAGCTGGCCTGGTTGGGGCACACCCCCTACCTCTGCTGCAGTGCAGCGGATTGGTCAAAATGAGAGACAGTCAAGAGAGAAGAGGCGATCAGGCGAATGTAATTAAATATAACTGTTAATGTGACGTTATGGATCGGAAAAATAAGAGGAAAGGTGGCGCGGAACGGGAGAGGGACAAAAAAAAAAGGCACTCGAGGAGGAAGCCTCAAAATGTCTAAAATTAACAGAAATGTTCGGCAGGCCCTCCGCCCCCCCCAGTGGCCCGGGCCCCACTGCCAGCCAGTCGTCATCTTCTGAACAAGTCATACAAGTGCAATCAAAAAGTAAGTTTAAAGTAAAACACACACTGCTTTCTCCTTTCTGGCTGGTAACTGTCACACTGATTACTGGAGTGGTTTTGGAAATGGGAGCATGAGAGCCAGGCCAGATATAAAAATGAATTTGTTGTGCAATAATGGCTAGTTTTTCACTTTACTTTGTATTTATAATTTTTGGTTGTGTGTTGTGTGAATTGTTTAGTGTGAATTATTATTCAATAATAATACGTTTGTGATTTTCACCAGCCTTGTCTGTTTCATTTGATCATTATTACACTAAGTTTGGAAATAGAGAATACTATATTGATCACTGACCAATATTCATGAAAGTAAGAAAGTAATTAACTAATTATTTATTTTCCCATGGCAATGGAAATGTAAAGAGACTGTGTATTACTAATTTAAACACAAAGTAGTTTGTTGGTCTGAACAAAAATACAAAGGTAATAGAATATGCACATACACTCTAGCCCATATGCTGGACAAAAGGCAGTACAGGTCTACAGGAGAAAGAAATAGAGTCCTCAATACTGGTATGAAAATACATCCACAGGATGGTAAAAATGGGAATTAATTCATTTTAAAAATGTGCACGCGCATTGAGTGAGTGGCCTGACTGATGTATGTCTCCCGGCCTGATTTGGGGGCCCAGTCCGGCCCTGACCGGGACCAACGATGATGGTTGATGTAGATCCAGGACCAACCTGGTTAAGGAGCATCAAACTCACTCTTATCTATGCGGAAATGCAGAAATGTAAAGAAAGCTTCCCAAAGTGTGATCCATGGTGAAAGAGGAAACCGAAGATGTGCACGATATATATACTGTAGATATATGTAGACTATATGCACTTTGTTCCCTCCAGTTGAAAAAAAAAACATTCAAATCCATCAGGTAGTTTAAGAAACAGGTGTACATCTATGTGGAAGACGTTTTTAATGATTACAACAACCTTTTATTTTGCTGTGTTGGAAAGCCAGCTATTATTCAGAAAAAAAGATTCTGATTATGTTACTATTAAACCAAATAAATAAATTGATTTTATAAAAAGAGAGCACTTATACTACTGCTTTTTATTCCAGTCTCACTTTCTTTTGTCATTTCAAAGCAAAGCAAGTCAATTGTTGTATTTACCTGCAACAATAGGCCTGTTGTTGTAAGTTAATTCAAATGTATCTGCAACAATATTTTAGCTTGCAACGTATTCTACCTTTCAGTTTCCTAACCCAAATCATGAAATCAATCTTGGCATATGCTGGACCTCCCAATTACCCAACCAGAGAAGAAGTACAATGCATTTTTACACCTTTAACACAGCATTTAAACACCTTTGAAACAGGACAGGGTTTCAGCGATTAGACACTGAACTGTGACGCAGCTACAGACGCTCAACCATTCAGATGAAAAGTCCCAAAACAGCTTTAAATATCAACTTTAACAAGATAATTAAACAAACCAACCAGATGAGTATCAAGAATGGATAACTGAACAGCGGCATTAGTCTCAGAGATGCTGCAGGCCTCTGATTGCTCACCTGGAAACGGGGATGATACTTCAGAAGAAAAGGGAATGTGTTGGATCTCAGAACTGACCTTCACAACCAGAAAGTGCTTCACACGCATGCCAGAAATACCAGACTTATTCAAATCTGGTTCCATTGATGGGCGGTGGACAGAGTGTTGCACAGATGAAGAGGAGAAAGACTGCAGACTGTTCAACATGCTGGGATGAATGTTGCACGACCTCAAACAGTTTAGGGATGTCATCGTTGTACAGATGAACAACCAATCACAGAAATGAACAGTCCCATGTAAACAGTGCGTTTACATGGGAAGTTTAATTCCTCTTTAATTCCGGATTTAAATTAAATCCGATTTAAAATGATTGAAAATTACCACGTAAACACCTAATTCTGAATGAAAATGGCCATTCCGAATTAAACTTAATTCCGAAGTAAGGCTGGTTTATTCTGATTTTAAATCCGAATAGAATAATTCTGCGATCATGTATTCACTCATTCCGCTTTAAATTAATTCAGGTCTTTCTTTCTGCTCGTTCCCTCGCCCGTCTGTCTCCATGACGCTTATATTCCGCGGTGGGCTTGTTTTCCAAACAAAGTTTCAAGATGCAGCACGCAGTAAACGCTGGTCAAGAGCAGAGACCATTTATTTCATAAATAGCTTGGAGGACATGGAAATAATTAAAAGAACAGATGGAAACAGGAAACATCTGGTGGTCCTCCATGTTGTTGCTAATCCAGTAAGTTTGTTTTCTTCCGGTACACGTAAATACGTAACTTCCGGTCCGCCCCCCTAACCAATCAAAACCTTCCCAACCCCCAGACCTTATGCGGAATTGGATAAAGCCGATCAAACGTGTTTTCCATGTAAACCTCAATTCGGAATTACTATTTCCATGTAAACTCGAAGGAAAATAGTTTAATTCGGAATAATTAATTCTGAATTAAAAAACATCATGTAACTGTGGCCCATGTGATGCTGGCAGAGCGACAATCTGACCAGTATCAGCAAGTGTCCAAGAAGGCCCGTGGAGTGAACTTGCTCATCCAAAATGTTATTAGCAGGTCTAAAGCCATCTTGGTGGTTCTGAGGCCCCGTTTACACGGAGCAAAAACGGTGATGTTTTCATGCGTTTTGGCCGTTCGCTTACACGAAAACGAAGCTCAAAGTCACCAAAAACCATCATTACTGAAAACTCCGGCCAGAGTGGAGATTTACAAAAACTGTCTTCACGTTTGCTTGTAAACAGAGAGAAACTAACATTTAGTCTTCAGAACGTCACATTATGAGACAGAAACGTGACCAGCGTTATGTGTGCGACCTGTGTTTACAATTAGTTTGGCCACGTCAATATTTTCTTGTATTTCACCTGTTTTATATTCTAAAGTCACACTTAAAAGTAACTCCACTTCTCTGTCACTCCAAACGAAAGACTCTCGTTCATCTTGGAAGTAACTGGAAGTTACTTGTGTCATTTGTTGATGTTTTTTTCCAGGATTCTGATTGGCTAGCATGACTTTATCTTCTCGTTACACTGCCCCCTGTAGGTCTGGCTGCTCATAGCACCTTAACAGAGTATTTATGCGGGTTCATGTAAATGAAGAGATTTTTCAAAATGTAGAGGGGGAAATATCCGTTTTTGTAAATACCGGCTATGTGTAAACGTGGCCTGAATCTGTTGGACACTCCTTCCCGAGTCATTGCGTAAAACCTGCCCCCGCCCCGCTGTAATCCATTCGGTTCCATCATGAAACACAGCTTGTAGCGTGCACGCTCCAGAGGTTCTATGCAGTGTAAAAAATTACAAAAACAACCCACCTTCCTCCCTCTGTCAGTTGTCCTTTAAATGACTCATCTGACAGGTGGCAGACACATTTACAGTCCTGCAAAGCCTCAGTTTGGTTTATGACAGAGCCAGGACCCCTCGAGTTTCAGCTAAACCGCTTAACGGTTACGCAAATGACCCAAAACTCTAAAATTACCGTAATTATTATTTTTTTCACACTGCAAAAACTCAAAATCTTAACAAGAATATTTCTCTTATTTCCAGTTAAAATGTCTCATTTTTTGTCAAAGAATATCATTACACTTAAAGCAAGAGTCATTACCAGAAAAATAACTTGTTATTTAACAATTTTCACCTGTTTCAAGTAAATCTTCACTTGAAATAAGTAGAAAAAATCTGCCAGTGGAACAAGATTTATTTTCTCATTACAAGCAAAAAAATCTTCCACAGGCAGATTTTTCTACTTATTTTAAGTGAAAATTTACTTGAAACAGGTGAAAATTGTCAAATAACAAGTTATTTTTCTGGTAATGACTCTTGTTTCGACTTGTGAGACATTTTAACTAGAAATGAGACAAATATTCTTGTTAAGATTTTGAGTTTTTGCAGTGCATTCGTCAAACACACTAATGTTGGGATTAAACCGATCTTTTTCCTTTCTGATTTTGTTGAAACCTCGTCTTCCACTCTATGACAGAATCTTCTACAGGGTCGCTCCTGTGACACGTGATGGATGGATGGAGGGATGGATGGATGGAGGGATGGATGGATGATGATTAACATGTCAGATCAGGCCGTCTCAGAGGGATATGCTGCAGCAATCATTTATCTCTAAGGAATAAACGCAAGGTTAATGAGTGAACCTTTTTTCCAGGCAGCACAATCAAAATTGCT
This sequence comes from Cololabis saira, assembly GCF_033807715.1. NCBI lineage: Eukaryota > Metazoa > Chordata > Actinopteri > Beloniformes > Belonidae > Cololabis > Cololabis saira. The sequence goes on from NC_084602.1 coordinate 7,190,848, forward strand.
CCTCATTAACTTCACCATCATAATAAATGTCTATCATATGAAAATGGTCAAATATCAGGACAAATATCTTCAACAATGCTGGAAACCAAGCTTCAGTGTGGCCAACATAAACATTGACTAATGGTTATGACCTTAAGCTGTTTAGCACTGTTTTCTACCAACTAACGACTAACTAACTACTTTCTAACAAACTGATTCGGGTCTTCATTCAATCAGCCATCTCTTTATTCAGCTAAATTTCAGGCAAATGTAATAATCAGGTCAAATCAGCAGTTACAAGAGTCAGAGAAATCTGTTTCACTCTGATTCATGAACAGTCTTTAAATGTCATTTGTTTGCACAAATGATTGTATTATACTTGCATACAATGAAAGAAAAATATGAAAGTGGAGAGGTTATTTGTGGGAAAATTAACATATATTTCTTAATAACTCAGAATGAGTTGACTGAGTGTGAGTGGGCATGCCGCCCACTGTTTTTATTAATGTGTCTAACCACGTACAGCAGTCCAGTCACCTTCTCACATAAAAACATCTGATTAAAATGTCTCTCCACAGGAAGCAAATCCTTCAGTTCTCGTTAGGAACTGAGGGCTTTCTGCGGGAACTTCAAACCAAGGTAATCAGCAGTTTTTTGCACGAGTAATGTTTTCTCTGCCGTAGATACAGAATATTGTAAATCTAAGATGCAAGAAGGATTTGCAATTGCCTTCGCAGCTAAATTTTAGAAGTTCTAGTGCTTGGATGCAAAATCTGCAAAATCGCTGTTATCTTTACCTGCAAAAAAAACCCTTATCCTAAAATAAATACTGAATGCGCAACACCAGACAGAAAACATCAATTTAAAACATTTTCACATGTCAAATAACATATAATTCTCAAGGTAATTTTTTTCTGTTTGTGTCACCAGAACAGAAAATACCCAGAATGCAGTTTGGACTCCGCAGAGACAAAAGTGTTTTAAAATAGAAGGCGTCCTGTTCATCTCAGAAGTGAATACACTATGTGTGATTCTCCTGCAGGGCATAAATGAAAATCCTTTTTATTTTCTTCTAGCCAGTGTTGCACCATTACTCTTTCTGGCAGCTATTTAAAATCGTGCCTGTGAGATTCATTGTGTATGGGTGTCATTTGTACAGTGTGCAGTCCTGTGCCCCCGTGTGTCTCTTGTGTGTGTGCAGGTTTGAGCGCGGTGTGTTACTGTGAATGTGCGTGTTTGTGCACCTTGGGCAGTGGTCTGTCTCTGTGTTTGCCTGGCGAGCTGTGCACACACCACAGACACATGTGTGTTTGCTCACTGTAATGAGTTTTACTGAAGCACATTAGTGTTCAAATATGGTTTTGTGTTTCCAAGCATGAGGAGAAATTAAGAATTGTATTTTCTAAAACTCATCTAACTCTAAAATGGATATATCTTTTGATTACACTTGTTCTTTTCAGGCTATCCAGACATAATCCAGACAAGTGATCACATTGTTAGAGGTGAAGGTGCTGCAACGCGAGCGTCCCACGTGTTTGTGACTCCCTGTAAACTGCAGCTCAGCAGTTTCATCCGAGCTGTTGGAGTAATCACTTTTTATTTTCAGCATGGCCAACCATCGTAATTCTTTTCCTCTTTGATACAAAGATTCAGTCTGTATCAAGTATGAACAAACATCACCCATAGTGCTGTGCAGTGAAGGAAGCACACCAGTGAATGCTATTGTTTTCCAGTAGAAGTTGTTGATATGTGCCCTCCCTCCTCCACTATAGTTACAGTTCAGGTAGAGCATCGTTTTCACTTTACACACACACAGTTACACAAACATACACACCTGCTCACTCACCTACATACTAGGGCTGTGCGATTAATCGATTTTAAATCTAAATCGGATTTATTAATCAAGACGATGTTAAAAAAAGGAAAATCGGAAAATGGATTTTCCTTTTTTGCAGCTGGCTGCATTACAGACAGAGCTCGTCTAGTCATCTTTGTTTGGTCAAGAAAATTGTAAATGTTGTCACTTTACTAAACTCAAGGAGGATTTACAGTATCTTTCAATTGCACTTCATTCCCAATAGGGAAATTTGTTTGCTATTTTTCTTTAAAAATAAAGATAAAGTATTTGAAACAATTTATTCCATTGTCTTTTGTAGTTTTACCAAAAAAATCAAAATCAAAATCGAAAATCGGGTTTTCAGAGAAAAAAATCGGGATTTTATTTATTATATATATATATATATATATATATATATATATATATATATATATATATATATATATATATATATATATATAAAAGCCCAGAAAAAGCAACAATTTTTAACATTTTTCCTTTAACAACCTGTCGTAATAGTATGATTAAATGTTGAATAATTATATAATAATACGTTTTTAAGTTTTTATCCTGATAAATAACTTAGTATTTTAAAATGACCAAAATATATTTCTAAGTGGGTTTATAAAGAGTTGGATTACTGTATTCCATTACAGTAGGTCTGTTATTGTGATTTTTTATTTATTTAACATGTGCAAATATAATTTGTACAACTGCATATCCTCAAAGCAGACAAAGTTTCGCGCCCCCCCCAGAGATCTCTGGCGCCCCCCCCAGGGGGGGCCCGGACCCCAGGTTGGGAGACACTGATCTAAAGGGTTCCCACCTCTACCTCTGTGAGTCTAACATAAACAAACCTGATGAGAGCGGTCTATAAAAATGAAGAGAAACTATCCATCTGGCAATGAGGAACAAAAGAAAAACAAAACAGGAGGAGCAAGAAACATCAAGAAAGTGGTAAGCATTGCAGATAATACATAAGCTAATTCAGCTGAGAGCAGCCCTGTCTGTCCTGCTAACGTTGCGTGTCAGTAAAGACCCCTACAATCAACTTGTTTACTCTAGCAGGCTGAAAAGAAAATAGCTTTCTTGGACAAAGCTCTCCATTTAAACTGAACTCTCAAGCTAAGAATCCCAAGTCACAGAATTACTTGGCCAGACATTTAGAACATGTCCTACTAAGGTGCATGGTGGAAATAATCATGCTTTGTATGCCAGTGGTGTTTATATTTTATTTTGAAAAGTGTGACAAATGTGTAGGGCTGCAGCTATCGAATATTTTAGTAATCGAGTATTCTACTAAAGAAATTCCATTGATTAATCGAGTAATCGCATAAAACATATTTATGTTTAGTTAAAGAGCAATTATAAATATACATAAGATGTTAGATGATAATTGACATTACTAAGACTAAATTATACAGTATAATCCAGTAGGTTCATGGATGTGCATTTAAAAACCCTGAACTTACACCAGTTGACCAAATTCTCTGCTTTCACTCAAAAAACTAAGGATTTTACCAAGAAATGTTCTTATTTCTAACCTAAAAATGCCATTACACCCGATAACACACATCACTTAAAACAGGGATGTCCAAAGTCGGTCCTCGAGAGCCGGTGTCTTGCATGTTTTAGTTGTTGATGACCAAGCTCCTTGTATCACGGTTTGATAAAAAAAGGGACACATCTAAAACATGCAGGACACCGGCCCTCGAGGACCGACTTTGGACACCCCTGACTTAAAAGGTTAGGTGCTTTTCCTACGTGTTTCAATTGAACTTTTATTCGTGTCAAGAAAATTTTAAGTTCTAGTTAAGTTTTAAGTTAAAGTCTTGATAAGATTTTGAGTTTTGGCAGTGTTCAAAATAAAATGACGAGACCTGCACGCTAGCACATTAGCCACCGGCGCTACTTGATGTTTTATCCATGAATGACTACAGAGCTAAAATTGAAACTACCCAGTTAGCTTTATTACGTTTTTATTTTTCACCCTCATCACTCTTCAGCTCTGTTTTTACAGATTAAATGCGTTAGCCGCATCGACAGTAGTCATAATTAATAGAAACCTAGTCCTCCACAGGGCTAACGTTATTGTAAGAGGAGATTAATTTTTGTTAAGGTTATTTTGGTAATTCATGGTTCGTTATTTTATAAATATATTCTTTATATTCTGATGTAAATCAGGGACTATAATGACACTAGTCAGTTTATCTGTAGTGATTAGTCTGTTTTAGATTGGGCGGAGTGATACGCCACAGTACGGCACTAGGTGCTGTGTTGATGTTCTAAAATCCTACACTGTTGAGGGACATTAAAGTACACTGGAACTCAGCAGAAGTTGTCCCCGTGTTTATCCTACTCACCACCCCAAAAAGGTTTAATTTAATAAGGTAAGGCTTAACTCTACACCAGCCTTACATTATGTTAGCAAGGTACCATAACGTTAATCTGCCTTTTCTTTTAGTTAAAACCAAACATATCCACCGCCGTGGCGTCAGCGCGTTGTGCCGCATTAAACGTAGTCCGGGCGAAATACCCTGATTTGAGCTGGAAAAATTAAACGATTCCTCGAGGCAGAGAAAATTCCTCGATCACTTTTTGTAATCGAATTACTCGAATTATTCGAGGAATCGTTTCAGCCCTACAAATGTGCATACAAATCTGCACTATCTCGTTAGTGTCAGATTACTTATTATCTAAGGTTGAATATTTGGTTGGAGGGGCCCCAGTGAATATTTGCAAAGTCAATATTTATTTAAACTTGAAGTTATATCACAATACATTTCTCAATTTTAGTCGATACGATATAAATTCAATATCTATATGAACTACATGAAACCAGAAAAAAGAAACCAGAAAAAAAACAAACAGAAAAAGTAATGAATGCCCACAAAGGATAACCTCTGCTTTACAAACCTCACAAATGTTATAGGCCAAATAAATCAATGTTCATGGTTTATTCAGATTCATAACCAAGAACCTCCTGGCACTGCCAATAATAACGGCCAGTTTTAAACTTCAACTTTAAGCTTACACCAGGCTTATTTAAAAAAAAATGGAAAGGCTGAAACATGTTCTAGCGAGCATCGATATCAAAAGTCTTGCGTAATACTGAAGACGGAGTGAGCAGCAGGGCGAATGACACCCAGACAGGTCCTAGACTTTAGGGCCTAAAGGTTCTGCTAATAAGACTCGCTGGTCTGCTGCATCTGGCCTCAAACTCACCCTTTTAAAACGTTGCTATCACAACTAAAAACTCCCTCGTTGAGTACAGAGAGGGAGCAAAGGAGACGGTGGACGTCGTGGAGAGTTTTATTAAGTTTTTGAAAGCCATTTCTTTGAGCTTTAATCCGGGAAAGAAAACAAGCAAGCCTGTTTTTTGGATGCAGGTTTTCTATTTTCTCTGCTCTCTGTATCACAGCGGAGCTCCACCTGCATGCAGTGCGCGCAGGGGGAGCAGGGCAGCCCCTTTCCTTGGTCTGGTACTCTCTGTACTGATGAAAGCTGCTGTGAATGGGGGCGAAATCAGACTCTTTGCACAAGTGAGACCTTTCGCAAAGTGGGATGTTGGCCAGGCTACTAATGGATGCCACTGATCCTGAAAACATAATCAATTCTTGTCACCGCGTTCATAGACTTCACGTCACCTCTCAGCATCTGTGGACCTCCTCTGGTGGGTGTTGCAGTTCATAAGCACTGATTCTGTGTGCCAGAAAACCAACGACTGTAAGACTAATCTAACCAGCAAACCGTCTAGAGCCACGTTTACTTCCTGTTTTTTTGTTTTGTTTTTTTGAGCAGCACACTGGCAATGCCGAGCCAAGATAGCAGGTGTGCAGACACAGTTAAGTGTGAACACACTCTTGTGAAAGAAAAAATGTGGTTGTTAGGCAACGAATCAGCTTAGATGGAGGCACTATTGGAGCAGGTGGGGGGGCAGAGGGGGCGGCCGCCCCGGGCCCACTATTTTTTGTTGTGGTTCTCTGCTCACCGCTGGATGAAACCATCATTGGTAAGCTGTCACAATATTAATTATTTCTGATAACATTGTCATGACGCTGAATATATGGCCTTTCCTATATTGTTTGTTGCTGTTTGACCGTTGTGTCGCTCATTGTGTTAAATACATGTCGACGCACATTGTAAACTGTTGTCGTGTAGGTTGAACACGTGTATCTGAATTCTGCTACTCGGCGAATCCGATATCTATGGCTAAGATGAAAACTGAGCCTTAAAAATAAAAATATCCCCACGAAATTATGAGATAGAAAGTCGAAATTATGAGATAGAAAGTCATAATTATGAGAGATAAAGTCGAAATTATGAGATAGAAAGTCGAAATTATGAGAGATAAAGTCGAAATTATGAGATAAAAAGTTGAAATTATAGTTTTTACAGTATGTCATAATTATGACTTACCGTGGGGATATTTTTATTTTTAAGGCTAAGATTTCATCTTATTTTTTTCTTTTACTGGTGGAAATGAGCTTCCATAGACATCACTGGATGTCATTTGATTTTTATCTCCAGTTTGATACTTATATCTTAAAGTCTGCATTAGGCTTATAATTAGGTTTGACATAATGACTGGTAAATCCATGGTGCTGAAACCTCATGTGAAGATTCTGACCATGTCGTCTGCGTGCTGTGTTTGTATGTCAGAGGGGCTGATCTGTGGCATTTTTTTAGCGATTATGTTCTAACGGGGATGTTTAGGCCACAAGGGCCCATCTAGGATACTTTGCCCCCCCTAGGCTGGGACCCCTGCTCCGCCCCTGGATGGAGGTGTTCTTTGTTAAAAAAAAAATATTAAAGCAACCAATTTGTGGTCTCAGACTGTTCTGGTCCTTGCTCAGATTGTATGCTTTATTGCTCAGATATTATGCCACAGTTGGAGGGACATGAAACAAGAAACAGTTCTGTCATCGAATTTACCAGCAGAGAAAATACCTGAGAACAAAGTTGTAATCAATCTACTGTCCATCTGCACAGTTGTGAAGGGAGTTCACCCTCAGCCAAGAGCCAAGAAAGAACTTTATCATATGATGAAAGGTTAAACTGGGAAGCTCATGTACATTACCCAAAAGTTCACAATCCGGTCTTTTGTTCCACTTAGGACAAACTAGACAATGTTCCAAATCGTGGACTTCATTTTGAGCAAATTAGGTGGTGCACTAACACAACGTGTGGGATGATGGACGCTTCACACACTGTAGGACGTGTGGTGGGAGACCTGCTTGGTACAGTTCCAGTAACAAATGGCGCTTTTCCACTAGTACCTACTCAGCCCGACTCGCCTCGCATCGCCTCGGTTTGGTACTTTTCCACTAGGGGTCTAACGTGCAGACTAGATACTTTTCTGTAACTATTCTGCCAAGGTTCTAAGTGGCTGAGTCGGCTGCATCTGACGTCATCACACTACAGGCCACCGATTGGTCAGGGGGTTGGCCCAATCGCACAATCGAGTACGTCACAGCAGCTTCGCTCCAACTCCGCCTGGGGAGTCGAGTCGGGCTGAGTAGGTACTAATGGAAAAGCGCCAAAAGGGGACAGAGGACTGCAGACCTTTATTTCCTCATAAAATATTGACCGCAGATATTGACCGGGACACTTGAGACTTGGAAATTTGGATTAATTTTCTGGAAATTATAGACAAATATTCAAATCGTGGCAATGACATGTCCAAAAATTGATTGAAGCAGCCATTGAAGGAGGTTTCCTGTCTTCATTTCCAGTAAGAACATGACAGCTCTCACTCGTATATGGAGACCACTGTCTGAGTGCACTCACAATAGATGACGGTAGTGGAAGACAGGCACAGTTTCTCAGACGGTTGCTGTACTGAAAAAGTTACTAGAGTTCTAATACGCTGAGTGAAGGATGTTGATTGGACTGGAAATTGAACTACAACTGACTTGCTATGAAACAGAAAAGACTGGTGATTTTTAACAGTGTACATTCGTCTGAGGAGCAATTTTCCTCAAAGTGCTCCGATTAAGGGCACCTTGATGGCCTTTCATAGCAGGCAGAGGTCTTTCTTTTACACACCCAGTCCACAGTTTTCTACAAGGTTGCACCTAAACAATTCGCTGAAACTTTCCCTTTGCGTTCTGAAACATGTTCTTAAAGCAAATCTATTTTTTCTATCTCCAGAGGATGTGACATAATATGAAAAATGTGCACCTATAGGTGTTCGCAGCCTTTTAAATGGAAGTAAACAGGAAATCAAGCATGTGACATCGGCACTTGCTAACTATGTTGCTCACGGTTGGGAATGCACATGAGAGAGAGACAGTGGTGCGGTGCCTTTTTAAGTGTCAGTGAGGCTTTGTTGTAGCAACATCAAACCTCAGATGGCTTTTTGCTGAGCGGCTGTGTGGTGGGAACGGAGGATAAAAAGATAAAATGCTGCTGCAGTAAAGATGAGGAAAGGTGAAGATTAACACCCAGAGGCGATTTTGTTGTGTTTGATGATGCTGACAGACATAATATAGTTCAACAAATATTTAAAGGCCTCAGTTTGGGGGGTGGGGAGTGGGGGGGTAATCTGTACTCGAGTTGTAAAAAAGAATCAGGGAGGATGGTGGATTTTATCATATGGGGACAGATAATTTGTGCTGATTACAAATAATATAATATATTACAAATAATAGCAGTGACCAAAACACCTGCAGAAATACTGCAGGAATGACATAGCAGCAGTTAAATGCAGCCTTCTGTAAGCTTTAAATATCCACTGGGCTTACATCAAATACATCAAAACACAACAATTAAAAACAGTTTTCTGAACTTATCAATATGATTCTGTCTAATGGATCACTGCAAAAACTCAAAATCTTAACAAGAATATTTGTCTTATTTCTAGTTAAAATGTCTCATTTTATTAAAAAAATGTCATTACACAGAGATTTTTTTGCTTGTAATGAGAAGATAAATCTTGTCCCACTGGCAGATTTTCCTATTATCCCTTATTTCAAGTGAAAATTGACTTGAAACAGGTGAAAATTGTCAAATAAGTTATTTTTCTGGTGTTATTTTTCTGGTGATGACTCTAAATGTTGAAATAGCAGTAAAACCACATTCATTGATGAAATGACATAAGGGATGGAAAGGGGGGATGGTAGTTTTACAGGGGGGGTGATTTTGACCATTTTATTTCAGAAGGGGATGCCATCCCCCCTCATCCCCCCTCAACTCCAGTACTGGGGGTAATCTGTAACCACTTGTCAAAATAGTCCTATATTTGAAAACCAATGCGGCGGGATGACATCAGCGTGTCTCTAAGGGACACAAAAGACAACGGTTCACCTGCTTCAGGCCAGCTCCGTTCTCTTTGGAGAAATTCCTGCTCCCAGGGAACCCAAAGGAAAAAAATGAAATGAAATAAAAAATAACAGGAGTCAAAGCTGCACTGAGGAGGTGAGAGGGTGTGGATGAGTACCCTCCCTCGCTGAGAACTGAGATCTCACCTTGAAAAGGCAACAGCCTCCTTGATCAATCTTTCATCGCTGTCTCCCGGCGGCGGCTCTCTCTCACCCTGCACACCAACCTCCTCCTCCCCTCCGACTCCATCGTTCTTTGGCATTACAGACTTGAAGAAAAATCCAGCTGAACCAAATCACTCAGACGCTGTGTTTACAGACCCACCTGCCATTTTGCTATCTACCTCTCTATAATTGTGCAGCACGGTACCTGCCTACTGCTGCAACAATCTCAGCAAATGCTGCATAGCCCTCTCTCTGTGTTGTTTGTCTCCATATATATATATATATATATATATATATATATATATATATATATATATATATATATATATATATATATATATATATATATATATACAAGTGTGTCCAAAACAATAACAAAGCTCATGAAGAATTTCACAGGAGTTCAAGCAAATCAGAGAAATGCTCAGTGAGGCTGACAGCAACTCTAATAGGATCTGCTGTTGGAAGTAAATTCATTAATCTTGTCTACTTTTCTCAACTTCCTCTGTCTCGGCATTGCTCCGTGCCTTTTTTACCCTCACTATCACCTTTCACTCCTATGATGGAGTATCAGGGCCAAACTAAGACAAAGAAACTGGAAATTACGAGAATAAAGTCATAATAATATGAGAATAAAGTCATAAAATTATGAGAATAAAGTCATAATAATATGAGAATAAAGTCGTAAAATTATGAGAATAAAGTCATAATGTTGCAAGAATAAAGTCGTAATATTACGAGAATAAAGTCGTAAAATTACGAGAAAAAAAGTTTCAATGTTGCGAGAATAAAGTCGTAATATTACGAGAATAAAGTCGTAATATTATGAGAATAAAGTCGTAATTTATGAGAATAAAGTCGTAATTTATGAGAAGGAAGAGCACATACGTATTTTGTGGAAGAGGAGCTGTCTGGTATAGTATACTATACTGCCATTCAGAGGTTTTGTTGTTTCTCAGGAAACAATGAGGATGATCATAAAGATTTTCCTCTTCCACAAAAGACGCAATTTCTTCCAGGTCTGTGTGGTTCCTTCTTCGAAATAGACACAGTCGTTTGCACAATCGTTTTAAAGTCCTTATACTGATAATAATTCGATGCTGATGTGCCAAAAGATGAAGTATTTCCTTATTTGTGAAACCGATACCAAAATATAACTTCACAAGATGCTCAATATTCCTAATTTTAACACAGGGAGAAGATGCTCTTCCTTTTAGAGTTCTCATAAATTACGACTTTATTCTCCTAATATTACGACTTTATTCTCGCAACATTACGACTTTATTCTCGTAATTTTACGACTTTATTCTCGTCATATTATTATGACTTTATTCTCGTAATTTCCAATTTTTTTTGTATTAGTTTGACCCTAACACTCGTCGTACAATCCCTCAGTCAGCCGTCTCATTTCACTTTCTCTCCTCCTAAAAATGTTGCTCCAGATTTGCCCTCTTTCCTTATTTCTGTATCTTTGTTTCTCAGAGACAAGAGTATTAAAGATGACGGCCAGCAGGGATATTTCTCCTGGGAGTCGGAGACACGGAGCACAGTGACACAACGTGGCGCTTTTACACTTTGACACTCTTTCTCTCTCTTTGGACTCCCTCTGTTCTAAACTGATGCCTGCACAACATTCCCGATTTCTCAGAATAATCCCGCTTCCGATGCCGTTTCCCGCTCAACTTGTGACAGCGTTTTTTTTTGCGCCGGATATGTTCAGATTGAGCGTCGACGAGGGCTTCGCCTTCCGTTTGCAAGAGCTCGGCGGAAGGAGGGAGTAAACACGGGAAGCTGCCACGGTCTTCACAAACAGACCTGGCTGTTTGAATGAAAGTCCCTGAGCAGGACTGATAAAGCTACAGGTAACATCTTCACTCCATCCTTCAGGAAGTGTGCAATGACAGGAACCAAATTAATTGCTCCAGTTGGAATAATAATTACTCCAGTTGCATCCAGATGGGATCATAAAAATGAAAATAAGTAAAATATAAGAAAATAATCAACATAATTGACACAAATATTGTATTTTCCTTGACTTTAAAGACCAATTAAATGTTAAGTCACCTGTGCAAAGAATACATAATATGAACTGATCACAGATTTATAACTAATTTACTCCAATTAGTAATTAATGGTGTAGGTCTTATGAAGACTTCCCACCGGATCAGTTACATCTTCATCTTCCATGATTGATGTCTCCCCTCGTGATTTGTCGAGGGGTAGTTATGGTAACAGCTAGAAACAGGCCAGGATATTAAAACCAGCCGACCTGGATGCAATAAAGTTGTATAAGAGGATAGTTGGAAATTATAAGGCTGAGAAAAGCTACCACTTCATTGCTTTTATAGAGCAATGCGCACGGACAATTACTCTGAGGTCTTTACACACACTGATTCAGATGCAATCTATTACCGTCAATACATGAGAGCGAGCGTCTCTCAATTGCATGTGACAGTCAGTCTTAAAAGTTCAAAGTCAGATCCAGGTGTGTGGAGATGCTGATTTGATCATCTATTTTAGGTTGATAACAGCTCAGCTTTTGTGAAGAGTGTCAGTAATGAATTGAAGGAGATGTTGGGCTTGCAGCCACTCATCCCACAGCTGTGTAAAGCCCTAGCTGGCTAATACCTCTCCACCTTTGCACAGGTTTATGGCCACGGATCAGCAGGCTCAGTAACAAGGCTGACAGAGGCCTCTAACGAGACCGGAGACAGCCAGACAGACGAACCTGGCAGCTCCTGTCTTCAAAGAGCAGCGAGGGAGGGAGGCTAGGGATAAATGGGAATCATCCAGTCAAGCGTGGCTGAACATGTGAGCCCATCTCAATGGACCAAAATGACTTGGTTGGGGATTGGTGTGACATTACTATGTTCGGAGGATTTAACAAGCGAAAGGGGGAAAATTTGAGCAGTCCTGTTGAATTTACATGGTGATAAGGCAGAGGGATGAACATTGATCCAGATTCCTCAGGTCACATCTTTAGTGCAAAAATGTTGTGGGCATGAAATGGGGGGAAATTATCATTATTAGGGACCGAGCACTACAGTTCGAAGGCCCTATTGTATCTGTAGGAATTTTTTTTTCTCTTTTTTCTTTCAACGAAATGAGGGCCTTTTTGCCCCCCTAAACGTTCCCCAAAAGTCACCAAATTTTGCACGCAAGCCAGGCCTGGTGAGAAATTTGATATTTAATGGTTTGCATTAATGGGCGTTAAATAAAAAAGTCATCTCTTTCATGTTGGAGAAAAAGATCAGGGGCCTCATTTAAAATGGACTGCGTAGGAGTCATACTAAAAGTGCACGTACGCTCAAAAGCCGAAAATGGCGGGCGCAAAAAAAAATCCGGATCTATAAAACCGCGTGCACGCAGACTTCCACGTAAGGTTCTCTTTATAAATCACAGTCCAGCTGAAAGGCTGCGCACGTGAATCCGCCTGGTATCCCGCCCTCTACACGCCCACTTTCTACCAAAAATGGAATCATTTTGCATATGAATGAGCCTGCTGAGCATGCGCAGTGGCTTCCTGCAACCTGTTTGGCTTCAGAATGAATGAATGAACGTGTCGAGCCACCGTGCCACTGAATTTCACTGAGATCTGAGATCTAGATGTTGTTGATGAGGAGGATGACAGGAAAACCACATTATTTTGTGGTCACAGTAAAAGTAGAAAAATAAATAGTATAAAATAAAGCGAGTGAGTGGCAGCACGCCGTTGCTGCGCGGAACGCCGTGAGTTCCCCGGTGCAACAGGGGGACACGTCCCCCCGTCTTTTCAAAATCATGTTTATTTTCCCCTTACTTTTTACAGTTTAAAAACTAACGGTAGGCTCAGCCTTAAATTGCAAATTATCAAGACACTGTATGAAAGCGATACGAGAACGGCCCCGCAGCCCTGCTTCACCCCCCCGCTCCCCCTCCTCTCCCGTCTCCCCTCAGAGCGGCTCAGGGCGGGTTTATGGTTCTGCGTCACCAACGCAGAGCCTACGGCGTAGGTGCGCGTCGCCGCGTACCCTACGCCGTAGGCTCTGCGTCGTTTTAACGCGGGGCCATAATTTAGGCACCATACACCCGCACGTAAAGGTTTCACGCGCCCGTAAAACTCATATGAAAACAAATCTGAGTCCCTTTAGGGAAGAAATGAGGGGCTCCGTGGGGCTCCCTAAACGCAGCCCCTCATTTGTTCTGTCCTAAAGCGGTGAAGGAGGTTCCCGGCGTGTCCTGCACCGCGGCTGCAGCTCCAGCAGCACCAGAGTCCTGACTGACTGAGCTTCACACACAGAGGAACACGATCAGCGCTATATTATTTTATTTTATTATTTTAAGTCTTATATATTTTGTGATATGTGATGACATTATTAAGAGTATGACATGAATCTGGCTTCATTTCACCACCTCAAACCCTGCGTCGCCAGTTCCCCGTGTCTTAAGTAAATTCTTACGGGAGGGTCCTAGTTGCCGTAAAGATAAGCAGATTTTTTAGATCCGAGGATTTGCGTAGAAGGCGGCTTCCGCAACTTTCAGGCGCTTTTTCTGCGCAAGCAAGCTTTATAGATGAGGCCCCTGGTATGCAAATTCAGTTGAATTTTACTCTTCACATTCATGCATCACATGGTCCGGTGAGTTCTACTGTCCTGGGGCCTCATTTATAAAAGAGTGCGTAGGATCCACGCTAAAAGTGCACGTAAAGCCAAAAGCCGAAAATGGCGGGCGCAAAAAAAAATCTGGATTTATAAAACCGTGTGCACGCACACTTGCTAAATCACAGTCCAGCTGGAAGGTTGCGCAGCTGAATTCGGCTCATATCCCGCCCTCTACACGCCCACGTTTTACCATATATGGGCAATGCAAAGTAGTATTTGCATATGAATGAGCCTGCTGAGCCTGCGCAGCGGTTTGTGCGTCAGGATGAATGAGACGTGTCGAGCCACCGTGCCACTAAATTTCACGGAGACTGAGAACGAGATGTTGTAGATGATGTGGAGGACAGGAAAACAACATTATTTGGTGGTCACAGTAAAAGTAGAAAAAGTATATAAATAGTATAAAATAAGGTTAGTGAGTGGCAGCACGGCGTTGCTGTGCTAAACGCCGTGAGTGCCACGGCGCAACAGGGGGGACATGTCCGTCTTTTCAAAATCATGTTTTTGTCCCCCCCACTTTTTACAGTTTAAAAACGGTAGCCTCAGCCTGTAATTGCAAATCATCAAGACACCCTGTGCGAAGGCGATGCGAGAACGGCCCGGCAGCCCCGCTCCCAACCTTTGCGTAGAAGGTGGCTTACGCATCTTTCAAGCCCTGTTTTGTGCGCAAGCGAGCTTTATAAATGAGGCCCCTGCACACTAACCACAATCTTTATATTGAGTAGAGCAGGGTTCAGCAACCCTCCTCCGTCCCAGCGTGTAAACGAAGGAAGCTGAGAATTGAGAATTATGGGAAATGTGAGCCGGTTAACTACTGTAGACTGCACAATACTAGAGCCATGTAGGAGGTGATAAACTCATCTAAGTGACCCACTAAGCAAATTCACCATACACTTCCCTCTGCTTAAGTTCGCAAGGCAAGTTCATCCAGCTGACGAGCCACATCATGCTGGTCCATCTCCTCCAGTTTGTTTGTCTTCTCTGCTCTCATGAATGCATTAACCAACACGTACTGCAGCCACGTAACCACCAGTAAATACAATGAGTGGTTGTATTTACTCAGAGCAGTAACTTAATGTGAATAAAAATCCAAACATCCATACTGCTCTTCTACTTTTAGTATTATTTTTTGACACTCTTCCTGTCAACTGAGTCCAACAACAGACACTTCAAAAGCCCAGCTACCATTGGTGTTCGCTAGCTCATTAATGTGATGGTTTTTTTTTTATTCCTGCCAGTTTTCTGTTTCATACAAAAGTGTAGTTTAGCTACAGTGGGATTTGCACACTGACTGCAGAATGGCCCTCTATTCATGAAGCCCATTTCCATTAATTTCTCCAGCATCAATTGCACATTTCTTTGTTATATTAGAGTTGGTTTGCCAACTTAATGGCACATTAGTGTAGAACCAGAGGGAAAGCCTGAATTTTACTTTTTATTGGAAGGGGGATCATAAGAAATATTTTATTCAGCAATCATGTATTTTTGTTGTTTTTACTTTTTCAGTGAAAAAGGAGCTTGATACATCAGACTCATATCTAGAAAGATGTACCATCCATAGGGCCTCTCTCCAGCCTATGGCTGCTTATCAAACTGCCTTTGCATGCAGTTGGTTGGCATTATGACCAATCAGAGCAACAGATGGAAACAAGTCTAGGGGAGAGTGTGTTGTACAGACGAGTAAAGAAACTTTAAAATAAAGTAAATAAAATAAACTTTTGCCACAGGAAAACAGCAAATACATTTACTTTACAAAGGAATTATCTTTGCTGTCTTCAATTTTCAAAGAAAAAGTGTCAAAGCCAATTCAAACAACTGTTATTCCTCAGTTTCAGCTCTGTCGTACCACGTTAAACCCGCCCAGAGACTGTCGATAAGGCCAGACTGATGTGATTGGCTTCCCAAGACTTGTGGGCATAGTTAGTGAGTTCCAACGGATGGTAGCTTGGTATTCCTGCAAAGTAAGGTAAAGTAAGATGCTAAGCTAGTCAATTATCCTTCTATTCACAAACAAATCAAAGTCAAAAATATAATTCTTTTAGATGTGTGTTTGCATCTCTGTTTATGACTAATTTTATATTCATGTATGTACAGGACTGTCTCAGAAAATTTGAATATTGTGATAAAGTCCTTTATTTTCTGTAATGCAAAAATGTCATACATTCTGGATTCATAACAAATCAACTGAAATATTGTAAGCCTTTTATTATTTTAATATTGCTGATCATGGCTTACAGCTTAAGAAAACTCAAATATCCTATCTCAAAAAATTTGAATATATTGGGAATCTTAATCTTAAACTGTAAACCATTTTTGTTTTTTTAATTGCATTAGAGAAAATAAAGAACTTTATCACAATATTATAATTTTCTGAGACAGTCCTGTATATTACAACATGAATTCCTGATACATTTTTATATATCCCAATTAATTCCCATGGAAATTATCCAAAATGGACAATTTCCAAAATACCCCAGCTTTTCTTCCCATGGAAAGTTTCCTGAAAGTCTCTGAAAGTGTACCTGAATTTTTCTTTGCTCCCCTACTTATATGCAAAATCAGCTTTGTCTTGTCTCGTTTTGAGGATTATCATCTGAAACCATGTTGGCAAAATTTATCTTCACACACAGCATTGAGGGATGATTATAGACTCCCGAATTCACACACTGCTCTTGCCAACAATCCTGCAGACACTCAGCTGATTCCACACACACTTCACAGTTGATATGGAAGTGATTAAGGAAAAGAAAAAACCCAAGGCTTGAATTTGCAGAAGGATGGATTTATTGTGACCTTAATCAAAAGGAGCAGAGGAGGACTGCTATGGTCAAGATGTGTGTTTGCATAGTTCCATATGCTTTATGCTCTACAGGTGTAGAGGAGTTCCTGGGAGCCAGCGACGGTTGTAAATATCCCTAGCGTGGTCTAGTTGATTATATGCCAACCTCTTTTTTGTTCAAGTGTTGTATAATTCACATTTTAACAACCAAGTTAACAAATTGATAGAGGAACAAGCTGCTTCAACATCAGCGCTCCACGTGACTCGGTAATAATAAAACTGGAGGAGAGCCCACAGATGCCAAAAATCTCATTCATTTTGGTTGTTACGAGCAGCCCCGATCCAGCTTCAATAAAACCTTTGTCGCACCTCGCCATCTATCACGGCTCCAGCCCTGGCAGATTCTTGGCTCCCTGGCCAGCCTGGCTCTTGGGCTCATAATGCGCATTGGGCTCTAAGCCCTCCCGCCCTCTAAGCTCAACACAGCTCCCTGAGCACTGGAGAACCGGTACAACTGTGTAAGTCCTTAAACAATATCGATGGGAATTGAAATGTAGTGAACCCTGTGAGGGCTGGGGGAATACTGAAGAGTATTCTTCTGTGGCTCAATGGATTTCATCCAATCACGTCATGAAGATGGGGCGGCATCATCTTCGCTGCTGTGAACATGTAACCTTGGATTTGTCCAGGCCGCTGACCAGGCAATAGGTTACAGCGTTGCACAGATGAGGTAAGACTGTGACTTTATTTGCTGCCTTATGGGATGATGACGACCAGTTGAGGGGAGTTGAGGGGGGATGAGGGGGGATGGCATCCCCCCCCTGAAATAAAAACGGTCCAAATCATCCCCCCTGTAAAACTGCCATCCCCCCTTTCCATCCCTTATGTCATTTCATCAATGAATGTGGTTTTACTGCTATCTCAACATTTAGAGTCATCACCAGAAAAATAACTTATTTGACAATTTTCACCTGTTTCAAGTACATTTTCACTTTAAATAAGTAGGAAAATCTGCCAGTGGGACAAGATTTATCTTCTTATTACAAGCAAAAAAATCTTGTTCCACTGGCAGATTTTTCTACTTATTTCAAGTGAAAATCTACTTGAAAAATGTACTAAAATGAGACCTTTTAACTAGAAATAAGACAAATATTGTTGTTAAGATTTTGAGTCTTTGCAGTGATCCATTTGACTTATCCTGTGAAGGACAGAGTCATATTGATAAGTTCAGAAAACAGTTTTTTATTGTTGTGTTTTGATGTATTTGATGTAAGCCCAGTGGATATTTAAAGCTTACAGAAGGCTGCATTTAAAGGAGCATGAGGCTCCTTTTAAGAAATGAGACTCTCTAGCGCCACCCTTCACCACGACGGCCGTTGGGGGTACTGCAGCCAACAGCGAAGCCGGCACGGGAGAAGGGGGAGAAGGCGCATGCAGCGTCATGTGACGTCACATCCGCAGGACAGCACGGGAAATTCGGGCCTGAAATTGCAGCACATTTTGCAGCACACAGCCTGTTCAAGGCAACGGAGAGATACACTAGAGGGCTCATTCTTTTTGGTTTGGAACGCTTCATCTGACATTATTACTAGAAAACTTAAAACTATACACATTTTTTTCAAAAATCCTGCTTCAATCCTGCCTCATGCTCCTTTAACTGCTGCTATGTCATTCCTGCAGTATTTCTGCAGGTGTTTTGGTCAGTGCTATTATTTGTAATATATTAAATTATTTGTAATCAGCACAAATTATCTGTCCCCATATGATAAAATCCACCATCCCCCCTGATTTTCTTTTACAACTCGAGACAATCTGCCAAAAACATCATGCAGCCTCTACTTTGCCTTTTTCAAGCTGTCTTTTAGAAAGACTGGGATCTTTACCTTTTCTCAGATATCGTTAGGTTGTATCTGAAAACGGTAAGAGGACACCGACCTCAGATGCTATCTATTCTTAATCCTCCTACTCAGCGACAGCAGCATTATTAGAGAGCAGCAACAAAAGCGCCAGGCCTCTCAAGCTGCTTCAAGAGTCAATATTTCACTGAAAGTCTTGTTTCATGTTGCCACTTGAGAGCTGGTGAAAAATCCAATACTTGACTATCTAGGGGCAAATTGTGTGGAGGATTATAAAATAAATGAAATCTCTAACGGCGTGATGGCGAGTGACCTCAGATCAATGGCAGTAAGGTTGGGTCACACATCAGTAGCGAGGCCTGGAGCCACGGAGGGGCCACAATCACATGGAAAGGCTAGGAAGGGCAGCAGACTAAGTTAAAAGCATCTAATTAAACCTAAAGAAATGTGTCCGCCGGGACGGAGGCAAAGCCGCCTGTCATCTGGAATGGACGTTTAATATTTTCCCACACTGTATTAATTTTTCTTTCTTTCTTCTCCTCTCTGGTGTATCTTTAATTTTCTTTACCTTTCACTCTGTTGTTTGATCTCACCATTGCCCAAAGTCACTCTGCAGACGGCTTTTATATCATATATCTAGTGTTCCAGATGAGGGAGCATGTCATAAAAAAGCCTTCTCACAGTAAATAGGATTCTCTGAAGGCAGGAGAGATGATGCTGGAGGCTAAAGGGGGACCGGCCAATGCAACAGGCATCAGTAATTCAATTTGAGAAAAAAATCTGCATATATGTGTATGCAAAACAGGAGTGTATAATGATTTTTTTCTCCCCTTTTACTCATGTTACAATCGGATTTAAACAGGTGTAGGTGGCGGCTGTCCTCCTCCACAGCAGGACGTGCTTTTATTTGCAACCTCCATTTCCATCTCAAAGCTGCTTACTATTGTCACAAAAATAAAAGCGCCTTGTTAGCACACCGTCATACGACAGTGATCAGCAGCAGAAAACCTCAGAAGAAAATCTGATCAATTTTCCAAAGAGATGAAAAGCACTTAGCAGTGGATGCTAGGGATGGGCGGTATGGACTAAAACATTTATCACGATAATTTCTGGCATTTATCCCGATAACGATAAAAATGACGATAAAAAAAATACCAATTCAACTCCACCTTTGTAACTATAAATCTATCACCACATTCAGTCTTTGGAGCCCCCAAATCACTGCTCTAAAAGATACTAAATACTACTAAACTACACCAATTAAATTGAATTAATAAAAAACAATTAAATGAGTTACACCTGTACTGCAAAACTGGAATGACTCAGATCTGCCATGTTTGTTACACAAAAACCTCATCAACAGGAATTAATCTTTCTTTCTTTCTTTCTTTCTTTCTTTCTTTCTTTCTTTCTTTCTTTCTTTCTTTCTTTCTTTCTTTCTTTCTTTCTTTCTTTCTTTCTTTCTTTCTTTCTTTCTTTCTTTCTTTCTTTCTTTCTGGCTCATTTCCTCCCTTCCTTCTTCCTTCTCCCTTCCTTCCCCCTTCCTTCTCCCTCCCTCCCTCCCTCCCTTCCTTCCTTCCTTCCTTCCTTCTCCCATTCTTCCTTCCTTCCTTCCTTTCTTCTCCCATTCTTCCTTCGTTCCTTCCTTCCTCTCTCCCTTTCTTCCTTCCTTCCTTCTCCCTTTCTTCCTTCCTTCCTTCTCCCATTCTTCCTTCCTTCCATCTCCCTCCCTCCCTTCCTTCCTTCCTTCCTTCCTTCCTTCCTTCCTTCTCCCATTCTTCCTTCCTTCCTTCCTTCCTTCCTTCCTTCCTTCCTTCCTTCCTTCCTTCCTTCCTTCCTTCCTTCCTTCCTTCCTTCCTCCCTTCCTTCCTTCCTTCTCCCATTCTTCCTTCCTTCCTCCCTCCCTTCCTTCCTTCCTTCTCCCATTCTTCCTTCCTTCCTTCCTTCCTTCCTTCCTTCCTTCCTTCCTTCCTTCCATAAATCAGCTTTACACAAAAACGTCACCAACAGGAATTTATCGTTTTTACTGCGAGATGACAAATTCTTACCGTGAGGATTTTTTTTGACGGTTTATCGTGAACGGTAAAATATCGCCCATTCCTACATTACAGTCATCAATAGTCCCGATAAACATTGAGTACAATGACTGGCTGCAACTGGACAGTTTCTAAATATTCTACAAACATAAGAAGAAAATCAATATCTTTGTGATCCATCCATTGTTCCAAATAAGATCCATCGAAAGGCTTTTTGTCAATATTCTGCCACTTTCATCTCTAAAACACAGGCTCTAACTGTGACCGACTGGCGCGCCAACAAACACCCACTCCCTAATTGCAATTTGCTGAGAGGAAGACAAAGAGAGGAGGCTCTCTTGTCAGTGACAGGATGCCGTGAGGCCTGGGGAAATTAAATTCACACAGAGAGAGACTTAATTAGACCACTTTGTATCTTTCATTGCCACAGAATCCTATTTACATTCATTCCCACGTTACTATGCGTCCCCTACCTTATATTTAATGGCACTACTAATCTTTAGGGCTGTCGTTGGAAAAAGAAAAAAATGAAAAGAAAAATGCATATGACACATTGAAGGCAATAAGATTAGGTGTTCATTTATTTTATCGCTCAGTGCAGGAAATTTTTATTTAATCCTACCTGAATCGCTAGTATCAAATAGAAAGCAGCAGAATGATTAATCATCCCCCACCCACAAACATCTAGTCCATTTCCTTTCCCCACTGTAAGACATTACGAGGTATATATAGTGGAATGAGTACACACTTGAACCAGGAATTGAAGAAAAAAAGAACAGAATGTCAATCACAACATTTTGAAAATCCCCCCCCTGACAAACATGCTCAGGACTGTATTTAGATGTGTCAGATCAAGAGGACCTTGAAGGCAGGATTTATCTGCTTAGCTAAAGGGAGATGATCCACTCAGCAGAGATAGGAAGGGGTTGCCCTGTACATTTACAGCTTATATAGAGACCTGCACAAAGCTGACTTTTATTTTAACATGGAACTCCACATAATGCCTGCAGGAGATACATGTATTTATAGCTTAAAAAGACCAGTTGAACTTGATAATACCAACATCACACTTGTTTTTATCACACCTCCTTCTGCTGTCATTTGTTCTTCCTAGTAATGGGAATTTTTGGCTTTTGTTGTTTTTATTTCCGCCATCTTTCTACTCAGTCGCCAAATCTGGGCAAATATTTGAATGCTACATATGTATATGTATATATATATATATATATATATATATATATATATATATATATATATATATATATATATATATATATATATACTCATACACATACACATACACATACACATGCACATACACACACACACACACACACACACACATGCACACACATTGGAGCTGACAATGTGGTTTCTGAATGATCGGGATCAAGTGGAAATTATTGGATTTTTTACATTTTTACTTCACTGTATTGCATTATTTAATTCATATTATTTTTAATGTCTAGAAATAAGTTTTATTGTTTACTATTACAATTTATGTCAAGCGTGGAACAATAGCATTTAACCAAGAGTAGCAGTGTTGCCAACTCAGTGACTTTGTTGCTTTATTTAGTAATCTTTCAGACCCCTCTGGTGTCTTTTTTTTTTCCAAAAAGGCCTCTAGCAACTCTTTTCAGGTGTCATGGAAGACTTTTGTAGACTCACTTGAAGGCTCTTATTCTATTATTATTTCTCTTCTCAGTGAGGAGCCCGTGCTGCCGTGGGCCCCTCCCCCTTCCTAAAGGTACTACTAATACTCAGTCCTCCAGCAGCAGTCACAGCAAACTTCAAAATTCGCTCAAGAGAACATTTAATTCAACAGTGTAGCCAAGAAAGCTCTTGCTTTTCCCACTGTTAATGTTTCTTTTGTACTTCATATTCTGTGTTGACACTTGTTCAGCATAATATTCATATTTTCATGATCATGTCTTTATAGGTCAACAGTCATTTTTTATTTTCATTCATGTTCTGCATGCAATTTTTATGATGTATTATTATTTTTATTTTATGATTTTGTATCCTCATAACTATATTGTTAAATGTTATTAGGTGGGGGCTCCTCATAAGCCTACTGGCTTGCTCGCTCCTCCCTGCACAGTTTCTTTTAACTGCACTTTTTTGTGTGATGTTATTTTTACTGTATGTGCTAAATAAAACTAAACTAAACTAAGCTAAGCAGGAGATATTCACCCCTTCAGACTGCCAAAAAAACTGTGCATATTTTTACTCTGCTAACATAACTAGGGGTGGGTTAAAAATATCGATATATCAATATTTTATCGATATACATGAGTAGGAACAATTATCGATATATAAATCCAAGTATCGAATAAAAAAAAAAATATATTATTATTTTTTTTTATCCTGATGTTTTCCCCATTTTATCACCCAGTACACATAATGTCACAGAAACACATGAGAACATATGGTAATGACATCACATATGTGATAGTTTGGCAATGTTATTAGGCCCCGTTTCCACGTCGCAAAAACGGTGGTGTTTTCATGCGGTTTGTCCGTTCGTTTACACGAAAACGAAGCTCAAAGTCACTAAAAACGATCATTTCCGAAAACTCCGGCCAAAGTGGAGATTTTCAAAAAAATCTGTTTTCACGTTTGCTTGTAAACAGTGGGAAACGGACATTTAGGGTTCAGAACATCACATTATGTGACAGAAATGTCAGCAGCGTCATGAGTGCGACCTGTGTTTACAATTTGTTTGGCCACCGTCAATATTTTCTTGTATTTTACCTGTTTTATATTCTAAAGTCACACTTAAAAGTAACTCCACTTCTCTGTCACTCCAAACGAAAGACTCTCGTTCTGTCTTGGAAGTAACTGGAAGTTACTCGTGTCATTTGTTGACGTTTTTTTCCAGGATTCTGATTTGCTAGCATGACTTTATGCTTCTCGTTACGCTGCCCCCTGTAGGTTTGGCTGCTCATAGCACCTTAACAGCGTATTTATGCGGGTTCGTGTAAATGAAGAGATTTTGAAAACGATCTTGTGTAAATGATGGAATTTTTCAAAACGTAGAGGGGGAAATATCCGTTTTTGTAAATACCCGGCTATGTGTAAATGTTGCCTTAGATCTAATGTGAGACTCTTGGAATGAAGACATCACATAATTGGTCTATTATTACCACCCACACCTTTTTTTTGCCTCTTATATATATTAGAGGCTCTATATTTGGGTATATTTATCAGATCTTGGACATCTTTCAAATTTAAATGATTTTTCCATCTACCTGAGTGATGACAGAATATCCAACACAGATAAGGAAATAACAGTGTAGTGGCCTGCAGAAGACTGCAGATTGGAAAACATGTAAAAGTGTTGAGCTCCGACTCTTTTATTAGCCCATGTAAATGTTATCTGGCACATATCTGAAACAGGCTGGGTGGATCGCCTGCAGCGATTTGGCCTCTTCCCACACACCCTGAGGTTCCCAAGCCTCCTCCATTTAGTCAGCTGACAGCCTGGCCCTCCATGTGATTCCTGAATCTTGATTTCACACTGTTCATCTATTTCTCTCCAGACTGAGCACAACGCCACCTCGGAAACAGTGGCTCTGATTAGAAACCAATTAGCCCCGCTAATGCAGGGGCCCCTGCAGAAAAGACTGCGTGTGTCATCGTATTTTGGCTCCTGCTGCTCCAGACAGTTCAGCATACCTACAGTATCATTTGCAAACATGTTACAAGAAACAGTACGATGGCAAGAGAAATGGATCCTCCTTTAATACAACCTAACTGAAATGTGAGTTGTGGTAGGTAGAGATTTATAAGCTTTGGGCAACACTTTCTGTCTGATTGCCACCAAAGACCAACAATAATTTTGCTTATATAATACAATATGATACAATGCATTCCAATATGATGTGAAATGAGACAATACAATATGAGCCAATCTTACTTTAATGTAAGCTTGCACTGAAATCCAATTTTTCATCCCTATACCCGCCCTGTTCCAGAAAGAATCTAAATTAATTAATAACCACTGTTATAGAGAGAAAACGCAATCTCGATCAAAAGTAAAATTTACATCTTTAACCCTTGTACTGTCTTTGGGTCAAAATGACCTAATTCTCCTGTTCCTTCTTTCCTCCTGCTCTCTCCTTCCTTCTCCCTTCCTCTTTTCTCCCTTTCCTTCCTTCTTTTCTCCCCTCGTACATTCTTTCCTTGTTTTCTCCTTTCCTTCATTCTTTTTTCCCTCCCTTCCTTCTTTCTTTCCTCCCTTCCTTCTTTTATCCCTTTCTTCTTTTCTCCCTTCTTTCCTTCCTTCCTTTTTCCCTTCCTTCTTTCCTCCCTTCCTTCCTTCTTTTTTCCCTTATTTCCTCCCTTCCTTCCTTTTTTCTTTCTTCCTTCCTTATTTCCTTCCTTCCTTCCTTCCTTCCTTCCTTCCTTCCTTCCTTCCTTCCTTCCTTCCTTCCTTCCTTCCTTCCTCCCTTTATTCCTTATTTTCTCCTTACCTTCCTTATTTTCTTCCTTCCTTCCTTCTTTCCTTCCTTCCTTCTTTTCTCCCTTCCTTCCTTCTTTCCTTCTTTCCTTCTTTTTTCCCTTCTTTCCTCCCTTCTTTCCTCCCTTCCTTCTTTTCTTTCTCCCTTCCTTCCTTCTTTTCTTTCTTCCTTCCTTCCCTCCTTCTTTCCTCTCTTCTTCCCTTCCTCCTTCCTTGACCCAAAGACAGCACAAGGGTTAAGAGATTCTCATTCCTATCCCACTATACCAACCCCACAGCAGTATCACGTATCACTGATCCTGGTTCAGCATCAAAACAGACTGAGAAAGGTCTGATAAAGGAATTCCCCAGCCTGATACATTTATACTGGGAGACTTAATTGTTTATCTCAGGGGAGGATATCATACTCTCCACTGAAGGCATCTCAGTATTTGCATACGCTCATGTCAGGACAAGATGTTGCAGAAACTGAGCAATAATGTTGGAGCAATGATGAATAGGGGTGGGTTAAAAATATCGATATATCGATATTTTATCGATATACAGTACATGTGTAGGAACGATTATCGATGCATAACTCCAAGTATCGATTTTTTTTTAAAGGTTTACCCGTTCGTTGTTTTGTTTTTGTTTGCCCCTTTAGCCTTGCGTGGTTTACTGCTTAGCGCACGTTATAGCTGTCATATAATCTAGAGATCCATGCCATGCGTTTCAGACGCAGGACAAAAATTACCAGCTATTTTAGTGACATTTAAGTCATTTAGGCCCAATTAGTTCATTCCTAGTGAGTGATAGTCTTAACTAGATCTTGACTAGATTTAGTGACTAGACTCGACTAGTCACTAAATCACTAAAATATGACTAAAACCGAGACTAAAGCAACACTAGTTGGCTGCTGGTTATTTGTGCACCATGAGCCAGATGTCTGTTTGCACTACCGTTGGAGAACTGAAAATGTTCATATACTTTTTTCATTTAATTTAAAGACCTTTTACCTTATATGAAACACTGTTAACAACATGCTGCTGTATGTTTGTTTGTGGAGGTGTAAGTTGCACTTTAATTTTGTATAACTGTTGGTCATATACTTGTGACTTATAAATAAAAACTACATGATGTACAACTATTTGTGTAATGGTCAGTTCTTAATGTACAGGACTGTCTCAGAAAATTTGAATATTGTGATAAAGTTCTTTATTTTCTGTAATGCAATTAAAAAAACTAAAATGTCATACATTCTGGATTCATTACAAATTAACTGAAATATTGCAAGCCTTTTATTATTTTAATATTGCTGATTATGGCTTACAGTTTAAGATTAAGATTCCCAGAATATTCAATTTTTTTTAGATAGGATATTTGAGTTTTCTTAAACTGTAAACCATGATCAGCAATATTAAAATAATAAAAGCCTTGCAATATTTCAGTTGATTTGTAATGAATCCAGAATGTATGACATTTTTGCATTACAGAAAATAAAGGACTTTATCACAATATTCTAATTTTCTGAGACAGTCCTGTAAATATTAGTTCATTACGCACCAGGTTAAAGCATTACTTTTACAATTTAATTTACAGCATTAGTCCTTTGAGAATCCCTTCCATTGCCAAAGCAAAATTAGTATTGTAACCAAAATATTGATATCAAATCGTATCGGAAATCGTATCGACTTAGGACCTAGTGCATCGGAATCGTATCGTATCGGGAGGTCAGTGATGTGACCAAACTAGTTGTTGTAAGCCAGCGTTGTAACGGAGAGGTGCTGAGGCTTTCATCACATTATGTATTTAAGTTCTCTATGAGAACAAAAAATAGCCAAGCCAACAGAAAACTGATGAACTTCAATAGACACATAAATGTGGACAGACAGAAATTGTACAAAAGAAGAGAATCTAATTATCCAATTCTTTATCTACTACTATCAGAAAAGAAATCTAAAAAAGTGGCTTTTCATTTGAGTCAAAGAAAGCTCTTACAGTGAAAGACCTGCCTTGGATGTTGGTCTTTTGGGCCCAGAGATAAGAGACGCTGAAGCCTTATGATTATCAGGGTTTTTTTTTTTATTTTCTTCTTTATGTGAAATTTGATTGTCACCCCCAGTGCTGCTTTCAACTTACTGTCTAATTATTTGCACCAATCACAAGACACAAGGTTTCACAGGCTCAAACATGCGCTGACAGACACTCTTTGGGTTTTAAGTACTGTGAACACTCGAGGAAGGCTCTTAAAGCTTTGCTGGCTTGTTTCATTACCACTTCTCTTTCTCTTCACCAAGCCCACTCAATGACACCTTCCCTGCCACTCACAAAACTTTCTCTTCTGATCAATTGTAGCCTTTTAGTCTTTTCTCAAAATGAGCCTAGGCCATTTTACAGCCTTTTCATTACAAAGTTAAACTTCTCTCAATGGAATACAGTGGCAGTAAGTGCCATGTCCTTTCAGTATGGCAAGGGTAGGGTAATTGTCTCTGTGGCATAATCATCTCTCAACAAAAGCCGGTGGAAATGACAGGGTTTTAACATAATAAGGAGCACTGTCATTTTAGTTTCACCACACACAATTTTCCCTGCCAGCATTAGCGTTGCAGTTTGCCTGCTTCTGTTGCAGGGAATGTTTATCTCCATCTTAGGGCTTCAATTTCACTCTTTTTTTCGCTGCCAACGGCCTGTAATTATGTCCGTCTGCCCCTTATACTTACAGCGTTACTTGTCGTTGCAGAGATAACAGAATTCACAGGGAAAGCAGCAAGACGGGGCAGGGAAAATCGCTGCAAATGTTAAGAGAAACACCAATGAAATCCACTCATATCTATGATTTCATAGTCCAACTGTCTTACTCATAATAACTGTTCAAAAGAAACTTTTTCCATTTTCCATCCACTTTCGATGAATATACAGCTACCAAATTAAATTAATACCTTGGAAAGATGGATCAAGTGTCAAAAATAACATCTGCGACTGTGAAGAAGGTGTTATGGATTGGTGAAAAACATCTCTTCTTCACCTGCACTTGAGGGATGTGGAGGATCCGGTCTTCTGCATAAACAACAATCATAAATGTTCAAGGGGATTCTGAGAGAGCTGTACTGTAAATCTGAGGATAAATTAAGCTGAGACAGCAGGGATCCAAGGAGCAATTCAGCTGGGCTGAACCACTCCACAGAGGGTACACATCACCTCTACGTCGGAAGAATATGAAACCTCCAGCCTCACAGAGGAAAAAAAACCCAAAACTAATCCCATCTATAACTGTCACACACAGCTTATTTGCATTCACATCCTCCTCCTCCTCCTATGTTTGCTTCTGTAATTCTTCAACAGTATCCTCTTGCTTCTCTTTGTCACAGGAACTTAAAGCTACAAATATGAATCTACTATAAGGGATGTGAGGGAAGTATGCAATGCTGCACCAGCTATGGGGTGAGATGCATAAAACCTCGTGTTTTCATGATTAAAACTGTGAGGACACACAATGGCAGAAATGTGCACATGCATTCTTTTCACCTGCTTTATGAAGGCCGCCCGTATGTATGCATCTCCTTTATAAATTTAAATCATTGTGAAACTGTACGCACATCCACGAACCTGAATTCCGTTCACATTTTTTAATGATGAATGTGTGAGGAGAATATCCTCTTATGAATTATTTACATTTAAAAAACACAGTTTGCACCAAAAACTCAATAGGCACGGCAATAAAAGTAAAAGCAAAGAGGAAGTTTGTTCAATCTAAACAACTGTGAAGTTAAGACACTCATCATCCATCCATTTTCTATACCCGCTTTATCCTTGGCAGGGTCACGGGGTCTGCTGGAGCCTGTATCAGCTAATTACAGGTGGGAGGCAGGACCACACATACAGACACACTCTCTGCTCTCAGCTCTGGGATCGCAAACAAAGCAAAAACTGATTGCATCACCTCTATAAAGCCAGTGTGAAGGACCCTGAAGAGTTAAACAATAACAGCTTAGATTACAAACAAAAGACAGGAGTATCGGCTGACAGGGCGGCGTTAGCATTGGAGGAGCAACAACTTTAGCTTAACGCTAATGTTAACGCTTGTTTGCTAGCAAGGCAAGGCAAGTTTATTTGTATAGCACAATTCAACACAAGGTAATTCAAACTGCTTGACATCAACATTAAAAGCGGCAAGACACAATTAAACAGTAAATAACAAATAAAATGATAAGAAAAGAGGTGAAATAATAAAAAGCTTTAAAGTTTTAAAAAGTAAGGGCAGTAGAGTACAGCAGGTACATCTCATTCTTAAAATGGCAAGAATTACGTTTCTATACAGTCAAAACGTACAAAGACCGGGTCAAATACAGTATTACAAAAGTAATCTGTAACAATTTGTATGGGGAATTAAACCAAACCTTATTTCACACAACTGAGGAGAATTACGTTTCTATACGGTCAAAACGTACAAAGACCGGGTCAAACACAGTATTACAAAAGTAATCTGTTTGCAGGCCAGAGCTTCAGGAGCTGCATGCTGACCTGCAGTCCCCCCTCTGATCATCCCACTGCTGCTTCCACCTGTCTGTGTGGAAGTCTGGTAGATACATCCTGACCTGCAGCCCCCCCCAGACCAACTCAGCGCTGCTGTTTGCATCTGCTTATATAGTTATCTCTGCAGTACACTAGCTAGCCATGTGTCTGTGTCTCTCCTTTCTCTGTTCTTCATTCTCTCTGTCTTTTTCCTCTTTTCCTGCTCTCCCCAGCTGGTCTCCAGCAGGAGGGTCCCCCCTTATGATCCTGGTCCTGCTCAAGGTTTCTTCCCTCCTAAAGGGGAGTTTTTCTTGCCACTTAAGGTTTTTCTCCCACTAGGGGAGTTTTTTACCTGCCATTATTTATGTTATGTTTATGTAATAATTGCTCGTGGGTCATGTTCTGGGTGTCTGGAAAGATCCTAGAGACAACTTCTGTTGTAATAAACGCTACAGTATATAAATAAAATTGAATTGAATTGAATTGCACGCTTCAACTGGCTGTATGTTGACAATAAACACATTAAACATATTAAGATGTTTGATTGCCACTGAAAAACAAACCCCTTACCACCTCAGTTTTGTTGCTAAAAACATTATTTGGCAAACAGAGTTGAGTTCTTTTAAGAAAGACCTGGAATATTGATTAATCTGACTACAATAGAGACAAATCGTTCATTCCCCATGTCTCTGTGGCAGCAGACATCAACGTTGCCTGCGGGCATGACAAGCGTAAGCTTGTTTTTTTGGATAATAAAGTTTTATAAGGCATTTGTAAATGCAGTCGCACGTTGTAGTTCTTCTCAAACGGTTCCCAAAGTAATCCCTTTCCCCTGTGATTATATCAGCTGTTGATGAATGATGTCTGAGGGATGGGAGATCTGGGGTATCACGCCTAAGGTGGCACCTTTGCCCTTTCTGTACGGAGGGTACTTCAGATTTGTTGTTAAACAATTTTATGTACTGTAATAAAAATATGGAAACCATTTCAAATCTTTCTTTGAGGAACATTATATTTAAACATTTCAATAATTTTCTCACAGATTTCTTTGACAAAGTCCATGTTTGCTCCTCAAAGCCTCAGACTTTTAAGGATACTGACTTTGTAGAAACGTATCTTTACAATCTGTTTGATATTAACACCAGTAGTTTTTTTTCCCCCTTTCACTTGCACTAAATTATGCCAACTTTTTGGGGAATATTTTGCATACTAAAAATATAACTGTATGCGTAAAAAAAATCTGGACTTATGTCTGCAAAGAAAAGTCAACAAAAATGTAAATGAAAAAAACATTTTTTCTTAATTTTTAGTGGCGTACTTGTGCCTCCTTGTGGGAAACTTGAAGGGAAATAACATCTAATGAAACCTGGTTTCTTTTCTTATACTGCAAGCCTCAACAGAACCCCACTTCATGGACTAATGATGGGTTCTGACTTCTATATTATCATTATGTTAGCATGTGGAGGCCACAACTAAGCAAACTGAAGGGTTTCAGAGAACATTTCAACCACATACGAGGCGAGGCTAAATTTAGAAGTCAAAAAGGAAACTTTCCTTTCCTTTTCCTTTTTATTACGACAATAGCAGAATAGACCAGACATATTCTTAAAACCATCAGATTACAATGTGATTCTCTAATGATACAGAAACTTTAAGCTAAACTCTTAATTTGGAGACTCCAACCTGCTTGCTTCTGAAACGCTTCAAGTGGGACCGGAAGTTGCTCTGAGGATGGAGCAAAACTGTGTTGAAGAAGGCAACACCAATGTGTTCTGCTATGTTATGCAATACAGCAACTCAGATGATCTTACGCACCTTCAGTGGTTGATATATAATTCAATACCCTTTGATAATTTACCCTCAGATTAAATTAGGCATTTCAGAAGCCCTACAATCCTTTGTGATGGTATAACAATCATGTATTGAGTCTGGCTATTTATGCATCACAAATGATTAGCAAATTTACTAAATGAAAGATTTCCCCGTTAATATAAACACATTCATCCCCCTGGGGGGCTCTGCTTGCAATATTACAGTTGTCAGTCCATTCCACCGCATGTGGAAAATGAAACATTCCTTCAAATTGCATTTTGATGTGTCCACCTGCAGTGTAGCCTCCAGCTGAGATTAATGTAACCTCTGATCTACCCTCCGGCTGAGAATACTCCATGACATGGCTGAAGGTTGAGGTTGACTTGCTATACATATCTGCTAGCTCCTTCTGAACTATACTTGTTGCAAAGGGCAAAACAGTTGTCATTACCTAAATGCTAACAGGAAGTGCATGGTTTCTTTTGGCCTGGCATCCCAAAGCTGCAGCCATCATTGCACACACCTGTTCCAAGAAGATTAGGAACACTATGCAAAATGTAAATTGACATCTCTTCCCCACTGGACCAGCCCCCTTACTCGCACTGGGTGGCAAAAATGTCTGCAACTAGTAGGGAAACTGTCGAAAAGATGGGATAACAGCCGATTATTAAAGGCAGTTGGACTTGACAGTGACCCGTACAGTTACCCCAAGAACCAGTGGTCCATGGGCATTAATATTTGGTACAGTTACCGAGAACCAGTGGTCCATGGACATTAATATTTGGTACAGTTACCGAGAACCAGTGGTCCATGGACATTAATATTTGGTACAGTTACCGAGAACCAGTGGTCCATGGACATTAATATTTGGCCACGAATCCAGTTTCCTGATATTTATATGTACTTATATGTACTCGTGTATTTCTATGCCGGGGAAATACACAAAACAAAGCTTGAAGGCATACAAAAGTCTTGACGCTTGGTCCGACTTCAAGGCAGGAGTTGTTGAAATTAAAGTGATGAGGACACCGAACTTTATGATTTGACCATTTAACGTTAGCTACCCAAAAATCGAACATTACCTGATACAAAATGGGAACCACAAATCCACGTTTCGGTGTCTGGAATCCAGTTGTTTCAGTGAATTGCAGCGACCCATTTATCTCTCTGAAGCTTATTTTTCGGCAGTCTGTAAAACGAGAACTTCTTGCTAAATCTATGAATACAGTCGATCGCACAACCGCTCTTTCCCATTTTAGATGTTTTCCAGTTGCTCAAACTGAAAGTTTACGCTGCCACTCAGTCTTTCTGACACTCAGTCTTTCTTACACTCAGTGGGCGTAACTCTTTTGCCCAAAGAACATCATGCCCATAGTTTCCAAAATGAATTTCAAATTTCGATTCTTCTATCCACAGGACAGTTTTCCACTTTGCTTCAGTTCATTTTAAACAGAATTTGACCTGAGAATATTCAAGTGTTTGAAGATCACGTTTGCATGCTTCTTCTTTGCATGATTGAGCTTTGACCTGCACTTGTAGATGGCACGACCAGCTGTGCTCTTAGAGGGTGATTTGTGAAACTGTTACAGGGCCCATGCAGTGATCTTCATCACAGTTTCATGGCTGATTTAACACAGAACTTCCGTTTTCCCAAAGATTACATGATTCCAATATTGATTTCTCCCAATTTCTGGAAGCTATTGAATATAATATTCACTTTGGATGATGATATAGTTAAAGACTTTGCAATTTTATGTTGAGACAAACAGGTGAACCCCTGCTTATCTTTTCTTCTACAACGCCATTCACACAGCCAGTTCCCTCCACCACTAACACCTTTATTCTGCCCTGCTGTGCTGTACTGTGTGAATGTCACGGATGCTGAATGGCAAAACAACTTCTCTGTAACTTTTCCACCTTTGTTCCACAGTGTGCGGCGCTGACAGAAGTGCTAACAATGAGTGCTAACAATGAGTGCTCCGTGAAGCCGCACAGTGGAAAGGCAAAAAGATGGCTGCAAATTGTTCTATTAAATTGACAGCGCAAGACGGCCTGGCCTCGCCAATTAACACGGAAAGTAAAGGTACATCTATAGTGGTTGGACAGGGAGAGCCAATATGGATGGGTCATATTACAAAGGAAGTCACTGGACTTGGGGCATTAGTTTCCAATTGAACCCTGTTGACATGCTTAGCAATAAAATATTAGTTTTTAATATTTGCAAATCACTCACTCTTTTTTTTGTTTACATTTTACACCCACATATACATAACATTATATTTTCAAAAAAAAAATGAAATGTAAAATAACCAAATAAGAAATTTATTATGATACAAGGTTTTGTTTTATGTTCAAATCTGTTGCCTTCTTTATCAAGTCCCACTTCCCCTTATCGGGCTTAAATGTTTATTAAAATGTGAGTATGCACGGTTAAAAGAATGTGTGAGTTGCTCAAAATTTCACAGCTTCATTTATAAATACCAGTATGTGTTAAAAAAAAAAAATCCGTACACATGTTTTTTTGTGTGTATGCATCATTAATTTCTCAAGCCCCTGGTGTGGTGGCGAGGTTAGAATACATTTAACATTTTCCACAGGGTAGCAGTGAAAGGCTTTTGATTTACCAGAAGAAAAATGCAGAAAATTTGTGCTTTAAAAAGGCAGTAATATTATCTGTCACAACTCAAGGTTACCAAACGTGCAAGAAACAAATTATTCATTCTCATAAAAAAAGCATTATAATTAGGCTAAATAACTGCTGACAGCAAGAGCAGGAGCTTGGTTTTTAAATCCACTGGAGGCCTTTCTGTGTCCTTGTGTGAAAGATTGAGACTGAGTTTATATCGAGCCGATATTGTGTGCAAGTTCACGAAACCATTTCTGTGGTGTGAAATATTTGATCACTTTTTTCTCTGAAGTGTCATTGCCATGTGAAAATTTCCCCAAAAATATAATTATAATTAATAACTACAATTATTCTTTATTAAAGCTGAATGTAATCTTTGACTCCAGTGACAAAGATCAGCCTTTATAAATAAAAGGCTCTTTCAGTTTATTTTCAAAATACCATGTTTTCTTTAGCTCTGATGAGCCTCTTTTTGGCACTATGTTGTCTGGGTAATTATTACCATGGAAAAGCTGTCTTTAGAGTCTCTTTTAGAGTTCCTCTTTCAATAAACACAATTATCTTTTGAATTACTCGTATAAGTCTCCTCGTCGTTTCTTGGACACCAGTACGACTAGAATTTAAGCAGTATCTGCAGGGTTTCAATATAATTAGGAGAACACGTTGTCCTCGGCTGCCACGATAATTAAATATACCTGCTTCAGCTTACCCTATTTGGCATTATAAAATTGTAATACTAACATTTTTCAAAAATAATGTTTTTTGTGCCATGGCAACTCTTTGCTCCTTATACAGATTATGGCCATTCTTTTCAGCATAAGTATTCAAAGTATCAATCCAAAGGCAAATCTAGTGTCTACACACTGTCAAAGCCATCAACACTGCTCTTAGTGAGACTAGGAAACGGAGCCTTGAGAGAGGATCCTTTTGGGCCCTGTAGGTTGTAGGTAAGGATGTATATGGATTGTGCATGTTCTAACAAACCCGGAAGAAGTCAGATACGATTGGGATTAAAGGAATTTAGTTCCTACCGAGGGGAGTGGTCTTGAAGCAGCATAATGGACTCTTTATTTTAAAAAAAATCTATTGAATTTTGATTTAAAGACATATTTGATTACTTTTATAAAGCACTGTTGGGCTCTGTCCTCTCTGTACCACGATCAGAAACTACGATCAGAACTCAAAAGTCTATGCATATAAATGCATATACACACACACACACACACACACACACACGCATGATCATATACATACACACACACACACATAGACATACACACTGGCTTGTTCACCTGCATGCTGGCTCTCTAGTTTTTGGGTTTAGGTAGCGGTAGCGATAGCTTAGCTCAGACTGCGATCAGATCTCCAGATGTAGGTCGATTGCTGTTATTGTTTTGGTTGGCTCCGTGCCGGTTTCGTGCTTTGTTTGTGGTTTTTTTTTTGTTGCAGATTTCCAGTGCTTGACGTGTGTCTCCGTGTGTTCCTGCTTCCTGGATTGGCAGTGGATGTCGTGTGTGTGTCCCCCCCCCCCCCAAAAAAAAAAAAAAAACTGGGTTTGTATGTGTATATTTATGTATGTGTACGCATATGTGTGCGTATATATATGTATATATATTAAATATAGTAATAATGCACATATATACACTTTTGGTTTCTACCGTCATGGTATCAATCAATAATATGTGTGCAGACAAGGTAAAAAAAAAAAAAAAAAAAAAAGAACTTAAAAGTCTACTCAAACTCCTGGTCATGTGTTGTGGCAATTGTTCATCACTTCACAGCAGGTGCATTAAAAAAATAGTTTCCAGAGGTACAGGGGACATCATGGTAAAAGAGCCTAAAGGGTTGAAGAAAGTAATAACGGATGAGAAAATGAGACCGTAATCGAGACTGAGCAGGAGCAAATATTTGACTATGTTGTAAAAGCAACTTAACCTCCATGCCTGTAGGGGGGCCCTCTGGGTTAAAACTACAAAAGTCGCTTTGCACCGCCTTAATCTGAAACAACTGGTACATATAAAAGTAAGATCCACAAGGACCCAAGATGTCTCGGCAGAGCACTGTACTGTGGAGGGAATTTTATATCGTAGTCTCTTCTGAATGGTGCCACCCTAAACAGATAATAATAATGGCTTGGTTTTATATAGCACCCTTCAAGGCACCCAGAGCGCTTTACAGAGATCATTATTCATTCATACACATCCTCACTGGTGGTGGTAAACTACGTTTTGTAGCCACAACTGCCCTGGGGCAGACTGACGGAAGCGTGTCTGCCATATTGCGCCAAACGGCCCCTCCGACCACCACCAACATTCATACGGGTCAAGGTGGGTAAGGTGTCTTGCCCAAGGACACTACGACAGCAAACTGGCACAGAGCGGGATTCGAGCCGCCAACCTTCCAATCATTGGACGAACTGCTCTACCACCTGAGCTACTGCCACCCCGATGAGTATAGATTGGGCCCTTTGTTTGTATCACCAAATCACATGACCACCTGATCCCTTATAATATCCATCCATCCATCCATCCATCCATCCATCCATCCATCCATCCATCCATCCATCCATCCATCCATCCATTCATCCATCGTCCATTCATCTATCGTCCGTCCGTCCATCCTGGGCTCCCAATGTTCCAGTCAAAATCCATAATAGAGGGAATGCATTGACGTCACTTCCACACTGGACCAGCCCACTTACTCACACTGAGTGGCAAAACATCAGCAAAAACAGCTGCAACTAGTGGAGAAGACGATTATCGGCTTAAATTAAAGGCAGTTGGACTTGACAGTGACCCGTACAGTTACCCCAAGAACCAGTGGTCCATGGACATTAATATTTGGCCACGAATCCAGTTTCCTGATATTTATATGTACTTAATTTCTACGCCGGGGAAATACACAAAGCAAAGCTTGAAGGCGTACAAAAGTCTTGACTCTTGGTCCTACTTCAAGGCAGGATTTGTTGGTGAAATTAAAGTGATGAGGACACCAAACTTTATGATTTGACCATTTAACGTTAGCTACCCAAAAATCCAACATCACCTGATACAAAATGGGAACCACAAATCCACGTTTCGGTGCCTGGAATCCAGTTGTTTCTGCGAATTGCAGCGATCCATTTGTCTCTCTTAAGCTTATTTTCCGGCAGTCTCTAAAAACTATAACTCAGATTTCTTGCTAAATCTATGAGAACAGTCGATCGCACAACAGCTCTTTCCCATTTGAGATGTTTTCCAGTTGCTCAAACTGAAAGTTTACGCTGCCACTCAGTCTTTCTGCCACTCAGTCTTTCTGACACTCAGTGGGCGTAACCCGCTGTGAAGTCGCATCTGTGACGTCATGCGCATTCCCTCTATATGGAGCCATCTAGTAAATCCTCTCAAGCAGTATAGTTCTATACCTATATCCTCCAACCATCCCCATCCCCAGCCTTGTGTTCCTAAGTTTCACTGGACGAGACATGGAAAACCCACATTGATGATATGTTCATGAAGAAACAAACCCTACATACCACACAGTTAGTATTGTGTAACAAAAAAGCCCTATTTGCATTTCTACGTTAATGAGTGAATTCAAAAAGAAATTAAGGTGGTCTGTAGAGCCTACACACGATTAATACGTTGTTTTGTGAGGGTGGACCATAGGCGCAAAGATCCAACAGCAGCATACTGTATTTGGTTTAAGTTGGATGTTTTAACATTATGAACTTATGTCATGCCCTTGAATGCTACAGTTTCAATTTTCAGTTTAATTTATGGAGGACCAGTTCAAAACAAAAATCATCTTGGGGCACTTTCCAGAGAAAGTAAGCAAGTTTAATGCAAATCCAATTCTAATCCAATTATAATATTTCAACTGCAAGGCTTTAAAGTTTTATTGACTGTTTGATGTGTCAGTTATCACCAAGATTGTTAGCAACTTCTTAAGTCAATAAACAAATGTAAAAGAGCAGGCAATTACTTAAAACGCCTGGAGACAAAACTTGGAGGGGCATTATTAATATCCTGGAAAATTAGTATGCGGTAAAAAATCAGAAACAACACCCACAGGAATGTTTACTTGTGTGGGTGATGTCCTGTTGGTACTTACTTACAAACACAGATGCAACCAGATGCAAACGTTTCATCCGACAGGGGTGGGACTTCTCTGGCCGGATAGTGCGTGGAAGGATCACGTTATTCCTGCCAGATCTTCCTCGCCCCTTCGGGCGTCCCCGGCTGGCCAGAGTGGGCAGTATAGCCCAGGACTGTTGCATGTATTTGTGAGGGTAGCTCACATTAGCTACCAAGGGAACATTGGGAGAACATGCAAACTCCACAGGGAAAGGCCCTTTGCCAACCCCACCCAGATTATGGGTGCTGATGACATGACAAAGTAAGCACACGCCACCACCACCAACATGTCTTATGGCGCTTTTCCACTAGTACCTACTCAGCCCGACTCGCCTCGGTTTTGCGCTCTTTCACCAGGGTCTAACGTGCCGAGTAGATACTTTTCTGTAACTATTCTGCAGAGGTTCTAAGCTGCTGAGTCGGCTGTATCTGACGTCATCACACTACAGACCACCGATTGTTCGGGGAGTTGGAGTCAGACGTCTGAGTCAGGAGGAGGAAATCAGAGAAGGAGACTCTGACGGATTCTTGTTCATTTTATTCAACCAGCAATGGCAGCAAAAGTCTGTTTGGTGATCCAACTCTGAGGTGCAGATGTTCATAAACCTGGTGCTGAGGAGAGAATTAAAAATGGATCTAGACGGGCGATAAGGAACGACCAGGAGCTATGTCACTTCATAGCTGCTCGCGGCTACCAACAGACTTTTCAGCAGCACCGAGACAAACATCCATCCATCCATCCATTATCTATACCCGCTTTTATCCTTTGCAGGGTCACGGGGTTCTGCTGGAGCCTATCCCAGCTCGTATTCAGACAAGAGGCAGGAGTTACACCCTGGACAGGTCACCAGTCCATCACAGGGCCACATATACAGACAAACAACCAGACACACTCACACTCACACCTACGGGCAATTTAGAATCACCAATTTACCTAGCATGCATGGTTTTGGACTGTGGGAGGAAACCGGACTACCCAGAGGAAACCCACACAAGCACGGGGAGAACATGCAAACTCCACACAGAAAGGCCCCTGCCGGGCCTGGGAGTCGAACCGGGAACCTTCTTGCTGTGATGCAACAGTGCTAACCACTAAGCCACGTGCTGCCCCCGAGACAAACAAACAAAAAAAAAAAGCGTTGCTGCTTGAAGTTTCTCTCACTCTCGTTTTTTAACTTGATATCAAACACAAGCCACAGACCCAGCAGCACATCTATCATCTCCTCCAGGTTCTACATCTTTAGTGTTGTTGTCTTCTTCGTTTAGATCACACAATCAAATACGTTACAGCAGCTTCACTCCAACCTCCTACTTCTGCTCCAGGTGCTGAATTGTTATGGAAAAGAAACCAGGAGGAGTCGAGCCGAGTAGGTACTAGTGGAAATGCATGTTTTATACAGTATTTAGTGTATATATCATTTTTTCCCATTCCTATTTCACTATATCTTAAACTGCTGTAAAAACATTTGACTCAGTGGTCTGACGCATGCATGATGTGTACAAGTTCTCACTCCACACTCCTCTTTCAGAAAAACCTGTTCTTTGTACTACAAAAGGCGTATGCATGAATTTGGCGTGTAAGTATCATTTATGCATCTGGCCCCTGACGTCCTGCAGAGATCTAAGGGTTGGCTTTCATCCTGAAAATTGGATTTACTCATAACCCAGAACATACTAATACCATGGTACATACTGGAAGAACAACAGAATAAAGGACTATATTCAACTGGACTGGAAATTCAACATTGAATTAATAATTAATAAATGAGGGAGGCTAATGAGCAGTCAACTTCCCTTTTAGAGCTGAAGTCTAAAACATTAAAACCTATTTCTTTGGTAACTTTGTTAAAATATCAGGTCAGGAAGACTGTTTGATTGCAAACACTGAACTGAAGAGTTTTCCATCAAACTATTGTCTTGTATGCAAAATCAGTAATGATGCAAAAACAGATGGCTAATGCCAACAGCTCTGTCACTTTGTTATCTGCACATTTGACTGATAAAAGGTATAATTACATTCTGTAATTTTATCAACAAGAGAGCTTTTCTTTAACAATCTTTAACAAATAGATTTCACATAAGTAGCAGCCCCCAGAACAGTGAACAAACAGCAGTGGGGCCTTTGGAGTCCGCTGGACCTCTTTATCTTTGACTAATACTGCCCCCATGTCTGAGGAATATAATCTGCAGCCATCGACAGGGGGGGGGGGTTGCAACCTCACTCGTTACTACTGGCTAGCCAGTCACTCCCATCTACATGTCTACTTAACATATCTAAAGCAGCGTAAACTCTCTGATTGTTGCATAAGGGCGAACATGAAAAATATGCAGATAAACCTGTGTAAGTAATTAGTGCAAAATGTTCAGAGTCATGGGCACAGATAATCACTGAAGCAACACAAGGCCGGGCAGTAAATAGGCTAAGTGATATCTGAAGAGTACTTATGCATGTTTTCCCCTCTCTTTTTATAGATTTAGCCTCAAAAGTTGATGTATGCAAGAAAAGCTTGTTGTGTCTTTGAATGCTATTAAGTTGAAACGACACACTTCATCAGAGAGAGATGCTCATTTGATTGGATGGATATTATTGCAGCTCTGGGCACCACAGGCAGTATTTAGAGCTCGGTTGTAAAGTAGCATATCTCCATTTGCCGGAGCTCTGAAATACGCAAACAGCCCTGTCTCCAACCTATGGTTCCAAAATCACTCCTTTCCTGTTTCCCTGCATGACCTTCAGGCTCAAGTTTCCTGTTTTGCTTTGATGTCTCCCTATGACGTTGATGGACGGGATCACGGGGCTCTGGTTGAGAAAATCTGCCATTTTGACACATTTCTTTGACAAGGTGAGAACAGCTGTGGAGAAAAGACACAAAGGGACTGCCTCCCCTCCAAACATCCTGCTCCCATTTACCCTCCCACCTTACGTGTTAAGTGACAGCGCTCTGTGGCGACACTTGTTTTACATACGATGTGAAAAGTGAGCCCCCAGACAGGAGGTCATATTAGTGCAGCTTTCTGGACAGAATGCGTGAATTACAGGAGAATTGTGGGCACATCCATTCAGACTATGAAAGTGATGTACATCTTGTCCAGGAACCCCGGAAATTTCAGTGCACTCCCGACACGCTAGGCTGCTGTCAGTGGGTCCCCAGAGTGGGTGAAATCAAAGATGCAGCAAAGGGAAATGGAGTTCAAGATGTAGAGCCGTCATCATTTAGGTTATAAATCTTGCAAATACAAATCCCCCTGTCTGGACCTGCTGTTTCCTCCTGGCATATAGCTCTGCAAAAATGTTCAGGCTCTGTGGATTATGTTGCAGATAATAGTGCAGAGCACAGTGCAGTAATACAAAAAAAGAGTATGTGTTACGGTTTCAAACCTGCCATCTCCACATTCTGCGCACTATTCATTGCGCCATCGCCGTTCTGTCACTTAGACACTCAGAAGGTTTCCTTCCTGGTGCTGAGCTGGCTGAGTGTGGGCCCTGCACACTGACATCCATTTACCAATCAACACCAGAGTCTTCAAGTAACCTGCTTTCCTTGCACTCCTCGCCAGATCATCCCATAGAATCACCTGGCAAGTATCAGTAGAGGCGCAGATGTGCCATTCAGGTATTTTGGAGTAGTTTTCAGCATTTTTTGTCTGTTTTTCTGACTGCTTGTTTTTTGCCTCACTCCAGAGCTGCAGTACCGACCTCTCACCACCGCCACTCAGGGGCGCCTCCAAAAATGTTTCATAGGGTAAGGCCAGATGGGGCCACTTAAATTCTTGGGGTGGACACCAAAACTAAAAGCCATCATTACAGGATTTTATTATACTGTTGTAGTATACAGGCTCAGAAATACTTTTTTTTAATTTTTTTTTTACTTACTAACTTGCATATGGTTAATACCATGTTGATAAAAATCTAAGGCATATATATATACATTTTTAATATATAATATATATTTTAATATATATTATTAATATATTATTAATAAAAAAAAGATATATATATATATATATATATATATATATATATATATATATATATATATATATATATATATATATATTAGGCTCAGAAATACTTAAAGAAATGGCTACTGATATGCATTTTGCCCAAATGATTTGGGATGAAACGCATAACTGACAATAGAATCTATGTGACCGGCAAGTGTTTTTTTTTTTTTTTTATTGAGACAAGTGGGGTGGCCAGCAAATTTGTAGGGGGGGCCATGGCCACCCCTGGACCCCCCCCCCCTGGTGGCGCCACTGCCGCCACTGGGCTGGATGGTTTGTTTGGTCACAGACCTACACGAGCCTGGATTATAATTACTTTTTTTTCGAAATTCTTCTGGACAATTAAAAACGCTCAGCAGGGCATTAATCCGTTCCTTTCCTCCCGAGTGTTGCATTTGAGTTCAGAACACAACCTTAACAGTATGTGCCACATATGAATTTGACAAGTTGCGAGCAGCCATGACATGGAAAATGACATGCCCCAACTGACCAGACGGAGTGTGAGGAGGCTTTTGTGGGACAGTACTGGTGTTTTCTGGTAATTCACGCACTGCTGGACTTGATCACGGACCGCACTCTGGATGGTTTTGAGCATCGTTTATCGCGCACCAGCGCCGGCACCAGCGCCGGCACAGGCTGCGCTCCGCTGCGCAGCGCCCGACCGGCCAGCACGATTCACCTGCAGAGCGGGCGCACCAATACGCACGCTCACACACTATTACGCACGGTGGCACTAACAGCTGGACACACACTTGTTCACACTTGCTGATGATCAAGCGCCGAGGATTTATTTCTAATTCTTATCCTGTTCATAGGAAATAAAGTACGAGACCAAAAAAAAAAAAAAAAAGAGAGACATTTTTAAGTGGAGAAAATATGGCCCATCTGCCCTGTCGGATAATTTACAATATTCTTATTTTTATCTTTTTTGTTCCTCTTTTCCTTTGCAGTGCACACAGACACTCAGACATCTCATCTCATTCAACAATAAGGACGCACCAAAAAAGCATGAACCCCACAGAGCAATGAAGATGAAGCCGAGGCTGAAAAACAGGTCACACATTCTGCAGCGACCGTCTCCACCACGCCACGATCATTCCGCACAAGTTCACCTGCTTTCATTTCAAAGTGTTGGATCAACTCACCGATGAGCGCCAGCTGCAAAAAGTACAGTCCGAGGAGGTCCATTATGGGGGGCGCGATTAATTCAAATGGATGCAATCCCAGGCAGGAGCGAGCGGGGGAATAAAAGCCCTCTTGTTGTAATTGGCAACCAGAAATTAAGACCCAAAAGAATCTATTTCTCGAGTGGTGACTGGTCACTTGCGCTGACGTCGGAATCCATAGCACTGCATGAAGAAACACAAGCAGCAGCAGAACATCATCTTTTTTTCAGTCAAACTTTTTTTGTCATAGACGTTGAAACGCATAAAATAAAAGCCCAAGGAGGGGGGTGGGGGAAACACAGTTCATCTCCTTACGTGGAACAAATCTTGCGCGTGTGGAGCATCGCTGACCGTTTGGTGCGTCCGTCCTGAGGAACTGTTTGCTCTCCTCCTCGCCTCCTCCTGCGCGGAAACTGCGGATGGATGCGGGCGCGTCGCTGCGCGCTTTTCTCTCCGACCTCTCAGTCCTTGTGATGCTGCTGCGCTCCCAGGCGGGCCTGTTGAGCCGCAGTTTCGAATAACGGTGCATTCTGTAATAAACGTCCAAAATGTAACCCTAACCCTAACTTTTTCATTTCATTTTGTAATAAAGCCGCATTTTCTAATAAACTGCCGCATTTTGTAATAACGGTGCATTTTGTAATAAACGTCCAAAATCCTAACCCTAACCCTAACTTTTTAATTTAATTTTGTAATAAAGCTGCATTTTGTAATAAACTGCCCCATTTTGTAATACATTTTGCCCCATTATGTAATAAGTTATTGCATTTTGCAATGCATTTATATATGTGTATGTATATATATATATATATATATATATATATATATATATATATATATATATATATATATATATATATATATATACATATATATATATATATATATATATATATATATATATACATATATATATATATATATATATATATATATATATATATATATATATATA
Source organism: Cololabis saira (assembly GCF_033807715.1). Lineage (NCBI taxonomy): Eukaryota > Metazoa > Chordata > Actinopteri > Beloniformes > Belonidae > Cololabis > Cololabis saira. The sequence goes on from NC_084602.1 coordinate 7,235,094, forward strand.
TATATATATATATATATATATATATGTGTGTATATAATTACATTGGCAGCACGGTGGCTTGGTGGTTAGCACTGTTGCCTCACAGCAAGAAGGTCCCCAGTTGCATGTTCTCCCCGTGCTTGCGTGGGTTTCCTCCGGTTACTCCGGCTTCCTCCCACAGTCCAAAAACATGCATAGTAGGTAAATTGATGATTCTAAATTGCCCGTGTGAGTGTGAGTGTGTCTGGTTGTCTGTTTATATGTGGCCCTGCGCTGGACTGGCGACCTATCCAGGGTAAACCCCTGCCTTTCGCCTGAAAATGGGCTGGGATAGGCTCCAGCAGACCCCGGTGACCCTGCAAAGGATAACGCGGGTATAGATAATGGATGGATGGATGGATTATAAAATGCACTTTTTTATTTTCTAGGAAATGTAATAACATGGTGCATTAATAATACCTATTATTGTAGGGTTTCGGTCCAGGGATTGGGTCGTCGAGGCACCCCGCCACGACTGCTGCCCAGTCCACATGGCACCAGCCTATCATGGAACTTCCTGCGGGTGGTGAGCCTACGGAAAGGCGGGCCCGCGTCGTCGTTCCCATGGGCAAAGACCCGGCCACCAGGTGCTCGCCTTCGAGCCCCAACCTCAGGCCTGGCTCCAGGGAGGGGCCCCGGTGCCCGATCCGGGCACCGTAACGGTCCTTGATTTTTTTGTTAACCATGATAAGCTTATGAACCGCTCTTAGTCTGGCCCGTCACCTAGGACCTGTTTGCCATGGGAGACCCTACCAGGGGCGTATTGCCCCAGACAAAATAGCTCCTAGGATCACTCGGGCAACACAAACCCTCCACCACAGTAAGGTGGCGGTTCAAGGAGGGGACAATTTAATTTACCAGTCAATCTACGCCCCTACCCTCACCTATGGTCATGAACTTTGGGTAGTGACCGAAAGGACAAGATCGCGGATACAAGCGGCCGAGATGAGTTTCCTCCGCAGGATGGCTGGACGCTCCCTTAGAGATAGGGTGAGGAGTTCGGTCACCCGGGAGGAGCTCGGAGTCGAGCCGCTGCTCCTTCACATTGAGAGGAGTCAGCTGAGGTGGCTTGGACATCTGTACCGGATCCTCCTGGATCCTCCCTAGGGAGGTGTTCCAGGCATGTCCCTCCTCCCCAGGGAGGTATTCCAGGCATGTCCCTCCTCCCTAGGGAGGTGTTCCAGGCATGTCCCTCCAGGAGGAGACCCCGGGGAAGACCCAGGACATGCTAGAGAGACTATGTCTCTCGGCTGGCCTGGGAACGTCTCGGACTCCCCTCGGAAGAGCTGGAGGAAGTGTCTGGAGGAAGAGCTGGATGAAGAGCTGGAGGAAGGGCTGGAGGAAGAGATGGAGGAAGTGTCTGGGGTGAAGGAAGTCTGGGCATCTCTGTTGAGACTGCTGCCCCCGTGACCCGATAAGGGATAAGCGGCGGAAAATGGATGGATGGATGGACCTATTATTGTTTGTTTGTTTGTTTAACAATTCATTTATACAAGAGTGACTTTTGTTGTTTTTTATGCAATTTCCATTAGAGCTATGTAGCCCCATAAATCTATGTATAATACTCCAAATATAACTTTAGTTGCCTATTTGAAGTTTGGAATTATATAGGCCAATAACAAACAAATAAACTATGCTTTAGAATTGTTATTACATAATGCATCATGTTATTACATTTTCTAGAGAATAAAAAAGTTGCAAGTGCATTTTATAATAATCTTCTCAAAATGTAATAACTTATTACATAATGCGGCAAAATGTATGACAAAATGCGTTGGTTTGGTTTATTACAAAATGCGGCAGTTTATTACAAAATGCGGCTTTATTACAAAATGAAATGACAAAGTTATTTCATTTTGGACGTTTATTTCAAAATGCACCGTAATTACAAAATGTGGCTCAACAGGGCTGCCCCGGCCGGAGCTGCCCAGCCCCAGCTCGTTTAAAAAAAAATCCAATCTTGTCCAAAGTTGAAATAGGACAAGTTCAATCGATGGCCTATTTCATACTGCCATAAAATGGAAATAACAAAACCTGAGTAGAATGGTGCATAGCCCTGTATGGGTGGGTATAGACACACAGCCACACACTTTCTCTGGAAGTAGGTTATTCCCCTTCAAAAAGAGAAACTACCACAGTCAACTTTAACGAGAATCATTGATTTGGAGGCAGTTTGGGGAAAAATCTTAGCGGGGGCCCCCACGGGAGCCGGCACTAAAAGCAGAGCTGGACTCACTGCGTCCCTGCCTGTCTGTTCGTGGGGAAAATGATGAGACCATCTTGCTGTCTGCATGGACTGCGAGGCAAGGCAAGGCAAGGCAAGGCAAATGTATTTATATAGCACATTTCACACGACGAGCATGGACTCAATGTGCTCAAATACATAAACAAACAGACAAACAAAATCACAGGGTTACAATAACAGAAACAGAAAAAGGGATGTCAAGAGAAAAATAAAAAACAACAATTACAACAATAATTCCATTAAAACAAAAGTGCGATCACTCAGCCAATCATGTAGAGTTTAGTCAAACGCCTGTGCAAAAAGGTACGTTTTTAGTCTGCTTTTGAAAGAGGGCACTGTTGGAGCAGACCTTAGTTCCTGCAGCAAGGAATTCCAGAGAGTGGGACCGTAGTGACTGAAAGCACCATGAGCAGATCTAGTGTGAATTCTAAGTATGATGAGAAGACTCTTATTTGATGATCTAAGGCAGTGGTTCCCAACCTTTTTTCCATGGAGGTCACCAATGTATAAAATACGCACAAAAAATAATTGCAAGGACATAAAAATATTTCTGTAAAATGTCTCTTTTAATATGAGAGCAACATTTTTTAAGATTTTTCCTTTAACAACCTGTCGGAGTAGTAGTATGATTAAATGTTGAATAATGATATAATAATATACGTTGTTAAGTTTTTATCCTGATAAATAACTTAGTATTTTAAAATGATCAAAATATATTTCTAAGTGGGTTTATGCAGACTTGGATTACTGTATTCCATTAGGTGTGTTATTATGATTTTTTATTTATTTAACATGTGTAAATATAATTCTTATAACTGCATCATTTCAAAGCAGACAAAGTTTCGCGCCCCCCCCCAGAGATCTCTGGCGCCCCCCCCAGGGGGGGCCCGGACCCCAGGTTGGGAGACACTGATAATAATAATAATAATAATAATAATAAATTTTATTTGTAGAGCACTTTTCATGTATAATCTCAAAGTGCATTACATAAACAAGGGAAAGTCAGGGCACATAAAAGACGAGAAGTAAAAAAAGCATAAAAAAAGTAAAAAACATCTAAGAAAGACCAGGGAAAGCCTTCCTGAACAGGAAAGTTTTAAGCCCCTTTTTGAAGGTGTCCACAGACTGGGGTTGACGGAGGTGTTCAGGGAGGGAGTTCCAGATGTGGGGGGCAGCGGTGCAGAAAGCTCGGTCTCCCATGGAGCGGAGTCGTGTGCGGGGCTGATAGAGGAGGTTGGTCTTTTGTGAGCGGAGGTTCCGGGTGGATGAGTGAGGGGTCAGGAGGTCTTTGAGGTATTGAGGGGCAGTGCTGTAGATGCAGAGGTGGGTGATGAGGGCGATCTTGAATTGATCTAAGGGATCTGTCCGGTATGTATTCAGTCAGCATGTCAACCATGTAGGAGGGAGCTAAGCCATTCATAGATTTAAAAACAATAAGAAGTACTTTAAAATCTACTCTTTGTTTCCATACCTCTTGGTTTTGGTTAGAATTCTGGCTGCAGCATTTTGAATAAGCTGGAGTTTATGTAACCTGGTGTACCTGCCGTCTGAGTTGTCCATACTGGTCTCTTTTCAAATGAGAACCAAGAATAATCTATTTTCATCTGGGTTTTGGGGACAGGCGTGTGATTGACACTCGGTCTGCTCTATAAATATTTTGGAATATAACCTACTTTTAATCAACAGGAAGTTTCCTTCCCATGAACCCGGGGTGATTATATAAAGCTGCCAGAAGCTGCACTCCATAAGTCATAACCAATATTGAAGTTCCTCAGAACTGACAGCTGTTTTTATTTACTTATTTTGGATAAAGCCGGAATTATTTTCAAGCTGTTAAGCATTACTAACAGCTGAGAAATTAATTTTTGAGCAGTTGCTCTGCTGGGAGTTGTTTTGCCTCCTCAAGCTAATTTTTGAAATTTTTTACAGCGTCTCAGGGACACTTTCATTTAAAGCCATGTTTGTGCAGGAACAGAAAAGGCTAACACTCACAGAAACAGAAAGATCATCTCCTTTTCCTGTAATAAACCTTAGACTGTAAAAGCTGTAGACTCTGCAAAGTTCCCTTTAATAATGTACTTTATTCTACAAGATCCTGGCACTCTGCCACTCTGATGATTTGGTTTACTACATTTCCAATATACTAACAATGCACTGTCATAGCAAAAATATAGAGTGAAACTAATGGATGTTTCTAGTTGTAATTGTTGAGCAGTGTAATGCCTAAGTACAGTGGAAAGAAAAAGTTCTTGGAATTAACAGGTTTTTCTGCATTCATTTGCTATAAAATGTTATCTGGTCTTCATTTAAACTCATAAAAAATAGACAACCACAATGTGGTTAAGCTGATAACACACACAAGCAAACATAACTTGCTTTTATTGAGCACGCCTATTAAACATGCACAGTGAACCCATCGATGAATTACTTCAAAAAAAAGCTTATTTAAAGGAGCTTGAGGCGGGATTGTGGCAAGATTTATGAAAAAAATCCGTATATGTTTTAAGTTTTCTAGTAATAATGTCAGATGAAGCGTTCCAAATCCAAAAGAATGATTCCTCTAGTGTATCTCTCCTTTGCCTTGAACAGGCTGTGTGCTGCAAAATGTGCTGCAATTCGGTCCCGAATTTCCCGCGCTGTCCTGTGGATGTGACGTCACATGACGCTGCATGCCCGTTCTCCCCGTTCTCCCGTGCCGGCTTCACTGTTGGCTGCAGTACCCCCAACGGCCGTCGTGGTGAAGGGTGGCGCTAGAGAGTCTCATTTCTTAAAAGGAGCCTCAAGCTCCTTTAAGTTAGAAATTCAATTCAATTTTAAAATACATTATTAATCTCCAAAGTGAAACTAACTGCTGCAGTAGTCATGATTTAAGACTCTTCCGAGAGTCATTGTAGAGGTTTATAGCTGGGGGCCGGACAGATTTCCTGTAGCGGTCCATGTCGTAGCGGATCAGTGCTGGGAAGAGAAAGTTTGCACATCTAGAGTCCAGTCATTTAAATCAATTGACCGAACTCCTCACCCTATCTCTAAAGGCTGAATTATGCTTCTGCGTCAAAATGGCGCCGTGCCTACGGCGTGTGGTTTGGATCGACGCAGAGGACACGCCGTCACCTGCGCCGTCACTGACGTGCACCTCCCGAAAATTGTAACTACGCGTCGAGGAGACGCCGACCACACGCAGACCGAGAGGGCTGTGATTGGTTCGTTTGAAAGCGAAGCATTTCCGGTTTCCGGTTTGAAGCAGTAGTGAACTTCCAGGGCTCTTTTCTTCGTTTATATGTGATTTTTTTTGTTTTGTTTTTTTGCACAATAGTTGTCCTTATTTCTTTGATTTACTGTGACCGGAAAAAGTCGGATAAACCATTCAGAAAAAGATCGCTAACTAGCGGTCGCAGGGGGTACTGCACCGCAACGAAATGGAGTGACGGAGAAGTCCGAAGGGTTCAGCACGGCGTCACGGCTCTGCGTTGGTTTGACGCAGAAGCATATTTCAGCCTTAAGGGAGCGTCCAGCCACCTTGCGGAGGAAACTCATCTCAGCCGCTTGTATCCGCGATCTTGTCCTTTCGGTCACTACCCAAAGTTCATGACCATAGGTGAGGGTAGGTGGGTAGATTGACCTGTAAATCGAGAGCTTCGCCTTTCGACTCAGGTCCTTCTTCACCACAATGGTCCGGTACACCGACCGCATAACTGCGGACGCTGCACCGATCCGTCTCTCAATCTCACACCTCCCTCACTCGTGAACAAGACCCTTTGAATGTAGTGGGAAATAATATAGTTGTTTCACCTTTAGTTTGATTTTCTACGAATGAAGTTTTGCAATTTTTTCAAATTTTCCGACCTTCACCTGTATATTATGACATCAATAAATAAGAGCATAATATGTGTCCGTATTGGTTCAATACGGAACGCAACTTTTAATTCCCAATTACGTAACAATTTAGTATTTCAAGAGACAGGTGGTGACCCTACGGTTGGAGGAATAAGGGCTCAGAACACGTGTATTTACTTTAATACTGTATGTTCAAAACTTCTGAAAATACAAAACGCACATATTTAGGAAAAGTCAGGGAGTGACAGACCTGTAAATTTTTGTTTAACCGTCTGTGAGACAGCCTCAGCAGTTCTAGTGTAACATTTAAGTTTGCCGTACATAAGGAGCATCTGCTGCCGTGGAATAGGAGATCTCTGAGAAAAGATGATCTGCATAAGACTGGGAAGGGATACAAGGTTATTTCAAAGTGTTTTGTCATCTATCCGTACACGGTTAGACAAACTGTCTTTAAGTGGAAGCTGTTTGGCACTGCTGCTACTATTCCTAAAAATGGGCTCTCAGCCAAGATGGCTCCAAAGACACAACATAGAAGTCTCAGAAAAGCAAAGAAGAAACCTCAAGTAACAGCTACGGGCTTCAAGACATCAGTGGCACTGACAGACATCTCTGTTCATGAGTCTCCCATAAGTAAGTAACAACAGTTACTATGTTCCTGGTAGATTCAAGATTCTTTATTTGTCATTGTTCATATTTCATAACAACGGGCATCCAGAGAGCAAGTTAAAAATAAACTGTGTGCATGATGGTTTCCCAGTGGCACCATGGCGATAAACAACAGTACTGAGAAAATGTGTTGTAGACTGATGATGCTGTTCTTCTCAGCAATATTGCTGAGAAGAATACTTATCAATTCTCAAGTTTTACAAAATATCCTGTATGGATAGTATCACTTTAGTAGAAGTTGGAAGCTGCAGCAAGACAACGACCTCCACGATCAATCATTTTGTGGTAAACCCACATTTACAACCAAATTGAAGGGCACACCTCAAACAGTGCAGGATCAATAAATGCTCATGAATAATCTGTAAAAGTACTCTTTAAGTAGGGATTAGGCAGCACGTGGCTTGGTGGTTAGCACTGTTACCTCATAGCAAGAAGGTCCCCTGTTGGACTCCCGGGCCCGGCGGGGGTCTTTCTGTGTGGAGTTTGCATGTTCTCCCCGTGCTTGCATGATTTCCCTCCGGGTACTCCGGCTTCCTCCCACAGTCCAAGAACATGCGTAGTAGGTTCATTGATGATTCTAAATTGCCCGTAGGTGTGAGTGTGAGTGTGTCTGGTTGTTTGTATATATGTGGCCCTCCTATAGACTGGTGACCTGTCCAAGGTGTATCCCTGCCTCTCGCCTGTAATGAGCTGGGATCGGCTCCAGCAGTCCCCCGTGACCCTGCGGAGGCTAAAGCAGGTATAGCAAAAGGATGGATGGATGTAGGGATTAAAGAAAACGATAGAAAGGAAGAAAAAAGCCAGCGGGACCCACATTCTGTTATGGCACTTTTCCACTAGCACCTACTCAGCTCTACTCATCTCAACTCGGCCTGGTTTCTTTTCCAACACAATTCAGCATCTGGAGAAGTAGGAGGTTGTAGCGAAGCTGCTGTGACGTATTTGATTGTGTGATTTAAACGAAGAAGACAACAACACTAAAGATGTAGAACCTGGAGGAGATGATAGATGTGCTGCTGGGTCTGTGGCTTGTGTTTGGTATCAAGTTAAAAAATGAGAGAGAGAGAAGCTTCAAGCGGCAACGCTTTTTAATTGATTTTTGTTTGTCTCTGCGCTGCTGAAAAGTCCGTTGGTAGCCACGAGCAGCTATGAAGTGACAGAGCTCCTGGTAGATCTGGTCGTTCCTTATCTCCCGTCTAGATCCCTTTTTAATTCTCTCCTCAGCACCAGGTTTATGAACATCTGCACCTCAGAGTTGGATCATGAAACAGACTTTTGCGCTGCTATTGCCTGTCAAATAAAATGACAAGAAGCCTCCATCAGAGTAGTTCTTTTGCTGATTTCCACCTCCTGACTCAGACGTCTGACTCCAACCCCCCGACCAATCGGTGGCCTGTAGTGTGATGATGTCAGATACAGCCGACTCAGCCACTTAGAACCTCAGCAGAATAGTTACAGAAAAGTATCTACTTGGCACGTTAGAGTGGAAAAGAACCAAACCGAGGCGAGGCGAGTCGGGCTGAGTAGGTACTAGTGGAAAAGCACCATAAGTAAAGTTTTACAGATCAGTTTTAACATGGTTGAACTCTGTATTATAAGGGATCCTAAGAGTCCTTCAACACACATCCAAAGAGACCATCAGGAATCGGGAGTGCAGCCCGGCTGGTTCTTGTGACTCCACTTCAAAGCAGGCAAATGCTCTGCCAGCAAAGTGTCACCCTCAGCGGGTCCAAGGCCAGTCCTCGAGTTGGTGAGGAGCTGCCTGCCACACCTGCCTGCTCTTATTGCTGTCCAGGTGGTTGTCAATCCTCCTCTTGTGGTCCACTTTGACTTTCCTGCTGTTTCTCTTCAGGTTTGCTCAGGCTGTCCTGCAGAAAGCCCTGTCACCAGGGTCGGTTCTAGACAGGCATATATGAGAGCAGACAGAAATGCAAGGGGGGCCATGGTGGCATAGACACATGTATATTGTGGCTGGACACATGCCCTGTAGCCCTCGTTTTGACCAAGTGCTGTTTTCTAGTTGTTAAAGCCATTTAAGGTAAAAACTACATCCCTCTCATTAACAGTGCTGCCATATTTCCGACAGGAGCATGCATGAGTAGTCCACCCTTGGTCGTGTGTGATACCAGGCAGGGTTGCTATACTCAATAGTATACTACTATTGAGGTTGTACCCAGAGTTATTAAGGTTAACAACAATTAAAACTGAAACTGAGACCAACAATGAAAAAATAATCCTGTTAAAGGAAATAAAAATAAAAACTAAAGATGTTTATGAGACTAAAATAAATCCAGCAACGCAAAACTAACTGAAGCAAAATAGAAAAAGGGATGGAAAGTGAAGCTTTACTAAAATCGTTGTAATTACAGTATATGAAACAAGAAGAGTGGAGAGTTGGCAGCTGGCTTTGTGTCGAGGTCTGATTGACAGGTCCTCCAGTCGGCTCTATGCAGACGGGCTCATGGGTGCTTGTGGAATGAGAAAGAAACACTTCTCTAACAGACTATTACTGTGAGAAGAACCAGAACTGGACCAGTCCCCAGTTGACCGAACACATATAGATTTATTTTTTAGATGTAAATTGTCCTCCTAGTCGGTATGGTTTTTGACAACACAGATTTGCTGCTTTCTCAACGTCTCCCGCTGTTGTTCAGCTAATTTCCAACTCTGGCTGACACTGGCGAGTTTGCATACTAACAGTGATTGGATGTTTGGATGGCGGGAGGGGGAGAGGTCTCTCCTGAGTGCTGAGTGAGTCTGCACACAAATAGAGCACAGAGGAAAAGATGAAACCCATCATCAGTGGATTTTTTCAGCAACTGTAGTGAATCTTGTCTATATTCAGTTTGTGGGAAATCTATTATTTTCTTTCTCAACTTCTAATATACAGTGCCTCAGAATACACGCTCTGCGTCTGAGAACCGAGTTAAGGCTGAATTGTGGTGCTGCGTTAAACCTATGCCGTAGGGTATGCGGCTGCGCGGGAGTCTCTCCGTAGCCTACGTCGTAGCCTGACGTGCGCCTCCCAAAAAATGTAACTACGCGTCGAGGCAACGCGGACCCAACGCAGACCGAGAGGGCTGTGATTGGTTTGCTTGGTAGCAACGAATTTCAGGTTCCAGACTGTGCCATTCCCGCCATTTTTAAACATCTTTTTGTTGTACACGGACAGAACATTATCAACATGGACCAAGTCGAGCAGCGACTCATTGAGGAAGTCCATAAAAAAAAAAGAATCAACTAGAGATGACGATAAACCATTCAGGAGAAGAACGCAACCCCCCAGCGATCTGGGGGGGTACTGCACCGCGGGGAAATGGAGTGACGGAGAAGTCCGAAGGGTTCACAACGGCGTCACGGCAACGGCGTAGGCTCTGCGTTGGTTTAACGCAGAACCATAATTCAGGCTTTAGCGGAAGGTGGAAGGTTCACGGCAGGTATCATGACCACAATAAACTCCCTAGGAAGGTAAATGTAATAGCATTTAACAGTTACAGGCGCCAGGTGTGAAGACCAGTCGCTGTGTTAGTGAAGTAGTTGTTATGAACGTACCCACTCAGTCCCCCTCATCTGCTCTTACTGGAGCTACTGGTCGCGATGCTGTGCCGTGTATAAGGATGGGAATCGAGAACCAGTTCTACCCACTCCCAGTAGTTAGATTCTGTGGAATTATTAATCCGCCTGCCAAACGATCTCGTCTGTAGGTTCTGCCAACATCAGACGCATTTTCATGACAACGTCATGTACACACTTCATATTGTGAGTCACAATGTTTCCAACATTTTGTTCAAAGTTTGGACGCCATGTTGGAAGTTGGGTTATTTGGTTTGGTTATATTTCAGGAAAAAGGACAATACTGGGGCCAGTTACAATCACAAACTGTATGTAACAATGGACAAAGCATTCGGTCACGTGACCCATTGGTTTCTGAAGACCGGTTTTGAAACCCGTTTTCCTTCGTACCGAGTGCAGCCATGTTACTCAGCAAAGCCTCAGGAACACGCCCAATGCATGTCAAGCACAGTTAGCTTTGTTCCCAGCTCCTTTAGTCGAACACCACCGAAATATCTGCAGAGCTGCCAGCAGACCTTTACGGCAGGATACAATGTTTGATTTATTGACTCGAAGGTGAAATCAAAAATGACTGTCCTGCTTACCCGACGCTGGGTTCGTACAAACAGATAGCTGCTTCGCTAAGTGCGGTAGCATGACGATTAGAAATAAGGAAGTGATAACGGCCAGTGATTGGTTGAGACGACTGCCAAACAATCATGTTAGAAATAAATGTAATGCTGTGATATAAACTCTCCTGGTGTGGTACAAAAAAAATAAAAAATCCCCCCCTCCTCATAGATGTCATGGATGTGAAATCAAGTGACCAAAACGATAATCATCAATGCGGAATTGAGATGGTTGGCGCTTGGTTGCAACAAGTGCAGAGCTTTGATCACATCAAAGGGGGGAAATACCTTCAACACTGAAACATTTTCTGCACAAAAACTGTTCATGTGCAAAAATTGATAATTGCGATTGTATTTATGTCACAATGTTCATGTGATAAGTTCCTGTTTTTCAGCTGAAACCAACTTTGATTTAGTTGAAGAAGTGCAAAGAAATTGGTGCATATTTGAAATTAAAATGTTTATGCAACCAAAGTAATTTCCATAACTGCAGAGAACCATTAAGGAAACGAATCAAAAGCGATATTAATAATGGAATCCCATCCCTAGTCATGTAGCTTGCTAGCTTGATAGCAAAGCCTAGAAAGAGTGAATGTGAGTTGAATGCATCTGTCCCTGACAATGTTTCTTATTGTGGCCTGTAGCCTCAGCTCATCCGTTTCATTAGCCTGGGATCTTGCGTTGGTTAGGAAAAGGAAGCGGTGGTTTGTTGACATAGCCTTGCAAGCGCTCTGGTTCTGCAGCCTAGCCGTTGTATCCTCTCTTCTGCCACCTCCACTTCTGTTACATGGGGGTGGTAATCCATGGAGAACTGGAACTCTTCACTCTGTCCACCAGTATACTGTCTGCAGTAATGTTCCTCTTGGTAAAAATCCCTATCTTTAGGATTTGTGACAGTCGTAGACGTTGTTTGCTAAACAGAATGTGGCAAGGACAAGAAGCAGCATGGACACAAACAGTGATATAAAACATTTTGAGAGGCGCTGCCATCTTTGAATGCTGTGAAATAATGTACTCAGAGATGCTTACTCCCAGACATCCAACAAATTTGTCTGAGCTGAATCAGTTCTGCAAAAAGAAATGGTGAAAAATTTTTCATTATTATTATGCAGGTCTGATCCAGAGCTACTGGCTTGCTTGAAGTCACTGCAGCCAAAGGAGGGTCAACAAGCTATTAACTCTAAGGATTTACTTACGTTTAACTCTATGTGCGAGACACACAAAAGTATAATTGTGTTTTATCAGCTTGAGCATTTGGTGTTTATCTGTTAGTGGGACTTAGATGAGGAGGACATTTTTTATGGGAAAAAGTAAATGCAGAAACATTTTTCACATATTATTTCTTAAATAATAAAATGAAATTCTGGACATCTGTGCATTGATTTTTAATACAAGTCATGACTTTACCATAAAAATGTTTTCAGCTTGTTTTGTGTTTAAATATTTTCTCACATTACCTTTGGTAAGTGAAGACTGAACAAGAAAGATAAAGTAATGGTTAAAAAAAGGGAAGTTTGGAGTTGTATGACAGCCGTTGCCAAGAGTTTCAGAAGAGTGAGCATCCCCTAAGCAGCAGCCTGTAACTTAAGGCCTTGCTTATGGACAAAATGGTTGTAGTTGCTAAGAGAAGACAAAATAATCCTCATCAAGTGTTTCAAAACAGTGTTTCCAACTAAATGATCAAATTTGAGCCCAGCTGAACCCTTCTGCCAACCTCCTCTGGCTTACAGAAGATGTTAATTCCCACCTGTGGTTTGTGCATTAAACATCCCCTTCCCTGCTTTGGATCAAGTCCCAAACACCTTTTGTGTCCCTGCCTTGGTTTCATCTCCTTTACTGTGACTTAAAAGCTGCATTCCCATTTAAAATATGGCAATGATGCCACCAACCAGGGAAATATGTGGGACCAGCACCTACTGGGTTGGCCATGAAACTAAATATGCCTACTATGGGCTAAAAGAAAGGTGTAAATGTATTCAAATGAATGCCATCTACTGATTTTCTTTCGTAATAGTTTCCTTTTATTTCACTTTCCCATGTGTCTGCCTACAGATCCACAGTCTTGCTGAGACACATTAGAGTGTGAGCCTGAGAAGGAAGAAAAAAAGAAAAAAAAAACCTGAGAGAACTGATGCTGCACCACCTACACATTGCCATTTCACTGCGGGTCTACTATTGTGATGGAGTGACTTTGTAGTCCTGCTATTGAGCTGTGATGGAGCTGAATTAGATGCTGGAACAGCCTCCAAGGCCGCACTGCATAAACAACAACTGGCTTTCCAAAAAAGCTACAATAAAGCTGCATTTAAATGGAAATGACAAGGCTAAAAGCAGTCCAGGACTCTCCTCTCTGAGATTCTGGTCTCTTCAGCCTCACACATTGTTTCACTAATATTTGTGTCACGTGTCAACCTTTTGCTGCCATGTCTCTGATCATGTTGCTTATCTAAAAGAGATGTATTATGTATCACAGTGGCAGACTGCGGCAGGATCAAATCCTGAAAGTTTGAGTCCAAACCCAGTTTGCCAAATTTCACATGCCAAATTTCATCTGTATCCAGCATGTTCATTTCCTTTTCTTTTTTCTGTTCATACTGGACGACAATAGAGGATATTTGACCACAGTAGCATCAAACAACAACTGAGGGTGCTGATTTTTGGTGTTCTGCCTCCGCTCCATCGCCTTTGTTGTCTTCTGTTATATTGATCTTTATTTAAGCCAGTGATTTTAAGACAACATCAATACTGCACTGATGCTCGTATGTTTACAATAACTCATTGAATATTGATTGAAATCATCAGCATTTAGGATGCAACCTGAAGCTAGACTTACTCATGATTTGGCAGATTAACAACGCTGGTGATTCTGATATATTGTTATATATATACACCGTATTTTCTGGACTATAAGCCGCACCTGCATATAAGCTGCATCCGCTCTATTTAAAAAAAATAAATAAAAAAAAGATATACAAGCCGCATCCGCTCTATTTAAAAAAAAAAGATATGCAGCCGCAGATATTTATGTTGTTAGATTAGATATTTACTACATGTACAGAAGGATTTTGAACTGTAAATGATGTACATGTTTGTACCTAAATAGATCCTTTCCTAACAGTGTCTTTTAACACGGCAGCAACTTTGCTGATTAAAACGAGACAGAACCAAGAGAAAATAACCAGTATTTATTTATCTATTTATCTGTTTGAAATCTGCTTCTACTTCTATCTGCTAAAGAAGAAGTAGTGTATTCCTCTTTGCATTTATTTTGTCTTAGTTTTGATTGTAATTCCGGTTAGAGCGCCCCGAGCGGTGGAAGAAAAATCCACAGAATAGCCGCACCTTTGTATTAGCCGCACGGTTGAAAACCTATGAAAAAAGTAGCGGCTTATAGTCCAGAAAATACGGTAGTTTGGTTTATTTGAATTTAACTTGCTATTAATTCTTAAGTCTTAATTTGCCTATGTGGGATCAGGCTGTGCTTAATCCACACTCCCTAAAATAAATACTTCTAAATTAATTCATTTTGTGAGGAGCATTGTAAAGGTCCAACGTGTGTTATTACTGATTCAACTCAGATTTATTTTTATTTTTTATCACAATGCTATTACACTAGAAATAATGGCAAGAGAAAAGCTGAAGTGAGTAAATCTTACAGTAAAAATTGCTTTGACATAAGAAACACTAAACCCTTTTTCAATTTCCTGAGCAGACACAAACCCTGCTTGTTTGCCAGTCTGATAAAGGAGCGAGAAGATAGTTCAGACAGACCTTTATATTTGGTAATAAAATAACAAAAGCCAGCATTCTCACTAATTTATACCAAACAGGGTAACTCAGGACTTGTGGCCTTGTCTTCATGCTCAGAAATGGACTCAGAAATGCCTCGTACCAAACTCTCTTGCTTGCTGCTAATTCAGTGATGATGATATCACTGATGACAGTAAACTGCTTTTGCAAGTGATTTAATTTTATTAGTCACTTGCAATTTGTTTCTGGAGACACTTCTTTAACGGATAATATCAACAATGTCATTGTAGATGGCAGCAACCCGTACCCCGTTAGTAATGCTGAGAAAAGTCGTCGTTAGGACGATCATCCAGTAGCTCTGCTGTTTGGGATGCATTCAGAAGGCCGACCTCACTACTGTATTAGCACTTTTTGCTGTCTGTCTGAAACAGGTACAATTCACAGTTGTAGCAATAAAATAACTATAAGTTCTCCTGAACATTTGAAAAACAATTGAAT